>NW_027507789.1:25036898-25636898 GCF_037356315.1 Lithobates pipiens
GCACTATATAAATCCTGTATAATAATAATATTTGCTGTGCGTGTCAAATGTTTTTCATTGACTTAAAAAACGGAAAATACCATATTTGGCCATTAGATGGAGCTCAGGCATTTCCTATGATGATTAGCACCATCTAGTGGCTAAATGCATTATTTTCTGTCTTATATCAATGAAGAATATTCGACCAGCACAGGAAATGACCTAATAACATATGTTTTATTTTTATTTTTTGCCTCTTTCTTATGGAGCAAATGTACTTTCACTAGGTGAATTGCTATGCATATTTTTTCAGAATCACGTTTTTTCTATCAATAGAACTTGCCTGATTTTTACATAAAGGGGGGCTTAGCCGAGTTTTTATCACCGTTAATTGTGTCTGGAATGATCTCTGGACAAAGCATTGTGACATCACACCTGATTGCCTGTAATGTCATCACATGCCACAACTCTTTACTACCTCTGTTCTTATAAAAGCCACAATCCCGTTTTTTTTTTTTTTTTATATGAATCTTACCTCTTAAACTCATCATAGAAGATCACGAATATGCCTGATGTTTTTTCACTTGATTACGTTTAATACCGTGTTTCCTATTTATCCAGAATCAGTTTTTCAGGTCTTTTTCGGTGCCTTTTAGCCCATTGTTAGACGTTGCTTTGGCGACCAGTTTCGCCAAAGTGATTTGTCTACTTAGACCGTTTTGTGTTTTTTGTATAAATGCATTTTTTTTTTTTTTTTTTTACCGGGGCGCCATTCGCTTTGGTGCATTAATGTGTCTTCCGTGTTGGGGGGAGCCCGTCAAGGAGCCGAACATATGTGCTTCTTAAAGGCAGGAAAAGCTTATAGAAAGGAACAAATTAGAAGGGCGAACGACTCGCGAAAAAAAAAAAAAAAAAAAAAAAGAAACAACAACAAAAAATGAAGGCGCGATTATATAAAAGGTGATTTTTTTTTTTTCTTCTTCTTATGTTGGTTTCCCGTGTGTTCACATTTATTTCAATAAAATGATGGTAAATTGCAGCTTGGCAATTTAAGAAATTGTGATCACTGGGTTTAGAAGTATAAGCGGGAGAGAAATAATTCCCAGCCACCCACACACAGCTGTATAGAGACAGTTACATGGGAGAGGAATGCAGCGATTTCTAGAGGGGGGCTGGGGACCTCAGCTAGGAAAAAATAAGCAAGAGGTGTCGATTAGAGGAGAAGGTTAATAAGCAATTGAGGTAATGTAAATGTGTCTTTTTTTTTTTGGTGAATGAAAGAACCATAAAGTAGCACTCCTGTTAAAAATAAATATATGACAGCCCAGTTTGAGTAAAAATGTAAAAAAACAAAAACAAAAAAAAAAACAGCTTTTACTGCTATACCCACCTTCTATCCGAAGCTGTCCCATACAGTGATACCTTTTGATAACTAGTTATCACCCATCTTCTGGGTTGAAAGACAGACAATACAAAACGCTTCCCAACATGCTTAACACTGAGTCGGCAGAAAAAAAAAAAAAAAACCCCACTGGACCCTCCGTCCAGTCTAACAGAGCTCCCATTTGGCAAGACAACGTGAACTATATTGCCAAAAGTATTGGGACAGCCGCCTTTACACGCACATGAACTTTAACGGCTTCGCAGTCTTATGTCCTGTACACACGGTCGGACATTCCGACGACATTTTTTCCAACGGATTTTGGCCCAAACTTTGTCTTGCATACACACAGTCGCGCAAAGTTGTTGGAAAATCCGATCGTTCAGGATGAGGTGACGTGGAACACGTATGACGGGACTATGAATGGGCCATTAGCCAGGGGCGGACTGACCATTCGGCCACTTGGGCACTGCCCGAGGGCCCCAGGCCACTAGGGGGCCCCATCAGGGTTGCCAGCCTCAGTAAAACCAGGGACAGTATGTAAAAATCTGTGTTTTTTTTAACATTTGTCTCTGAAATGTCCCTTACCGACATCCTTTTGGTCTAAAAATCCTGAGATTATAGCTGCCCCACCTCTCCAGTACCTTCTCAGCCAATAGAAACATGTCTGTGTATACTGTGTGTACATGTCTGTGTATACTGTGTGATTATATACTGTGTGTACATGTATGTGTATACTGTGTGATTGTATACTGTGTGTACATGTACACACAGTATACAATCACACAGTATACACATACATGTACACACAGTATACAATCACACAGTATACACATACATGTACACACAGTATACAATCACACAGTATACACATACATGTACACACAGTATACAATCACACAGTATATACATACATGTACACACAGTATACAATCACACAGTATACACATACATGTATGTGTATACTGTGTGTACATGTATGTGTATACTGTGTGATTGTATACTGTGTGTACATGTATGTGTATACTGTGTGATTGTATACTGTGTGTACATGTATGTGTATACTGTGTGTACATGTATGTGTATACTCTGTGATTGTATACTGTGTGTACATGTATGTGTATACTGTGTGTACGTGTATGTGTATACTGTGTGATTGTATACTGTGTGTACATGTATGTGTATACTGTGTGATTGTATACTGTGTGTACATGTATGTGTATACTGTGTGATTGTATACTGTGTGTACGTGTATGTGTATACTGTGTGATTGTATACTGTGTGTACATGTATGTGTATACTGTGTGATTGTATACTGTGTGTACATGTATGTGTATACTGTGTGATTGTATACTGTTTGGCCCCATAATCTCCTATTGCCCGGGGGCCCCATGAGTTGTCAGTCCTCCCCTGCCAGTAGCCAATAGCTTTTGTCTCGTAATTTATTCTGAGCATGCTTGGAACTTTGTCCGTTGGAATTGTCCACATACAATCGGAATTTAAACAATCGGATTTTGTTGTTGGAAAATTTTAGATCCGGACTCAAACTTTGTGTGTCAGAAACTCAGACGGAAAAAGTCCGATGGAGTCCACACACGATCGGATTTTCCGACAACACGATCCGATCGCACATTTTCCGTCGGAAAGTCTGACCGTGCGTACAGGGCATTAGTCCGTATGCGTCTGGCCACCACATTGGTGGGTTGTTATTTCTCCAGTCACATAAATGGCTTGTATGCGTTGGCGACTCTTCTTCTCTTTTAATGATCTTTGATATGTTTCTGGACATATATCTTCCTGTTGGCTACTGTAACGCTATGCGTGATGAATTGGTGACACTCTTTGGTCATAGTTAGTAGACTTACCAATATTTAAAAGTGGATACTAAAGAAGCCCCCCATCTGGGCGAAACGCGTTTATCCATATACATCATACCACGCACACAACAGTTATATTATATATTTACAGTGTTGACACAATATACTCCTATGAAATCATACTTTTTAATTTTGTATAAATAAAAATTGTGATTTTTTTTAAATATATTGTTTAATGTAATTACTACTTTTAGGCACTAAAAAAAAAATCCCCTTTTCCTATAATCTCTTCTTTCGGTAGCAATGTGGGGTCTTGCCTTTGACTTATCCTAGTGTGAATGAGCAAGTTTGGGGTGGAGGAACTTGATTGAACTTGACTGACCTGAGTCCTGACCTCAACCTACCTTTGGGATGAATTAGAATAGAGACTCTGAGCCAGAGCTTCTCATCCAACATCAGTGCCCTCACAAATGCAACTCTGGAAGAATGGTCAAACATTCTCATAGACACACTCCTAAACCTTGTGGACAGCCTTCCAAGAAGAGTTGAAGAGTTGAATAGCTGCAAAGGGTGGGCCAACTCAATATTGAACCCTACAGACTAAGACTGGGATACCATTAGGGTTCATGTGCTTGTAAAGGCAGGTGTCCCAATACTTTTGGCAATATAGTGCATGAATGGGGCCTGATATCCACTATAGCCCCCACTAAATGTCATATGACCTTTGTACATCTTTTCCTTTGTTCAGTCTCTTTCTTCATCGCCGTGTCCTTATACTCCTCTTTATGCTCTTCCCACTATTTTCTCTCATTCTTTCCTCCATCCTTTTCCTCCTTTTCATTGCCTCTCTCTCTTTTTTCCCTCCTTGGTTACTCTTCTCCATCTCAGCTCTAGACATTTTCCAGCAACGTAAAATTATCATGGGGGACCCGACAACATCTCTGATTTAATTACAAAATAGGTATTCCGCTACTATTAGCGGAATAGTAGCCTCTACTACTTAGGAAGGATGTGCTGGAATGGTAGAGGGTCCAGAGAAGAGCAACAAAGCTAATAAGGGGACTGGAGGACCTCAGTTAGGAGGAACAACTTCAAATATTAAACGTATTCTCCCTGGAGAAGAGACGCTTGAGAGGAGACATGACACAAATACCTCAATGGTGATTGTAGCCTAGGAAGAAATCTATGCAAATTCAGGGAGCTTAAGAAGACACGTGGCCACGCCATGAAATTGGAGAAGTGGTTCAACCTTAAGGTTGTAGAAGGTTTTCTTCCACAATCAGTGGTGTCAGCGGAAAGTATCAATAGTTTAAAAAAAACTCTTACGGTAGGTGGGCGTCTTAGTGGGTGCAATATACAGGGATATGGGAAACAATATTGATGGAAACAGGGCCAGCCATATCCATGGGTCCCAGTGGGTCCATCGGACCCAGGCAGCACTTTGAGAGGGGCAGCAAATTGAACCACGGCCGCCTCTCCTTCTCTTCTATTTACCCAGCATATTGACAACCAAGATTTTTTGTCCAGCAGTTTTGTGTGTCATGATGACAACTGCCCCCCCCCCCCCCCGGACCTCTCTGCCTGCCCCCATACTACCCTAGCCCACCTCTATACTGCCCTAGTCTACCTCTATACTAACCTAGTCTGCCTCTATACTACCCCAGTCTGCCACTATACTGCCCTAGCCTGTGTATATACCACCCTAGCTTGCCCATATACTGCCCTAGCCTGCCCATATACTGCCCTAGCCTGCCCATATACTACCCTAGCCTGCCCATATACTACCCTAGCCTGCCCATATACTACCCTAGCCTGTCCATATACCACTCTAGCCTGCCCCTATTCTACTCTAGCCCGTCCATATACTACTCTAGCCCGTCCATATACTACTCTAGCCCGTCCGTATACTACTCTAGCCCGTCCGTATACTACTCTAGCCCGTCCATATACTACTCTAGCCCGTCCATATACTACTCTAGCCCGTCCATATACTACTCTAGCCTGCCCCTATTCTACTCTAGCCTGCCCCTATACTACTCTAGCCTGCCCCTATTCTACTCTAGCCTGCCCCTATTCTACTCTAGCCTGCCCCTATACTACTCTAGCCTGCCCCTATACTACTCTAGCCTGCCCCTATTCTACTCTAGCCTGTCCATATACTACTCTAGCCTGTCCATATACTACTCTAGCCTGCCCCTATACTACTCTAGCCTGTCCATATACTACTCTAGCCTGTCCATATACTACTCTAGCCTGCCCCTATTCTGCTCTATCCCGCCCATATACTACTCTAGCCCGTCCATATACTACTCTAGCCTGTCAGTATACTACTCTAGCCCGTCCGTATACTACTCTAGCCCGTCCGTATACTACTCTAGCCTGCCCCTATTCTACTCTAGCCTGCCCCTATTCTACTCTAGCCTGCCCCTATTCTACTCTAGCCTGCCCCTATACTACTCTAGCCTGTCCATATACTACTCTAGCCTGCCCCTATTCTGCTCTATCCTGCCCATATACTACCCTAGCCTGTCCATATACTACCCTAGCCTGTCCATATACTACCCTAGCCTGTCCATATACTACCCTAGCCTGTCTATAAACTACCCTAGCCTGTCTATGTACTACCCTAGCCTGTCTATATACTACCCTAGCCTGTCCATATACTGCCCTAGAGTGACCCTATACTGCCCTAGCCCATCCCTTGGAATTGAACATAGTGATATGCCATATAATTTTGCATATAGACAAGGTGCTGTTTCATGTAAATATGACTCCCTGATAAATGTAATAACCTTTTTAATTATCATGATCATGAATAAAATAATGGATGTGGGGGCCTTTTGGTCGTTGTGATTTTTATTTTTTTGGGGGGGGGGGGACAATTTCATTCTTGGACCCAGGCAGCACAATGTCTTGGGCCAGCCCTGGATGTAAACACACACATACACACCGCCACACAGATTGAACTGGATAGACTGATGTCTGTTCAACCTTACCAACAATATTGCTATGTAAATAGTAGAAAAAATGCAACCCCTACAAGCAGCTAAAAACGTGCCATGCTCCTGACTTTACCAAGTGTTGTTGGCCCCGGGACAATGAAGGCGCCAATAAATGGGAGGTCAAGTAGCTACAGATCTCAGAACCACTTGCAACCTCTGGAGGAACCCTAGTTGGGAATAGTTGGTCTAGCTGCATAAATCTGGGCAGAGTAATTTAACTCACTTCGTCTGAGCCCAGACTGTCATGGAACTGCTCCCTGGGTAGGCGCAGTCGCTGTTTGATGCAGACCTTAGAACCACCTATAGTTGTAGGAGATGAAGGAGGACTGGGGACATCATTGGACCCTTTAAAAATTGGGCTTTAAAGCTGAAGTCCAGGAATTATACAAAATTTACATTGTTCTCTAGTAGTGGCCACCAACACCCCATCCCACAATGAAAGGGTTAAATGTTTGTCTAGTCTAGGGGAGCAAGTGATAAAGTGTAATACCTACCTCATTCCTGGCTTCAGCTGGCTTCCTCCATCCAAGCAACCTGTCCAACGTAGCATTCTAGTACCTAGCATACCTCCCCACACACAATGCACTGTTGATAGTCCTTCGCTGTACATGATGAGGGTGAGAACTGCGTTATTAGGAGGGATAGGGCAAGTAATTCACCATTTCCCTGTACCTCCAGACTAAACAGGCATTTGCCCATGCACTCCTGGGTGGTGCCTACTGCATGGGTAGATTTTGTATTTTTTTATGTAAAAAGAACTCCTGAAACCTAATGCCGTGTACACCCGACTGGAGTTTTCGATGGACTAGGTCCGATGGACTTACGGCGGAGTTCCAGCGGACATCCTGAATGAACGGACTTGGCCACACACAATCACACCAAAGTCCGATGGATTCGAACGTGATGACGTACGACTGGACTAGAATAAGGAAGTTCATAGCCAGTAGCCAATAGCTGCCCTAGCGTCGGTTTTTGTCCGTCGGACTAGCATACACACGAACGGATTTCTCGGTCCGGCGGAGTTCCAGCGGGAAAATTTTAAACATGTTCTATTTCTAAAGTCCGCCGGATTTTTGGCAAGCAAAGGTTTGCTGTCAAAAAGTCCGGTCTTGTGTACGCGGCATAAGTCTGCTTTATACCATGCAAAACTGATGCCCTCTTGCCCACTGTACAGCCTCGTATATCACTAGAGGATGTACGAGTCAACGAGAGGAACCACACGCATAGTGTGGGCGTAGGGGATTGGAAGTGCCGGAGAATAGCAAGTCGTTTTAATACACTGACTGCTGGAAATGTAGGTATATACAGTATATTCTTCTTTTACAGGCTACATTTAGTAGTAACCAGCTTGTGTAAGTAAAAAAGTAGTGTTGACCATTGTAACTGGTCATAATAGGTCTTGTAGACAGGGAGAAGGGGAGCCCTGCCTCATCTGTGGCCCCTGACAACACCCAGGGGGCTGCATATAATATTCAGTATATGCAATACTCCAGGAGATTGTCAGCATACAGCAGATATACAACATGAGATGGTCATAGATGTCAGAAATACTACACAAGATAGATAGAGACTGTAGAAAAACGATATTACTTACATTTTACAGACTACAGACATACTTTAGTTCTGGGGATCTACCCAAGTGATGGGTAGACCGCTTCCCAGCTGTGCCCACCCTACATCTAAAGTGCCCCCCTCCATACCCCCATATATGTAGAGTGGTGCAGAGAAGTGCTTATGTGTCCTTTTTCGATGATCCCCACTAGCCTTCCTCTTGTGTGACATCGCATACAAGTTCCTACAATAGATGGGAGAGCAGAGCCGGCAAGGACTAGCTCGTCAAAATAGGTAAAAGTGACTCACTGCTATTCCCTGCACCACCCTATATATGGGATGGGGGAGAGGGTGAAGAAGAAATATCACCACCAGCCAGGGGCTGTAAATGCTGCCAAGCAGGGGATACTGGTTGCTGAGCACACGGGACACGTGTGCACTCTCCATTACTTGGAAGGGGTATCTTTGTTGTGTGCTGTTGATCTGAAAAAGTTGATCTCTGCGTTACTTACAGCTGACCCCTGCACTGTGCATGGCTCATAACCACTGCACTGTTTGTTACTTACTACTGACCCCTGCATTCTGCAAAACCTACTACTGACCTATGCACTCTATGTTACTCTTGATTTCTGCACTGTGCATTACTTATTACTAACCCCTAAACTGTGCATTACTGACTACTGTCCTGCACTCTTTGTTAATACTACTGCCCCCTGCGCTCTGTGTAAATACTGACTCCTGCAATCTGCGTTACCTACCACTGACCCCTGTGCTCTGCATTACTTGTTACTGACCCCTGCACTGTGTGTTATGTACTACTAACCCCCCCACTTTGCTTTATTTACTACTGATCTCTGCACTCTGCAATGCTTACTATTGACCCCTGCACTCTGGAGCAACTCAACATTACAAACTACTGACCTCTAAAACCTGCATTGCAAACTACTGACCTGAACTCTGCATTACAAATTCGTACCTCCCAACTTTTTGAAAAGGGGATGAGAGACATCTTTTAACAAAAGTATGTAGACATAGGACACACACCCTTCCACGCCCCCCCTTAGAGGGGGCATGATTAGTTAAACCCACACGCTCTTTTTTTTTTTCACCACTAATATTCCTTTATACTGGCTTTAGAAGTTTACAAATGTAGCAATTTAGAAATTGGATGAAAGGTTTAGCACTGGGAAAAACTTTTGAGATAAATAGTGCATTTTATATAAAAATATATAGATCAGACCAAAATGAGGGCCAAATAAGAAGGAAAAGGAGACCGAGGGACGTTGTTCCAAATCAGGGACAGTCCCCGCGAAATCAGGGACAGTTGGGAGCTACGCAAATTACTGGCCTCTGAAACCTGCTTTGCAAACTACTTACTTCTGCACTCTGCAGTACATACTCCGTACCCCTGCACCGTGTAAAACATACTCCTCACACTTGCACTGTCTTGACAAAAATATATACTGCTCTTACAGGCCAAATCCTAGTCGGCCAGGCCAGAATTCAGCCCAGTCAGCCAGTCCTGAACTAAAACCAGCCAACCAGGCCAGAACTCAGCCAAGGCAGAATTCAGACCAACTAGGCCAGAACTCAGCCAAGCCAGAAGTCAGACCAGCTAGACCAGAACTCAGCCAAGCCAGAATTCAGACCAGCTAGACCAGAACTCAGCCAAGCCAGAATTCAGACCAGCTAGACCAGAACTCAGCCAAGCCAGAATTCAGACCAGCTAGGCCAGAAGTTAGCCAAGCCAGAATTCAGACCAACTAGGCCAGAACTCAGCCAAGCCAGAATTTAGACCAGCTAGGCCAGAAGTCAGCCAAGCCAGAATTTAGACCAGCTAGGCCAGAACTCAGCCAAGCCAGAATTCAGACCAGCTAGACCAGAACTCAGCCAAGCCAGAATTCAGACCAGCTAGGCCAGAACTCAGCCAAGCCAGAATTTAGACCAGCTAGGCCAGAAGTCAAACCAACCAAGAAGCCCAGGACTCAGAGCAGACGGCCAATCAGGCGAGAGTTAAGGCTAGGCAGATCAGAACTAAGACCAGTCAGATGGGTAAGAACTCAGCTCAGCCAGGTCAAAACTATCATGGGCCCATCATTCCCAATGGTGTTGGCAGAGAGAGACCTTACTGCAACACAAAACATAGCTCTGTGATACAGTACTACCATGATGCATGATGAGATCCCCCCATGTATTGGGTCCATGACAGTGTGGGCTTACAGGAAGTAGATTGAATGAGCTGGTCATCATTCAGTCTGGAAGACCGGTGACATCTAGTGGCAGAAAGACATTACTGGACGGACAGCTCTGGATTAAAGTTGCACATTGCAGCGTAAGCTCTTTGTTTATATGTACATATCCTGGGCTATGACATTTTTTTATATATGTTAAACTAAATTTCAGTTTTAACTTGGAATCAAAATACAGTTTTCCTTCATTACTTTTCATGACTGACACTGTGTTTTGTTTTTTTGTTTTTTAAGCTAAGGTTGAACTGGGCTGATGCTTTTTCAGCCTAGCTAACTTGTAGCGATGTAACGCTGTCTGTTCCAGCATGCATTAATCTTTCATGAGAATAACAGACTTTACCGTGTTGTGTTCAGTTAACGCAGTGTGCAAGATTGTATCATGTGTAATAATGAGATTGTACAGTGACACCTCTGCTGAAGAGGCAGTATATCTGCCTGTGACGGTTCTCCCAGGAAAATCTGCTTTCATTACCATAGTAACCAGGAAGAACCGCCTGCTGACACATATTTCTGGTCACCATGGCAACCTGTGAACTTCCCTTAGTAACGTCGCTCTCTGGTACCCATGGAAACCTTCCAAATATTGTGTGTTTTTTTTTTGTTTTTTTTTTGTTTTGTTTTTTGTGTTTTACATACTTTCTGATGCTTTCATGTGCATTAATAAGGACCTTGCAGGGAACAAGTCATTCTTTGGAAAACTCACACCGTCTTCCAAGTCAATTAACTCTTGCTGTGATAAACTATAGCTGAGTGGTATTGAGTGAAGGAGATAACGCATAGGAAGCGTGTTCAGATATGTTTGCACACTCCTCGGCTAATTGTGGATCATTATTTCTGAAAGTGATTGAGTAGTATATGTTTGAAATGTGTCATAGACCTCAATGGCATGAAGGGATGATAAGACCTTATGAAAACACGTTCATAATACATTTTCGAGTTACCTAAACATTCATGCTTATCCTCTGGTGTAGGGAGGTTGATTGGGGACATAATTACCTGTACACATGATCCTGTCTGATCTGAAATGGTCAGGTTGGTCACCAAATATGTTAGGTCTATGGTTATGCTAGGCCAGGCTTTTTCAATCAGGGTCCTCAAGTTTGGGGTTCCTCCTGTCATGTGACGTTTACTGAGGAGTGGTTTCCGTCTGGCCTCTCTATTATAAAGGCCCGATTGGTGGAGTGCTGCAGAGATGGTTGCTCTTCTGGAAGGTTCTCAATTCTCCACAGAGAAATGCTGTAGCTCTGTCAGAGTGACCATCAGGTTCTTGGTCACCTTCCTGACTAAGGCCCTTCCCAGTTTTGGAAGAGTCCTGGTGGTTCCAAACTTCTTCCATTTATGGATGAGATGGAGGCCACTGTGCTCATTGGGATCTCCAATGCTGCAGAACATTTTTCTACCTTTCCCCGGATCTGTGCCTCCATACAATCCTGTCTTGGAGGTCTACAGACAATTCTTTGGACTTCATGGCTTGGTTTCTGCATGCACTGTAAACTGTGGGACCTTATATAGACAGGTGTGTGCCTTTTCAGCTCATGTCCAGTCAACTGAATTTACCACCGGTCAACACCAATCAAGTTGTACAAACATCTTAAAGCGGGAGTCCGCCGTTTTTTTTTTTTTAAAAGCCAGCAGCTACAAATACTGCAGCTGCTGACTTTTAAAATAATGACACTTACCCATCCAGCGCGCCCGCAATGTCGGCACCCGAAGCCGATCTCTCGTTCGTCTCTCCGGTGCTGCCGCCGCCATCTTGGGTATGGGAATCAGGAAGTGGAGCCTTGCGGCTTCATTTCCCGGTTCCCTACTGCGTATGAGCGAGTCGCGCTGCGCAATAAGGATGGTCCCCGCTGTCTCTGGGATCCGTGTGTTTCCCAGCAGGCAGCGGGGGACCTTCGGAAAGGGGCGTAGATTCTGCGGAAAGGGGCGTAGCTTCTGCAGAATCTACGCCAGAAGTGGGTGCAGATACCTGTACTGTACAGGTACCTGCACCCCCCTCCCCCCTGAAAGGTGGCAATTGTGGCGCCGGAGGGGGGAAGGGTTCCAATGAGCGGAAGCTCCACTTTAGGGGGGACCTCCGCTTTAAGGATGATCAGTGGAAACAGGATGCACCCAAGCTCAATTTTGAGTGTCATGGCAAGGGCTGCAACTAACGATTATTTTCATAATCGATTAGTTGGCCGATTATTGTCTCGATTAATCGGTTAATAACCTTTAAAAAAAAAAGTGGGTCAAATTGACGTTCATTTTCAACCACAGTGACAGTAAAATTTGGAAATAATAGAAAATTTCTCGATCAAAGGAATTTGCAGACAGTGTATGTGTTATTTTTTTCAGAAATGAAGTGAAAATTTCAAACAAAATTCTTTCAGTGAATGTATAAAGATTTTTCATCTGAATATTCTCACCTGAAAATTGATCCGTGAGGCCAGCATAAGGCTCGGTACACACCTATGCAGTTTTTGCTTTTGATCTGTTTCTGCAGTGCTTTTTGCTGTGCGTTTTTTGATTTTTGCGCACGTGATTTTACTGCAATTTGCATTTTTAAAAAAATTTTTGGGCAGATTAGAAAACACAAATTACTGCAAAAACGCATTACATTCTTTTCTGCAGCTTCTCCATTGAAGTATATTGAACCAAAAACGCACATTTTTGCGTTAAAAGTCCCTGACCCTTTCCAAATATGCAGCGGCTGAAAAAAGCACAGATATGAACGTGTCCCATACAGGGCCGTCTTTAAGGCAGGGCAAAAGGGGCAGCTGCCCTGGGCCCTGACATTGTTGTGGGGCCCAAAACAGCTGCCTCATACTTGCCAACTATCCCAGTTTATATTCCCTTGTCCCTTGAAGTTTCATTCCTGTGCTGTGTCCCAATATCTCAGTGTGAAGTGGTGCTACTAATGCTGCTCAGCTCTGCCCTATTGTTGTGTGCAGGTGACTGACCTGCAGACCCTGTGTTTACATGTAAATAAACGGCAGTCGTATGTAAATAGCGGCGACAATACTAAGTAAATAGCTGCGGCTGGCTGCATTGATATGTAAATAAAGGCGGCATTCCTATGTATATCATGCTCCCCTGCTGTGAGGAGGTGATGTGCTGTAACCTCTAGCAACTAATCAGTGAGCCGTAATGTGTGCTGTAACCTCTAGCAACTAGTCAGTAAGCAGTAATGATATGCTGTAACTGCTGGCAACCAATTGCAATAGCTGCCTGATCTGATACCATAAACTGCTTTTAAGTCTAGCTGCTATTTATTGTATGTCTCAGCCCCTGTACACACGGTCGGAGATTTCCACAACCAAATCCATCGGATTTTTCCCGTCGGATTTTGTCCGTCGGATCTTGTCCGAAACTGTTGCATACACACGGTCGGACAAAGTTGGCGAAAAATCTGATTTTTCAGAACGTGATGACGTAATTTCGTTACGATGGGACTACATTCAGGCTAGTAGCCAATAGCTTTGATGTAGGAATTTGATCTGAGCATGCGTGGCACTTGGTCCAATCAAAATTCTCTACACATGATCGGAATATGTCCGACCGGCCCAGTTGGTCGGGAAATATTTCCAACATGTTGGAAAATTGGGTCCGACGGATATTCCGACGGAATCAATCCGATGCATACCACACACAGTCGGAATATCCGATGACATGGTCCGATAGGACACATTGCGACGGATTCTCCGACCATGTGTACGGGGACTCAGAGTAGGTGGAGAGGGAAATTGCATGGGGGGCGGCCCAAGAAAAATTTTGCCCAGGGTCCAATCTATATTAAAGATGGCCCTGGTCCCATAGGAAACCATGTAAATGAACTGTAGTACGTTTCTGAAAAAAGCACCATTAAACATATAGATGTGAATCAGGCCTAAGACGTTTAGTAACATAATTGGGTTAAAAAGACTAAAATTAGCCCTTTATAATACAAAAAAAGCAGATAATCACTACTGGAAGGGGTTCTTTTTTTTACCGTAGAACAGTGAAAGTAATATTTACAGTATTGATTATATTTTTGGACTATAAAGGGCTCATTTTTTTTTTTTTTTTAACCCCATTATGTTACTGGCCGATTAATCGATGATGAAAATAGTAATCGATTAATTTCATAATCGATTAGTTATCGATTAATCGATTAGTTGTTTCAGCCCTAGTCATGGCAAAGGCTATTGATACTTATGTACATTTTTTGTTTATTTTTAAAAAAAAGATTTCAAACAAACTTATTTCAGGTTATCATTATGGGGTATTGTTTGTAGAACTTTGAGGAAAATAATGAATTTAATTCATTTTGCAATAAGGCTATAACATAAACTGAAAAAAGTGAAGCACTGTGAATACTTTGTGGATGCACTGTAACGCCAGTGGACCAAAAGGCCACAATGAAATTCCAATTATGAAAGCTAGGCAGCAAAAAAGTGGGCAGACCCTCCAAGGGCATGAGTCAAAGAATGGGAACAAAGCAATGCAATGTTGCAATGTAGAAGGGTTACCTAGAAATAAGGTAATCTGCCAGTCGAAACCATGTGGGGAATGAAAAGGGGGAAGGGGGGCAAAAGTTCTTTATAGAGAAAAAAAGAGTGAGACAAGCGGAGAGGTGGGGAAAACTTGAACAACGGGGTCATGAAGGCCCCATGCTTTAAACAAAGGAGTATCTTGGTGAGTCAAAGAATCTCAAGACGTCAACGAAGTTGTTTATCACTATCTCAGAAGAGGATCTAAGAAGCTCATGCGGCGAAAAATGGGAGGGATCTGTCATACAATTCGGCTGTAAGTTCATCCATCTGCATCATGTTAGGGCTGGAGACCTCGCTGGACTGACTCGATCAGTCTTCAGTCATGGGTGGGTGATAACGTAGGCGAGTAGGAAGAAATCCCTTAGCCCTTGTACACACGGTCGGAGATTCCGTCTGAATGTTTCCTATCGGACCGTTTTGTCGGATATTCCGACTGTGTGTGGTCTGCATCGGACTGTTTCCGTCGGACCAATTTTTCCAACTTGCCGGTAAAATTTTCCGACAAAATGCTCCGATCAGACATACTCCGATCATGTGTAGCCTACTCCGACGGACAAGGTGCCACCCATGCTCAGATCAAATTCCTAGACCAAAGCTATTGGCTACTAGCCTGAACGTAGTTATGTACAATCGGATTTTCCGACAACTTAGTCCGACTGTGTGTATGCAACATCACTTCCGGACCTCTTCCGGAATTAATCCGTCGGAATTACTCAGACGGATTTGGTTGTCGGAATCTCTGACCGTGTGTACAAGGGCTTACAGTGGTTTGGCCCCAATTGATGGATGGTGGTGGTGCTTGGGCTGCTTCCTTTTGGTATGGCCTTAAGGTCGTTTCTGCATGTTGATTTAAAAAGGTAGGTAGAAAGGAGCGCCTAACGTCCAATAATGCACAAGTGGGAAGGTGAGCTGGAAAATGTTTATTGGAAATAGCAACAATTACATTGAGCCAACACGTTTCAGGGGAACAAGGACTTCCCATTCTTCAGCGCTATAAAACAAGCACAGAGGTGTACAGAAATAGATATTCAGTATCTCACAAAGTGAGTACACCCCTCACATTTTTTGATATATTATATATTTTATTATATCTTCATGTGACAACACTGAAGAAATGACACTTTGCTACAATGTAAAGTAGTGAGTGTACAGCTTGTATAACAGTGTAAATTTGCTGTCCTCTCAAAATAACTCAACACACAGCCATTAATGTCTAAACCGCTGGCAAGAAAAGCAAGTATACCCCTAAGTGAAAATGTCCAAATTGGGACCAAAGTATCAATATTTTGTGTGGCCACCATTATTTTTCAGCACTGCCTTCACCCTCTTGGGCATGGAGTTCACCAGAGCTTCACAGGTTGCCACTGGAGTCCTCTTCCCCTCCTCCATGATGACATCACAGAGCTGGTGGATATTAGAGACCTTGCGCTCCTCCACCTTCCTTTGAGGAGGCCCCACAGATGATTAATAGGGATTAAGTCTGGAGACATGCTTGGCCAGTCCATCACCTTTACCCTCAGCTTCTTTAACAAGGCAGTGGTCGTCTTGAAGGTGTGTTTGAGGTCGTTATCATGTTGGAATTCAGTCCCAGACCATGACACTCCCACCACCATGCTTGACTGTAGGCAAGACACACTTGTCTTTGTACTCCTCACCTGATTGCCACCACACACGCTTAACACTGTCTGAACCAAATAAGTTTATCTTGGTATCATCAGACCACAGGACATGGTTCCAGTAATCCATATCCTTAGTTTGCTTGTCTTCAGCAAACTGTTTGCAGGCTTTCTTGTGCATCATCTTTAAAAGAGGCTTCCTTCTGAGGTGACAGCCATGTAAACCAATTTGATGCAGAGTGCGGCTTATGGTCTGAGCACTGACAGAATGACCCCTCATCCCTTCAACCTCTGCAGAAATACTGATAGCAAAGTGTCATTTCTTCAGTGTAGTCACATGAAAAGATATAATAAAATATTTACAAAAATGAGAGGAGTCTACTCACTTTTGTGAGATACTGTGTATATATATATATATATATATATATATATATATATATAGATAGATATATATATATATATGATTTATTTTGACATTTGTATATGTCTTTTAATGTATAAATATATATATATATATATATATATATATATATATATATATATATATATATATATATATATATATATACACACACACACATTAAAAGACATATACAAATGTCAAAATAAATCATATATATATATATATATATATATATATATATATTTTTTTTTTTTTTTTTGTACTCTTCTGTGTTTGATGGCCTTGAGAAAGTCCTTGTTCCCCTGAAATGCTTGATGTACTATTTTCGATAAATGCCTTCTATCTCACTTAACAACTTGCAAATTATTGGACACCGGGCGCTCCTTTCTACCTACCTTTCCATCTACATCAGGAAATTAAGTTTGTCACTACATTGTATTGTGAATGGAGAGGTCATCGTTTCCTAATGTCTAAGAATGATCGCTCTTAATAGGACCTTCTTAATCGGTGATAGGGAAGCAGGGAGCACAGACGGCAAAGCTATTTTAGGGTTTGGAGAAGCATTGATAGAAGTCATTTAGGTGTAGGTATCAAACACTGTCAAAAAATGTGTATTTTTAATTGGGCACCAGTGGTGGAAGACAGCAGTATTGAAGGTTGAAGAAAGCTCTGCATGTTGTTCGTCTTGTTAGTTTGTGCCCCATGAGCCAATTATAAGGTTACTTTAAGCCACAACACACCTTTCATACTCAAGGGGTTAATTATTCCTTCTGCTGGTTCGGATATAGGTTTCATGTGCTGTTGTGTGCTAGTGACAGATCGATTTAATAAGCTTCCTGTCCTAACTGGTACTCTGTGTTCAACAAGTCAAAGCCCTATGTACCCCTCAGCAGAAAGAAAGCCAGAAACAAATCAGTTCCAGAGTCAGCTGGCGGTTCAGAGAGAGGTCAGAAAAGAGAGTGGACCATGCACAAGGCTGCAGATACAAAGCCAAGTGCAGGAGCAAAGTCATGCCCAGGTCAGCAGTATAAATCACCATAATGCATTGCATTAGTAAAGCTGAACATTAGACACTAGTGATATCCAATCAAACAGCTTGTTGCACACGTGTCTGCCAGTACCAGCACTTAAAGCGGTAATAAACCCAAAAGCCAATATGTAATATATATATATTTCAGCTTACAGATCCTTATATATGCTGTGCTCAGATGCAGTTTAGTTCCACTTTAGATGCCCCCTTATATTGCTGGTCATTGCAGAAGTGCCCCCTTACATCGCAAGTCACTGTAGAAGGGACCCCTTACATTGCTGGTCATTGTAGAAGTGATCCCTTACATTGCTGGCCATTACAGAAGTGTCCTCTTACATTGCAGAAGTGCCCCCTTACATCGCAAGTCACTGTAGAAGGGACCCCTTACATTGCTGGTCATTGTAGAAGTGACCGCTTTGCATTGCTGGACATTGTAGAAGTGACCCCTTACATTGCTGGTCATTATAGAAGTGTCCTCTTATATTGCTGGTCACTGTAGAAGTGCCCCCTTACATGGCAAGTCACTGAATAAGGGACCCCTTACATTGCTGGTCATTGCAGGAGTGACTGTTTTGCATTGCTGGGCATTGTAGAAGTGACCCTTTACATTTATGGTCATTGCAGAAGTGACCACTTATGTCACTTGTCAATGTAGAAGTGCCCCCTTACATTGCTAGTCATTGTAGATGTGACCCCCTTACATCGCTTTTCAATGTATAAGTGCCCCCTTACATTGCTGGTCATGGAAGAAGTGACCCGTACATTACTGGTCAGTGGAAAAGTGTCCCCTTTACATTGCTGCTCACTGTAGACATGCTCCTCTACATTGCTGGTCATTGCAGAAGTGCCCCGTTACATTGTTGATCATTGTAGAAGAGACCCCTTACATTAATAGTAATTGTAGAAGTGACCCCTTATATTGTTGGTCAATGTGGATATGACCCCTTACATCACATGTGCTGAACACAAGGCCCGAGGCCATTTTACGTGGCCCTAGCACCTCTCCTGCAGCGGCTGCACCCCCTCTCATCTCCACCCCCACCTTATCTCAGGAATCAGCAGCTGTGAGGAGGACAGAACCCCTCCTCCAGATCCTGTGCCTTGTGAGGTGGGCTATTAACATCTGATGTAAGGGGGGGGGGGGGGGGGTGGATTGCTCTGGACATCTAGTCTTATAGATACAACCAGCCCTTTGAGGGCAACGGTAATGCTGATGCAGCCTACAAGGAAGTTGAGTCTGCCTTACATTGTTGGTCAATGTAGATGTGCCCACTTTACATTGGTGGTCATTGTAGAAGTGACCCCTCTTACATTGTTGGTTAATGTAGAAGTAGCCCCTTACATTGCTGGTCATTGTACAAGTGTCCTCTTACAGTGCTGGTCATTGTAGACTTGATTCCTTGCATTGCTGGTCATTGGGGCAGTGACCCCTTACGTTGATGATCATTGTAGAAAGTGTAGAAGTGGTCTCTTACATTGGTGGCAGGGCAGGACTTACCGTTGGGCTTGACTGGGCTCAAGCCCATGGGCCCTGCCCAATAGGGGGCCCCGCAGGCCCCACCGAGATACATAGCCAAGTGTACTCGGCTCCGCTCCGCTCACAGTCCTAGAGCCGCCGAGAGGACCTGAGAGCCGCCGAGAGCCATTTTTAAACTTCAAGACTGCAATGACAAGGCTGCAAATGACACTGGACAAAGCTGCAGATGGATGGGCGAGGCTGCAGATGGACACTGATAAGGCTGCATTGATGGGCATTTAAATGTAAGTTTTTTTCCCTTAAACTTCCCTCCTAAAAGTTTTTTTCCTTAAAATTCCCTCCTAAACTTGGGGTGCATGTTATACTCCGGCGCGTCTTATACGCTGATAAATACGGTAATGTATAGACAGTAGGGCCTGAAAGTGACTCAAGCCCAGGGGCCCCCACCACCCTAAGTCCTGCTCTGATTTGTGGTCATTGTAGAAGTGACCCCTTACATTGTTGGTTAATGTAGAAGTAGCCCCTTACATTGCTGGTCATTGTACAAGTGTCCTCTTACATTGCTGGTCATTGTAGACGTGATTCCTTGCATTGCTGGTCATTGGGGCAGTGATCCCTTACGTTGATGATCATTGTAGAAAGTGTAGAAGTGGTCTTTTACATTGATGGTCATTGGAAAATTTACCCCTTACATTACTGATCATTGTAGAAGTGATCTCTTACATTGGTGGTTATTGGGAACTGCTCACTTCTTGAGGAACCTCTGGAGGAACCTCGGTTGAGAAAGGGGTCTATGGTGTGTCAATTGAGTGATGCTTTGAGTCTCCTGGGGCTGCTGCTTTAGTAGGGGTAAACCACTGAAGATGGTGAAATCTATGTGCTCAGTTCCTTGTTCTGCAAGCCTGTGCCCATTATTAGGGGTTCCCATCATCCCTGCTGCATTCTTTATTTTTCTTTATGGATGAGGAGCTAAGACACACAAAGGTGGGCAGGACCACCCAAAACTCCCTGGTGGACAGGAACAGAGCTCGAATAATGGCAGAGAGATCTCACACTAAGCACATCTAATGCCGCGTACACACAAGCGGACTGTATGGCATACTTAGTTCGTCATACAATCCGACAGACAGTCCGTCGTACTTTCCACTGAACGGACTTGACCACACACGGATGCACAAACAGTCCGTCGAAAGCTTGCGCGATGACGTGTACGGCACGTACGACGGGACTAGAAATAGGAAGTCCAATACACAGCAAAGCACCCTTCCGCCGTGTAAATCCTTTCTGGGCATGCGCCATTCTTAGTCCGTCGAACTAGCCTACTGACGAGCGGATTGTCCGCTGAAACCAAAGTACGACGGACAGAATTTCGAAAAATCTGAAATACTTAGTACGCCGGACTGCACGCTGAAAAAGTCCGCTGAAGCCCACACACGAGCGGACTGTCCGCTGAAATGTGTTTTGACGGACTAAGTACGCCATACAGTCCGCCCGTGTGTACGTGGCATGAGACACATAAGACGTCAAGGACTGATGGAGACTACCAGACCCTAGCTATTTAACTAAATACCTCTTTTGGGTGGACTGCTCCTTTAAGGCTCTCCTTATTTTCCATCATTTCTAAGAATAATAACGCTTGACCAATCTGAGAATCATTGTGCTAAACTTTACACATCTGTACCTCCAAAATAGACCATATTTGTTGAGAAGTATTGCCAAGGTTCCCAGGCACCTCTCCCGCTCCATCATGCGGGATTATGCCCTCGGATAAAACCTCGGAATTTGACCCAGTTCAGTTCTGGGTCACGTTGTGTTTACTCTATCTGCTTTGAGAAATGATATTCAAATAGCCATCTTCGGGAGGTAAAATGTCATATATAATGAGATTTATGTTTTGGAAACAGGTAAAACGAATTTACGCGGGTCTAGAGGAAGGGAAGCGCACGGAGCAGATTGCACTTTATATCAGTTTAGCAGAAATAAAGGCCGCTGACGAAGGCAGGTCAATATAAAATACATGAACCAATGCAGTTGTGTATTCATTAATTAATCATTGAATGCATTTTTAAAGCCCAATTCCAGCATCTGCTCCTCAGATCTCCACTTCCCCTGGATGACTTTTGTCTTCCAGCTGCTCCCATGATGCGCAGGGTCCTCTTCACCTATTCTTCGGTGGTCTTAAAGAGGAAGTAAAGGCACTTTAAAAAAAAAAAATGCAACCTGCAAGGCAAAGGCATAATGAGCTAGTATGCACAGCATACTAGCTCATTATGAATAACTTACCTGAGAACGAAGCCCCCGAAGCGGTCCTCCGTCTTCATCTTCGCCGCTGCCATGTATCCCGGAGTGACTTCCGGGTCTCACTGTGATTTGCTGGAGCCGCGATGACGTCATTCCCGCGCATGCGCACAGGAGCCGTCACGAGCGGCATATCGGCGTGATCTGCGGCCTGCCCAGTGCGCCTGCGCGCCACTGTCTACGGCGTATGCGCCATAGACAGCGGTGCCTGTCTTTTTGTAAATATCTCCTAAACCGTATAGGTTTAGGAGATATTTCTTGGAGCTACAGGTAAGCCGTAATCTAGGCTTACCTGTTGGTCAAAGTGGTTTGTAAGGGTTTACAACCACTTTAAATGATAAAGGAAGCATCTCTGCTGTTCTGTGCTTAATTACACTGTGAGTGCAAAGTAACATGGTGGCCCCAATGGATGATGGCCCTCGACGTCCTACACCAGTGATGGCGAACCTTGGCACTCCAGATGTTTTGGAACTACATTTCCTATGATGCTCAACTACACTGCAGAGTGCCAGAGCATCATGGGAAATGTAGTTCGAAAACATCTGGGGTGCCAAGGTTCACCATCACTGTCCTACACCTTCAGGAAATGGTGTGCTTGACACATTGCATTGGACAAGGTTGCAGGATGCTTGCAGAGCGGTCCTGTTCACTTGAAAGGGTCAGGGGGTATAATTCCTGCCATGGCTGTGAAGCAATGCAAAGTATCGTGGCCACAGGATGTGTACTCCCCGAGGTGCTGCCACTGAAGCATTTTGGGGGAGGGGGGGTGGTCAGGCCAGAAATTTGGAGGCCGCTTACACAGCTTTAGGCTCTGGGTCTGACCACCAATGTTCACCAACATTCCCCAGGGCTGAATATGCCCACTGGCCATGCCACCAAGTCCTTTAGTGCACCCAATTTTATTTTAACACTTGTACACCTTGTTACGAAACCCAGGAGCCTGCATTCTGGTCTCCCACAGTACACAGAACATGGATATGCAGTTATTTTAGTAAATATAAACTGATAAATACCTTTTCTCATCAGCAATGTATAGCAGTCTTGTAAATTCTATCAGTGTCTGGTTAAAGCTTGTAGGAGGAGTTTTCATTCTGCTCAGACTGTCCTATAAGGCTGCATGACTACTGACCCTCTGTCTGGACAGTGCTAATTGGCCATGTGCTGATCACATGTACCCTCCCAAAAAAAAACTCTAGCAATACACACCAAACTGAGCATGTGCAGCTTGTCACCTAGCCTCTGTCTTATTAGGCGATAGACAGGGCTGAACTGGGACAAAAATGTGGCCCTGGACTTCATCCAGACCAGCCCACTTTAATTTTGCAAACAAGCACAATAACAGTATATAAAACTATACGCAATTGTGCAAAAAAAAAAAAAATAGAAGTTGAGGGCGAGCCACGCAGCCATTACTTTGTCACTGAAACTGGCCCACTGAGCCATCGGCCCACCGGGAAACTCCCTGTAGTCCCAATGGCCAGTACATGCCTGGCAGTAGATTGGGGACAGTGTAAGAAGAGGAGGATCAGAGAAGACAGGATCAAATAGCCTTTTTTACACAATGCAGAGGATTCACCCCTTAGGTTCCACAGTGAGTATAACAAGCATGCTTTACTGCATATGCAGACTGATTTTACTGTTGTAGGTTTAGTAACACTTTAATATATGAAAATTAAAAGTGTATTCCAAGTCATTAGTGCACCTACCAACCTCTATATAAGACCCTCTGATACCTACTGACCTGTATATGAGACCCCTTGACACGTACCGACCACTATATAAGACTCCAGACACATGCCGATCTCTATATAAGACCTCTAAATACCTACCAACCTCTATATAAGTCCCCCCAACACAATTACCTCTATATAAGACCCCCTGACACTTAGCGACCTCTATATAAGACCCCTAAATTATTATTATACAGGTTGAAATAGTGCCAACAGATTGTGTAGCGCTTCACAATGTGAGGATAGACAGTACAAATACAATACACTTTAATACAGTAGGAATCAGAGGGCCCTTCTCCTTAGAGCTTACAATCTAAGAGGGGAGGTCAAGAGATACAAGGGGTAATAACTGTGGGTGATGTGCTGATTGAGAAGATAAATGTACAGTTGTTAGGTGGGGGCCAGATAGGCTTCTCTGAAGAGAGGAGTTTTTAGGGATCGTCTGAAAGTGGATAAAGTAGAAGAAAATCGGAGAGATTGGGGTAGAGCATTCCAGAGGATGAGAGAGGCTCTGGAGAAGTCCTGGAGGCGAGCATGGGATGAGGTGACAAGGGAGTTTGAGAGCAGGAGGTCTTGGGAGGAGTGAAGAGAACGATTAGGTTGGTATTTTGAGACTAGGTTAGTGATGTAGGCAGGCAAGCAGGAAAAAACTCTGGATAGCCGCACACCAGAAAAAGACTTAAAATCCTGTATAGCTATGAGTAAGCACTGATTCCAGTGCGAAACGTGCCAGCATTTTTGTACCCTTTTCCTTTGCTGTGGACTATTTGATGTGATGTGACCCACGACTTTCAATAAAAATACAGGATTTTAAGTCTTTTTCTGGTGTGCGGCTATCCAGAGATTTTTCCTGCTTGCCTGCCTATTGTGTATGTATCAGCCAGCACCTGGGGCTCATTAATAGGAAGAAGAGCATCCAAATTTGGGAGCATGAAATTGTCCAAAAGGTCTTGGTATGCTGACGCCTTAAGATTTCCCTTCACTGGAACTAAGGGGCCAATCCCAACACCTGAAAAACATCCCCCCACCATAATCCCCAAATGATTTGGACCAGTGGACAAAGCAAGGTCCATAAAGACATGGATGAGAGAGTTTGGGGTGGAGGAACTTGACTGGCTGGCAAAGAGTTCTGACCTCAACCCGATAGAACACCTTTGGGAATGAATTCGAGCGGAGACTGCGAGCCAGGACTTCTTGTCCAACATCATTGCCTGAACTCACAAATGCGCTTCTGGAAGAATGATCAAACATTCCCATAGACACACTCCTAAACCTTGTGGACGGCCTTTCCAGAAGAGCTGAAGCAAGTATAGCTGCAAAGGGTGGGCCAGCTCAATATTGAACCCTACGGACTAAGACTGGGATGCCATTAAGGTTCATGTGCTTGTACAGGCAGGTGTCCCAATACTTTTGGCAATATAGTGCATGAATGGGGCCTGATATCCACTATATATCTTTATCACTATGACCTTTGTACATCTTTTCCTTTGTTCAGTCTCTTTCTTCATCGCCGTGTCCTTATACTCCTCTTTATGCTCTTCCCACTATTTTCTCTCATTCTTTCCTCCATCCTTTTCCTCCTTTTCATTGCTTCTCTCTCTTTTTTCCCTCCTTGGTTACTCTTCTCCGTCTCAGCTCTAGACATTTTCCAGCAATGTAAAATTATCATGGGGGACCCAACGACATCTCTGATTTAATTACAAAATAGGTATTCCGCTACTAATCCCAGGAGGACTTTACTTACCATCCTTATCTGGTTTTAAAATGATCCGTTTACACCAGCCGTCTCTGGATTCCTGAAGCATTCCAGGGAATGGAAATGATTTCGATATATCGTGCAAATCTAAACCGCGCCATTCAAGGTGGAGTAGAGTCAGCAAAGTCAGAATCGGATGCCTGATCTGAAGCGATGACGGGAGTGTTTCCCTGGCTCCTTTGTACCCCTGGATAAACGTGTGGAACTATTGTAAATATGTTTGCCCTAAGCTGCTTTTCATTAGGGAAGCCCGGGCGTCTTATGTTGTGAATTTGGTCTCCAAGCAGCCGCTGAAAAATAGCTTTCATCTTAGTAATTTCAACATATGGTTTTCTTAGGAATTGGGGTTTAAAGAGGAAAGTGGAGTGTGTTTTTTTTTTTTTTTTAACTGATCACATATTATGAATTATTGGTGCAGTGTTGAGAGTGACTTTTCATATTTTTGCCATTGTATTAAATATAAAGATATATACATTGAACACTAGAGGGAGCTCTCAGATTTGTACATTGCACACTAGAGGGAGCTCTCATATTTGTGCATTAAGCACTAGAGGGAGCTCTCATATTTGTACATTAAACACTAGAGGAAGCTCTAATATTTGTACATTGTACACTAGAGGGAGCTCTCATATTTGTACATTAAACACTAGAGGGAGCGCTCATATTTGTACATTAAACACTAGAGGGAGCTCTTGTATTTGTACATTGCACACTAGAGGGAGCGCTCATATTTGTACATTAAACACTAGAGGGAGCGCTCATATTTGTACATTAAACACTAGAGGGAGCTCTCATATTTGTACATTGCACACTAGAGGGAGTGCTCATATTTGTACATTAAACACTAGAGGGAGCTCTCATCTTTGTACATTAAACACTAGAGGGAGCTCTAATATTTGTACATTGCACACTAGAGGGAGCTCTCATATTTGTACATTAAACACTAGAGGGAGCGCTCATATTTGTACATTAAACACTAGAGGGAGCTCTTGTATTTGTACATTGCACACTAGAGGGAGCGCTCATATTTGTACATTAAACACTAGAGGGAGCTCTCATATTTGTACATTGCACACTAGAGGGAGTGCTCATATTTGTACATTAAACACTAGAGGGAGCTCTCGTATTTGTACATTGCACACTAGAGGGAGCTCTCGTATTTGTACATTGCACACTAGAGGGAGCTCTCATATTTGTACATTGCACACTAGAGGGAGCTCTCGTATTTGTACATTGCACACTAGAGGGAGCTCTCGTATTTGTACATTGCACACTAGAGGGAGCTCTCATCTTTGTACATTAAACACTAGAGGGAGCTCTCATATTTGTACATTAAACACTAGAGGGAGCTCTCATCTTTGTACATTAAACACTAGAGGGAGCTCTCGTATTTGTACATTGCACACTAGAGGGAGCTCTCATCTTTGTACATTAAACACTAGAGGGAGCTCTCATCTTTGTACATTAAACACTAGAGGGAGCTCTCGTATTTGTACATTGCACACTAGAGGGAGCTCTCATCTTTGTACATTAAACACTAGAGGGAGCTCTCATCTTTGTACATTAAACACTAGAGGGAGCTCTCATATTTGTACATTAAACACTAGAGGGAGCTCTCATATTTGTACATTGCACACTAGAGGGAGCTCTCATATTTGTACATTGCACACTAGAGGGAGCTCTCATATTTGTACATTAAACACTAGAGCAAGCTCTCATCTTTGTACATTAAACACTAGAGGGAGCTCTCATCTTTGTACATTAAACACTAGAGGGAGCTCTCGTATTTGTACATTGCACACTAGAGGGAGCTCTCATCTTTTTACATTAAACACTAGAGGGAGCTCTCATATTTGTACATTAAACACTAGAGGGAGCTCTCATATTTTTACATTGCACATTAGAAGGAGCTCTCATATTTGTACATTAAACACTAGAGGCAGCTGGGAATCTATACCCAAAATCAGGAATGTAATATATTGCAGCTTACCAGGTCTTAGATAAAGTGTTTGCATAAGTTTTAGTTTTTCAGGTTTATTTTCCTATTGTTTTCGCCTGTAACACCTTTCATGTCCCTTGATCTTGGGTTTAAATATATGTTTAATCTGCTTTTATCTTTTGCCTTCCTTGGTCCCTCATTTCCCCTTCATCAATATGCTGACATTTTTCAATATAACCTTTCTGGTTTTATGAAAGCGTTAGTGACATCGGTGACACTGGGTCTCTGTGCTGCTCTATGCAATGCAGGCGGATCATGGCTGGTGGGAGGTGCTCTACATGTCTTTCTGGAGACACCTCAACCCTGAAGCAAGCAGTAGGCTGGCTCTTGGGTGGTGGTATGCAAATTCCAGAATGCCTTGATGAGTGGATGCAGGGCCGTCTTTAATATTGATTGGACCCTGGGCAAAATTTTTCTTAGGGCCCCCCTCCCCCCATGAAATTTCGCTCTCCACCTTCTTTGAGACATACAATAAATAGCAGCTAGACTTAAAATCAGTTTACTGTATCAGATCAGGCAGCGATTGTGATTGGTTGCCAGAGGTTACAGCATATCATTACTGCTTACTGACTGGTTGCTAGAGGTTACAGCACTCCTTAAGGCTCACTAATTAGTTGCTAGAGGTTACAGCACATTTCTGCTTGTTGATTGGCTGCTAGAGATTGCTGTACAGTAATACTGCTCACTGGTTGCTATAGGTTACAGCACATCTTCTCCTCACTGCAGGGGGGCATGCTATACCTATGAATGCTGCCTTTATTTACATATCAATGCATTTGGCCCCAGCTATTTACATATGCATGTCACTGCTATTTACATATGAATGCCAGTATTTACATGTAAACACAGGTCTGCAGGTGAGTCATCTGTACACAACAATAGGGCAGAGCTGGGCAGCATTAGTAGCAGCACAGGACTAAAACTTCAAGGGACAAGGGGATTTAAACTGGGATAGTTGGCAAGTATGAGGCAGCTGCTTTGGGCCCCACAACAATGACAGGGCCCAGGGCAGCTGCCCCTTTTGCCCTGCCTTAAAGACGGCCCTGAGTGGATGGTCCTAGGTAGGCTGCGGTTGCATGCAGACCAGCCTAGGTAATGCCCACATGTGATGCTGAGCCTTCGTGAATGACAGAACTGAAATCCAATGAATGAAAGTGATGGGCCAGGGACAGTCAGGCTGGGGAGGAAAGGCTAGATAAGGGGTCTCCAAACTTTCTAAGGGTCAGTTTACAGTTCTTCAGACTTTAGGGGGCCTGGAGTGTGGCCAGTGGGAGTAAAAAAATGTCCTGGCATTAGTGGGGGTAAACAATGCCCCATCTTTAGTATTAGTGGGAGTAATAGTGCCTCATCCTTGGTGTCGGTGGGAGAAATAGTGCTACATTATTGGTGTTGAAAAGGAAGAATAGTACCCCATCATCGTGGGAAAAAGCACACCCCATCAATGGTGTGGGTGGGAGAAATAGTGCTACATCATTGGTGTCAGTGGGAGAAAGCGTACCCCATCATTGGTGTCAGTGGGAGAAATAGTGCTACTTCATTGGTGTCGGAAGGGAGGGATAGTGCCCCATCATTGGTATTGGTGGGAGGAACAGTGCCCCAAGGGCCAGATAAAGGCAAGCAAAGGGCCGGATCCACAGTTTGGAGAACTATAAGCTAGATGATGCTGGACGTCATCCAGCCAGGAAAAAACATGGGCTATATCTGACTTCCAATGCACACTTTACAATGCACAGTGTGCTAAGCTCACAGTGTGCCACAAAATCAGATTGACCCTATGGAACATTTGAACAGGTAGGGTTCTTGATGACACATCTTAAAGCTAATTTAAAATTTTTTAATTGTTATCATATAGCATTGTTCCCAGTTCTCTCCGTGAACTTCAGAACACCCCCTATGTTATTGAGATGAGTGCAAAGGGGAATGTGTTCTGGTGTCCTAACACACTTCCGGTCTTCGTATGACCAGCTGATACACAAGGGTCGCCGGACCAAAAGGTCTCCACCAGGTCCGTCACCCCCTCACAAGCATGTGACCAGAGCCCGAGACCCCAATTGGCCTTTTTCATGTTGTCCTCGGGGCGCAGAGCACTACGCCTCAAACCCTCTCACCCTGCAATACCAGCGAATCAACACTCACCATCGATTTCCGGCTTCCCGCCACGGCCAATCAGGACAGGAGGCTGAAGACCCAGAACCCGGAAAGACCACCGGGTCAACACAGAAACCACAGAGCCGTGACTGCTGGAGGCCTCCACCCGTAGGGTGAGTGCAGACCTGAAGGGGCCCGCCCGCACCCCCCAAAATCCTCTAGCACCCCAGCCGCCACTGGTTGTCTCCCTAGGACAGGAAGTGAGTTACCATCAGGCTCATTAACTGAAAAAAGGTGAAAAAGCTTTAAAAAGAACTGATAAGCTCCAATTTATTACATTTTGGGTTCATGTATACTTTTGTTATGGTTGTGTTTTGAACTGGTTCATATTTTTTCATAACAATAAAATAGAAAAGAACTGTAAGCGGCGGAGAGGAGCCAGACTGGGTGGCATACGTCTTTCTCGTACTCCGTTTTCATAGATCCATGGATGAAGTCAACATATTTTGGCTTTGTCTTTTCTCACTGAACAGCTAATAAACAGCTTTTGAACGCACACACGGCCAAGGATACGGAGCCATTCCAGCGCTGACACAATCTGCTGTGTGTATAATGAGGATGTTGTTCCTTCGCTGTTCACTTTCAGCTGCCTTTCATTCATGCTGATCTATTTTTCTGACGGTGCCAGAAATATTAGATAATAAATGGGAATTAACATTGCACTAAAGTGACGTTTGTCACTTGAAATTAAAAGGCAGTTGCAGGCGAACAGCTAAGAACGCTGTTATAACACATACGTGGGAACTGTATATTTGCCACAAGATACATAATGTTCTGCAAACGCTTATTTGATCATGGGGGGCTGCTAGAACCTGGCACCCAGGGCACGTTTACTTACACGTTTACGTTTTTTTTACTGAATGCCTCAGATATTCCGCTGATTGCCCCAGATCCTACACTGAGCACCTTGAATCTTCTACTGCGTTCCCTGTGTCTTGTGCTGAGTGTGAGTGCCCTTGCTCTTTTGAGTCTTTTACCAAGTGCCGCGGGTTTTATACCAAGTGCTTGAGGTCTTCTACTGACTGCCTGAGGTCCTTACCGAACGAATGCCCAGGTCTGCTACTGAGTACTGCAGGTCTTTTACAGGGTGCCCTGAGTCTTTTACTGAGTACCCACTGTCGTTTATTGAGAGCTCTGGGTCTTTTTACTGCATGTCTCAGGTCTTCTACTAAGTACTCCTGATCTTTTATTGAGAGCCTCACATCTTCTTCTGAATACCCCAGGTCTACTGACTGCCTGAGGTCCCTATTGAATGCCCAGGTCTGCTACTAAGTACCACAGGTCTTTTACTGAGTGCCCTGAGTCTTTTACTGAATACCCCAGGTCTACTGACTGCCTGATGTCCCTATTGAATGCCCAGGTCTGCTACTAAGTACCACAGGTCTTTTACTGAGTGCCCTGAGTCTTCTACTGAATACCCCAGGTCTACTGACTGCCTGAGGTCCCTATTGAATGCCCAGGTCTGCTACTAAGTACCACAGGTCTTTTACTGAGTGCCCTGAGTCTTTTACTGAATACCCCATGTCTTTTACTGAAAGCTCTGGGTATTTTACTGTGTGCCTCAGGTCTTCTACTAAATGCCCCAGGTCTTTTTTTGAATACCTCAGGTCTTCTGTTGGTTGTCCCGGATCTTATGCTTAGTACCAGGAGTCTTCTACTGAGTGCTCTAGGTCTTTCACAGTGTACTCTAGGTTTCTACGAATTCCCCCAGGTCCTCTTTTGAGTGCCATGGGTCTTCTACTAAGTGCCACATGTTTTCTATTGAGTGCCATGGGTCTTCTACTAAGTGCCACATGTTTTCTTTTGAATGCCATTGGTCTTCTACTAAGTGCCACTTGTTTTCTATTGAGTGCCTTGGGTCTTTTTTTTAGTTCTCTGTTTTTTTTTACCTGTCCTGGGTCTTCTACTTACTACTGCAGGTCTTCTGCTGAGTGCCCACGTCTGCTCCTGAATACCGTAGATCTTTTACTGTGAATTCTGGATCTTTTACTACCTATTCTACTATGTGCCTCAAGATTTTTTTTGTAAGTTCCTCACATCTTCTACTGAGTAGCCCAGGTCTTCCAGTGAGTGTTTGAAGTCTTCTGCTGAGCACACCAGGTCTTTTATGGAGTTTCGCAGGTCTTCTGATGGGTGCTCTTGGTTTTCAATTAATTGCCTCGGGTTTATTACTGAGTGCCACAGGTCGTCTTTTGAGTTTCCCGATTTATTTTTATTTTTTTACCAAGTTCTCTGGGTCCTCTACTGATGATCTCAGGTCTTCTGCTGAGTGTCCAAGTCTGCTACTGAATACCCCAGGTCTACTGACTGCCTGAGGTCCCTATTGAATGCCCAGGTCTGCTACTAAGTACCACAGGTCTTTTACTGATCTTTTACTGAATACCCCAGGTCTTTTACTGAATACCCCAGGTCTTTTACTGAATACCCCAGGTCTTTTACTGAATACCCCAGGTCTTTTACTGAATACCCCAGGTCTTTTACTGAAAGCTCTGGGTATTTTACTGTGTGCCTCAGGTCTTCTACTAAATGCCCCAGATCTTTTATTGAATACCTCAGGTCTTCTGTTGGTTGTCCCGGATCTTATGCTTAGTACCTGGAGTCTTCTACTGAGTGCTCTAGGTCTTTCACAGTGTACTCTAGGTTTCTACGAATTCCCCCAGGTCCTCTTTTGAGTGCCATGGGTCTTCTACTAAGTGCCACATGTTTTCTATTGAGTGCCATGGGTCTTCTACTAAGTGCCACATGTTTTCTTTTGAGTGCCATGGGTCTTCTACTAAGTGCCACTTGTTTTCTATTGAGTGCCTCGGGTTTTTTTTTTAGTTCTCTGTTTTTTTTTTACCTGTCCTGGGTCTTCTACTTACTATCGCAGGTCTTCTGCTGAGTGCCCAGGTCTGCTACTGAATACCGTAGATCTTTTACTGTGAATTCTGGATCTTTTACTACCTCTTCTACTATGTGCCTCAAGTTTTTTTATTAAGTTCCTCACATCTTCTACTGAGTAGCCCAGGTCTTCCAGTGAGTGCTTGAAGTCTTCTGCTGAGCACACCAGGTCTTTTATGGAGTTTCCCAGGTTTTCTGATGGGTGCTCTTGGTTTTCAATTGCCTCGGGTTTTCTACTGAGTGCCACAGGTCTTCTTTTGAGTTTCCCGATTTTATTTTATTTTTTACCAAGTTCTCTGGGTCCTCTACTGATGACCTCAGGTCTTCTGCTGGGTGTCCATGTCTGCTACTGAATACAACGGGTCTTTTACTGTGAGCTTTGGGTCTTTTACTGCCTCTTCTACTAATTGCCTCAGGTTTTTTATTGAGTGCCTCACATCTGCCAAGTACCCCAGATCTTCCAATGAGTGTTTTAAGTTTTATGCTAAGCACCCCAGGTCTTTTATGGGGTATCCCAGGTCTTTTACTGGGTGGTTTTGATCTTCTATTGAGTGCATCAGGTCTTCTTCTGAGTACCCTAGGCCTTTTACTAAGGTGCCCAATTCTATTAGGTTCCCTAAGCCTTCAATCGCATGCCTAAGTTTTACTGATTGCCATAGAAACATAGATTAGTGACAGAAGAAAGAGAGCAAGTAGTCCGAGTCTGCCTTTTTTTTGTTTTGTTTGCTTTTTTAAATTTCTTTTTTCTTTTTTTTTTTCATTAACTTTTTTGTTTGTCCCAAGCATGTTTGAAGCCATTTACTGTTGACTGTCTCACTACCTCTGCTGGAAGTTTATTCCAAGCGTCAACTACACTTTCAGTAAATTAATACTTTATGAAATGACTTTTAAAATTAGTTTTGAACTTCCCTCCAGTTAGTTTGAGGTCATGTTCTTGATTTTGGTTTCATATTGAAAGGTTCCTCCTGAACCTTATTCACCCCCTTGATATATTTAAGGGCTCATTCTCACAAGGCGGATCCACTTGCACTGAGTCTCTCTGTTGATCTCCGCTGGACCGGCGGATGACAGGTCCCTCTCTGCTCACTGAGCGGGGAGGGGCTTGTCGAGCACCGCCGGATTCTATGGAGAGATCGGATGAAAATGGACAGCATGTCCGTTTTCATCCGATTTGCCAGTGACCCAAATGTAGGGCCATCCGTGTGCTTTTAGCGGATCGGACCGGGTTGGATGTCAGCGGGCAATGTCACCACTTACATCCGTCGCTCCATAGACCAGCATGGAGCACCCATTCAGGTCGGCCATCAAAACTGACAGGCAGACCTGAATTGTCCCACAGTGTGAAAGGGGCCTAAAGGTTTCAATTATGTCTTTCCTTTCCCTTCTTTCCTCCAGACTGTACACATTAATGGCGTGTATACACGACCGAACTTTGACAGCAAAGTTCAGACGGAACAAATCCGTCAGACAATTCGATCGTGTGTGGGCTTCAGCGGACCTTTTCTGTCTAAAAATCTGACAGACTTTAGAAATAGAACCTGTTTCAAATCTTTCCACCAGAACCATACCTATCGAGAAGAACGCTCGTCTGTATGCAGGTCCGATGGACCAACAACAACACATGGGCAGCTATTGGCTGCTGGCTATTGAACTTCCTTTTTCTACTCCTGCCATACGTCATCATGTTAAACGATCAGACTTTGGTGTGATTGTGTGTAGGCAAGTCCGTTTCAGAGTTCATTCTGATGGAACGTCCGGTCGTGTGTATACGGCATAAATTCCTGAAGTCGCTCAATATGTTTTATCCTCCAGACCTTTCACCATTTTTGTTACCCGTCTCTGGACTCGTTCTATCAATATCTTTGTGCAAGTGAAGACTCCAGAACGGGACACAGTATTCTAAATGAGGTCTCATTAAAGATCTATATAGGGTAATCAGGGCCTCCTTCCTCTGACAGTGTTTCTCAACTCCAGCCCTCAAGGCGCCCCAACAGGTCATGTTTTCGGGCCTTCCATTATTTTGCACAGGTGATTTGATCAGTTTCTTAGTAATTACCACAGCTGTTTCATCTGAGGGAAATCCTGAAAACATGACCTGTTGGGGGGCCTTGAGGACTGGAGTTGAGAAACATTGCTCTAACATAACCAAAACCTTCAGCTTTGCACCAATCCTTTAACCAAACATTGAACTCTGCTATACTAAGTACTTCCTCTTGTTGTCCATTATGCACAGGTAAGACCTCCGAAAATGTAACAGTGCACCCTAACTGTTGAAGTTCCTGGCCAAAATTCTGAAAATCCTTCTGTACAGAACACACATCATTCTGGGACAAATGGTTTGTGGCAAGGTGCACAACTACATCAACATTGCACTCTTCACTATCTTTTTTGACAATTTCTAAAATGTGCCTTTTATCTCTCCTAACAGTAGCACCAGGCAAACATCTAACTTCCTTTGACACTTCCATGTGATTTCCTAAAGATACACTTCTTACAACTAAATCACCAACAGGGGGGGGGGGGGGGTAATTGGGACTTTGAGTGAGGCAATGAATGTTTAGATTCATCTGCCTCCAGCCCTGGTATTAAAAGGAGAGCAGAGTGGGACTTTAACCACTTGCCAACCATCTCGCGACGAGATACGTCGGCAGAAGGGCTTGTACAGGCAGAATCACGTACCTGTACGTTGCCTTTTTAAGAGGCGGCCAGTGCGCACGCGCCAAGCTCCATGAATCGGTTCCGCGGACTCGATTGCCGCGGGGATACCCGCAATCGCCTCACGGAGAGGAAGAACCGGGAGATGCTAATGTAAACAAGCATCTCCCCGTTCTGTCTAATGACAGTGCTCCGATCACAGGGAGCAGAGATCAGTGACATGTCATACAGAGCCCCCCCTAACAGTTAGAAACATGCACCAGTACACACTTAACCCCTACACTGCCACCTAGTGGTTAACCCCTTCACTGCCAGTGTCATTTACACAGGAATCAGTGCATTTGTATAGCACTGATTGCTGTATAAATGACAATGTTCCCAAAAATGTGTCACGGCGCCACCAAGTGATGTCATGCACCTGACGCGCGAGGCGTGGCGTCGATGCGCATGGGGACCCGCCCATGACACCCTGTCCATAGGAATGGGGAGGAGGGAGGGGCCCAGAGCCCATCGCAGCTCCCCCCCGGAATTGGAGACAACCACAGACGGCCAGAACAATCAAGGGTGATAAACAGTAAAATGCTCAAGGTGTCGACTAGATCCCAACGTAATCATTAATAATAAAACACTTGCAAGCATGTGTTTGAAATTCTCCTGGATTATGTATTTTATCCACAATGTTTTATTCCTCAATCAATTAAGATCATTCATGTTATTTCCAAACGATGTCCTTCATACCAATATGTCTATTACCATTGTAGACCATGTTGAAATGTGTGTGTGTGTGTGTGTGTGTGTGTGTGTGTATATATATATATATGTGTATATATATATGTATGTATGTATGTGTATATAAATATGCAAGGACATGTTTGACGATTCCTTATCTATGTACAAAGTTAGGGGTAAAAAATATAACATCGGTAACAGCAATATCAATTGGATGTCTTGTATTTTTTATATATAATTTTTCCCATGCTGAGCGACTGCCCTGCTGCATTGTGAACACAGCAGTGTTAATTTTGTTAACTAAAAGATGTTAGTCAATGAAATTAACCCTATTTTAATCAATTAAAATATGACTAAAATGGCATTTTAGTCAAAAGACTATAACTAAAACTAAATGGAAATTTGACATTAAAATTAACACTGGTAATGGTTAAATCTGTGTCTGTAGTACATGTTCAAACCTTAATACCATCAATAATAACATGTTCTTACAAAAATATCAAGATAGGGAAATGGGACTTAATATCTCAGGAATTAAGTAAAAAAAAAAAAATCTTATGATACAAAAGATCTTTTATTGGTTTACAAAAGATAAAAAGGCATTTCATTAAATCCCAAACAGATTAAGAACAATACAGCTAATGCCAGACACAAATCCGCTTCCATCCCTCTTGACATAGCAATTCGGGATGGGCGAACGGTTCGGCCCGAGCATAAGTTCGGGCTGAATTTTGGTTGTTCGGATGTTTTGTGAACACCGAACAATACTCGGTGTTCAGGGCAAATTTGAAAGCCTCCTGAACACCGTTAAAACCTATGGGACACTAACATGAAAAATCAAAAGTGCTCATTTTAAAGACTTATATGCACGTTATTGTCATAAAAAGTGTTTGGGGACACGGGTCCTGCCCCAGGGGACATGGATCAATGCAAATTTTATTTTTAAAAATGGACGTTTTTTCGGGAGCAGTGATTATTTTTAATGCTTAAAGTGAAACAATAACAATGAAATATTCCTTCAAATATCCTGCCTGGGGGGTGTCTATAGTTTGCCTGTAAAGTGGCCCATTTTTCCTGTGTTTAGAACAATACCACAGCAAAATTACATTTCTAAAGGAAAAATTTAAAACTGATCGTGGCTGTAAGAAATTGTCGGGCCTCAGCAATATAGATAAAACGCATTGAAAAAAATGGCATCGCCCCCCCCCCCTCCAGTCCATTATCAGGCCCTTTGGGTCCGGTATGAATATTAACGGGAACGCGGAACCAAAACATATTTTTTTTAAATTGCGTGGGGGTCCCCCCAAATCCATACCAGGCCCTTCAGGGTCTGATTTTAAGGGGAACCCTGTGCCAAAATAAAAAAAATGGAGTAGGGGTCCCCTCAAAATCCATACCAGACCCTTACCCGAGCACGCAACCTGGTGGGCGGCAGGAAAAGAGCGGGGGAACGAGAGAGCAGCCTCCCCTCCTGAACCGTACTGGGCCACATGCCGCCAACATGGGGAGGGTGCTTTGGAGTCTGACCCCAAAGCACCTTGTCCCCATGATGATGACAACCAGTGACACCAATACTGTGATCAACGCAAAAAAAAAAAATGCACTGTCACATTAAAAAGGACACTGGCCTGCGAGGGGCTAACACCAGGGGAGATCAATGGGCTAAGTGTGTCCCTGGGAGGTGCTTTCTAACTGTGGCGGGGGGGGGGGGGGGGAGTGGATGCAAAAGAGGAAAAAAGAGATCCTGTTTCAGCTTAGCTGAAACACAAGATCTCTCTTTTGCCTCCTGACAGATCAGCAATTTGCCCTGTTTACATAGGCAGACCGCTGCGCCATCTCTCCAAAGATTGATTGGCAGGTCCCAGCAGCCATTGCGCCCAATCACAGCTGTAGCAGCACGCTCCCTACACCGCGTGTACAAAATCACATACAGGTAAGTGATTTTGTGCAGCCGGGCTGCCCTGCCGCAGTATATATGCGATGGCCGCTCCAGAAGCAGTCATTAAAAAAAAGGGGGGGCGCTGCACCCCGGTGATCTTTGACCTCTTCAATGTTGCCAAGGTAGATCTCCATCTTTCAAAGATTTGCCTACTCCCGCATTAGATTTTAGTTGACTAAAATGTACTGGAGATTTTAGTAGACTAAAATATGACTAAAATTAAAAAACAATTCAGATGACCAAAATACGAATAAAACTAAAATGGCATTTTAGACAAAAGACTTTGACTAAAACTAAATCGAAATTTGATCCAAAATTAAGACTGGAACACAAGAGGTTGGCCACTCTTCATGGGCACCAATTCGAAGAATGCAAAGTGTTCTCTCTTTTTCCCAAGATCTTGGGAGATTTCACAAAAGATCTCACAGTTTATCGATGAGAAATCCATAATAGGTACTGGTGACGTAGTCTTCAAAAAGGGCAGCCGAGGGGCACAAGCTACATCTTCAGAGCCTCGAAAATGCAGAGGTGAATAAAAATAAAAATAAAATATTTGATTTCAAGATATAGATCTATTGTGTTTTGTTGTATTGTATGCATCTGGGCTTTTACTGTTTTAAATGGAGAAGTCCACTTTAATGACTCAGTCCAATAGCAGTGAAGCAAGAATAGTGAGAGATGCCAAAGAGTGGGAAGCCATCAGAGAAATAAAAAAGGGGAGAAAAAATATATTAGATCGATGCAAAGCCTAACCCACTTTTCCCTATAGTAATCTACAAACCCAAGAACATTTCACTCTAATGCCTCGTACAAACGATGAGAATAACAGACAAATGATCGTCTCATATTGAAACAGATTACTAAAGTTACGGCAATTCTTGTAAGTCAGAATACAACTTCAGAAGTCAAGTAATGTATTGTGATGTATTGTAATATATTTTTTTCATTTCCGATCATGTGTGGACTTGGTCACTCTATTGTAACACACCAGCCCTCCTGATGCCCAGCAAATGCCCTCCTGACAACACAGTACCATTACCGCCTAAGCCCACAAATCCATAGCCTCCTGACCCCCCAGCACCATGCCCTCCTGACAGCTTAGCCCGCCTGATTTCCCAGTACTGTGCCCTCCTGACCCTCAAGTACCATGCCCTCCTGGCACCCCAGCTCTCTTGATCCCATAATACCATACCCTCTTGTCTCCCCAGTGCCATGCCCATGTCTTGACACTCCAGCCATCCTGACCCCCCTGTATTGTGCCCTCCTGATCTCCCAGTACCATACCCTCCTGACCTTCCAGTGCCATATTCTCTCTCCTGACCTCCCAATACCATGCCCTTCTGACCCCCCAGTACTGTGCCCTCCCAATGCCCCCCTGTACCAAGCCCTTCTGATCCCCCAGTACCGTGCCCCCCTGGCCCCCTATACCTTGCCCTTCTGACCCCAGCCCTACACACTAATGACCTATGTACACTGCTCTAGATCCCACGGATCTCTGTAGGCTGCCCTACATAATACTGAGCATGTGCAGACTTGGTCACTGAATTTTTTTTTCGTATTAATACTAAACTATGTATGCAAAAACTGTTCATTGTGTTATCTTATGAATAAAAACGACGTGACGTTTAATCCTTTGGATATTTTTGCATGAACTGTCATGATCGGCTCTCGAAAGCTGTGTATTAAGGAGTAGATTATCAGTTGATCGCTCCAAGCGCATTTTAGTTTTCGTCCGATTTTCTCAACACATGTACTAGGCATTAGTACACCAAGAGTGCCCCAGGCATTTTAGAATTCTAACAACATTTGTGATACATCCACCTCCATTGCGCTATACAGCTGTATATTGTATAACATACAAAAAGGGATAGCATTTTCTCAGAGCCTACACTTGTGCTTACTCTGTGCGATTGCGCCAATGTATTCTTTGAGCTACTAATGACACCTACTCTGAGTTCTTCTTGCAGACGTAAAGTGTATACAATTTTTAGTTTTGGATGAAGCAGGGAAGGGTTAGACCCTTAGTCAGGTTTTCATTGTTGTCTTTGTCCCTGCTGGGGAGATTCTCTCTCTTTATTTGTCTTGATGACCATGTCAATGAGTTGTCACCAGAACAAAAGGCAAGGGCAAATCTTCCATTGGTCTAAGTCAGGAATTCCCCTCACTTTTGGTTAAGCCCCGTACACACGAGAGGACTTATGTCTGACAGACTTCCGAAGGAGTTCCGTCGGAGTTCTGCTGGAATTCCGACGGAGTTCTGACAGACTTTTCGGCTGAGCGGACTTGGCCACACACAATCACACTAAACTCAGACGGATTCGAACGTGATGACGTACGACTGGATTCGAATAAGGAAGTTCATAGCCAGTAGCCAATAGCTGCCCTAGCGTCGGTTTTAGTCCGTCGGAATAGCATACACACGAGCGAATTTTTCGAAGGGACCGGGTCCGGCAGAGTTCCTTCGGAAAAATTTGAAGCATGTTCCATATTCTAAAGTCCTTCGGACTTTGGCGAGTCAAAAGTCCGTTACAGCCCACACACGATCGAATAGTCTGACGGACTCAGTCCGTCGGACTTTGGATGTTGAAAAGTCCGCTCGTGTGTACGGGGCTTAAGATTGTCTCATTTTATCACAGGTGAAAGGGATTCTCACACAAAAAATAAATAAAAAATCGGGAATGGCAGGAAGATTGCCCTGTTGGAGTATCGACCATTTAAAAAAATTCAGGGGCTGACCCAGCCTACTATATTCTATCTACAGCTAAAGTATCCCTCTTGTCTAGACTGCCCCTTAAATGTGGTTAGGGATAATAATATCCATTCTGCCAAGGCATGTGGTCACACGATCTAACGGGAACAGGTTAGAGTTTGAACAGATTTGTTGGTGGGTTGCTTCTGCCTGAACATTGAGCCCCCCCCAAGCACCTGAAACAATCACTACAACATCCATATACCAGTGATAAGATAGTCCACCAAAATATCGTTAAAGTGTATTGCATAAAGTCCTTAGGAAAATGTGAAATAACAAGTGATTAGATAAAGTGTATCACATAAAGTGCTTAAAGAAATGTGAAATAACAAGTGACCTTCACAATTTCTGGTAGACAACACCCAAGTGTTTAAAAAGTCATCCATGATAGAAATAAAACTCATGAGACAGTGTGCCCCATCCAGATATCATACACTGCACCTCCTTACCAGATCCCATTGACCCTTGTAAATACAGATGGTCAAATAGCACTTAAGGGGTTAAGGTCCCCCATCAACCTGCATGTCTCCTCCACTAGGCAAGTAAGGGGTATGTTGTTGTCACAGTTAAAATAAATGCTACCAGGCTTCAAAGCTTGTATTGTGTTGTGGCGTTCCTATGGGCTGGCCTGGCCATCATTCAACTTGCGTGTGTAGGCCCCACCCAATGCGTTTTGTCAAAACATCACCAGGGGATGGGTAAAGGGCTTTCGTTTAGTATTTATTATTATATTAAGTGGACAGCACAGTCTGGATGAAAGGGTTGTATCTGTGTTCCAGGTCTGGTGAAATAAACTTTTTATAAAATGCCAATTGGACAATTGCTAAACCTTTTGAAGGAAGACGGGGGTCTACATTGGAGTTTTTCTGCATTGTTAAATTCAAGTTTTTTGTTATTGAGGACACATTTTGTTTGCAACTTCAGAACCCACAACTAAAGATAACAACCATTAAAATAGAAAAGTATAAATAAAATAAAAGAATATAAAACTAAGAGACGTGAAGCAGAATTCCCATTACCTACGAAAAGGTCACAAAGAGTCTTTCTAAGTCAACAGAGATATTAAAGTTGGGTCATTAACTCAGAGCAGATAGTCCCAGGGTGGCCAGACTTTGTCAGAAATAGGAATGATTTTGTGGACCTGAACCGACCTGAATTGTAATCATCTGACATTTAACACTGTGTCATAAAGCTGGTAATGTTGCGGGCAGAGAATTGTTTCTGTTGCATGGGTTCATAAAAAGAAACTACAGTTCAAAAGAACTTTTTAAGTAGTTAAACTGACCACAGCCGGAGAAAAACTTTGGTTTTCCTCTGCACCCAGGAGGGCAGCTAATAGGCTTGGGCAACCAAGCCTAAAAACCAGATGGAAAAGATGTCCCTGTGGAAGGATAAAGGGACAGCGTGCCTAAAACTGATATTTAGGTCATAAATGTGTCATGCTTACCCCTAAAGCAGGTGGTCAGACACCATAGCTAGCTTCTGGGTGCTTCACCTAAAGCAGCCCTCTTTCCCATAAGACAAGCAGGTCTACTGGTACCTTGTTACCCCAGGTCTTCTACACAATGCTATAGTGCCTGGCTACCACGATGGGACAGGTGCGAATTGAGCATAGCAAACAGGTACTTGCGGTTGGCAGACAGGCAGGGTGGTTCATTGATAGTCCATGTACAATGCAGGCAAGGTTCAGAGAGTAGTCAATATCCGATCCAAGGTTGTCAACAAGGAAATCCAAACAGCAAAGCAGGACAGACAGACAAAGCAGTATCACAAGCATGACACTGCATGCTTGGCTTGCTTAAATCAGGTTTGGTCTCCACCCAAAGCCTGGCCACATTAATCACCTTACAGGTGGACAGACAGACAAGAAGAATGCCACAGCCAAACCCAGGATGCTGGAATAAGGAGCAGGAGCACTAGACGCTCCTGACAAAATGGAGCCTGCTGGGCTAAGTCATCCCATCAATTCTAAGATGTGTTGGATACTCCAACAGCAAGATCTTTCTATCATAATTTCAGATTCTGGTTCTGTCCACCTGGGCTCCACCCATGGCCAGATGGGACCCTTGCTTGAAAAGAAGGCCAACATGGCTACTGAATATAGACCTTGTCACTGCAGAAAAGGTGACTGCTTACTGAGAGCTCTCCAACACTCTACAAACTACCACAACCACTGAGCAGTCTTCTTTATCTCCAGTTCCAAGCCTGCAAATTCTTGCTTGACCAGGAGCAGAATTTCACCAACCAGGGAAGAACTATGGGATATCCCTGGAGCACTCTAGCATGCCCAGTACCTGCAGTTTATGCAGTCCATGCCCAGGTGAAGAGAAGGCCAACATGGCTACTGGATATAGACCTCGTTACTGGAGAATAGGTGATGGCCTACTGAGAGCTCTCTGACACTCTATAGATTACCGCAACCCATAGGCAGCCTAACTTGTCTCCAGTTCCAAGCCTGCAAATTCTTGATTGGCCAGAAGCAGTTTGCTGCAGAACCTACCACCAACAAGGGAAGAATTATGGGAAGTCCCTAGAGGACTCAAGCGTACTCAGTTATTGCCGCTCGTGCCCTGGTGGGACACTTGCTTGAAAAGAAAGCTGACATGTCTACTGGAAATATCTCTGGAGAGGGTTCCAGTGGAAAAAAAAGGGCATCCAAGAGGCACTGGGACTTTTATATGAGTTTAAACAAGGTAGTGAGGAGGGCAAAACCCATTTGAAGAGCCCACTGGCTCAGGTTGCTCCCAACGGACATGGCTACCCTCCACGGGTATTCCACCAGCAGGTTACCAGAAAAAGACGTGCATATATGGAAGAAGCGCCAGGCCAAAAGATAAGAGTCCAAATTAATGTATTGATAACTTGTTAAAAGACAGCCAATGTGTTTTGGGGGTCAAAGGAAACCCCCCCCCCCCTTCTTCATCCCTTCATCAGGGCTACAACAAAACGTAATATAATGTAAATATAATTGTGACTGATAAATTCATGAATCATGTTAGGCTCATGATTTTATCAGTCACAATTATGTTTACATTCTATTATGTTTTGTTGTAGCCCTGATGAAGGAGGGGTTCCTTTGACCCCTAAAACATGTTTGCTGTCTTTTAACACAATATCAGTAAATAAATTTGGACTCTTATCTTTTGGTCTGGCGCTCGTTTCATTTGTGCGCGTCTTTTTTTGGTAACCTGCTGGACAAAAGGTGACTGCTTACTGAGAGCTCTCCAACACTCTTTAGACTACCACAACCTCTAAGCAGTCTATTTTATCTTCCGTTCCAAGCCCACAAATTCTTGATTGGCCAGGAGCAGTTTGCTGCAGAACATTCCACCAACCAACTATGGGATATCCCTGGAGCACTCTAGCAATTCCAGTAACTGCAGTTCATGCCTAGGTGAGACTCTTGCTTGAAGAATGGCTACTTGATATAGACCTTGTCACTGGAGAAAAGTTGACGGCCTACTGAGAGCTCACAAACACTCGATGTACTACCACAACCCCTGAGCAGTCTACTTTATCTCCAGTTCAAAACCTGCAAATTCTTGATTGGCCAGAAGCAGTTTTCTGCAGAACCTTCTACCAACAAGGGAAGAACTATGGGAAATCCTTAGGCTACGTACACGCGACCGGACTTTCCGTTGGAATGAACTCTGACGGACTTTTATCCGGATTTTTTAACAGAGTTCTGCTGAAATGGACTTGCCTACACACGATCATACCAAAATTTGATCGTTCAACGCGATGACGTACGGTGGGACTAGAAAAAAGAAAGTTCAATAGCCAGTAGCTGCCTGTTGGACCTGCATACAGACGAGTGGTTTTCTCTATAGCAACTGGTTCCGGCGGAAAGATTTGAAACATGTTCTATTTCTAAAGCCCATCAGATTTTGACAGAAAAGGTCAGATGAAGCCCACACACGATCGAATTGTCTGACGGATTAGTTCCGTCTGAACTTGGCCGTCGTTAAGTCCGGTCGTGTGTACACAGCATTAGAGAACTTAAGCATGTCCAGTTATTGCAACTTGTGCCCCGGTGGGACACAAGTGGCCAGGAGCAGTTTGTTGCAGAACATTCCACCAACCAACTATGGGATATCCCTGGAGCACGCTAGCAATTCCAGTAACTGCAGTTCATGCCTAGGTGAGACTCTTGCTTGAAGAGAAGGCCAGAATGGCTACTTGATATAGACCTTGTCACTGGAGAAAAGTTGATCGCTTACTGAGAGCTCTCCAACACTCTATAGACTACTGCAACCCCTGAGCAGTCTACTTTATCTCCAGTTCCAAACCTGAAAATTCTTGACTGGCCAGGAGCAGTTTGCTGCAGAACTTTCCACCAACCAGGGAAAAACTATGGGCTATCCAAGGAGCACTCTAGCATACCCATTTCCTGCAGTTCATTCTCAGGTGAGACGTTTGCTTGAAGAGAAGGCCAACATGGCTACTGGATATAGACCGTGTCACTGGAGAAAAAGTGACTGCTTACTGAGAGCTCTCCGACACTCTTTAAACTACCACAATACCCTGAGCAGTCTGCTTTATCTCCAGTTCCAAGCCTACAAATTTCCATTTGACCAGGAGCAGTTTACTGCTGAACCGTCCACCAACAAGGGAAAAGCCATGGGATATCCCTGGAGCATTTTACAACACCCAGCTAAAGCAGCATCTCCCCTGACTCTTCTAGTTCCTCGTTACGGCAATGCCATGCTATTTTAGTAATGAGACCAGACTCCTTCTACCAAACGATGATGTACATAGGCTGCAAGGACCGACTGCAGTCATTATTGCTCACGCATTGCTACAAATTAGCAACTAATGTCGGCTCATGAGCTGCGTGTTGTTAGCTTAAAGATACGCTCCAGTCAAACATGAACATTTTTCATCGACGCTCGCTCAGCGGGGCATGTCCTACCAGTCGAGCCGCTCTAATTTTCATCCTCTGCAGCTGGCTGCTCCGTTTTCTGAATCCCTGCAGCTGCCAAAGTCCTTATTTTTTTTTAAAACAGCCCTGAATCTGATTGTTTCCGGGTTACGGCACCTCTTTAGTTCCTACATACCAGCTGGCAAGGTGGGCATGTGACAGGAGGTGGCATACCCAACCTCAAGTCCTATTAACAGTTTCCAGAATCTTTAAGGCATTATATAGAGCTCAGATTAAAAGGCAATTTGAACGACACAGCTAGAAACATATAGAGTGTCTCACATTTAGAGAATTTGTTAAAGTGGTTGTAAATCTCCAACATGAAATATGAACAAAGCATATCCCTCAACAGGGCTGGACTGGGACAGAAATTTGGCTCTGGACTTCGTCCAGACTGGCCCACTCACATTTTGAGTGTCCCATCAGCACTCCCTTACATCAGAGTGTCCCATCACCAGCCCCCTTACATCAGAGTGTCCCATCAGCGCCCCCTTACATCAGAGTGTCCCATCAGCGCCCCCTTACATCAGAGTGTCCCATCAGCGCCCCCTTACATCAGAGTGTCCCATCAGCACCCCCTTACATCAGAGTGTCCCATCAGCGCCCCCTTACATCAGAGTGTCCCAACAGCGCCCCCTTACATCAGAGTGTCCCAACAGCGCCCCCTTACATCAGAGTGTCCCATCAGCGCCCCTTACATCAGAGTGTCCCAACAGCGCCCCCTTACATCAGAGTGTCCCAACAGCGCCCCCTTACATCAGAGTGTCCCAACAGCGCCCCCTTACATCAGAGTGTCCCATCAGCGCCCCCTCACATCAGAGTGTCCCATCAGCGCCCCCTTACGTCAGAGTGTCCCATCAGCGCCCCCTCACATCAGAGTGTCCCATCAGCGCCCCCTCACATCAGAGTGTCCCATCAGCGCCCCCTCACATCAGAGTGTCCCATCAGCGCCCCCTTACATCAGAGTGTCCCATCACCAGCCCCCTTACATCAGAGTTGCCCACTGAGCCATCGGCCCACCGGGAAACTCCCGGTAGTCCCAATGGCCAGTACATGCCTGTCCCTCAATAGTGTGTACATAATTAAGATCACTAATGCCGCGTACACACACGATCAGATTAGCTTCCCAAAAGTCCGGCGGGCTTAGAAGTTTTGACCCAAAATTGTCCGCCAGACTCGGCCGCCCATCTGTGTGCTAGTCCGACCAGACTTTTGAAATGAACGGACTTGCCCACACACGGAGCAAAGTACATTCATTTTGAACGTGGCTCCAGGTAGATGCAACTAGCGAAGGAAGTGAATGGAGGCGGCAAATTATTGCTCTCGCTCTATCGATCGCGGCGATACCTCACATGTGTGGTTTGAACATCACTTTCATATGCTGGCGCTACTCACGTATGCGTTCACTTCTGCTCGTCAGGACAGGCACATTTAAAAACTATTTTTTATTCTTATTTATTTTACCTTTTTATTTTTTCAAAAAAAGTCACTTTTATTCCTATTACAAGGAATGTAAACATCCCTTGTAATAGGAAAAAAAGCATGACAGGACCTCTTAAATATGAGATCTGGGGTCAAAAAGACCTCACATCTCATATTTACACTAAAATACAATAAAAAAATAAAAATAAATCTAATTTAAAAAAAAAAGGCCTTTAAGAGCTATGGGCGGAAGTGACGTGCGGACGTCGCGTCCGCCCTGCAATGATATGGAGATGGGCGTGGGCCATCTTCCCTTCACTCGTCTCCATGTCAGGCCACAGGAAGCATTCAATTGCCTCCACCGCTGCCAACGGCTCCGGTAAGTGGCGGAGGGCACCGGATCGCGCGCGGGAGGGGGCGATAAAAGTGATCTCACGGCGAATCCACCGCAGAGACCACTTTTATCTTAAACCGGACCGCTCGCTGAAGAAGAGGATACCGGGGTTATGGCACGTTATTCCTATTCAAACATCTGACGGATAACGAATGTGGTCGGTCCGGAAGGGGTTAATGATAAGGATGAATGCACCAAGCAGAGGGTTCCCTAGTCTTCTCTGCACTGTGTGGCTACCATAAGCAGTGGGGATGCTGGTTCACTTCTCCGGCATTGACATCAACATTTGTCACACAGATTGCAGCAAGGCACAGGGAACATCTAAGACAGCCGCAGCCTATTCTCCCCTTCCACTGATTAGGTTGATACAATGATGCAGATTATTCACTGACCTAGTTATACGATCACTTTATATAATCAGCATGGAAGCGACATGTATGACTTCAAGCCCTGGAATATTAGCGCTGTCTAAACAATAAAAATGTGCAATTAGTAATAAAAAAAAGCGCAAGACTAAAGCAGAACCCCGGGCAAGTATTAAAAAAACAAAAAACAAAACAAAACGTGCCCCTTAGTCTGGTTAGGCAATTCATTAAAATGCATTAAATACAATTTTTAAAAAGTTCTAAAATGATTTTAAAATATTTCCGGGAGAACTGCCTGAAAGGGAATATTTAATGGTTTTCGGTCAACTTTATTTTACATGTTTGTTGAAAGTTTATGAATACTTTACATATATATATTTTCTAAATTTTATAGAGGGGGGGGGGGGGAGGGGGCAGTGTTACACAAGCTGTACACTCACTACTTTACACTGTAGACAAGTGTCATTTCTTCAGTGTTGTCACATGAAAAGATAGAATAAAATATTTACAAAAATGTGAGGGGTGTACTTACTTTTGTGAGATACTGTGTGTGTGTGTGTGTGTGTGTGTTTATATATATATATATATATATACACACACACACACACACACACACACACACACACACACACACACACACACACACACACACACACACACACACACACACACACACACACAGTATCTCAGTAGACCACTTTGACCTACAGGTAAGCCTAGATTAAGGCTTACCTGTAGGTCCAAGAAATATCTCCTAAACCTATACGGTTTAGGAGATATTTACCTGAAGACAGCCACCGCTGTCTACGGCGCATGCGCCATAGACAGCGGCACGCAGGCCCACTGGGTAAGCCGCAGATCGGGGCTCCCGTGCGCATGTGCGGGAGTGACGTCATTGCTGCTCCGGCGAATCACAGCGCCGGAGCAGCGAGACCCACGGAGACCCACCAAAAAGATGGACGCTCGGAACTACAGGGGACATCGGTGACATCGCTGGCTCCTGTGTCAGGTAAGTGACACATAATGGACTACTATGCGATGCATAGTAGTCCATTATGCTTTACCTTTGCAGGGAGACATAGAGGAAGTAAACCCATCAGGGTTTACTTCCTCTTTAAGGACTACCTGCCCTCAATGTACTGGGGATGGGCAGCCTGTGCAGGCAAAAAAAGCAACGTACTGGTGCTGCGCCTTCCCCCAACACCCGCTGTGATTGTACACGGTGGGAGTCAGCAGGTCCCGGCCAATGATTCATGGCTGGGACCTGCTAATCGGCTATGTCCAATCACAGCCCAGAGCCCTGTGTTGACAATCCTCTGTACAGAAGGAATGTTCTCTCTGTTTCTCATCCCTGCAGGGATAAGAAACAAAGAGATCTTTAGTAAAAAGCAGCACACATTACACATCGTTAGGCACACATGTAATCCCCTTGATGGCCCCTAGAACAGCAATTCTCAATCTGGGGATCACTTGCTGATTTGCCAGGGGGTCGGGAATGCTGGTCCAGGGAGTCGGGAATGCTGATCCAATCTGGAAAGCTGGCTGAGACGGACCAGAAGTTACTGTGTGTATGCCAGAGTCTGTCCGTCTCGGGCAGAGAGATGTCATTTCCGGGAGAGGAGAGACCATGCGGAAGGGACATTCTGCCGCCGCCATCTTGGTACTCTCATCTGCAATAAGGCTACAGTTAAGGCTTATATAGTATATAAGCGCAGTTTTCTGGTAAAAATATGTGTAAAATGCAAGACTTCAGTGGGTGTAAAAAGATGTCCTCTTGCTGACTTATAACTGTAGCCTTCTAACTGCTGCGGACGAGTGTACCAAGATGGTGGTGACGAAAAGTCACTTCTGATTAACACATTAGATGGATTGCTGATTCTGACGGAACACCTGAATGACTTTGGTAAATCAGAGACACTAATAAAAGCATTTTTGTACATCAAACGCCACCACTGTGCCCATCAAACGCCACCACTGTGCCTATCAAATGCTGCCACTGTGCCATCAAACGCCGGTACTGTGCCATGAAACGCCGCCACTATGCCCATGAAACGCCGCCACTATGCCCATGAAACGCAGCTATTATACCCATCAAACGCAGTTACTATGCCCATCAAATGCAGCCAATGTACCATATCAAATGCTCCCACTGTGCCATCAAATGCTGCCCCCATGACATATCAAATACTCCCACTGTGCCCCCCCCCCCCCCGGCCTGCCATCTGCCCGGCACTTACCCTGTCTCTCAGGGCATTTTATTCATTTGTAACTTATATGTTCATTTGAAATAAATATTTTGCACTATATATTACAGATTGTTTTTATCACTATCCTTTAAGTTAAATTTGTAAGAAGAAATTCGATTTTTTTACATTTTTTTTATTGGATTTATTTTTTTGGAGCAGAAAGCAAAAAAATTTTTTTTTTTTTCAAAATTGTGGCTATTTTTTTGTTTATAGCCCAAAAAATTAAAACCACAGAGTTGATGTAGTTAAAAAAAAATGATCGAAAGCCATACATTTCTTGATCAAGAATTTTGAGGGTCACAGTGCTGCTGAAAGCGCAGAGAACGAGGTGCGTTGTCCCTTTAAAACGAAAGAGCGTGCCGCGCCGTCCTCGCAGCGCAGACATGAGTAGAACAGCCTTGATCAAGTCCACCCGAAATCTGAGCCCCGAGCCGGAGCCAAGTGAAAATTGTTTCCAAACCCCGCACCTCCTGTATCCTTTGTCCTGCGAGGTTGGCCTTGCATGACTAGCTGCCTGTTGCATAACCCCCAAGACAAATTTTCTATGGCTAGAGGAGGTGCCCTCCCCTCCTCCATGCGTCTCCTAACCTATCCTGTCTACACACCAAAAAAAGAAAAGAAAAAAAAAAAAAGCGGCCCCGTGGGCTTTAATTTCCATATTTATTTTTCGTCTGCTTTATTTGTATTAAATACATCTGGGAAAGCACTCAGCGGGTTCGCCAGTGCAGCGTAAAGAGAGAGAGAGAGAAAAAAAATCCTGAATAGAAGAGAGTGAAAGTCAGAAAAACACATAAGTACTTAAGCAGAGTTAGTTAACCTTTTCTGAGCAACACCATAGAAATCGGTTTAAAGCCCAAAGGGACTTTAGGTTTTAAATCTGCTAAATAGATTTTAGGGGCATTGAAACCAAAAAGTCGCTCAATGTCATACAGTTCTCTGTCTTTAGAAAACAGCCACAGCCCGAGTAGGAAAAAAAAAGCCTGTCCCCTGCCAGCAGATAAGAACCCTTGTACGACAAGGAAGTTCAACATGGCACCTCATGGCAAAGAACTCTCTGAGGATCTGAATAAAGGAATTGTTGCTCTATATGAAGATGGCCTAGGCCAGGGATGGCACACCTTGGCACCCCAGATGTTTTGAAACTACATTTCCCATGATGCTCTGGCACGCTGCAGTGTAGTGGAGCATCATGGGAAATCTTGTTCCAAAACATCTGGAGTGCCAAGGTTCGCCATCCCTGGCCTAGGCTATAAGAAGATTGCCAAGACTCTGAAACTGAGATGCAGCACGGTGGCCAGGACCATACAGCAGTTTAAACAGGACAGGTTCCACTCAGAACAGGCCTCGCCATGGTCCACCAAAAAAGTTGAGTGTACGTGCTCAGCGTCTTATCCAGAGGTTGTCTTTGGGAAATAGATGTATAAATGTTGCCAGCATTGCTGCAGAGGTTGAAGGGGTGGGGGGGTCAGCCTGTCAGTGCTCAGACCATACGCCGCACACTGCATCAAATTGGTCTGCATGGCTGTTGTCCCAGAAGGAAGCCTCTTCTAAAGATGATTCACAAGAAAGCCCGCAAACAGTTTGCTGAAGACAAGCAGACTAAGGACATGGATTACTGAACCATATTCTGTGGTCTGATGAGACCAAGATAAACGTATTTGGTGTCAGATGGTGTGAAGCGTGTGTGGGGGTAACCAGGTGAGGAGTACAAAGACAAGTGTGTCTTGTCTAAAGTCAAGCATGGTGGTGGGAGTGTCATGGTCTGGGGCTGCATGAATGTTGTCGGCACTGGGGAGCTACAGATCAAAGACGGTTATATTCTTTGTATTTTGTTCTATGCTATTCTAGTCTATTTTTTTAAATTATATTCTAATCTTTATTTTCTATTATATTCTAATCTATTCTATTCAAATTTAAAACATTTTCTATTCGAAATTTTAATTTCAGAAGATGGTTATATTTTTTCTATTCTATTGAATTCTATTCTATTGTTTTTTCTATTCTATTTTTATTCAAATTTATTTTATTCGAATTTTGATAGTGATATTCTTTTTTATTTTATTCTATTGTTTTAGTCTATTTTATTCTCTATTATATCCTATTCCTTTAATTTATTTTCTATTTTATCCTATTCTTGTTTTCAAATTTAAATAAGTAAATAAGATTGCGCTATGGACAGATTATACAATACCTATTCACTACAAAAATAAAGGAAAATCAAGTGAAATAAAAAGTAGACTCGAGAGGTTGAAGCTGCCTGTGCTTAGAACCTACCACTTAAAATAAAATAAAAGGAGTAGGCCACAGATATATGATGGGGAACTATTCCTTCTACTGACACCAATGATGGGGAACTATTCCTTCTACTGACACCAATGATGGGGAACTATTCCTTCTACTGACACCAATGATGGGGAACTATTCCTCCCACTGACACCAATGATGGGGAACTATTCCTTCTACTGACAGCAATGATGGGGAACTATTCCTCCCACCGACACCAATGATGGGGAACTATTCCTCCCACTGACACCAATGATGGGGAACTATTCCTCCCACTGACACCAATGGTGGGGAACTATTTCTCCCACTGACACCAATGGTGGGGAACTATTTCTCCCACTGACACCAATGATAAGGGAACTAATCCCTCCAATGACACCAATGATGGGGAACTATTCCTTCTACTGACACCAATGATGGGGAACTATTCCTTCTACTGACACCAATGATGGGGAACTATTCCTTCTACTGACACCAATGGTAATGAATTTAAATGAGTCGGAAATAACTAAATGAAATTCAGCTGAAATTCAAATCAAATTTGAAAACAATATAAAGTATGAATTAAGCTGTGGCGCTAAAACCTTTCCTAACAAACACCCTGGTGTCAAAAAGGTGTGTAGAGATCTAATCAGTGTAATTAATAGATGGTCCTATTTGTTGCCCCAGAAAATAATATAAATAAATACTGTGAATTAATGTGAAATGTGTAGTCTCCTGAGGACCACCATATAAGTGGTGTCTGCCAAGTACTATATATATACTTCTTATAAATGCGTGTTGTATAAATAAAATTAAAATACAAAAAAGTGCCTGTTGGCGTGCAACTCAAAAAGTGCACATGTGCTATAACCAAAGAATAGTGAAAATATTGCATAAAATTGTAAATGAATAACCCATATATGCTAAGTGAGAAAGATCATATGCGAACCACAAGCCACAATATTAGTGGTCTGTAAACTGTGCTCTATATTATGAGTCCCAAGAGTGACAGTCCAAAATAGTCATAAAAATAACAAGAACAACAAAAAACAAAAGGAATTCTTTCAATGCCCAAACAAATTTTTTCAAAATCGCATCACTCAGTTGCTGGAAAAAACGCATAAAGTCTTTTCAAATAAAAAGGATAGACCAAAGTGACTAGTGCAGAAAGGTTAGGAACATTCCTCTCCGGTGCGCCACTCAGTGTCAGGAAAATAATTGCGCTCACCAGACAGAGAACCCTAAAAGGGAGCGCTCCAGATGACGTCGCTCTGACGAAACGCGTAGGGCGTGGCCTAGGACGTGCACCTCATACTGGTATACAGGCAGCAACGCCGGCGCAGCTATTACAAAGGCGAATTGTTTTATTGGATATTGTGAGTAATTTGGATTTTAGGTAAATAAATCGTTAAAAAACAGTGTTGCACTATGGTTGTACTTCTGTTTCCTCCCTCATGCACTTGCTAAACGGACTATTTGCGGAAGTAAAAGGGCGAACATTCCCCCAGCACAGCAGGAGCAGAGCCCAAGGAAAGCTGCACAGTGGCTTACACTGTGACTGCTCGGCTAACCCTTTTAGGGTTCTCTGTCTGGTGAGCGCAATTATTTTCCTGACACTGAGTGGCGCACCGGAGAGGAATGTTCCTAACCTTTCTGCACTAGTCACTTTGGTCTATCCTTTTTATTTGAAAAGACTTTATGCGTTTTTTCCAGCAACTGAGTGATGCGATTTTGAAAAAATTTGTTTGGGCATTGAAAGAATTCCTTTTGTTTTTTGTTGTTCTTGTTATTTTTATGACTATTTTGGACTGTCACTCTTGGGACTCATAATATAGAGCACAGTTTACAGACCACTAATATTGTGGCTTGTGGTTCGCATATGATCTTTCTCACTTAGCATATATGGTTTATTCATTTACAATTTTATGCAATATTTTCACTATTCTTTGGTTTTAGCACATGTGCACTTTTTGAGTTGCACGCCAACAGGCACTTTTTTGTATTTTAATTTTATTTATACAACACGCATTTATAAGAAGTATATATATATAGTACTTGGCAGACACCACTTATATGGTGGTCCTCAGGAGACTACACATTTCACATTAATTCACAGTATTTATTTATATTATTTTCTGGGGCAACAAATAGGGCCATCTATTAATTACACTGATTAGATCTCTACACACCTTTTTGACACCAGGGTGTTTGTTAGGAAAGGTTTTAGCGCCACAGCTTCATTCATACTTTATATTGTTTTCAAATTTGATTTGAATTTCAGCTGAATTTCATTTAGTTATTTCCGACTCATTTAAATTCGTTATCATTGGTGTCAGTAGAAGGAATAGTTCCCCATCATTGGTGTCAGTAGAAGGAATAGTTCCCCATCATTGGTGTCAGTAGAAGGAATAGTTCCCCATCATTGGTGTCAGTAGAAGGAATAGTTCCCCATCATTGGTGTCAGTAGAAGGAATAGTTCCCCATCATTGGTGTCAGTAGAAGGAATAGTTCCCCATCATTGGTGTCAGTAGAAGGAATAGTTCCCCATCATTGGTGTCATTGGAGGAATTAGTTCCCTTATCATTGGTGTCAGTGGGAGAAATAGTTCCCCACCATTGGTGTCAGTGGGAGAAATAGTTCCCCACCATTGGTGTCAGTAGGAGGAATAGTTCCCCATCATTGCTGTCAGTAGAAGGAATAGTTCCCCATCATTGGTGTCAGTGGGAGGAATAGTTCCCCATCATTGGTGTCAGTAGAAGGAATAGTTCCCCATCATTGGTGTCAGTAGAAGGAATAGTTCCCCATCATTGGTGTCAGTAGAAGGAATAGTTCCCCATCATTGGTGTCAGTAGAAGGAATAGTTCCCCATCATTGGTGTCATTGGAGGGATTAGTTCCCTTATCATTGGTGTCAGTGGGAGAAATAGTTCCCCACCATTGGTGTCACTGAGAGGAATAGTTCCCCATCATTGCTGTCAGTAGAAGGAATAGTTCCCCATCATTGGTGTCAGTGGGAGGAATAGTTCCCCATCATTGGTGTCAGTAGAAGGAATAGTTCCCCACCATTAGTGTCAGTAGAAGGAATAGTTCCCCATCATTGGTGTCAGTAGAAGGAATAGTTCCCCATCATTGGTGTCAGTAGAAGGAATAGTTCCCCATCATTGGTGTCAGTAGAAGGAATAGTTCCCCATCATTGGTGTCAGTAGAAGGAATAGTTCCCCATCATTGGTGTCAGTAGAAGGAATAGTTCCCCATCATTGGTGTCAGTAGAAGGAATAGTTCCCCATCATTGGTGTCAGTGGAAGGAATATTATCCCATTTTTGGTGTCACTGGGGTGAATAGTGCCTCCAATCAGTGGAAGGAAAAGTGTCCCAAGGTTCAGATAAAAGCAAGTAAAGGGCCGCATCTGGCCCACGGGCCATAGTTTGGAGTGCATTGATCTATGATGATCAGCTCCATCAAGTGGCCATAAAGCTGGCGATCCTAGTATTTACTTATTTCAGGTACTTATATAGTGCCATCAATGTATGCAGCGCATTACTTATTTATTATACATCCCTGCCCTCAAGGAGCTTACAATCTAAAGTCCCTACCTCACATACATACACCTACCAGCATGTCTTTGTAATGTGTGCCGACACGGGGAGAACATGCAGACTGCAGGCAGGTTGTGCCGTGGTTTTGATTTGTGCCGCTGACCCTAGTGCAGTTAAGGGAAAGTGCTAACTACTTACCTATGGTCACTAGCACCATCTAGTGGTCATAATGTGGCATTTTCCTGATTTAAATGATTGATCTGCATCTGCGCAAAAATAAATGTGACTTAAAGGTATAAAATGTGTACCTATCACGTAATCAATAAATGAACTAAAAGCAAAAAAAAAAAAATGACATTCAAACATAAAAAAAGCAGGTCTTCAGGCTTGATTCAGCCAAAAAGAAATGAGAACTAGACCGCGCTCTTATAACTATAAAATAAGCAATAAACAATAGTGCAAAAGAGCTTTGTTTGATTAGCTGATTTCATATTTAGAAGAGCGCGGTCTAGTTTTCATTTCTTTACATTTTCCCGGTATACTCTTTTCCACATGAATGAAGAACATTTGACCTTTGAGAGAAAAGAACCTAATAACATTCACTTTTGTCCTCATTCACACAGAGCGAATGTCCATGCAGTTTCTCAGGGTGAATAGCTCAATTTTAAATACATGCACCCCGTTTCATTTCTACAGGTCCTCGGCTTGTGGACGGTGCGCCCCGTGGCAGTGATGGGCTGTGTTACTTTAAGAAACGTGAAGAGAGGCAGACAATGGAGGACAATGGGAGCGTTATCTCCTGTGATTGCTTTAGTTTATCATGTAAAGACGGAGAATGTTCTAATTAGGTCTTTGCAGATCCTTCATGTATCATCTTACATTTGCATTAATATTAAAAAGTTCATTTAGAGAGATTTCAGTGGACATAACAGATTTGATTGCTCGACAAAGGAAGCGGGGGGCACAAAGCTTGATTGCGGTGTTTCTTTACTGGCTGACTGCTCGCTTTTTATTTTCATTTGTTTGATCGCCAAAACTTCCACCAAGGCTGTAATGTCCTTATGTTTAAAGTGAACCTGTATTTTTACCCCGTATAGGCAAAATAACACAGCCTTTCTCAGCCTTTTTACCCTAGAGCAGGGGTCTCCGAATTGCGGCCCTGGGGCCGGAGGTGGCCCTTTGCTTGGCTTTATCCAGCCCTATGAGGCATTATTCCATCCACTGACACCAACTATGGAGCACTATTCCCCCCACTGACACCATCAATGGGGCACTATTCCCCCAATGACAACGTCAATGGGGCACTATTCCTCCCACTGGCACCAATAACGGGCCATGATTCCTCCCACTGACACCAACAATTGGGCGCTATTCCTTCCACTGACACCAACAATCCGGCACTATTCCTCTCAGTGACACCAACAATGGAGCACTATTCCTCCCACTGACACCAACAATGGGACACAATTCCTTCCACTGACACCAACAATGGAGCGCTATTCTTCACACAGACACCAACAATAAGGAAGAATTCATCTCACGGACACCAACAATTTTGCATAATTCCTCCCACTGACACCAACAACTTGGCATAATTCATTCCACTGACACCAACAATGGAGCACTATCCCTCCCACTGACATCAACAATAGGGCATAGTTGCTCTCACTGACACCAACAATGGGTCAAAAATCCTCCAACTGACACCAACAATGGGGCATAATTGCTTCCACTGAGACCAACGATGGGTCATAATTCCTTCCACTAACAGCAACAATGGGGCACTATTCCTCCCACTGACACCAACAATAGGGTACAATTCCTCCCGTTGGCACCAACTATTTCTCCCCCAATATCAAATATCGGGCTTAGTTTATTCCCACTGGGCACAGTCCAGCCCCCCTAAAGTCTGAAGGACAGTAAACTGTTGCTTTCTTTAGAAAGTTTGGAGACCCCTACCCTAGGGGGACACTTGAAACTGAATGAACTGAACTGAAATTGAAATTTGTAGGACCCCTGTTAAAACCAATTCATCAGCAGTTAGTGGGAAAAATTCCCCTTACATTGGTGGTCAGGAAAAAGCCCTAGACTGGTAGTCAGAATGCCACCACTAAAGATCATTGGTGCCATGGCTCTGACTGGTACAAGTGGTGTTGGCCCTGGAACTGTGTGGGCATAATCAAAGGGGAGGTCAATCAACCACAACTCAGAGGAACCTCTAACAACCTCTGGAGGAACTCTGGTTGAGAATAACTGCTGTAGGGTATGAAGGGTCAGGAGCACATGCTCAGCTTCCACTCTCCCCTCCATTGAATGTTCAAAGAGGAAGAAAAACCCTGTACTTCTGGGTATGGAGTCACATGACTCTCCCCTTCCTCTTCCTATGGAGCAATCAGTACTTGAGCAGCCAATTACAAGGCTCGGTTTGCCATGTGAGGGGAGAAGGAGGGTAGGCTCCGACTCGTCATCGGTTTGGAATGGTAATAATTTGCGAGGGGCCTGTGTCGCAATCTCACATAAGCGACAATTTACCAGCAACAAGATCACTAAAGAGAGCGCTCACCTGCTCCTGCATCAAGAGGCAGTAAACTCCCCCCACCCCGCAATAGAAATTTCAGTTTTGGTGAGATACTCCTCAAGGGTTAAATATTTCAAAAGGGCTGCAGGCCCTGCAGCTTTTCTTGTCAGAACACTGAGATCGTACGAGGCGATTACAACGAACCTGACCCTCCCATTCAGAATCAGTCCGCAAAGGACATGGTGAAAAAAAACAGCTATTTCTTCAAAAGAGAAACAGGTAGGAATCTGCAGCTAAGCTTGTTATTTCTGCATTGTACATTTATCACCCTGAGGGATTGTTTTTTTTTTTTGTTTTGTTTTTTACTTCAACAAAAGTGGAGTTACACTTTAAATTCTTAATTGTAGTTAAGAGTTGTAAGTGGAAGTTTTTTTTTTTCCTTTTATGAGATACTAAAGCCATCTATAATTTATTGCTATGAGGTTTCCTTGACTTTTGTGCCCTATACCTGGTTTGAACGCTTCAGCATGCTGGTGATCCTCCTGAACTGTGTCACTCTGGGAATGTTCCATCCATGTGAAGACGTTGCCTGTGATTCCCAGCGCTGCAAAATTCTGCAGGTAAGTGCCCAGTTACTATGACTTACTGCTTTAAAGGGAGTATTTTGTGTCTTCTCTTGGCTGATGATCTGGCTCTTCAGCAATATGGTAGACGCCTTCCAGGCTATGAGATACCTAAGAATCATGATCACACTCTGGTCAGTCCCACCCAACACCCCACACCTCCCTTTTGTCCGGTGGAGGTCACTGATTGTATTTGATGGGCCATGGGGAGATGAGGGGGGCAGATCAGAACTTGACCACGTGAGCTGTGGTTGCAGTTTTTCATCCCTGGATTTCTAGGTTCCTCCAATTATATAATTAATCTGTGTCCCGATGAACTGTCACATTCTGTCCCCCATTGGATAGTGTCCTCTGTGTACTGCGCATGCGCAGTACACAGGACACACAGATTCCGAAAATAGCTGAAGATGAACGGCACCTGCGCCGCGAGTCCAGGTTCTAGCCCCACCATCCAAGTGGACATAGAGTTGGAATAAAAAGAGCAGAGCACAGAGAGGCCATGCCCAAAGCGCGGCGAGCGAAGCGAGCCCACGAGGGGCCCTCTAATATTTGCAGCCCTGTGTCCACTTGGATGGTGGGGCTACCACCTCCACTCACGGTGCAGGCGCCGCTCATCTTTGGAGATTTTCTGAATCTTCTTCTGCTCCGTACTGCGCAGTACGGAGCGGACACTATCTGATGGACGGACGCTATATGCCAGAACACCGGCATCTGGAAATTCCCACTATACACAATCATGGTTCCCAGCGCTGCAAAATTCTGCAGGTAAGTGCCCAGTTACTATGACTTACTGCCTTAAAGGGAGTATTTTGTGTCTTCTCTTGGCTGATGATCTGGCTCTTCAGCAATATGGTAGACTCCTTCCAGGCTATGAGATACCTAAGAATCATGATCACACTCTGGTCAGTCCCACCCAACACCCCACACCTCCTTTTTGTCCAGCGGAGGCCACTGGCTGTATTTGGAAATTCCCACTGAACAGATCAGTTAGGATTTACCTTCCATATTCACTTGATTGTGACTTCCCAGGAGGACCTTGGTTCCACCCCTACCCACCTTCAGTACCGCCCCTTTTAGAGAATACAGAGCTACTGTAAGTATCATTTGCTGAGTAACTTGTATAGAATTTGTTAACGATAACAAGAAGAGCAGTAAAATCGTTCTTCTGTAGCCATCAACAATCAATTTCCCCAGCAACAATAGACCCCTGCAACAAAATACCCACCCCCCCAACAACAATAGATCCCCACCAGCAACAATAGACCATTGCCAGCAACAATACAGTAGATCCTCCAGCAGCCAGCAACAATAGACCCCTCCCTCAACAAACAGTAGATCCCTGCCAGCAACAATTCATTCCCTAGCAACAATAGATTCCCCCCAGCCACAACAGACCCTTCCCGCCAGCAACCACAGGCCCCTGGAAACAAAATACCCCTCCCCAAAACAATAGATCCCCCCAAGCAACAACAGACCCCTGCCAGTAATAATACAGTAGATCTCCTAGCAGCCATCAATAAATCTTCCAGCAGCCAGCAACAATAGACCCCTCCCTCAACAATAAATCCCTACCAGCAACAATAGATATCCCCCAGCAACAAAAGACCCCCTGCAATAAAATAGTCTTCCCCATTCCCCAAAAACAATACAACCCTGCAACCCCCCCCCCCCCCCAACAACAATGGATACTCTCCAACAACAATAGGCCCCTGCCAGCAACAATACAGTAGATCTACCAGACGCCAGCATCAATAGATCCTCCAGCAGCCAGCAACAATAGACCCCTCCCTCAATGGTAGATCCCTACTAGCAACAATAGATTCCCCCAGCAACAATAGACCGCCTGCAACAAAATAGTCCCTCCCCCAACAAAAGATTCTCCCCAGAAGCAACAGACCCCCCCCCCAGTAACCACAGACCCCTGCAATAAAATAACCCTCCCCAAAAACAATATATCCCCCAGCAACAATAGACCCCTGCCAGTAACAATACAGTTGATCTCCCAGCAGCCAGCATCAATAGATCCTCCAGCAGACAGCAACAATAGACTTCTCCCTCAATGGTAGATCCCCACTAGCAACAATAGATTCCCCCATCAACAATAGACCACCTGCAACAAAATAGTCCCTCCCCCCCAAAAAAGATACCCCCCAGCAACAACAGACCACTGCTAGCAACAATACAATAGATCTCACAGCAGCCATCATCAATAGATCCTCCAGCAGCCAGCAACAATAGACCCCTCCCTCAACAGTAGTTCCCTACCAGAAAAAAATCGATCCCCTAGAAAAATAGGACCCCCATCAACAATATATCCCCCACAAGCAACAATAGACCCCCACTGCTAATAGATCTTCTAAATAACAATAGATCCCCCGACATCAGTAGATCCTCCAGCACACCCCAGTACCCTATTGGGTGCTGGATATACTGGAACTGTGTTCCTCCGGGATCCCGCTGAAAAACAAAAGGCTGGGCCTAAACAGAAAAACTAAAGGCAGAAGGGGTAATTCAACGGACCCCATCAACGTGCCCCAAAGCACCACCCTATGTTGCGGGCATGTGGCCTGGTATGGTTCAGGAGGGGGAGCACTCGCTTGCCCCCTCTTCCCGACCTGCCAGGCTCTATGCTTGGTTAAGGGTCTAGTATTGAATTTGGAGGTGGGGACCCCACGCTGTTTTTTTTTTGTTTTTTTTTGGTTTTTTTTGTTTTGTTTTTTCAAATTTTGGTGTGGGGTTCACCTTAGAACCCCTACCAGATACAAAGGGCCTAGTATGGATGGTGGGGGGGGTCATGCTGTTTTTTTCTGACTTCTCTATTGCCGGTGTTGTGGCATATTCAGTCCGGCCATCAGATACTGTCCGCCCCATACTGCACAGGCGCAGCGCTTGCGCAGTACGGAGCAGCAGGATCTTCGGAAAATCTCTGAAGATGAACGGCGCTTGCGCCGTGAGTGGAGGTGCTAGCCCCACCATCCAAGTGGACATAGGGCTGCCGATATTAGGGCTGCGCTCGGCTCTTTTATATTCTAACTCTATGTCCACTTGGATGGTGGGGCTAGAACCTGGACTCACGGCGCAGGCGCCGTTCATCTTCGGCTATTTTCGGAATCTGTGTGTGCTGTGTACTGCGCATGCACAGCACACAGCCGACACTATCCGATGGGGTCACAATGTGATAGGACACCGGCATTCTTTTGTTTACATTTCAGCTGTCAGCGAGGAGGCCCGCTGACAACCGACAGCCATTGGTTGTTAAGGACGCTGTGGCTGGCTTCCCAGCCCGCTCCTTATCAACCAGCTATTCTTCACACAGAATTCCAATTGTTCGGAAAATATGGAATTCATTAGAAAATTCATAAACGAAACAAAATTAAACGAAACAGAAAAAATTCCCAAAAGAAATCAACTACCGTAAATGAAATTGGTAACAGCAAATCTATCCGAAACGAAACAACATTTTTGCATTCTGCACATGTCTACTCTGTCCCTCCTTTTCTTCTCATTTATCCCATCACAAAATGCACTTTTTATCTTTCAAAAAGTGTTTCCAAGTGCTAAACCTTTCATCCAAATTCGAAATGGTTGCATTTTTACATTTCAAAAGGCAGGAGTGGCAAAAAAAAGCACTTGTGGTAATTAACTAATCCTTTTTACGCATAATTCTCTTTTTAGGGGGCATGGCAGGGGGGTGGGTCCTATGCCTACAAATGTTTTGCGTTCCGTTGCGAATGAGCCCTCATACTTTTCATTCCCTTTAAAAAGTCGCCCTATTAAATACACTGCTCAAAAAAATGAACTAACCCTTTGAAAACACATCAGATCTCAATGGGGAGAAATCTCATGCTGGATCGCTATACTGATATGAACTGGGGTAATGTGTTAGAAACCAATGGATGCCACATTGATGGAAATTAAAATGATCAACCTACAGAGGGCTGAATTCAAAGACACCCCGAAAATCAAAGTAAAAAATGATGCAGCGGGCTAGTCCATTTTTCTGAAATTTCATTGCAGTAACTCAGAATGGTCCTCAGTAGGTTGTATGGCCCCCATGTGCTTGTATGCATGCCTGACAACGTTGAATCGTGGTCCTAATGAGAAGACTGATGGTGTCCTGGGGTATTTCCTCCCAGATCAGGACCAGGGCATCACTGAGCTCCTGAACAGACTGAGGTTGACAGAAACTATGTCCCAGAGGTCTTCCATTGGATTTAGGTCAGAATTACATGGGAGCCATACAATGGTATCAATTGCTTCATCCTCCAGGTACTGGCGGCATACTCTCGCCACATGAGACCGGGCATTGTCATACACCAAGAGGAACCCAGGACCCACTGCACCAGCGTACGGTCTGATAATGGGTCCAAGGATTTCATCCCAATACCTAATGGCAGTCAGGGTGCCATTGTCTAGCCTGTAGAGGTCTGTGCGTCCCTCCATGGATATGCCTCCCCAGACCATCACTGACCCACCACCAAACCGGTTTTACTGAACGATGTTCCAGGCAACATAATGTTCTCCACGACTTCTCCAGACCCTTTCACGTCTGTCGAATGCTCAGGGTGAACCTACTCTCATCTGTGAAAAGCAAAGGGCGTCAGTGGTGGACCTGCCAATTCTGGTGTTCAATGCCAAATGCCAAACGAGCTCCATGGCACGAGGCGGTGAGCATAGGGCCCACTAGAGGATGTCGGGCCCTCAGGCCACCCTCGTGAAGTATATTTCTAATTGTTTGGTCAGAGTCTTTTACACCAGTGGCCTTCTGGAGATCATTTTGTAGAGCTCTGGCAGTGCTTATCCTGTTCCTCCTTGCACAAAGAAGCAGATAACGGTCCTGCTGATGGGTTATAGACCTTCTACGGTCATGTCCAGCTCTCCTAGAGTAACTGCCTGTCTCGTGAAACCTCCTCCATGCTCTTAAGACCTTCTGGAAATGATATGTATTGATGTGCCATCCTGGAGGAATTGGACTGCCTGTGCAACCTCTATAGCAGTGATGGCGAACCTCGGCACTCCAGATGTTTTGGAACTACATTTCCCATGATGCTCATGCACACTGTAGTGTAGCTGAGCATCATGGGTAATGTAGTTCCAAAACATCTGGGGTGCCAAGGTTCGCCATCACTGCTCTATAGGGTCCAGGTATGGCATAATGGTACCAGTAGTGACACTGACCCTAGCCAAATGAAAAACTAGTAAACAGTCAGGAAAGATGAGTAGGGGGAAAAAATGTGGCCTCCACCTGTAAAACCATTCCTGTTTTCAAGGTCATTTCATTGTTGCCCATCTAGTGCACCTCTTATCAATTTCATTAAGACCAAAGCAGTTGAAACTGATTGACAACCCCCTTTGCTACTTAACTGACCTGATCAATATCCCAGGAGTTTCATTGACTTGATGCTATACTCTGATTAAAAAGTGTTAACTTTCATTTTCTTGAGCAGTGTATAATACAAATAAATAAAGTAAAAACCATGAATAATGTAAACGCATGCAGGTTTATCCAATCACAGCAATGACTACCAGGGCAAAGCAACCAATTAGATTTCAACTTACTGTAGTCAAAACTCTGAAAGTTCACTTTTGATTGGCTGCTCTGGTCTAATGTGTTTTTCTGCTTGGCGCTTCATTAAAACAAAACAAAATCTTTAATATGCACTGCTGTGAAACAAAGGCCGAATGGGCTCTTGAAATGCATTAATTGGTTCTTATCAGCTCTTCTCTGCTAAGTCTTTGAATTATCTTCTTTCCTCAATGCAGGGATTTGATGATTTCATTTTTGCCTTTTTCGCTGTGGAAATGATAATCAAAATGTTTGCTCTCGGAATATTCGGGAAGAAATGCTATTTGGGAGATACCTGGAACCGCTTAGATTTTTTTATAGTCATTGCAGGGTAAGTGCTATTATTATTAGTATTACCATATTTTTATTGCTTATGTAATATTCCCATGTAATGAGATTTTTATATGAGGTTTTTACAGAATTAGCAAAAGCAGAATATATTAGGGACTGGATGATCAATTCTTAAAAGGGATCATCTTAAAGTGGACGAAGCATCAGATCTACAGTGCCTTGCAAAAGTATTCACCCCCCCCCCTTGGCTTTTTACCTATTTTGTTACGTTACAGCCTTTAGTCTAATGTTTTTTTAATCTGAATTATATGTGATGAATCAGAATAAAATAGTCTAAGTTGGTGAAGTAAAATTAGAAAAAAATATGCATAAAACAATTTTTCAGAAAAAATAAATGATAATTGGCATGTGCGAATGTATTCACCCCCTTTGTTATGAAGTCCATAAAAAGTGTTGGTGCAACCAATTACCTTCAGAAGTCACATAATTAGTGAAATGATGTCCATCTGTGTGCAATCACAAGTGTCACATGCATAGACACAACTTTTTGAAAGGCCCCAGAGGCTGCAACACCTAAGCAAGCGGCACCAATAACCAAACACTGCCATGAAGACCAAGGAGCTCTCCAAACAAGTAAGGCCGCGTACACACGGGCGGACTGTTTGCCCAACTTTGTCCGCTGAACAGTGTTTCAGCGGACAGTCCGCTCGTGTGTGGGCTTCAGCGGACAGTTTCAGCGGACAGTCTGACGAACAAAGTTTTTCGGAATTCCCGTAAGACAGTCCGCTGAAACTTGGTTTGAGCGGACAGTCCGCTCGTGTGTAGGCTTGTTCGTCAAACTAAGTTCCGCGCATGCTCAGAAAGGATTTACACGCCGAAGGTTGCATTGCAGTGTATAGGACGTCGTTTTTCTAGTCCCGTCGTACGTGCCGTTCACGTCATCGCGCACGCTTTCAGCGGACTGTTCGTTCATCGTGTGTGGTCAAGTCCGCTCATGCAAATTTTGAGCGGACTGTTTGTCGGATTGTTTGACAAACTAAGTTGGGCGAACAGTCCGCCCGTGTGTACGCGGCCTAAGGGTTAATGTTGTTGAGAAGTACAAGTCGGGGTTAGGTTATAAAAAATTATCCAAATCTTTGATGATCCCTAGGAGCACCATCAAATCTATCATAACCAAATGGAAAGAACATGGCACAACAGAAAACCTGCCAAGAGACGGCAGCACACCAAAACTCACAGAGCGGGCAAGGAGGGCATTAATCAGAGAGGCAATACAGAGACCAGGTAACCCTGGAGGAGCTGCAGAGTTCCACAGGAGAGACTGGAGTATCTGTACATAGGACAACAATAAGCCGTACGCTCCATAGAGTTGGGCTTTATGGCAGAGTGGCCAGAAGAAAGCCATTACTTTCAGCAAAAAACAAAAATGGCACGTTTTGAGTTTGCGAAAAGGCATGTGGGAGACTCCTAAAATTTATGGAGGAAGGTGCTCTGGTCTGATGAGACTAAAAATGAACTTTTTGGCCATCAAAGCAAACTATGTCTGGAGCAAACCCAACACATCACATCACCCAAAGAACACCATCCCCACTGTGAAACATGGTGGTGGCAGCATCATGCTGTGGAGATGTTTTTCAGCAAATGTGTTGGAATGGCCTAGTCAAAGCCCAGACGTCAATCCAATAGAACATCTGTAGTCAGACAAAGATTGCTGTTCACAAGCACAAACCATCCAACTTGAAGGAGCTGGAGCAGTTTTGCCAGGAGGAATGGGCAAAAATCCCAGTGGTAAGATGTGGCAAACTCATAGAGACTAATCCAAAGTGACTTGGAGCTGTGATAGCCGCAAAATGAGCCTCTACAAAAGTATTGACTTTAGGTGGTGAATAGTTATGCACATTGACTTTTTCTGTTATTTTGTCCTATTGGTTGTGTGCTTCACAATAAAAAAAAAAAAAATCTTAAAAGTTGTGGGCATGTTTTGTAAATTAAATGATGCAAATCCTCAAACAATCCATGTTAATTCCAGGTTGTGAGGCAACAAAACACGAAAAATGCCAAAGGGGGGGGGGGTGAATACTTTTGCAAGGCACTGTATTTCTTCATGTTAGGTGCATACATGCTAAGTAATGTGTAAGTGTACTTGCTTAAAGTGGTTGTAAACCTTCACAGATACCCAGTGAAGGTGATACACAGATGAAACAAATCCTCCTACATAAGTTGTACCTTTTTATCTGAAATCTCCTCTTTGTTTACATCCACTCAAATTCCAGAATTTCTACAGCTTGTCAGAGCTGTCAGAAAACAGGGGGCAGAGAGCTGAAATTACACTCAGTGAGGAGAGCTCTGATTGTAAGGAAGGGACACCCCCCCCCTCCTCCACACAGCGCACAGGAACAGACCTGAGGCTCTCAATCACGGGCTGTGTTCTGGAGCTCCCTTCCCATGTCCCCTTTTTTCTCTTGGCGTCAGGAAAACTTGTGAGAAGTGACTCATGCTGATAGCAGAGGAACGAAGCAGCAGACACATATGACACTTGGTGGTCTAGTCTGAGACAACTACACACTATAGAGGCATACACTTTGTTGATATTTCATGTCTGAGGTTTACAACCACTTGTTATAGAGATCACAGTACTCCCGCCGACAATGCCTTCATCTGCCCTTCTCTCAAGGAGGACGCTACCAACTTTTTCAGGCATCCTCCAGGGTCAGAACCCTCTTCCTGGCCTGAGAAGCGTGTTTGAAGGTGACACAATTTAAAAAATTCTGGGGTTTGTTTAGTTCTTTGCTATGCTGGGGCTCAAATAAGCCCATGTTGCAGCCTCTCACCTTGGGACTTGCTACTAAAGTACAATGTATATAGTCTGATCACTATGAAGAAATGTTTCCCACTGCCTGCAACGGGGCATCATTTCAGACCAGGCAAAGTTACATGGCTGGAGATTAAAGCCCATCTCCAGGCAACAAAAAAAAGTGTTCCCATGCATTGGGGCTGTGCAGAGAAAGGAGATTTACCTAATCCTCCGATCTTCCCAGCACAAGACCGGCCTGGCACCCCCGTGCTCCAGCGGTCTTAAGTTGTGGACTTTTCCTGATGTTATCAAGCCCAGAGCAGCCTCCATAGACCAGGAACAGTCCACAGCTGGACTGTGGGGGAGCGTTGTTTTGCGGTAGAATGAAGGATCTGGTGAGTATAATTCCCTCACTTCTGTTTGGGTCTATAGGACATAAAAAGTCTGGTCTTCTTAAGCCAGAGGCTGAACATTACTGTGTTGTATTGCAGCCCTCAAATTTTCCACTCGCCTACTCGCACTTTGCGGGTGGAAAATGAGGGCTTATGAGCTGGGCTGCCTAGGAGTGGGGAGGGAGTGGGGTTGATTGGAAGCTGTTCTCCCAGTGATTGCCCCGGTGGAAGAGAGCGTGGAGGAAGAGGAGAGCCACGGGATCACTGTTCTGTATAGCGCGCTGTTACAGCTTGCATTGAAATTGCCTCCGCTCTGCTCACCGTCACACACAGCCCCGCCTCCTCCTAACCCCGCGCCTGTGATCGACAGAATGCAGGTCCAGTGCTGGGGTGTGTTCTGTCTATCACATGCGCAGGGTCAGGAGGAGGCGGGGCTGTGTGTGACGGCGAGCAGAGTGGAGGCAATTTCAATGTAAGCTGTAACAATGTGCTATACAACTCAGTGGCCCCGTGGCTCTCCTTTTCCTACAGTGAGGCTGCAATGTGGGACACAGGGAGGCTGCAATGGTGGGCACAGTGAGGCTGCAATGGTGGGCACGGTGAGGCTGCAATGGTGGGCATGGTGAGGCTGCAATGGTGGGCACGGTGAGGCTGCAATGGTGGGCATGGTGAGGCTCCAATGATGGGTATGGTGAGGCTGCAATGATGAGCACATTTCACCCTGCATTGATGGGCACAGGTGAGCCTGCATTGATGGGCACTGGTGATGCTGTGCTGAGGGGAACTGATAAAGTTGTTAATATTTTTGTAACTTAATTCTGCATAAAACATTTAAGTGTTATTTCATGAGATAATTTATGAGGGCGTGATTAGGGGCAGAGCAAGGTAGGGGTTAGGCGGGGCAACTGGTGGCGAGTAACCCTTGAGGCCTGGCTAGTAGCTCAGGACTTGAAATTTTGAGCCCTGTTGTATTGTATACCCACACCTCTCAATATATCACTTTTAGTTTTGAATTCCAGATTATGAACTTACTTTACACTATGCTAATCTAGATAAAGGTGGTGATGTCAGGCACCCCCGAAACGAATTGACTATTGTACTTAAAGAGGAGTGCCTGGGAAAAAATAAAATAAAAGTCAGTAACTACAAATTCTGTAGCTGCTGATTTTTAATAATATATGGGCACTTACCTGTCCAGGGAGTCGGCGATGTTGGCACCCCAGACAATTTTCGGATCGGCTGTCGGGTGCTGCCGCCGCCATCTCTACTAAGGGAAACCTTTAGGCTTCACGGCCAGGGATGTCAAGCGAGTGACCCCTGTGGAAAGGGAAGTCACATTCAAAGAACCCAGAAGATCAAAATTCTCACTGTATGCAGTGCAGACTATTATAGGGATTTACAGCATCCCCAATGGTCCTCCAGATATCAGATACTCATGCTTACACTGCGCCAAGCTGGCCCAATGTAAGTTTGTAGACATGTACAATTGGTTTAGTTCCAAATTTGTTTTTTAACGAAATTTGACAAATTTGTTAATTCAGAAATTTCTGAATTAACGAAAACCTGTTTCACCAATTTTTTCTGAATATTTGTGAATTCAAATAGTCGTAAATATGTAAATTCGCAAATTCGAAAAATTTGAAAATCTGAAATAATAACTAATAATAACTTAACTATTACTAACTATTAAATTATAGGTATTGGAATTTCCTTTCAAATTTGGCTGTTAGTGAACGTAACAAATACGAATTTATCTGAAGTTACGAATGATCCGAAATAAGAAATGCCACATCTAAATGAATGGAACATAACAAATTAATAATAATAAATAACAATAATAATAATAAAAACTTAGAAAAAATGGAAAATGATACTAGTGGTGAGAGAGAATGCTGCATGCGCCTGCTTTTTATTATTTATTAGTAATTTGTTACATTCCATTTGTTTAGATGCAGCATTCGTTACTTCGGATAATTTGTAACTTCAGATAAACTCATATTTAGTTGTGAGTTATCGTGGTGAACTTAAGCACAAGAGCAATAATTCTAGTGCTAGACCTCCTCTGTAACTCTACACTGGTAACCTCTAAAGGCATTTAAAGCATCGCCTATGGAGATTTTTAACCACTTCAGCCCCGGAAGATTTTACCCCCTTCCTGACCAGCGCACTTTTTGCGATTCGTCATGCGATTCGTTGTACCAAAACAAAATTGACGTCCTTTTTTTCCTACAAATAGAGCTTTCTTTTGGTGGTATTTGATCTCCTCTGCAGTTTTTATTTTTTGCACTATAAAAAAGAGCGACGATTTTGAAAAAAACGCATTATTTTTTACTTTTTGCTACAAAAAAATATTCCCCAAAAATATATAAAAAAAATGTTTTTCCCTCAGTTTAGGCCGAAATGTATTCTTCTACATATTTATTTGGGGAAAAATTGCAATAAGCGTGTATTGATTGGTTTGCGCAAAAGTTAAAGCCTCTACAAAATAGGGGATAGTTTATGGCATTTTTATTATAATAATTTTTTTTTACTAGTAATGGTGGCGATCTGCGATTTTTATCGTGACTGCGACATTATGGCGGACACATCGAACAATTTTGACACTTTTTTGGAACCATTGGCATTAATACAGTGATCAGTGCAATTAAAATGCATTGATTACTGTAAAAATTTCCCTGGCAGTGAAGGGGTTAACACTAGGGGGCGATTGAGGGGTTAACTGCGTTCCCTGGGAGTTGATTCTAACTGAAGGGGGAGGGGACTAACTACAGAAAGTGACGGATTGTGGTTCCTAGCTAATAGGAACACGTGATCTGTCACTCCTGTCAGAACAGGGAAGTGTATGTTTACACACACTAGTTCCTTTTCTGTGTCTCCAGCTCACGATCGATCATGGCTGGCGGTCACAGTGACAGTCGGCCATGAGCATCGGCACCCCCGCTGTGCAGCGGGCACACGCGCATCTGTAGCAGCGTGCACGTGCGCCTGCTATCAGGACCCCGTGAGCCAACGTATAGTTACGTGGTTTCACGCAGGGGAGCCAGCCCTTCACAGTAAAACTGCGGCAGTTGGTCCAGAAGCAGTTAAGTACCCTAATTTGTCGCCATTCCAAGAGCATGCACAATTTTAAAGCGTGGCATGTTAGGTATCTCTCTATCTACTGTACATAATTTTTCACATTATAAACAAAAATTTAGGTACATTTAGTGTTTTTTTTTTTTTTTGTTTTTTTTTTAATCCATTGAACTGTATTTTTTTCCCAAAAAATTGTGTTTGCAAAAACCGCTGCTCAAGACAAAATTGCAACAATCGCCATTTTATTCCCTAAAAAAAAAAATGTATAATGTTTGGAGGTTATATGTAATCTTGTAGCAAAAAATACTGATTTTATAAAAAAAAGTTCCAGAAAAAGCCTGGTTGGCAAAAAAATTGTGTTTGCAAAAACCGCTGCTCAAGACATACAAAATTGAAACAATCGCCATTTGATTCCCTAAAAAAACTTTTTATAATGTTTGGAGGTTATATGTAATTTTGTAGCATAAAATACTGATTTTAAAAAAAAGTTCCAGAAAAAGCCTGGTCGGCAAGTGGTTCAAGCACTAAAATAAAAGCCTTATATGTCCATTAAAAAAAAAAAAAGTAAAACTATATTTTTTGTTTGGTTTTGTTTCATTTTTGTTTTGTTTATTCTTTTTTTTTTCTTTAATAGATTTGGTTACTAATGTTGAGGTCTGAAGGGAAGTTTTTTTTTTTTTTTTTATTTAATGTAGTATAGATGAATAGTTGATGTAAATATTAAATTTTAGGTATATGTCGAGGCTAAAGAACCCTATTAGATTTGATAATGAATTTTTTAGGGTGGCATATTATTATTTTATTATTATTGTATTATTCCTTATTTTTGTACATGAATTCAATTTGTGTCGCTGCTGGTCTGTTATATCTGTTACGTGAGGTTGGTTTTTATTTTAGTTTGATTTATTTGTTTAATCCAAAATGTGTTTATTTCCATTTTCTGCTATTATGTAGATGTTTTGTTAAAAATTGAAAATAGAATTATAATTAAATAAAGAATTATACTTAAAAAAAAAAAAAAAAAAAAAGATTTAGGCAGGGAAGTTATAGGTAGACCCATTGGCAAGTTAACCAGCGTGTACGGCTAAATCCGGTCTGACCTCGGCCACGAAAGGGTTGACACAACATCCAGCATTGTAATTATGCCATAGTTCTTCTTTAATTGAATCATTGACGTGCTCTCCCGCAAGGTCACTCCCAGGACAGGGTAGGTGCTAACCACAGACATGTAGAGTGTGTAGTCTGGATAATTTGGCTCGCGCCTTTGATTTTTCCTTTAAACACGAGGTGTTAGCCATCTCTGTAAGGAAATATAGTATTATTTTCTTAAAAGAAGAAGAAAAAAAAAAAAAAAAACGGAAAGTGACATTTTCCTTTTGCAGTTCTCTCTGTACAGAAAGGCGAAAAGCAGACACCTGGTTCAAATTATAGTCTGTTTCAGCGCACAAGAATCTGCTGGCCGTGGCGAAGAATCCACATAAAACTCAGCTTGACACGGCCAAAAGTGTGGTGTTCCTGAGGCATGAGGCACCTCAGATCTCTTGTTTTACCGACTTAGCGTGGAGCACACGGGGAGCTGTCGCTAATGAACTGGAATTTCCTGGAATGGACTGGACGTTCGTTCGGTTCCTTTTAAAGTCCAGGCCCAAAGGATGTCTGGAGCGTTAGAAAGTTAACGAGCTGTAGGACGTGCTAAATCACAAGGTATCTTCCTATTAGAAAGACGGATTCTAGCCATGGATGAAGCTGGTTGGAAAAGTTTCTATCAATAAAAAATAAAAAAATAAAAATAATAATAAAAGATGCCATACATGCCAGGGAAATAAAATAATAATAATAATAAAAAAAATAAGCCTCTTCCTCATTTCCTGTTAACACCTTACAGCCAGCGCCTGCCTGCCCTCCAAGAGGTTTAGAATGCCGGGAGGCAGGGGCAGGGCTTATGGTCATGTAACCGCCGTGATTGGCAGGCACATGATCGGAAAGCTGCGATCGAGAGCTTTCTGTTAGCCGCCGGTAAGTGTGCCGGGAGCTCTCGCATTCTCTTGGCACAGCTCTGTTGGCGCTATTACACGCAAATATGCGGTGGCTCGGCGCCAAGTCCTGCCCACCAAGAGATGGCGAGATTTGTGTGCACTCAACACGAAGCGATAACCTGGAAAATTGCTTACCTGGAGTGAGTGCTGAGACAAGGTCATCTAGAGCCCACGGGGAATATACCAAATTGCACCCCCCCCCCCATGTATGAGCATTATATGTCAGAACCCCCCCCAAAAGAAACTCCCCCCTTCTAGAACAATTCCCTTCCCCCTATACCTTTTTCACCTCTTCTAACACAAACCCCCCAAATCTTCCCTCCTGAGAAGTCCTCTTCCCCCTACCAACACAAATCCCCCTAAATCGCCACTCCCAGCACACTTACCGCCCTCCACCCCCCCCCCCCCCCCCACCATTTCCCCTCATAGAACAATTCTTACCCCCTGCTGTCCCCCAAAAATCCCCCGCGCAAATTCCCCCCAATCTCCTTGCGTTGCCCCCCACCACATGATACCAGAGTGCCCCACCTGCCCACCCCTTGTCCTGGTCCTGCCTGGAGTTCTGGTTAGTAGCTTGCCATCAGTCAGACCTCAGCATCAGTACAGCAGGAAGTTGAGGCTGATGTATAAGAGCAAAAGTTTAACCACCTCAGTGCCACCGTGTTACATCCCCTTCTTTTCAAGGGCATTTTTCAGTTTGCAGCGCTGTGATAGTTTGACTTTCAATTGCTGTCATTGAACACACATTTTTTTTGAGATGGATAGAACTTTTTTGGTTATATTTAATCACCAGTGTTTTTTTTTTATTTCTTACTATGTAAAAAAGAACAAAAAAAAAAAAACAATATCCCTTTCTGTTGTTTAATATCAGAAATAAGTGGATGCTGAATGAAGAATGTTGGTATTGAGCTGTATCAAACCCACATAGATGCCCCCATAGCAAGCACCTTGCTATGGTGGGGCACTCAGCAAGGGGGAGGAGCAGGGAGGGGCTTGAGAAGAGGGGGATCGGGGCTGCTCTGTGCAAAACCATGGCACAGAGCATTTAAATATGGCATGTTTGTTTTTTTTGTTTTTAATAGGGGTTTACATTCACTTTAAAAGTCATCACTGAAGTCAAGCTCCATTTTTAGTGAAAGGATGTTCTGTGGAGGAAAAATGTCATTGCACTGTAATTGCATTGTGTGCGCTGGCTAGATGTGCACCTAAACCACTTCACATTATATCCCAACCCCCTCATAGTAGAATAAATGTTAGGCATACACCAGTTTGGCCTATTATCCCTAATCTAAAACTGTCTTGCTGCTAACTACGTAATTTTACACTGTACTCTTCTTTTTATAAGACCCCCCCCCCCCCCTTTGTCTTTAGTAAATTTTGGCATAGCCTTGCTGATAAAATTGCTCATGCTGCCCATTTTACACTGCTCTATCATCTATGGTCTGTTAATTCTTAAAGCTAAACTCTAGGTTATGTTCCTTATTGCACACTTACTTTGGCTAAGCTTGACACAGTTTAAAAGATAAAAGAACAGCAGAGCAGGATCCCCATTAGCATAATACAATCCATTTATTAAAGACAAAAATTAGCACACTTGCGTGTAAAAATCTTGACATCAGCACAGGGATTACATGTGGACAGCGTAAGGTTGTTGGTATGCAGCAGCAGATTGTATTCCTCAAGCCAGCATGAGAAGAATCTGACTCACTTTCTGTCCACATGGCGTTGCAGGACACCGGGCTCTGACAACTTTTTGACAACTTAAAAAAAAATATCCTCCTCATACTGGCTGAGAACTTACCCTGGACCCTTTGCCTATTCATGGATCCAGTACCATGCTCACCCCAATTGCTTCTTTTGTCGGTCTTTAGGAACCCGACACCGGCACGTCTAGCTCCCACAGCCTTTTTGGACCTGTGACATGTCTTAGCACTTGTACACACGGTCGGAGAATCCGTCGGAATGTGTCCTATCGGACCGTGTCGTCGTATAATCCGACTGTGTGTGGTATGCATCGGACTGATTCCGTCGGAATATCCGTCGGACCCAATTTTCCAACATGTTGGAAATATTTCCCGACCAACTGGGCCGAACGGACATACTCTGATCATGTGTAGAGAATTTTGATCGGACCAAGTGCCACGCATGCTCAGATCAAATTCCTACATCAAAGCTATTGGCTACTAGCCTGAATGTAGTCCCATCGTAACGAAATTACGTCATCACGTTCTGAAAGATCGGATTTTTCTCCAACTTTGTCCGACCGTGTGTATGCAACAGTTTCGGACAAGATCCGACGGATAAAATCCGGCGGGCAAAATCCGACGGATTTGGTTGTGGAAATCTCCGACCGTGTGTACAGGGGCTAAGAAGGTTGCGGGTTACGACTCCCGATGGTTTGGATGATCTGACCGGAAGTGGGAGTGGGTACCTGTCAAAACCAGGTTCGCCCTCCCCACCAAAAGTGGCAAAAACACAAGGGGGGGGGGCATAAAGTAGAACATCCCCTTTAGGAGCTCTCTTAAACGCTTTTTATGTGTGTATTAAGCTGATAAACATTGCATGCTGTATTCTGTAGGGTTAATGTTTAGCTAAATGGTCCAAATTTATTTTTAGTTTTCATTATTCGAGAAATAAATATTTTGGCATCCAATAAAGCAGCAAGAAACCAGCAAACCAGGAGCAACCAATTATTTTAGTAAAGGTCATTGTGGCAATTTGTTTCCTAATGTATCCTATGTATGTTCTTGTATTTAGGATGCTGGAATATTCCCTGGATCTTCAAAATGTCAGCTTCTCCGCCGTACGCACAGTCAGAGTTTTACGTCCTCTAAGAGCCATTAACCGAGTGCCAAGTAAGTTCCCTTAAAGAAATACTCTTATTCCATGTAATAGTATGCAAAATGGAATCTAAGCATGGTACAAAAATTGCTCCAACATATTGTAGTTGTATGGTTGCTTAGCTCCAGCTTTTTCTTCTATTTCTTTATTAGTCTCACTTCAGGGCCACCCTAAAGTGAATCTGTACTTTGCCATGGCAGGGTAAAGTAAGAGTTTAACTTTAAGGGGGGGGGGGGGGGCTTACAAGCAGCACAGTTTCACCTTTCCTGTAAATAAAATACCCAATACTTCCAGGTATCAGGAGCATGTAACTTGGCCATCCATAAAGGTGAGCAAAGAATCCTCAGCCAAGTGTAAGCTCCAAGTTTTCATGGTGCTTCTCCTCTTCTCTTCTGGAAGCTTAATGATGGTTGTAAGCTGCTATTGGGGCCCTCGTTGTAATTAACCGTATCTATTGTGTTCATGGACAAAATACTGGTTCACTTTAGTAATAAGCATACTGCTTGCCTCTTTGTATTAGATCTATAATTCAGCCACAAAAAGAAACCCTTCAAGCAATCAGTAAACAATGGATGTATTATGTCAGCCATATTGAATATCGATCTAGCGTCAAAGTCTTTAGAGCAGCCATTCTCAACCAGGGTTCAGTGGAACTGTAGCATTCATCCAGAGGTTATTAGAAGTTCCTTGAGCGTTGCCTAATTGATTTCCCATCTGATGGTGCTTGTAGCTTGTATGGTTCCAGGTTCAACGCCAATTGGTGGAGCCAGCAGGAGGACACCAATAATCTAGCTCTCTGTAAGGGTGGCATTCTGGCCACCACTGTAAGGGGGAGGGCATTCTTTACACAAACCACTAAAGTTAGGGCATTTTTCCAACTGACCCCCAGTGAATTGGTTTTAGCAGGGTTCCCTGAAGCCTAAAGATTATTTCAGGGGTTCCTCTAAGGCAGTGATGTCCAAACTGCGTCCCAGGGTCCAGATGAGGCTCTTTTATTGCATTTATCTGGCCTTGAGGTACTATTTCATCCACTGATACCAACAATGGGGCATAATCTCCCTCTCCACCCTCACACACTAACACCAGTGAAGGGGCTAAATTCTTCCCACTGGCACCGATGGGGCACAATTCCTCCCACTGGCACCAAAGATGGGGCATTGTTTTTCCCGCTGGAGCCGGGACCTGTTTTACTCCCAATGACCACAGTCCAGCCCCCCTGAAGTCCGAAGAATCGGCAAACTGGCCCCCTGTTTAGAAAGTTTGGAGACCCCTGTTCTAGGGTAAAAAGGTGGAGGAAGGCCGCTTTAGAGTCTCAGGAGGCATCTTCATTTCCACCACATATACAGAATATTAGGGGATTAAGGGCCTGTTCACACTGCAAATCCTCATATTACAACACGGCACTAAAATGTGTTGCGCCATGCCTCATTAGGCGTCTAATTCAAAATGAATGTGCTACAATGCACCTTAACGCATGAAAAAATAAAGCTTACTGAATCATAGTGCAGACCATTGCGACTCACATTGTTGTGTGTGCGCTGTGGACTCTTTCTCCACCCATATGTGGTGGCCATTCAAACACTAACTCTATCATCTGGACGATCGGTGAGTGAGTCACATGCTTCTCATACTTGGAAGTATTGAATATTGCACTGGCTGCATGATGACGGGTCATGTACGTCTATGGGGACAACACAGCCACTCGTCCTAATTTAAAATAGTAAATTGCTGGTGTTGGAGCCTTAGGTAGATCTATTTAAGTGCTAGTGATATATTAGGCAAAAATGTTGTGGTGATGTCCCAAAGGGGCATCTGGGTAATAAGTGGGCTATTCTTGTGAAACAAGTAACTGTAAGCCCTTGTACACATGGTCGGACATTCCGACAACAAAATCCGTCGGATTTTGTCCGATGGATTTTGTCCGAAACTGGTGTTGCATACACACGGTCGGACAAAGTTGTCGGAAAATTCGATCGTTCGGAACGTGATTACGTAATTTAGTTACGACGGGACTACGTTCAGGCTAGTAGCCAATAGCTTTGGTCTCGGAATTTGTCCACTTTGTCCGATTGGAATTCTCTACAAACGATTGGACAAAGTCCGATCGGATCATGTTGTGGGAAAATTTTATAGCCAAGCTTTGTCCGTTGGATGTTCCAACGGAAACAGTCCGATGGAGCCCCCACACAGTCGGATTATCTGACAACACGGTCCTATCGGACATTTTCCGTAGGAATATCCAACCGTGTGTACAAGGGCTAACAGTAACTTTGGCCCATAGAAGCATTAAGAGTCTGAAAAATCTAAGCACCACACTAAGATATTATAGTCAAAAAATTGGTTTTATTCCGAACATATAGTAGGTGCTACAGCCAATGCATTTTGGGGACCACTCGTCATCCTCTTTACCAGGGCTACAACATTTTGTGAATATATAGGATCATTAAAAAATAAGAATTTGTATGGTGTCAACAGGGCACATAAAGGACAATTATTGTCTTGGATTTTGTGCGTCAAGCCAACGTTGATCTAGCTGGTCAATGGAGCTTAATGCACCTGGTATGAACAAGCCCTTACAGAAAGGGTGAGGAGACGGTGTTTAGGGCAGATTTTTAAAAGTACAGCTTCTCTTCAAATGACAATGGTCTTGTCTAGGGTACTAGTCCCCAGACCATGACCAAGGGTTCCTTGAGTGTAAAAAGGTTGAGAAAGACTAACGAATAAAGTCCAGATTTCATTTCATCCAGACTAATAATAGTCCAACATCAGAAGGTGCGTTAGTAGCTATGCGAGTATAAAACCTTCGACAGTAAAGTGTAATAGTTGGTAACTTGCATGTACTAACTAATGAATGTTATAAGAAAAGTGATGGTGTCTCTTTAAGATATTTTATTGCTTAATATGGAACATGCCTTGGAGAGTGTCATGGTTTTGTCTGAGCATATGACAGAATGTTTTACATTTCCCCGTGTGGACTGCGCTCCCCCAGGGTGCCTATAATTTATTCAGTGTTGATTTCAGTTTGACTATATTTGCAATAGGGGTCTGACTGGCAACAGGAGACATTATGAATTGCCTTATCAAAAAACATGCTGTATAGGTTTGTCTCAGATACATCTGGACTCTCTTTTGCAGTCGCTCTTTACATATTTCCTTTCTTTATTATGGTCAGGAATGAAAAAAATACATAATATACATATTAAACATATATACTGAATATGGAATAGATTTATAATATATATATATATATATATATCTATATAGATATATGTACAGTAAAATATGTATAATAAATCATCATGAATACAACACTGCTCAAACACTTGCTTTTGAACATTTGAACATAGCAAAAAGCAATGTTCAACCTGCTATGGCTGCAATGCAAACACATCTCAATAGGACCTAAAGAAAACTCAACGCAAAGAAAAGCTTAACCTCGGCCTGTCATCTGTCATCTGTCATATGTCACTGCATCATTACAGTAACTAACAAATCTGCTTCCCTTCAGTCTTGCACAGTTGTACAGGCTCCTCTCCTGTACTGAAGTTGCTTCCTCTGATTTCACAGCACACTGTGAGCTTCTCACATTGTGTGTTAGAAGCTGCGGTAAGTCAGGTAGAGCTCTTTTTATTTCCTGGCTGGAGGACATTTGGCGGCCTTAATGTCCCTGGTCCACCTCTTTCATTTATTGGATACCAGCTCTTTTAATCATGGGGGCGCAGCCTCACATGTTGGCATTACCTAGCTTGGTCAGCATACAAACACAGTCTGCCAAGGAGAGCCCAGTTCTACAGACTGGCATCCACCCATCAAAGCATTTTCATATTTGCATGACTCCTCCCAAGAGAAAGCCCACCGAAGAGTACTGAGGCAGGGTGCTGTGATGTTTTAAGGAAGCTAAAGTGGGGAAAATAATTATTTGATCCCCTGCAGATGATGATAGGTGTATTTTAAATGATAGAGAGAGAATATCAACCAAAAATCCAGAAAGAAACAATACAAATGTTATAAACTGAGTTGCAGTTCAGTGAGTAAAATAAGTATTTGACCAACCAACAATAATTCTGGCTTCCACAGACTGGCTACAGTAGGTGCTCATGTGGTACAAAGATTAGCCCTGTCAATGTAAGAAGGTTCTACTAAAGACAACTCACTATATGTATAAAAGACACCTGTCTACAGAATCTCTTTCTTCCATTTAAACCCACCATCATGGGCAAGGCCAAAGAGCTGCCAGAGGACGTCAGGGACAAGATTGTAGACCTGCACAAGGCTGGAATGGGCTACAAGACCATCAGCAAGAAGCTTGGTGAGAAGGAGACAACTGTTGAAGCGATTATTTGCAAATGGAAGAAATACAAAATAACCATTAATCGCCCCCTCTGTCTGGAGCTCCATGCAAGATTTGGCCTCATGGGGTGAGGATGATCACGAGAAAAGTGAATGAATGAATGAATGAATGAAATACTTATATAGCGCACAATGCGAACTGAATCGCCTCTAGTGAAAGTGAGGGATCAGCCCAGAACTACACGGGAGAAGCTTGTGAATGATTCCAAGGCATGAGGCAAAAAGGAAGTTCTGGACAGCTGCACTCCAAAATATAACCTTTATTTGTAAAAAGTCCAACAGATACAATCCACAGCAAAAAAATGGGACAAACGAGTTTACGCGTTTCACGCTTAACAGTGCTTAGTCATAGCACCTGGTGTTCCAGTTCCGAGGAGAGTTCTAGACCCACATTTCCACCTGGAGAGGTGATCCCCTTCCCATTCTTTAATAATCTCAAGGCAGTTGGGACCACATTCACCAAACAAACCATCGGTAACACAATACACCGCCATGGATTGAAATCCTGCAGCGCCCACAAGGTCCCCCTCCTCAAGAGGGCACATGTACGGGCCAGTCTGAAGTTTGTCAATGAACATCTAAATGATTCAGAGAAGGATTGGGAGAAAGGATTGGGTCCGATGAGACCAAAATTGAGCGTTTTGGCGTTTACTCAACTTGCTGTGTTTAGAGGAAGAAAAATGCTGACTATGCCCCTAAGAACACCATCCCTACAGTCAAGCACAGAGGTGGAAACATGATGTTTTGGGACTGTTTCTCTGTTAAAGGTACAGGCCAACTTTGCCACATTGAGGGGCCATATATTGTAAAATCTTGGTTGAGAACCTTCTTCCCTCATCCAGAACACTAAAGATGGGTCGTAGATGGATCTTACCTCATGAAAATGACTCAAGACATACCACCAAGACAACAGGTGGCACAAGAAGAAGCCCTTTAAGGTCATGAAGTGGCCTAGCCAGTCTCCAGACCTTAATGCTATACAAAATGTATGAAGGGAGCTGGAATTTCAAGTTGCCAACCATCAGCCAAGAAACTTTAAGGATTTATAGAGGATCTGTAAAGAAGAGTTGACCAAAGTCCTTCCTGAGATGTGTGCAAACCTGGTCACCAACTACAAGAAACGTCTTAACTCTGTGCTTGCCAGCAAGGGTTTCTCCAGCAAGTACTAAGTCATGTTTTGCTTGGGGATCAAATACTTATTTTACTCACTGAACTGCAACTCAATTTATAACATTTGTATCATGTTTTTTTCTGGATTTTTGGTTGATATTCTGTCTCTATCATTTAAAATACACCTATGATAACAATTATAGACCCTTCATTTCTTTGTGTAGCAAGATCCCAGGCTTCCTTTAGTCTAATGAGAACCTCCAGAGCCAGGGACAGATGACATCCTTCTGTATAGAGTGGGTTGCAAAGCATAGTGGGTGTAATGTGAGGTAGATTCATGGGCACCAGACACTTCTTGAATGCAAAGAGATTTTTCTCTTAAACAGAACTGTAGGAGAGAGGGTCCAGGGCCAGGACACCCTTAAATAGTTGCAATAGTAATTAGCAGACTCCAAGACTTCTACAGGTAGACAGCCATGCAGGGAAAAGAATCCAGCAAGACACCATATCTGCATGTGTAGGAGCGTTGTCTCCTATGGCAACAGTCTTAGAACAGTTCCTAACACAAATTGTAGCAAACTCCTTTACTTTTATACAGTCACTTCTTGTAGATTCTCAGCCCACTGAGCTCCCAGTCTCTCGACTAGACTTGCTGATTCACTGCCACTGAATCCCGTGAGCTCTCCTAATCTTCTTACTTTAGTATCTTCCTCAAGCGTCACCCCCCCCCCGCGCTTCCCTATTGGGTCCCTGGCTTGGCACTCCAGATACTCCTCGAGCGTCACCCCACTGGCTGGGTTCCTTGATTGGCACCTGCTGAAGTTTCCCGATTCTTCACTGTCCCCGGTTGGTAAGAATACTGCTCTGGTATACTTGCTTCAGCTACTCACTGTGGTCCCTGGTAACAAGGTGGTTGGTCCCTTAGTGGCGAAAGCTTCCCCTCTACCTCCGACTATGACAGGTTCTCTAGCCGGTAGAACCATCACTTCTGGTTGGACTGCAAGCCGCAAACCCAACACTGTGCTGCTCTCTTGCTTCTGGATAGGCCCTCAGACAGCCTAGCAGCCAGATGTGCCAGGGATAGGCCCAAACGTAGGCCTAGAAGCCTGGGCAGCACTACACACATCCACCCAGACAGCCGTCCAGGTGGCCCAGAACCCTTATTACCATGTCAAATAAATAGGCCCTCCCAACAGGCCAAGGGACCCAAGAAGATCCCTGCCCATTGGCTGAGATACCCTATCTAGTCCTAATCTGTCCTTGCAATGCCCTTGTCTTATCTAATGTCACCAGATACCTGGCCATCTAGTGACAGAAGAGAGAAGTGCAGCAATTCCAGACTTAGAATGAACTCAATTGATACCTAACAATTGGCCAAGGCCAATACACCTGGCAGGTACATTTAGGAGCAATCCTGACTAGACAGGGTGCTACATCTGTAAGTGGGCAAACAAAATCTGCAGGGGATCAAAAAATTATTTTCCCCACTATTCATACAGCACCCTGCCAGCCCCACCCACCAGCCATGATCTGCCTTCAACACAAAAAAGCACAAAGACCCAGTGATAACATCACTAGGTCTAAAAAAAAGGTATGTATTGAAAACAGAATTTTTTATTTATTTTAACTTTCATTGAGATAATCTTTTGATTTTTACTATAGTGCTGTCAATTTACGCAGCACTTTACATATGTATTGTACATTCACACCAGTCCCTGCACTAGAGGAGCTTACAATCTAACCTAACTCACATTCATACACATATTAGGCCCAATTTAGACAGGAGCCAATTAACTTACCAGCGTGCCTTTGGAGTGTGGGAGGAAACCGGTGTACCCGGAGGAAACCCAGGCAGGCACAGGGAGATCATGCAAACTCCAGGTAGGTAGTGTTGTAGTTGGGATGTGAGCCAACAACCCCAGTGCTGCTAGGTGGACATGCTAACCAATTAGCCACTGTGCTGTCCAAGGACATGGTAACTAAACAATGGCAGAGGTTCTAGACTTTTATCAGTTTTGGCTGGACACACTCAAAGTGACTTAGGAGGGTGCTAAACAGAATCCTTGTCCGCTGTCATATAAACATATGTTTTGTTTTGTCAGGTATGCGAATCCTTGTCACGCTGCTGCTAGACACCCTCCCGATGTTGGGCAACGTCCTACTGCTTTGCTTCTTTGTGTTCTTCATATTTGGGATTGTTGGCGTCCAGCTCTGGGCTGGTCTGCTGAGAAACCGCTGCTTCCTTCCTGAAAATTTCAGTCTGTAAGTTGGCGAAAGAGGCTCACCAGAGTGTGTTTTTTTTTTTAATGAATAAATATCGTAGAGAGGGCTGTTATTGATGGTTGGTGGGAGGGTGGGCAGATTTTCTATATTTCATTGCTCCACCGTGTTCGTTTCTCTGGGACATTCTGTCCGGGAATTTTATTGTAGAGTGAAAGCGGAGCCATTTACCTGTCTGAGGCCATGCGACTCTCTTCATTCCGACAATAAATAATAGCACAAGGGCCATTCCATACAGGAGCATTAGTGTAATGGCTGCAATAAAAAATGACTTTCCTGTCTGCAGCCTCAAATTTTCAGAGCATTTTAGCAACAAAAATATATTATTTATTATTCTCTCTCTCTCTCTCTCTCTCTCTCTCTTCTCTCTCCTCTCTCTCTCTCTCTCTCCTCTCTCTCTCTCTCTCTATATATATATATATATATATATATATATATATATATATATATATATTAGTATTGTATTTATAATATATTTTATTATATTATAATATATTGTCATTTATTTATATATAAATTTAATATGATACATATATAATTTAAATTTTATTTATAATTCATACATGAGCATTAGTGCAAGTAGTGCAGTATATAAAGACGTTCCAGTATGCAGCCTCAATTTTCAATTTTGGCAACAATAAATATATATTTTTATTATGTATTTTGTATATAAATAAAATAAAATTTTAACTAAAATTGTAATTATATATGTATGATTATCAAATATATATATAAATAAATTATTAAATATATATATGTATGTGTCTGTGGTGCGCGTGCGTATTGCACTAATGAAAAACACCTGTTTGTGCTGCCACTTTATATATATATATATATATATATATATATATATATATATATATATATATATATATATATATATATATAATATAATATTGTAATGTATTTATTTATAATCTATATTATATTCATTTTTAATTCATACACATATAATTTAAATTTAGAATTGTTTTTTTTTTATATTATATATACTGTGTATGTGTGTGTGTGTGTATAATATATATATGTATATATATATAGTGTGTGTGTGTGTGTGTGTGTATATATATATATATATATATATATATATATATATATATATATATATATATATTATATATATATATATATTTATATGATATTGGAATGTATTTATTGATAATATATATTCATTTTTAATTGATACATATAATTAAAATGCAATTTACAATTTTATTTATATTATACATACTGTGTGTATATGTATATATGTGTATATTACAAGGATCTAGAAACAGTAAAAAATTATATATATATATATATATATATATATATATATATATATAATGGGTATATAACATTTTATATTATATATTAATATATATAATATTTACATTAGATTACAGTCATTCTGCAAGATCTACAGTAGTAACATTAAAATATATCAAAAGCCCAATTATTTTTATTTGTTTCATATTGAAGAAAACGTTTTATAACCCATGAAATTTTTGCGCTGTTTGTGTCCCTATTAGGGGATTTATCCTCTCTATTTGTAACCTCTGTTGCTAAAAGTAAAAAAAAATAAAAAATAAAAAAAAATGTTGAGTTGTCACTAGAGGGAAATAAGGATACTTGATCCGGTGACAGCTGAAAAGGCATTTCCCTCTCTTCCTGTGTGTCTGCAGGACAGAAAATGAAGGGAAACCTGTAATAGGACACAGATGAGCAAAAAAATTGGCATGGATTTTCATAATCTTCTCTATAGGAAATATAGAAAAAAGTTTTGGCTTTAGGCTGGGTTCACACCAAATGCTGATGCGGCTCACAGTAGGAGTCCGGTGCGTCCTTGTTCACTGTTTCAGGTCCGATTTCAGCCCGAATTTGCATCGGAGCCGCATCGAAGAAATGTGATGAGACGCTGACAATCTCCTGCTATTGCAGATTGGATGCGGAGATCTCACATCCAAATTGCAATAGTGTGAACCCGGCCTCTGATGTACGTTATTTTTTTCATTTTAGCTCTAATTGCATTTTGAAACATCTAAAGCTGCACCTCATTCAGCTATATTCAAGTTGTAAAGCGCTGCGTAATCTGTTGGCGCTATACAAAATTCTGTATCATAATAATAATAATAATAATATATGTGGTTGAAATACATTTTGGGGTTGATTTACTAAAACTGGTGCGTGCAAAAACTGGTGCAGCTCTGCAGAGAAGCCAATCCGCTTTTAGGCTTTATTGTCAAAGCTTAATTGAAAGCGGAGTGCCACCCAAAAAATGGAACTTCCCTGATAGGGTTACTCCCTCCGGTGCCACATTTGGTCACTTTGCAGGGGGAGCAAATAGCTGTCTAATACAGGTATTCAGGGCCGTCTTTAATATTGATTGGACCCTGGGCAAAATTTCTTGGCCCCCCCCCCCCCCCCCCATGCAATTCACTCTCCACCTGCTCTGAGGCATACAATAAATAGCGGCTAGACTTAAAATCAGTTTACTGTATCAGATCAGGCAGAAAAATGTGATTGGTTGCCAGCAGTTAAAGCATATCATTACTGCTTACTGACTGGTTGCTAGAGGTTACAGAACACATTACGGCTCACTGATAAGTTGCTAGAGGTTACAGCACATCATCTCCTCACTGCAGGGGAGCATGATATAGATATGAATGCCACCTTTATTTACATATCAATACTGCCAGCCACAGTTATTTACATATGAATTTTGGTTATTTACATGTAAACACGGGGTCTGCAGGTGAGTCATCTGTACACAATAGGGCAGAGCTGGGTAGCATTAGTACCATCACTTCACACGAGATATCGGCACACAGCACAGGACTAAAACTTCAAGGGACAAGGGAATTTAAACTGGGATAGTTTGGCAAGTATGAGGCAGCTGCTTTGGGCCCCACAACAATGACAGGGCCCAGGGCAGCTGCCCCTTTTGCCCTGCCTTAAAGACGGCCCTGCAGGTATTTGCTCCCCACTTCCCGGTTATAGATCACTGCAGAATCTACACCATGTCCGGCCCCTCCCCCGCCCATGTCCCCCCCCTCCCCGCTGTCTTCTGGGGACACAGAGGTCCCAGAAGACAGTCGGGACCAGTGAGGACATGCAGCGTCACTTGTGCATGCGCAGTAGGGAACCATGCTTCACTTTCTGATACCCTTACTTAAGATGCTAGTGCCTTTAACCAGGAGCCAAGGGACGGGTCGGCTTCGGGTGAGGGCATTGCGGGCGCCCTGGACAGTAAGTGTCCTTATTTTAAAAGTTAGTAATTTGTAGCTGCTGGCTTTTAATTTTTTTTTTTTCCGGTGCAACTCTGCTTGAACAAGCTGAATTTTTTTGACACAGCTGCACCAGATTCTGAGTACACTCGTTTTACAAAAATGTCCCTCATTGTATTATAAATGTGTTAGCTGACAAAGGATTTTTTTTTTTTTTAAAGGGGTTTTTTTTTTTTTAAAGGGGTTTTTTTTTATGTTTTTTTTTTGCATATATACAAACTGACAAATCCCCTTGAAACCGACCCTTGAACTTTGCTGCAGGTGCTTGGTCATGAACACACCTCCAGCGTGCTGATTGGACATTAAACAATATGCAGCACTCTGATTGGTCTGCTTACTGCAATCTCTCCTCCAGACAGTTAATACATGTGCTTGAAGCAGCCTTGGCCTTCCCTCTCCTAGTTGGAGTTCTGCTGTACAGAAGACTAATATGAACACGCACACAGATTCCATTACCCGTTTTGCTTTTAAAATCCAATTATTCATTATATTAATTTAAATGTTGCTTCCCAACTTCTGTTTTTTTACTTTTTTTCATTTCTATACTCTACCCGCTTTAGTCCTCTTTCCCTGGAATTGGAACGGTACTATCAGACGGAAAACGAAGATGAAAACCCGTTTATCTGTTCCCAAGCCCGTGAAAACGGCATGCGGTATTGCCGAAGTGTCCCAACGCGTAGAGAAGAAGGACTGGAGTGTACACTGGATTATAATTACTACAATAACACCAGCAATACTTCATGTGTGAATTGGAATCAATATTACACCAACTGTTCTGCTGGAGAACACAACCCTTTCAAAGGTGCTATCAATTTTGATAATATTGGCTATGCTTGGATAGCGATTTTTCAGGTGAGTTATTTTTTTATATGTAATTTTATTTTGTGGCTCCCCAATTCAACACAATGTAAAGATAAAGAGACTTTGCAGCCTGTAAGATTATGGCGAGGTGGATTACATGGAATTAAAGGGAAACTGTCATGGCTTTTATATATATTTATATATTTTATTAAAAAAATATATATATTTATACTTTGTTATTCATACTTTTTTTTTTTTTATATTGTAAAATCAACTTGAGCTATTGTAAACTGTAATGTCTTTTATATTTATTTTTATACTTTTTTTTTAACTCAGAAAAATATTTTCATACTTTATGTTTTAAAACTATTCTTTCTTTAGCTATTGTTTTATTATTCATATGCAATCTTTGTTTAAAAATAAACTTTCTATGCATGATCTATGATTGTCAGAGCACTATGGGCTAGCTACTGGTTGGAATCTAAACCAGGGGTCTCAAACTGGTGGCCCTCCAGCTTTTGCGAAACTACAAGTCCCATGAGGCATTGCAAGGCTGACAGTTACAAGGATGACTCCCACATGCTGAGGCATGATGGGACTTGTAGTTTGGCAACAGCTGGAGGGCCGCCAGTTTGAGACCCCTGATCTAAACAGTGAGTGGAGAGTGTGAACAGGTTTTGCTTTTGACTGCTGGCAATTGCGGTGTTGCATTTTTAGGTTCTTTTTGGGGCTTTTCCTTGTAGTTTTTTTAACTCCTTTTTCTGTCCTTTTTTAAATAGCCTTTTTTTTTTCTTACCTTCCTTCAGCCTACTAATTAAGGGAAGTAGTTAATTGGTCACAGGTGCTTGAGGCCTATATAACTTTCTGTAGAACTCATTTTGAGCCTGCTGGAACTTAGACCAAGTGGAACTGGACTAAGTGGTGAGGTGCCTGTGTAGTGTGAGTGTGTAACTGTGTATTGTAAGTACATGAGTGCTGCGAGTGCACATGTGCTGTATTGATTATTAGTGTCAGGTAGTACTTGTGTATTGTGAGTACCTGAGTGTTGTCTGAGTAGTGTGTGTGGATCATTAGTACTTGTGTATTGTGTGCACGTGGGTCTGCGCATGCACTTTGGTCTGCGTGAGTGCACGTGGGTCTGCGCGAGTGCACGTGGGTCTGCGCGAGTGCACGTGGGTCTGCACGTGCACTTTAGTCTGCACGTGCACGTGGGTCTGCGCGTGCACTTTAGTCTGCACGTGCACGTGGGTCTGCGCGTGCACTTTAGTCTGCACGTGCACGTGGGTCTGCGCGTGCACTTTAGTCTGCACGTGCACGTGGGTCTGCGCGTGCACGTGTATTGTCTTGTTGAGTACCTGTGTATTGTTTTGTTGTATTAGTGTCAGGAAGCTAGTTTTTAGGGATTTTGGACAGGGTATAATCGGGGTATAGGTACGATGCCCGGAGGGTGTGGAGATGCGACTTGGTGCACGTCTTGCAGAATGTATGTGTTCTTTGATCATCTGATCAAGGGCGAATACTGCTGTGCATAATGTAAGCGCATTGTTTCCCTGGAAGCCCATGTTCTGAATCTGGGAAGCAACTGTCAGCACTGAGAAGACCCTCCATACTAGGGGGCCAGCACAGAGGCGGGTGGACACAAGAGGTGCAGGCACTAGGAAAGAACAGATGGGAGACAGTCAGGAAGGGTAGAGGGGGAAATGCCAGGGAGGCCGACCCAGGGCTGGAGCATCCCAATAAGTATACTCCATTGAGGGACATTGGTGAAACCAGTCAGGGACCAACACTGCTGGAGCTGAGGGACACTCCTTGCTGCCGTCATAAGAACTCCTCCAGTGAGAGTGGGGGGGGGGGGGGAGCGAAGGGAAAGGAAAGACAGATCCTGGTGGCAGGGGACTCAATTCTAAGAGGAACAGAGAGGGCAATCTGTGACAAAGACCTGAAGTGCAGAACTGTATGCAGTCTACCCGGCGCTCGGGTTTGGCACATCACGGATCTAGTGGACAGATTACTGGGCGGGGCTGGGGAAGACCCGGCTGTCATGGTGCATGTTGGCTCCAATGACAAAATCAGAGGCAGATGGAGTGTCCTAAAGAATGATTTTAGGGATTTGGGAGCCAAATTGAGGAAAAGGACCTCCAAGGTCATATTCTCAGGAATACTACCGGTATTTAACCGCTTGCCGACCAGCCACCTCATATTTCCAGCGCAGGTTGGCCTGGCTGCATGATTCTCCGTACCAGTACGGCGGTCCTTTTAAAGGCATTAGCAGGCGCCCGCATCCCTGGAACCAATACAGCAACTACGATGTCGCCGGGCTCCCGCGATCACTCCAGAGAGCCAGAAAGGGGCTCTGTCAATGTAAACAAACAGATCCCCATTCTGACAGAGGAGGAGAGAGAGATCTGCTGTTCCTAGTTATCAGGAACAGCGATCTGTCTCTACTCCCAGCCAGTCCCCTCCACAGTTAGAAACACCTCCCTAGGGAACATTTAACCCCTTCCCTGGCATTGTAATTTACACAATGATCAGTGGCTATTTGTAGCTGTGATCACTGTAATAATGTCAATGGTCCCAAAAAAGTGTCCGGGCTGTCTGCCGCAATGTCGCAGTCCCGCTAAAAAACGCCGATCACCACCATTACTAGTAATGAAAAGTTTATAATAAAAATGCCATAAATCTTTCTCCTATTTTGTAGACGTTATAATGTATATAATGTTATTTTGTACAAACCATTCAATATATGCTTATTGAGACTTTTTTTTTACCAAAAATAAGCAGAAGAATACGCATCGGCCTAAACTGATGAAGAAATTTGTTTATTTAAAAAAAAAATTTGGGATATTTATTATAGCAAAAAGTAAAAAATATTTTTATTTCTTTTTCAAAATTGTTTTTGTTTATAGCGCAAGAAATAAAAACCGCAGAGGTGATCAAATACCACCAAAAGAAAGCTCTATTTGTTGGATAAAAAAAATGTTGTTTGTGTACAACGTCGCACGGCCGCGCAATTGTCAGTTAAAGCAACGCAGTGCCGTATCGCAAAAAAATGGCCTGGTCGTTAAGGGGGGTAAATCCTTCCGGGGCTGAAGTGGTTAAAGCAATCACATTATACTTAATGAAGGGGTGGCATGTCAAAGCCATGCAGTTCTTTTTATAGAGATGTGCGCAATTGTTTTCTATCAGATTCATTCATTAAGTTAATCATTTTGTTTCATCATATTAGATATATTAGAATGATTTGTTTTGCGATTCGTTTCATATATTCGTTGTTCTGAAACCATTCATATTTTCAGAAGTTATTTTGGAAAAAATTGGCTAGATTCGTTTTAACGTGTTGGTTATTTTGGGAGGTTATTTATGCACTTTAAGTCATCCCTGCTAGTCCAACCCCCAAAAGAGAAATGGAATGAGCTGATTGGACAAAATCAACCAAAAGTAACAATGAACACGTGTAGACCCTCTTCTTTTTATTTTTTATTTTTTCGGGGGAAAGAGTTTAATTCAAAATTATCTGATTTAAAAACAGAAAAAGTAACAAATGGAACAAAATTAATTTCAGATTCATTCATTATGTTTAGGTTCAGAGATTCTCCAACCAACCCAAACATAATCTGTAGGAATAATCTTATTTCATTTTTTTAACCTCACTATATTTATCGCATTATTTTTCCATTTCATATATAGTGCATTTTTTATAATGATGAAAAATGTTAATGCAAAAAGAATCTCATCTGAAACATAAATATTAACTTTGTTATATTTCTAAGTTACATTTTTTGTCTCCAATATTAACAAAAGGCCAAACTATCACCATCCTGTTATCCGACTGAAAATAATGAAGACGCGTGAATTTGTTGTTTTCCTTATAATTTATTTCAGATTTGTTACTATTGTCATTCAGAATTTTGCATACATCCAAATCTCTGAATGAGGAAAACTTCCACCATTACTAGTAAAAAAATAATAATAATAAAAATGCCATAAATCTAGCCCCTATTTTGTAAACCAAACCAATCAATATACGCTTATTGTGTTTTTTTTTGTTTTTTTTTACCAAAAATATGTAGAATACATATTGGCTTAAACTGATTAAAACATTAATTTAAAAAAAAAAAAATTTTGGGGGGGGGGTGAGATTTTTATTATAGCAAAAAGTGAAATATTTTTTTTTTCAAAATTGTCAGTCTTTTTTTGTTTATAAGAATAAAAACAGAGGTGGTCTAATACCACCAAAAAAAAGCTCTATTTGTGAGTCAATTTTTGTTTGGGTACAGTGTCGCATGACTGCGCAATTGTCAGTTAAAGCGACGCAGTGCCGTATCGAAAAAAAAATGACCTGGTCAATGAGCAGCCAAATCTTCCGGGGCTGAAGTGGTTATGGATCCTGGGTGTGTTGGCGACATACAGTATGTTCTCATCTATGCTCCACAACTGAGTCACACAAACTGTAGCAATAAAAATTTGATATAGGTTCCAATCCTTCCCCATGCTTTAAAAAAGTATTTTTTTAGACTTCAACCTCTGATGCATGTGAAGGTATAATGTTGCTCTCAAGATGCAGGCCTCTTAACCACTTGCCCACCAAGCCAATTCTGACATTTCTCTCCTACATGTAAAAATCATAATTTTTTTGCTGGAAAATTAAACAGAACCCCCAAACATTATATATGGGGTTTTTTTTTTTTTTGCAGAGACCCTAGAGAATACAATGGCGGTCATTCCAATTTTTTTTCTCAAAAAGAATTTGCACAGCAATTTTTGGAAAAAAAAGTTTTATGCTTTAAAAAAAAAAAAAAAAAACAGAACAGTAAAGTTAGCCCAATTTTTTTTGCATAATGGGAAAGATGAAGTTACGTCAAGTAAATAGTAAGTGAGTGTGGGGGTAAGCATGACATAATTATGACTCACATGGAGGCACCGTCCCTAGTAGAAACAAAATTTAGAATAAAAGAGTGGATTGGGACTTTGCATGTGCCTCGGTGGAGTAAAGACAATGATTTATGACACAATATTATTATAAAAAGGTTCATAAAGATATTTTATTGACCGTCCTTGGATGAAAATATTTAAAACATTACAGTTTGAGAAAATACAATTGTACTGTTAATTTGGTCCAGGTTGTGCAAATCCTGGTATAGAATATCGTAAAGTATGGCCTACGCGTTTCGTGGGAACCCCACTTCGTCAGGGCCTTTTGGAACAGCACAAGCAGCATATGAATACTAAAGATGTCCTAGAAATTAGAAATTGCTTTTTTTATGTTTATTTGGGTTGATTCTTTTATCCATCTTTATTGGATAATATATTAGAAACAGACAGGAGCAGATGGAATATAACGAGTTATTATCATGTTTTTGTTTTTTTTCTTGTCTGGCTGTATGTGAAGAAATGGAATGTAATATACAGAAGGATTGTTCATTTTTCTCCTGTTATAAAAAGAAAAAAAAAGAAATTATAAAAAAAAAAAAAAAAAAAGAAATTCTAAATTGCAAAATTAGGTAAAGCATAAAATATTAGATAAAATTTAAATAATGCATATATAAAACATAAAATACTCTTACATCGTTTCAGATCATTTATGATTACCCTTAGGTATAAAATACTGATATAATGGCATAGAAATGTTTAACTAGTAAATAGATCCCTAACATGGCACTCTTCAAAATTGCACACGCTCGTGGAATGACGCCAAATTTTGATACTTAAAAAAAAAAATCCCCATAGGCCACGCTTTATTTTTTTTTACTGGTTACATGTTTAGAGTTAGAGGAGGTCTAGGGCTAGATTTATTGCTCTCGCTCTAATGTTCGTGGCACATGTGTGGTTTGAACACTGTTTCATATGTGGGCGGGACTTACATATGCAAGCACACGGGGACAGGAGCACTTTAAAAATATATATATATATATATATATATATTTTTTAGTTTGACACTTTTTTTTTTAAATAAAAATTATTTTTTTATCACTTTTATTCCTATTACAAGGAATGTAAACATTCCTTGTAATAGGAATATGGCATGATCGGTCCTATTTACAGTGAGATCTGGGGTCAACAAGACCCCACATCTCACCTCTAGGCTGGAACAGCTGAAATATAAAATATGATCTCAGCTTCCCAGCCCAGGCGACGCCGTTTGTTTGAATGCAGAGGCCGGGCGTGACGTCATAACATCACGCCCGGCCTCCGAACAATAATAGAGACTCTGGCGGGCATCTGGTCCGCCGGAAATCTTTATGGTAAATATCTGGTGGCTGGCGGATCCCGTCTCTGACTCAGCGATGGCGGCGGTGAATCGGTAGAAGCACCGGAGGAATGATCAAGCGGCTGACTAGCTGTTATAATCATTCTTATGGTGTAGGGAATCGCCAAATAAAAAAGCCGCTATCTGAATGATGCCTGTAGCTGCCGGCATCATTCAGATATAGCCCCGTGAAGTCAAGAACGTCATATGACGGTCGGAACGTGGTAACCTTTTTTTATTTATTTATTATTTTTTTTTTAGAAAAGTTAGATGATTTCACTGCAAAATGATCGATTCCACCTTAGAAAAAGAGGACATTTTTTTATTTAGTTTGAGGTACTAAAATTTGCTTGAAAAAATTACCTTTATGTCGTTATTTTGAGTTTTTTTGGGAGGGGGGGTGGGCTGTGACTGACTGTGACTTTACATGGGACTGGCTCTGTCCGATCACAGCCAGTCACATGTAAACACGAAGATGCCGGTAATCGGCTCTCCTCCCCGTACACAACATTTTTTGCAAAAATTCTCCTTTAAGACCATTGGGCGGAAGTGACGTTTGATGTCACTTCCGCCATTCAAGGAGAAAGGACGCGATCGTCTCCACCGCTACCGACAGCTATGGTAAGCAGCGGAGATGGCCGGCAGAGATGACTGTAACGCGGCGGGAGCGGGGTAGTAATCTCGCAACGAATCCGCCGCAGAGACCACTTTTATCTGAAAGCCAGCTGCTCGCAGTTGTTAAAAATACCGGGACTATGGCAGCTATCTGCTCGTTATCCGAAATAACGAATGCCGTATCTAAACAAATGCAACGTAACAAATTAATAATAATAAATAACAATAATATGAATAAAAGCTTTTAATGATTATTTATTCCATTCCATTTGTTTAGATGCGACATTTGATATTTCGGATAATTCGTAACTTCAGATAAATTTGTATTTGTTACATTCACTAACAGCCAAATTTGAAAGGAAATTCCAATACCTATAATTTAATAGTAATTAGTTTTTCGTTCTTTCGGATTTTCTTTCTTATTTTTGGATTTACGGATCTCAGAATTTCGTGATTTTCAAATTTTTTTCGGATTTTTGACTTTACGAAGTTACAAATCTTTGGATTTACGTATTTACAAATTTTCACATTTTCGAATTTGCGAATTTCGAACATAACAAATGACCCAAAAAACGAAGGAAAACCCCAAAAAACGAATGAAATTAAAACAAACTAATTGCGTTCCATTTGTTTAGATGCGGCATTCATTATTTCGGATAATTCGTAACTCCGGATACATTTGTATTTGTTTCCTATAATTTAATAGTTAGTTATTATTAGTTAGTTTGTTTTTTGATCTTTCAAATTTTTGGATCTTCTTTCTTATTTTTGGATTTTCGAATTTTCACATTTTCGAGTTTTTGAAATTCTAAATTTTCTAATTATTGAATTTCCGGATTTTCGAAGTTACGAATTTTTAAATTTACAAATTTACGAATTTACGAGTTTTTTAGAATTTCCGAATTTTTGGATTTTCGACTTTACGAACTTACAAATTTTAAAATCTACGAATTTTCAGATTTACAAATTTTCAGATTTACGTATGTACTAATTTTTGAATTTTCACATTTTTGAATTTTCAAATGTATGAATTTTCAAATGTATGAATTTGCGAATTTTGACCATAACGAATGACCCAAATAACGAATGAATGAAAACAATTTCGTTACATCTGTTTAGATGCGGCATTCGTTATTTCGGATAATCCGTAACTTTGGATAAATTCGTTATGGTTACGTTCACTAACAGCCAAATTTGAAAGGAAATTCTAATACCTATAATTTAATAGTTAGTATTAGTTTTTCATTCTTTTGAATTTTTATATTTTCTTTCTCAAGTTTCAGATTTTCCATATTTTCCGATTTTCGAATTTACAAACTTTTACGAATTTCCATATTTCTGGATTTTCACATTTTTGGAATTTACAGATTTACAAATTTTCTAATTTACGTATTTTCTAATTTTTGGATTTACGATTTTCGATCATAACGAATGACCTGAAAAAAACAAATAAAACAAAAACGAACACATTTTTCGTCAGTGCACATGTCTAATTCATATTATTAGCTCATTATGCCTTTGTCTTTTTATTTTTTTAGGAGCTTTAAACTTTTTCTCTAGCCAAGAGGGAGCAGAATAATAAGAATAAGGAAGGAGCCCTAACAAAGTCTTTGGTTTGGTAGCCTGCTCTTACCACCTTGGCCTTAGGTTGGCCCCGGGTACATACCAGGGCTTCCTAGATCCTAAATATTCTTCTGGATACTGAAGAGGTGCACAGCTGGAGTGGAGAGAGGCAACACACGTGCCCCCTACACATCACACACATGTCTGCATCCAACGTGTTGAAGGCACGTGTCCTCTCCTCTCCGGCTGTTTCTCTCTGCCCTACTTAGATGACAAATGGACACTTTCATTATAGCAGTGTGTGATATCAAAGCTGCTTCTCATTAATATATAAAGACATCCAGGATAAATAACCTCCCGTGTCTCATCCTCTGATGCATATAAGGAAATGTATATTGCATCAAAACATCAAATAATTTAGAAGTCTGCCGCAGCGAATCCGGGGCGGACTTCTACATTGCACTTGAAAAGGTTTCTCTGGAGGCGCACAATATGCATTTTCTATGTATGAACTTTAACGCAAGTACATTGGAGTGTACATTACAAGTATCTTCATGAGTCATTACAGCAATATACATCGGGAACCCATTGACATGTTCATAATTTAACTAGGAGCTGTAGCCAAAGGCAGATATGGCTTGTGAAAAAAAAAGTGTTCATTCGGAAATATCCGAATTAACGAGAACCCCAATTTTTCTGAATATTCGTAAATGTGAAATGCAAAAACCCGAAAATTTGAAAATCTGAAATAACTAATTAACCACTTAACAACCGCCCATTGCCGATTAACGGCTTCAGGGCGGTTGTTTAACTCTGAGAGGCCGTTAATTAACGGCCTCCCAGAATTCTGCTCTCGCGCGCCCCCCCTGGGGCGCGCACACGAGAGCATCCGTGACCGCTGGGTCCAGTGGACCCGGCGCATCACGAATCACAGTAAACGGCCGCTCATCGCGGCCGTTTACCACGTGATCGCTCCGTCAAATGACGGAGTGATCACTTGTAAACAAGCCGGCGTCATGTTATGACGCCGGTTCCTCCCTCCCCCTCTCTGTACCGATCGGTACAGCGGAGGGGGAAGAGATCGGTGTCAGCAGCGATGTGGGCTGCATCTGCAGTGCCCACATCGCTGCTCACCGAAAATTAACCCCTCAATTCCCTGCCAATACCCTGCAATACCCTGCAATACTCTGCAATACCCTGCAACACTCTGCAATACCCTGCAACACTCTGCAATACCCTGCAACACTCTGCAATGCCCTGCAACACTCTGCAATGCCCTGCAACACTCCGCAATGCCCTGCAACACTCTGCAATGCCCTGCAACACTCCGCAAAGCCCTGCAACACTCCGCAACACCTTGCAACACTCCGCAACACCTTGCAACACTCCGCAACACCTTGCAACACTCCGCAACACCCTGCAACACTCCGCAATGCCCTGCAACACTCTGCAACACCCTGCAACACTCTGCAACACTCTGCAACACTCTGCAACACTCTGCAACACTCTGCAACACTCTGCAACACTCTGCAACACTCCGCAACACCAACACTCTGCAATGCTCTGCAACACCCGCCAATACCCTGCAACACTCTGCAATGCTCTGCAACACCCGCCAATACCCTGCAATACTCTGCAACGCAATACTCTGCAACGCCATACTCTGAGATACCCAGCCATACTCTGAGATACCCAGCCATACTCTGAGATACCCAGCCATAGTCGGTGATACCCTGCAATACCCAGCCATAGACATCCGCCGCCCTCCGCCCTCCGCCCTCCGGTGCTTCTACCGAATCGCTAATACGATCAAAGCCAGAATCTTTTTTTTTTTTTTCAGGCTTCCCAGCTTAGAGGTGAGATGTGGGGTCTTATTGACCCCACATCTCACTGTAAAGAGGACCTGTCATGCCATATTCCTATTACAAGGGATGTTTACATTCCTTGTAATAGGAATAAAAGTGATCAAAAAAATTATTTTTGGGGAAAAAAATGTCAAACTAAAATAAATAAAGTAAAATGAACAATAAAAAAAAATGTTTTTTTTAAAGCGCCCCTGTCCCCATGTGCTCGCATGCAGAAGCGAACGCATACGTAAGTCCCGCCCACATATGAAAACGGTGTTCAAACCACACATGTGAGGTATCGCTGCGAACGTTAGAGCGAGAGCAATAATTCTAGCCCTAGACCTCCTCTGTAACTCAAAACATATAACCAGTAAAAAAAAATTAAGTAGCGACGTTTGGCGCCATTCCACGAGCGTGTGCAATTTTGAAGAGTGACATATTAGGTATCTATTTACTCAGCGTAACTTCATCTTTCACATTATGCAAAAATTGGGCTAACTTTACTGTGTTTTTTTTTTTTTTTAAGCACAAAACTGTTTTTTTTCCAAAAAAAAGCATTCGAAAAATTACTGCGCAAATACCGTGCGAGATAAAAAGTTGCAAAGACCACTATTGTATTCTCCAGGGTGTTTGCTAAAAAAACATATATAATGTTTTGGGGTTCTCTGTAATTTTCTAGCAAATAAATGATGATTTTTACATGTAGGAGAGAAATGTCAGAATTGTCCTGGGTGCTCCAGAACGCCTGATGGCCCTCCATGCATGTTAGGCCTCTGTATGTGGCCACACTGTGTAAAAGTCTCACACATGTGGTATCGCCATACTCGGGAGTAATAGCAGAATGTGTTTTGGGGTGTAATTTGTGGTATGCATATGCTGTGTGTGAGAAATAACCTGATAATATGGCAATTTTGTGAAAAAAAAAAAAAGTAAAAAAATCTTGATTTTGCAAAGAATTGTGGGAAAAAATGACAACTTCAAAAAACTCATCATGCCTCTTACTAAATATCATTTGGGGGGGTATTTGTACTTTTCTGTCATGTTAGGGTCTCAAGAATTGAAATAGGCCGTCAGTACTTCAGGTGTGATCAATTTTCAGATATTGGCGCCATAGCTTGTGGACTCTATAACTTTCACAAAGACCAAATAATATCCACCAATTTGTACTTATTTTTACCAAAGATATGTAGTGGTATAAATTTTGGCCAAAATTTATGAAGAAAAAATTACTAATCTGCTAAATTTTCTAACAGAAACAAAGAAAAATTCATTTTTTTACAGAATTTTCGGTATTTTTTCTTTTATAGCACAAAAAATAAAAAACCCAGCGGTGATTAAATACCACCAAAAGAAAGCTCTATTTGTGTGAAAAAAAGGACAAAAATTTCATATAGGTCCAGTGTTGCTTGACTGAGTAATTGTCATTCAAAATGCGAGAGCACCGAAAGCTGAAAATTGGTCTGGTTATTAAGGGTGTTTAAGTGCCCAGTGGTCAAGTGGTTAATAATAACTTAACTATTACTAACTATTAAATTATAGTTATTGGAATTTCCTTTCAAATTTGGCTGTTGGTATGAGAATATGAATTGATCCGAAGTTATGAATTATCCAAAATAACGAATGCTGCATTAAATCATTTGTTGCGTTGCATTGTAAACCTATTCAGAATGAATGGACTTCCTTACTACAACGCACCTGCAGTAATTCATCACAGCGTTGCAGAACTCTTATGCCTCGTACACACCATCGGATTGTTGGCCAACAAAACTTTTGTCTGAACGTTGTTGTCTCAAACTTGTCATGCATACACACAGTCACACAAATGCTGGCCAACAATTACGAACGTAGTGATGTACTACGTCAGCTCTTTAGCGCCACCCTTTTGCTCCTTCTGCTTATTTTGTGTTAGAAGTTTGGTGGGTGTTGGTTTGAACCTTTCTTTTCGCATTTTTCATTTAGCGCTTTTCAGTTTGCACTTTTCATTTAGTACTTTTCAGTTTAGTTTCTGAACGGCCGTTCGTCAACCGGAATCGGAGGAGATAACGTGTTATTTATTATTGGCCTTGGAATTATTGCTTTGACATAATTTTTTTGGTTGAACAATGATTTGATTTGTTATATTTTCTATATTTTTGGATGCATAGAATGCACTTTTTAGTGACGTTCTATTGGTATATGGCATGTCTATTTTTTTTTTTTTAATACACCATAAACAAATTGTGTAGAATAATACTTGACTATGTGTTTTACTTCAAATGACAGTGTTTGAGTAGGCAGTTACATTTAAAAAAATACAATGTAAAATTGACAAGGGACACCAACATAGTTGTATCTTTGATCTTATAAACCACGGGATAATGGTGTTGTGGTAACTTGCACAAATAAAAAAAAATAATAATAATAATATTATTTTTGATATCACTAGAAAAGCAGTTTCATTATTATTCAATGAAAGAAGAAGAGAATTGTGCGCTGCATTTGGAGATTTCATAATTTGCCGTGTCACGAACGTTAATTCTCCATTACAAACGCTAGTTTACAAGATCGACCGCTTCCAGCTCGTCCTTGCTTCCGAGCATGTGCGTTTGTACTTTGGACTGTTGTCCGACAGACTTGTGTAGACACGATCGGAAAATCCGACAATACACATTTGTCTGCGGAAAATTTGGAACCATTCTAGCCAACATTTGTTGGCAGAAAGTCCGGCAACAATTGTCCTATGGAACATGCACAAGGTCTGATTTTCCGCCAACAGCCTGACATCCAACATTTCCCATCGGAAAGTCCGATTGTGTATACGGGGCTTGAGGGTTGTCAACTCTTTTGGAAAAATACTGGCCTATTTGCTGTTTTGTTTTTTTTCCAGTGAGAATATTTATTACAATTTCTGATACAAGTACAGGTTATGTATTTAGTAGAATACATCCACAATGTTCCTGTTAATAACATTGGCAAGGAGTCCCGTTTTTGACAGGCGATGGCACTAAAAATGCTTCCGATAGCCAGAGACCACATGATCTTTGTCTAAGGTTCACTTAGAATAATAACCTGATTTAATAGAGTCGACATGTACTCCTCGTGATTCTTCTGAAATGTAGATTTGAATAATAGGTCAGTACAGGGACTTGAGAGTCTCAAGTCCCTGCACTGACCTATCATATAGCTTTGGAATTCTTACTCAATATTCTATAACACCCAAGTTATATCTGTTTGTCTATCCACCTCTGGATTCAATGTAAAATGTTTGAATGATCCAGTTCATACGTGTTTAGATTTCACCTGTTCAACCCCTTGGGCTGAATTTGAGAAATCATTTGATCACCCTATGCTTGCTAAACAATGTGGATGGAAAAATCTCCTCTGTATTCAGAATCCGATAGAATGCAACAATTATCAACCTGGCTCCTTCAGTTTTTCAGTCCCAACATGGCCAGCCATGGCTCGAATTTTGGATGACTTAGGAGGACGTGGCTGTAATTTGTGGCATGTATGGCCAGTTTAAGGCTCTTAGAAGGTACATTCCATGTCTTAGACCAGTGTTTCTCAGCCTTTCTTCAGTCAAGGCACCCTTTAAAATTCTGCATCTCGAGGCGCCCCATTCTAAAATTAAAAAAATGTAACTAATAGTTTTAATGCAGGGTTTCTCAACCAGAGTTCTGTGGAATCATAGGGTTCTTCCAGCTGTTGTTAGGGTTTCCTTGAGTAATGAGCAATTTTTGCCTTTTAGATAAGTTCCCGCTGACACCATTAATCTTTTTAATGGGGTAATTATTCCCAATGACCACAAGTGTAAGGCGCATTCTTGCCACTGACCATCACACTATGTATGATGAGGTGTAGATATAGTAATTTTTACCTGGGGTTCCCTGAGACTGTAAAGTTATTTTTAAGGGTTCCTCTGTGCTGAAGAAGTTGAGAAAGGCTGGTTTAACATAGCAATACAATGTATTGGGAAGATTTACCTTCCCAATACATTCACCAGTACAACTTTAGAAACCGTATAAGACCACATTTACAAAATACTAGTAATATCTTAAAATATCTGTCCTTGCTAATCAAATAATTTGATACATGTAGCAATAAAAACCTTTTTGTGGCAATTAAATATATTAGTATATCCAAACCAATATAGGCAAATGTAAAACAAAGACAAAGTCTGTCAGTGGCGTTTGAGTTTAGAAGAGTGACTGTACCGTAAAAATAGGCACAATTAGTAGCTATGTTAATGCAGACCAGCAGTGCTGCTTATATTTGGCTTATGGTCTTTATGGGGACACCCAGGAGATTCTAAATAAATCCTGGAGGCTCTCCATCTATGCTTATTTTATGTTGAATTTTGTGATATTTTTTCTATTTCTCAGTTAAACAAGGCTTTTACGGTGTGTAGAAATCTGTACTGGGGCTTTGATGCCATCTAGTGTTGTGCATGTCAAAGAGTTAAAGGTATTCTGCTGATACCAGATAATGTCCAATTTCCTTGGGGCCTAGGAGTACTGCACTCAGTCATGTTACCTATAACTCAAGACCATCAGGTTTGAAATTTAACAGATTAAAAATACATCCTAATAGTGGAACCTAAAATAAACACGATTGTTTGGTAGTGAGCAGTCCTACTGCATAATGCTCTTCCCATCCTGGGTTTTGTCGCACAATAGAAAAACACACAGTTGGGTTAGCTGGCTGCCTCTCCCATTGGCCCTGTATGTGACCGATGTAGGGGTATTTGATTTTAAGCCCTTTTCTGTTTTTATACGGTTGATCATTGTCTCTAAAGTGTTACAAAAAAAAATTCAATGATATACAAATGAATTCAAATAAATTCAATCTGGCTTGCAACCAGTCAGTCACTTTTTCGTAACTGTGCTAGATAATGGAGCACCTGGAAGCCAACTGACCGGTTTGAACAATTCTGTCTCCAATTTTAATAAATTTTGTTGACATGTCTGAGAGAGAAATCTCAAACAGTCTTTATTACTGCTTGGTAATCAGTCAGGTCGAAGCTGATATTGTCATTGTGCTTCGTTCTGAAGCAGTTTTGAGGGTTCTTCAAGCAGCCAATGATAAGCAGGGCCAATTGTTCTTCTCGCATTGCTAATAGAAGCTTCTCTCTTTGTCTTTCAGGTGATAACTCTCGAAGGCTGGGTGGACATCATGTATTTTGTTATGGATGCTCACTCCTTTTACAACTTCATTTACTTTATTCTTCTAATTATTGTAAGTTTCCTTTTTTGTATCTTGTAAGGGTTAGCATCAGAATGCATGGGTTGGGTCTTATTTCTCAAGGTGTCAGTATAACAACCAGGCAAATAACCAAACAGTTAAATTTTGTAAGAAACACACATATATTCTCATATATATATATATATATATATATATATATATATATATATATATATATATATAAAATCTTTACACAGTATCTCACAAAAGTGAGTACACCCCTCACATTTTTTGTATATATTTTATTATATCTTTTCATGTGATAACACTGAAGAAATTACACTTTGCTACAGTGTAAAGTAGCCTTTCTCAACGCTTTCAACACAGAGGAACCCTTGAAATAGTTCTCCGGTCTCGGAGGAACCCCTGCTAAAAATTAGAAATCTACAATTCATGATACATTAGTGATGGTCAGTGGGAAGAATGGCCCTTACACTTGTGGTCATTGGGAAGAATTACCTCCTTACAGATAGCTAAAATGATCAATGGGATCTTGGGAACAGTAGGAACTTATTTGAGAGGCAGACATTGCCCAATGCTGAAGGAACCCCTAGCAACCTCTGGAGGAACCCTGGTTGAGAATCACTGGTGTAAAAGTTTAACTATGCTGTCCCCTCAAAATAACGCAACACACAGGCATTAATGTCTAAACGGCTGGCAACAAAAGTGAGTACACCCCTAAGTAAAAATGTCCAAATTGGGCACAATTAGTCATTTTCCCTCCCCAGTGTCATGAAACTTATTAGTGTTACAAAATCTAGATAAAAACTTTCACCATGTCGGAGATAAAAGTGAGTTTGCCACACCTCCCTGTGTGTATAGGAGAAAAATGGTTTCTACCAAAAATTGGCAAAAACACTACAGATTTTGTAAAAAAATTGTTGTAATTTATTACATAAAGACAAAAAGACTATGCTTAAAAAAAAAATCCACAGGTGATGATCAATAAAGCAAACATTGACAAAAGACAATAACATATATAACAATGTCTAGTACTGAAAATAGGTTGATACATATACAGAGTGGTATCGCTCCAATGTAAGGTAGTACTTTCTGGTGTCCAACATCCAGAGTAAGTAATATCAGTACCCAACACATTTCAGGCTCTAAGTCCTTTCATCAGGGGTAATTATATAGGATGATTAATATTCTGGATCAGATGGGTGGCATCATGATCAAGAACCAAAAGATGGCAGTATTGTAGCGAGGCTACGCAAGTATATCGTTACCAGTAGATGACAAGTACCGTATTTATCGGCGTATTACATGCACTTTTCCCCCCTTAAAATCAGGGGAAAATAGTGGGTGCGTGTTATACGCCGATCCCCCGCCAATTGTGAGCCTCTCGGCGGCTTTCAGCCGCTCTCGCAGTCCCAGGTGAGCCACCGAGAATGGCCGAAAGCCGCCAACGGCCGAGAGCTACAGAGCGCCAACGAGCTACACAGAACATCCGGTGGCAAGGCTACACTGACAAGGCTGCAAATGACACTGACAAGGCTGCATAACAAGGCTGCAAATGACACTGACAAGGCTGCATAACAAGGCTGCAAATGACACTGACAAGGCTGCATAACAAGGCTGCAAATGACACTGACAAGGCTGCATAATAAGGCTGCAAATGACACTGACAAGGCTGCATAACAAGGCTGCAAATGACACTGACAAGGCTGCAATGCTGGACAAGGCTGCAGATGGACACGGATAAGGCTGCATTGATGGGCATTTAAATGTAAGTTTTTTTCCTTAAACTTCCCTCCTAAAAGTTTTGTTCCTTAAAATTCCCTCCTAAACTTGGGGTGCGTGTTATACGCCTGCGCGTGTTATACGCCGATAAATACGGTATAACCTTGTAAAACCTAGTCCCTTGAAGTATTTTTAACCCTGTGAGGCATGATCAGATCAGCTGGGCCTTTCCGATAGAAGTTTTAGATAAGGTACAGACAAGCAGCTTGTACTTTTATGACAAAGATTATCACAAAATAAGCAACTAGGGGATTTTTAAATGAAATCTTGCATTGAATAATGCTGTTGCAAGATGATAACCGCTGGCATCCGTTCAGGCTGTTTTGCAGGGGTCTGTAGAGTAAATCCACATGGGCAAGGTTTGTGACAATCTTTGTTTTAAAAGTACAAGCTTCTTGTCTGTACCTTCGACTGTGCCTACAGTCGAGCATGGTGGTGGGAGTGTCATGGTTTCTGAGACTGGGCCGCAGGGCAGTATTCGAAACATGATAACAACCCCAAACACACCTCCAAGACGACCACTGCCTTGCTGAAGAAGCTGAGACTGAGGGTAACGCTGATGGACTGGCCCATCATGTCCCCAGACCTAAACCCTATTGAGCATCTGTGGGGCATCCTCAAACGGAAGGTGGAGGAGCGGAAAGTCTCTAACATCCACCAGCTCCGTGATGTCGTCATGGAGAAGTGGAAGAGGACTCCAGTGGCAACCTGTGAAAGTCTGGTGAACTCCATGCCCAAGAGGGTTAAGGCAGTGTTGGAAAATAATGGTGACCACTCAAAATATTGACACTTTGGGCCCAATTTGGACATTTTCACTTAGGAGTGTACTGACTTTTGTTGCCAGCGGTTTAGACATTAATGGCTGTGTGTTGAGTTATTTTGAGGGGACAGCAAATTTACACTTTTACACAAGCGGAACACTTACTACTTTACATTGTAGCAAAGTGTAATTTCTTCAGTGTCACATAAAAAGATATAATAAAATATTTAGGAAAATGTGAGGGGTGTACTCACTTTTGTGAGCTACTGTATATATATATAATTTACCATATATGATAGTTTTACTTTGAAAACATAGTATAAACTGAATTCCACTTTAATGCAATGTCCTAATCTCTTGATTTTTTTTTGTTTTTTTTTAGATTGGATCATTTTTCATGATCAACCTTTGTCTAGTCGTCATAGCTACACAATTTTCTGAAACAAAGCAACGGGAGAGCCAGTTGATGAAGGAGCAAAGGGTCCGCTTCCTTTCCAATGCCAGCACATTGGCCAGTTTCTCTGAGCCCGGCAGCTGTTATGATGAGCTACTCAAATACTTGGTCTATGTGACCCGCAAAGCCAGCAAACGGGTAGTCCAACTCTACAGAGCAGCAGTCTTCAAATTTGGGTTAAGTTCAAGTCCTGCAGTAAAGCCCACCACTGAGAAGCCCAACCGCAAGCATAGGAGAAGAAGGTCTTCTATCCATCATCTAATCCATCATCACCACCATCACCATCACCACTATCACCTGGGAAATGGGAGCTTGCGAGCACCACAGGCCAGCCCAGAGCTCAGCGAAGTGGAAACCAGTTCTCCTCATAATGGAACTAGATTAATGTTACCCTTTCCAGGCACCCAAGCTTCGCCCATTGCTTCTGCCTCTAACACACAATCCATTCATAGCATCTACCATGCTGATTGTCACCTTGAACCTGTGCATTGTGTGCCTGTGTTCCCCCAATCTGGCTCTGGTACAGCCAATCCGGAGGCTGTCCAAAGGAGTATTGCAGGGAATAAAAACTATCCTACTGTACACCCAAGTTTATCCCATGAAATACAAAAGAAGACAGAACAAGCAGAAGAGACAGAAAACCCTTTGATCACAAATGACCCCAGCTTGTATACAGGGCCAATGTATAATTCAATGAACAGGCTACTAGAGACCCAGAGTACAGGTATGGGCATATAAAATAATGCTTTCAACTCTACATTTCTGATATGTCTTGAGGTTGCTGACAGAGAAAAAGAAAACCACAGTCCCAACCTCTTGCTTTCTTTATCAATGCCAGGCAAAAAGGAGCCACGGGAAAAAAGCCATTTTTCATGTTCAGTGCTCAATGGTCCATCTGAAGAGTACCAGGGTAATGGCCTAGGGTAAAAGTTATGGAAATCCACATTGCAGTAAGATACCAGAGTGTAAATCCATATCTGAAGCCCAATTTAATTCTCTGATCGTCAAAACTTTTGAATGAATTCCATTATTAGTTTTTCTGCTGAAGGTTCCAGGAGCTGATGATCAGAAACACTATTTAATCCCATCGTCTAATCTTCTAATCCCATGAGAGAGTTAAGAAACCAGTGGACAATTCGGGCCCACTAGGATCCATTTCTCTCGATTTTGGGTTGGCTGAAACCTTATAAAAAGGTCATAGTTGTGTATTACAATTTTATAGTCTTTTGTAAAGCAGAGTAACTGTGGCCAAGCTGGGAGCTGGAAGAGACCTCCTTGCCAGGGGTGCAGAACGTTATGCGAAGCTGCTGACAAATCTGGTCAGTGTCTACCTAAAACTGATTTATCACCTTGCTTGTTTCTCCATATACCTAAACTCAGAATGGAGCAGGAACTGTATGATCGTATTTCTGAGGCAAGGACATTCATGGCTGTTGTAGCAGTTATTGGGCCAAGGTTTCAGTGGTGAAGGATCAGTGTATCCTCCCCAATGTCCTTAGAAGTTGTGAGATGCCAAGGGGTGATAGAAGCTTTTATCTTTCCATAATTGGTTGCACTTCTTATTGAACAAAGCTGTTAGCCACTTTAAAACTTAAAATCCTACCTAAACACTGGCAACACAAGGTGATTGCCAATACCATTATCACAAAGCAAATCCCTCTGACAAAGACTTTGCTCTAGTGAATAAATGGTGCTGAATGTTCCCACTTTTCCTAACCTTGGAGAGTTTTCATTCAACCAAGGGGCATACATGCATGACTTAGACCTAAATTTAGAGATTGTGAGCCCTTAATACCAGAGGTATAACTAGAACCTTCCCCAGGGTCCTTCCCTCCAAGCCTGGGGACCCTTCCCACTGATCCTAAAGCCCTTTACTCCCATCATGGGGTCCTTTTTTACGGTCACACAGCATGACCCTTTCCTGCCGTCTTGGGGGCCTCCCTATGGTGGCAAAATGCCAGGGCCCGGTCGCAAGTGCGACCTTTGCGACCCTTGGTAGTTCCGCCACTGCTTAATACAAAATTCAGTGCCTAAAAGATCAGAGGGGTTGACACTGGGTCCTCCTAGATATATTAAGCAGCTAATAGGTTGGAAATTTCAATTTAGGGCAGACACATCCATGAAATTACCTGGTTCCTTTTGCTTGAAGTACTTGTATATGGTTGTATTATTATTTGATCGTGATTCAGAATTTATAAGTGTCAAATGTTAGTCTACTCTAATGACATCTAGACAATGCCTTACCCTAAAGTGGATTAGGTCTTTTATTTTTTTTAACACATACCAGTTACCCAGGAGAAGCCATCATTTTTCTTATCAACCATTGTTAGTTACAGTATGTTTTACAAACAGCGAAGCAGGGGGTTGACTGGTATTGCATATATCATCTTATTCTAAATTAGATTCATTACCTTCCACATTACCTTGCACTATGAAGGCACAAGTAGCTGACTTCACTGATGACCTTCCACAAAGGTCTTGCATGCTTGGTACAAACATATATATGATCTCATCCAGATTGCAGCTATATGCATGCTACTGAAACACACCAACATCTACGCTACCATAATAACAACCTGCAGCTTCTGCTGTCCATGTGCATTATTTTATGCAACAATATAACGCTTAATATTAATATTTCCAATATTTTAATAAAATATAAAATGTTTGATATATCATACATAGAGTTCAAAGATAGCTCTACCATAGCTGCATATCTCTTTTCAAAATTGCGCGATTTTTGGTATAACCTCTGCTTAAACTCCCACCTCTGGTTGTTGTAGTACAATAAAGAATGACTAACCTGTTTTACTTAATTAAATTATATTGTTACTTAAATTCAAAAGCTTGACCCAAATGACCCATGGATGTGTGCTGCCTACTAATTCCAGAGCAGTAAACCTGGAATTCCTCAGCTTCACTCTGTGACATTACTCAAGAGCTAAATGTGGCCCAAGGGGGGCAGTTTCCATCTCTCACAAATATTTTGGTCCAATCTTGTTTTATTAAAGTAGTTTCAAACAGAAAATACAGGTAGAGAAAATACATAAAGTATAGGAAGTATACTGTAGGAATTAGAACATGTGAATTGGCGAGTACACACAGCAATCGTTGGTAATCAGGTTCAAGTTCAGATAATTATATTCAGGGGCTATTAGAAAATGGACATTACCACCTTGGATCACCTAGGAGAAAACTTATAAGGCATCAAACGGACTAGAGAAACCATGCAGTATCCTTTTACGGGTTATGTATTGGAGGAAAACATGCCGTAATTTAGGAAAAATTGGCAGTCAAGATGATGTAGAAGGACCATCTTATAGCAAAATAAAGGTATCAAACTGAGGGCAGTCAAAGAAGGAGAAAAGGGAAAGGAAAGGTGTATGGAGGGAAAAGAGAGCAACTAAGGTCATGGGGAAGAGAGGGGAGGTCAAGGCACTCCATCATGGCTACAGTATATAGAGGTTAAAGAGATAACTTTCTTCACCCATTCCTGAAACGCAGCCAAATAATGGAACATAGACCAGGAGGTTTTACTGATGTTTTTACCTGCCATTCTCCTGCGATAGCATGTGTTCCAGGTCTCTGATGGAGTCAAGTTCAATCACCCATTTCACAAGAGGAGGTCGTATTTAGGAGATTTGATAGGGGGATATGGGTGTCCATGAGTTTTCAGTATAGATTAAAGATCCGTGACCACGCTCACAGGTTTTTTGATTGGTGTCAAGTTCTCTTAAGCCTGGACCTCATGGACGAAAGTGAGCAATACAAAACCTCTTCCACAATGCCCCATATGACTGTATAGGCGAGAATGTTCATGGCTGCTTTTTAATGTTTAAAAGGAATTGTTTTTCACTGGTTAATTGTGTTCTTAGGAATCTGCAAGGGGTCGTGTAAAATTCAAGCTGCCAGTTCGGAAATCGAGCCCTTAGATCCAGAAGTGTGCTCTCGTTGCAAGGAACCTGAGGCCCCTGATAATGATGATGTGGATTCTGACAGTGATGGGGCCTATGAATTCACACAAGACACCCAATGCAGCGAGAAAACTGAGCCACCCAAGGGGAAGACGAGGAACAAGAACCCCAACAAGCTGCTGAAACTTTGGAAGATGGTGTGTGAGACCTTTAGGAAGATCGTGGACAGTAAATACTTTGGCCGTGGAATCATGATCGCTATCCTTATCAACACTCTGAGCATGGGGATTGAGTACCATGAGCAGGTAATGTGCTTTTCTATTTTTTTTTTTCTTTAAAATGATCAACTCTTGTCCTCTGCCACATGATAAAGGTGGAGAGTCTTCCCAGATTCTAGTTTTCATACCATCACTAAATGTATTAGAACCAGTGTTGCCAATCATCAGGCACTTTTCTCCTGCCAGTAAATGCCAGTGACAGGAAAAGGTTGCCAGTAAAAAATATGGCTGCGGCGCTTGGCTTGGAACTGTGCATGTGCAGTTCCAGTCCGAAGCCGGCCGAGACCCTCCAAGCAGTAGCGGCCCATAATGCAGGGCGCAGTGGCGCCGCCCCTGTATCCATGCGTCTGGCCCTAAACTACATGCAGGGTGCCGGATTCCAATGGGGTGTTTTTTTGTTGTTGTTTTTTTTTTAAGCATATGTTTAGCGCCAGAGGGTCTAATAGGCTTCAAAAAAGGGTGGGCTCTGCGTCCCAAGCCCAGCCAGTTGTGCCACTGATTCCTTTACAATCAGGAAGCAGGTTCTGAGACCCTTTTCCCAATTGGCTGAAAGGAGAGGCGATCCTGTTGGCCTAGGAGGAGGAGGGAGGAGACACAAGGCCACTGTGATGCCAAGGAGACGCAGTTTTCCCGGAGGGAAGTGCTGCCACCAAACAATGGGATGGCAGCAAGGCAAGCCGGGAGCTGGACTGTTAGCCCTTGTACACACGGTCGGAGATTCCGACAACCAAATCCGTTGGATTTTGTCCGTCGAATTTTGTCTGACTGATTTTGTCCGAAACTGTTGCATACACACGGTCGGACAAAGTTGTCAGAAAATCCGATCTTTCAGAACGTGATGACGTAATTTCATTACGATGGGACTAAGTTCAGGCTAGTAGCCAATAGCTTTGATGTAGGAATTTGATCTGAGCATGCGTGGCACTTTGTCCGATCGGAATTCTCTACACATGATCGGAGTATGTCCTATCGGAGCATTTTGTCTGAAAATATTTCCAGCAAGTTGGAAAATTTGGTCCGACGGAAACAGTCCGATGCAGACCACACACAGTCGGAATATCCGACAAAACAGTCCGATAGGACACATTCCGACGGAATCTCCGACCGTGTGTACAAGGGCTTAGTGGTGTTTGGACTGGGGTGGACTGAGGGGACCACCTGCCGTGGTGTGAGACTGTCATTGTGACTCAGGAGGGGACGTTTCATGTCCGTGAGGTGTAATCATCATCTGGGCTGCTGCACACTTCTGTCATTGGTACTGTGAGAGTCAATTTCATGTGTGTGTGTGCCGCCCATTTACATTTTTTGCCCTTCTGAGTCCTGTCCCTGAGCTACTTACTATATCAAAAATAAAATAAGAAATTTATTTTGCCTTAACATCTACCTTAAATCACATTGATAATTGCATATTATACTTGTTTGTAGCCTAAATACTGAAGTTTGCACTTAAAACTGTAATTTTGTAACTTTTGGAAATGCCAGCGAAAACTTGGCTGTGCCAGTAATGCCGCGTACACACGAGCGGACTGTATAGCGTACTTAGTCCGTCGAAACACATTTCAGCGGACAATCCGCTCGTGTGTGGGCTTCAGCGGACTTTTTCAGCATGCAGTCCGGCGTACTAAGTATTTCGTTTTTTTCGAAATTCTGTCCGTCGTACTTTGGTTTCAGCGGACAGTACGGTCGTCAGTATGCTAGTTCGACGGACTAAGAATGGCGCATGCCCAGAAAGGATTTACACGGCGGAAGGGTGCTTTGCTGTGTCTTGGACTTCCTATTTCTAGTCCCGTCGTACGTGCTGTACACGTCATCGCGCAAGCTTTCAACGGACTGTTTGTGCATCCGTGTGTGGTCAAGTCCGTTCAGTGGAAAGTACGACGGACTGTCCGTTGGATTGTATGTCGAACTAAGTATGCCATACAGTCCGCTCGTGTGTACGCGGCATAAGTTTTGGGTGTAGTATCAGTAAATTTCAATATGGTAGGTTGACAACACTGATTAGAACTCCCCTCCGTCCATTGTGTGTGTGTGTGTGTGTGTGTGTGTGTGTATGTATGTAGATAGATAGATAGATAGATAGATAGATAGATAGATAGATAGATAGATAGATAGATAGATAGAGATAAATATATTTTGCATGATAATGGTAGGGTAGTTCAACTAGAAGAAGCAGCAGAAATGTCTCAATGGTCCTTATGGTTCCTCTCACAAACCAGTAGCCACTACAAGCCAGCCACTCAATTGCACAATGCTTAGAACCTAGTACTTATTGCCTGCCAACAGCAAAAAAATATCAGAACATCTTTGATTTAATCTGTATGGAGATGCTTACTCAATGTGCAGTCACTGGGCAGGTTGATGACCAAGCAGTATTGTTAGGCAGCTGTGAAGGTCAACCAACCTATATACACTGGCAGTGATGCCTGGATCAAATCATTGACTAAACAAAATTTTAAAAAATTTTGAACGCGAGGAGGTTTCTATATATTTATTTATTTGTTTGCTGGATGGCTTTCACCGTTTAAAAGGCATTATTAAATAAAAAGTAAATCAGCAAATATGTTACACATAAGGACAGATGAACTTAATAATTGTTGTGCCATGGACACTTTAAATGAGTCCATTGTACTGAGTTCCATTAATAAGTATATTGACACTGAATCCTTTTGGCATTCATTAATCCCCTTTACTGCTCTGCTGTACCCAGCACTAATATAATCAAAGACAGCTGCTTATACTATAAACCGATGTAGTATAATTGAACACTTCAATAATATATAATACATTCCCACATACTATACATCTTGATGACAGTTTTCCTTTAACTGGAAACAACAGATATTGTTCATTGTTTATTGTAAAAAAAAACAAAAAAATCCCAGGATTTATATAGGGCCAACAGTTTACGAAGTTCTTTGCAAAATAAAGGGAGATAGTCCAGTTACAATCCAATTCAAGACAGGAGGGTTATGCCGCGTACACACGACCGGACTTTCCGGCAGACTAGGTCCGACGGTCTTCCTGACGGACTTTCGGCGGAGTTCCGACAGCCTTCCCGAACGAATGGACTTGGCCACACACGAACAGACTAAGTCCATTCGAAAGTCCATTCCTTTTGAACGTGATGACGTAAGACGGGACTAAACAAGGAAGTTCAATAGCCAATAGCTTCCTTTGTGTCGTATTTGGTCCGTCGGACCAGCATACAGACGAACGGTTTTCCCGATTTTAGTCCGTTGGAATTGAGTCCGTCGGATAGATTTGAAACATGTTCTATTTCTATGTCCGTCTGATTTTTATTTATTTTTTTAAACGATAGGACTAGCCCCCACACGATCGGATTGTCCGACAGACTAAATTCTTCGGACCTAGTCTGACGGAAAGTCCGGTTGTGTGTACGAGGCATTAGAAGTGTCCTGCTCTTGAAAGCTTACATTCTAAAAGGAAAGGCAATTGATACAAAAGGAAGCAACAGTGTGTGGAAGAGTTGTTGAAGAGACTAAAATACAGTAAAATTTTGGATTGCCAGCATAATTCGTTCCAGAAACATGCTTGTAATCCAAAGCACTTGTATATCAAAGCAAATTTCCCCATAAAAAATAATGGAAGCTCAAATAATTAGTTCCACAACCATTTATTCATAAGGCCTCCAGTTTATAGTCTATATGAAAAGATTATAGCAATGTAATGTCCATCCACAAATGGAAGCCTCCACAAGGGGTTTAGAAGCAAAATCCAACAAGAGCTACAGAGTATAAAGAGGAGAGGCGCCTATAAGTGTAGCAATATGGTTACATTTAATGAAGGTACAACACTTAGCAACTCACATGGTTGATGATTAAAAGAGGCACATCTAAGTATGCAGGCATCTGGGGTAAAGCTGTCCACATAGACCATCCTCCGCACCACCGGCTCTCACCGCTGTCAGTCTGCAATCGTGACCGGGAAGACTACCCTGCAGAAGAGCGATCTGAAAGCGAGACTTGAGCCACTCAGAGCACAACGTGGAATGGACGACTTTGATGGCTATAAGGAGGATGGTCTATGTGGACAGCTTTACCCCGGATGCCTGCATAACTTAGATGTGCCTCTTTTCATCCTCAGCCAGGTGAGTTGCTAAATGTTGTACCTTCATTAAATGTAACCATATTGCTACACTTAAAGGTACCCCTCTTCTCTTTTATACTCAGTTGTGAAAAGACTCTACGTGTATATCAAATCAAAACATTTTTGAAATTGTTGCTTGTTGGCCAGGGTATCCCCCAAAGGCCCTGTTCTGTACTTTCACAGTGAAAATTTTCAATAAGAACTTTCAAGAAAAAAAATGTTGCTTGTCTTGCAAAACGCTGTCAAACCAAGTCACTCTTAAACAAAGGTTTTACTGTACCATTGTTAGGAAGAGGGTAGATAGGTTTGCCTGAAAATACGAATTTTCAGGGTTAACCTAAAAGTGGACAGTGTAGGAGATGAATGAATGAATAACTTGTATAGCGCTACATATGCAAACTAAATCGCCTCAGGGCGCCAGTGTCCGTCTGGGTTTTCAGAAGAGATGAGTCCTGAGCTTCTTCCTGAAGGCCAGATAGTTTTCTTCCGATCGTATGTCCGCGGGTAGAGCATTCCATAGCCATGGTCCTTGTACTGCGAACCTTCGCCTTTTTTATTTGTAACAGGTCTTGGGGATGTGGAGGAGGTTCTGGTTAGTTGACCGGAGAGTGCGACCTGGGGTGTAGTGCTTTATTTTGTCACTGGACAAAAGATAACTGGACAGATTGGGGCAAGGAGTTTCAGAAGATAGAAGAGACGGCTTCAAGACGCTTCCTGTTTGGAGAAACTAGTCACATGCGTTGCTCAGGTGTGATTTTGGCCCGTTCTTCCACACAGTCTTCAGATCTTGAAGGTTCTGTGGGCCTCTTCTATGAACTCGGATCTTTAGTTCTTTCCATATATTTTCTATTGGATTCAAGTCAGATGATTGGCTGGGCCATTCTAGAAGATTTATTTTCTTTCTTTGAAACTAATTGAGAGTTTCCTTGGCTTTGTGGTTGGGATCATTTGCTGAAATGTCCTCCCTCGTTTTTATCTTCATCCTCCTTGTAGATGGCAGCAGTATCAAGAGTGTCTTGGTACATTTTTCCATTTATCCTTCCTTCAATGATATGAAGTTTGCCAGTACCTCAAAAACAGCTCCACGCCATGATGTCCCACCCTCCAAACTTCATTGTTGGTATGGGGGTGTTTTTGGGGTGATGTGCAATGCCATTTGACCTCCAAACATGGTGTCTATTATGGCATCCAAAGAGTTAAATTTTGGACTCATCTGACCAGACTATATTCTCCCAGTATTTCACAAGCTTGTCTAAATGTTGTGCAGTAAACTTTAAACAAGCTTCAACATGCTTTTTCTTCAGCAATGGTGTCTTGCATGGTGAGCGTGCATACAGGCCATGGCGGTTGAGTTCATTACTTTGTTTTCTTTGAAACAATTGTACCTGCTAATTCCAGGTCTTTCTGAAGCTCTCCACAAGTGGTCCATGGCTCTTTGACAACTCTTCTGATTCTTTTCACTCCTCTGTCAGACATTGTGCGAGGAGCACCTGGTCTTGGCAGGTTTATGGTGAAATTATATTCTTTCCACTTCTTGATTATGGCCCCAACAGTGCTCACTGGAACATTCAGAAGTTTAGAAATCCTTCTGTAACCAATGTAATCAGTATGTTTTAAAGCAATAAGGCTATGAAGGTCTTGAGAGAGCTATTTGCTTTTATCCATCATGAAATGTTTCTTGTGTGACTCCTTGGTAATAAGACATCTTTTTGCACCTTTTTTTGAGACTGAACCAGCTGATATTAATTTGCACTGAGAAGGGGCAGGATTGCTTTCTAATTACTGATAGATTTCAGCTGGTGCCTTGGCTTTGGATGCCTTTTCACACCTCCTTTTGTTCAATACTTTTTCCTTGTGTCATTCCATTTTATTACATATAACTTTATTCCTGAACATCTTTGTATGTATGGATTTCATGGATTGTTACCGACATGTAGTGAAAATTTTATGTCAATAGCACCTTTAGGAATGTATTTACCTACAGAAATTGTGATGTGTTTAATACTTATTTTACCCACTGTAATTCCTTTATTAAGTATAATTAAATAAATACATAAAATAAAATAAAGAAATAAAAATATATGAGAACAGGAGCAAAAAACAAAACAAAAAAAACTGACAACTTTTGAGAATAATTTGTACCATCAGGGACCTGAGTAAATCTGTCGTTTTAGACTTTTTGCTATTTTATTAGGGTCACTTTCACTATCCTAATAAAAAAATATTTAATTCTTTTTCCACAGCCCGAAGAATTGACCAATGCTCTAGAAATCAGCAATATCGTATTTACAAGTTTATTTGCCCTGGAAATGGTTTTAAAACTTCTGGTTTATGGCCCATTTGGATACATCAAGAACCCTTACAATATATTTGATGGTATCATCGTCATAATTAGGTAGGTTTAAAGCTTACTAGTGTGAACCTTTACTGTATTTTATATGTTTATATATTTTTTTTATGTTTATAAAAGTTAAAAGCCTTGAGCAGACACCACAAGATGCCTGCTATTACCTTTATTAAATGTAAAGATATTGTATGTGCCCCTCTCTGATTTACATTCAGTTTGTTACTGACCACCGACTTTGCCTGACTTTATAATGCCTCTGTCCAATGGGTGTTGGGGCAATCTCGTCTAATTCTCAGATTTTTCTGAATTTTTTCTCGTCTAATTCTCAGAGTTTTTGCTATAAATAGGAAAATTATTCTATAAATAGAAATTATCACTTTAACAATGGTGTACGTGGCAATAAGTAACACGTGTAGCACAATCATAATATTCATGCATAGGCACCCCCCCTCGACTCATTCATTTATGCTTTGTGTGGAGGGAAGGAGGGTGGATTTTAGGTGCTTGGGTGTACCATTAGTTTTTTTTTTTTACTAATATTTTTTTTATTACATTGGGGAATAATAGTACCCTATGTGATAGATTTTTTATTTTTTTTTAGACAAATTCTCTTTGAGACATCAGGGGTCTAAAAGACTGAGGCCGCGTACACACGAGAGGACTGTCCGTCCAACTTAGTCCGCTGAAACGTGTTTCAGCGGACAGTCCGCTCGTGTGTGGGCTTCAGCTGACTTTTTCAGCGGACAGTCTGGCGGACTAAGTCTTTCGGAATTTCCGTAATATTGTCCGTCCAACTTTGGTTTCAGCGGACAGTCCGCTCGTGAGTAGGCTAGTTGGACGGACTAAGTATGGCGCATGCTCAGAAAGGATTTACACGGCCGAAGGTTGCATTGCAGTGTATTGGACGTCGTATTTCTAGTCCCGTCGTACGTGCTGTACACGTCATCGCGCAAGCTTTCAGCGGACTGTCTGTTCATCGTGTGTGGTCAAGTCCGTTCATTCAAAAGTAGGACGGACTGTCTGTCGGATTGTCTGACGGACTTAGTTGGCCAGACAATCCTCTCGTGTGTACGCGGCCTGACAGTTGCTCCGGGGCTGAAGTGGTTAAATAAAATTGATCAAATATGTTTGTTTCAAGAGATGACCTTTTTTCCAGTCGTATATTTATTTTTGAGAAATAATCAGTGAATTCTGTGTATCCCAGCTGCATTTTGTATTTCTATTCACTACAGTCCTGGTGTTCAGATAGTGGAAAATTCAGGTTATTTTAACCTTCTTATCCAAATAACTGTCCAGGAACAAATCCAAAGAATGAAATGTTCTTTAATTTCACACTGTACATCTTAAATTTTTCTCAACCTGTCCTGTTCAGATAATTGTCTTACCATGGAGCAACACATCAGGCTGGATCTGCATAAGTATAAAATAACAGTCCTGCTTTGTTAGCTTCCCACAGCCACTGCAATCTTTATTTGATAATTACATTGCAATATTTAGACTTCTCTCAAGGAAAAATAATTGGCCTGACCACATGAAGAATAGGGGTCTAGCTCATTGAGCTGCTCAGGCTAAATTAGTTAAAAAAATAAAAATAAAAAAAGATCTTTTCAGCTTCTTTATTTAGAGGGCGTAATTTTTTGGGTGAATTTAGGCTAGCTTAAGTTATTTTATTTAGTGTTCTTTGTGTTTCTACTTTTTTATATTTTTTTTGTTATTTATACATTTTTTGTTTGTTTTTTTCACTGTCTGTTTTTTTCCACGTTGCGAAAAAAACTTAAATAATGAGGTGTTGTTTTTTTGGGCATAAATCTAACTCTTGGGATAACTCCTTAACCTATCACTACTGTCACTTACTGAACCTAACCTTTAATCTAATCTCTAAACCTCAACCTAATTCATACATTTAACCCCTAACTTAATCAACCACCCAAATTTAACTGTAAACCAACCCTTAAACCTAAATCCTAAAGTGAACCTATCCCTCATAGCTACCATCTAACCCAGGGGTCTCCAAACTTTCTAAACAAAGGGCCAGTTTACTGTCCTTCGGACTTTTGGGGGGGGGGGCTGGAATGTGGCCAATGGGAATAGAAATTGTACTAGCGCTAGTGGGAGTAAACAATGCATCTCTGATATTAGGGGGATGAATAGCACCCTGTCGTTGGTATCAGTGACAGGAATAGTGTCTGATCTTTGGTGTAAGTGGGAGCAATAATGCCCCATCCTTGGTATTAGTGGGAGGAATCTTGCCCCATCACTGTTACCAGTGGGGGGGATAGTGACCCTTCATTGGCATTAGTGGGATGGGGAATAGTGTCCCATCATTGGTATCAGTGGGAGGGGGAATAGTGCCCCATCATTTGCATCAGTGGGAGGAGGAATAGTGCCCCATCATTGGTATCAGTGGGAGGAGGAATAGTGTCCCATCATTGGTATCAGTGGGAGGAGGAATAGTGTCCCATCATTGGTATCATTGGGAGGAGGAATAGTGTCCCATCATTGGTATCAGTGGGATGAGGAAGAGTGTCCCATCATTGGTATCAGTGGGAGGAATAGTGTCCCATCATTGGTATCAGTGGGAGGAATAGTGTCCCATCATTGGTATCAGTGGGAGGAATAATGTTCCATCATTGGTATCAGTGGGAGGAATAGTGCCCCATCATTGGTATCAGTGGGAGGAATGATGTTCCATCATTGGTATCAGTGGGAGGAATAGTGTCCCATCATAGGTATCAGTGGGAGGAATGATGTTCCATCATTGGTATCAGTGGGAGGAATAGTGCCCCATCATTGGTATCAGTGGGAGGAATAATGTTCCATCATTGGTATCAGTGGGAGGAATAGTGCCCCATCATTGGTATCAGTGGGAGGAATAATGTTCCATCATTGGTATCAGTGGGAGGAATCGTGCCCCGTTGTTGATGGCGGTGGGAGAAATAGTGCCCCATGGTAGGTGTCAGTGGGCAGAATAGATCCCCATCCTTGGTGTCAGTTTGGGGAACAGTACCCCATTGTTTGTGTCAATGGGAGAAATAGTGCCCCATTGTTGATGTCACCACCAGGAACTATGTCCCATTTTTAGCGTTGGTGTTTTGTATCCATGGCAGGAAAAGTACCCCAAGGGCCAGATAAAGACGAGCAAAGGGCCACAGTTTAGAGACCGCTGATCTAACCTCTAAACCCAACTTTAACCTGCACCCACCACTAAACCTAACTCTTTAAGTTGCTTAGGATATAACCTTATAGTTATCGTAGCAAAAAAGAATGCCAATATTAAACAACAAAATAATACTAAAATATACTATGTTGTGAGCAAGGCCATTATGAATGAATGAAATTAATGAAATACTTATATAGCGCACAATGCGAACTGAATCGCCTCTAGGCGCTGTGGCCGAAATGCGTTAACATCTGCTGTACACACTCACCCATGTATGGAGTTGCGGGTTGTCTTTCATCCATTCATTACATTGGCAGCTGAGCAACTGCACATCAATAATAATAATGAATAATGGATTCTCAATAATCTGGGGTAGTAGCACCTTTCTCTGTTGTTGATGTACTGTACATTAGGACCAGCACATACTGCACCAAATCCAGTCCAAAACTCATAATGGAAAAAAAAATCACATTCGAGGAGGAACAGACAGGGGAACCATGATTGGGAGATCTTCAGCAGAAGACATTACTGAACCTTGGAGACTTCACCTATAACGGTTATCACTTTTGGTGTAAATTAGCAAATAATCAGCAAAAAAAAAACTTTCTTGATATCCACTTTGGTTTTATGTGTAGTGGTACCGCCGTAAAAGGCTGCTGGTAGTTGTGGTCCGTCTCTCACCCTAAATAGCCAGGCACGTCAAGAAGCAGTCCCTGTACTTTGTTTTTATGTCTTATTGAGGGGAATTAAACTCGGATGGGGTAAGGGCAAGTATGGGATGCCCACTTGATTGAACAAAATAAAGAATTGGGACTTCAATTTTATACACTCCTAGTGTATACACCTCATTGCTTCCAGCTCCAGCACATCACTTAATTACTGACCTCATTCTCCAGCAAGTCACTTGATTACTGATCTCACGCTCCAGGACCAACTAGCACTATAGTTTAGGCCTGACACTGGCTCCGGTAAAGGCTTTAGCAAATGCCCTTTGCAGGCAGGGACCACAAGCCCCTATGGTGTAGAAAAAAAACGTTGGTAGTCCCAGTGCTAGTTGTTCACGTGGCTATTGATCCCAGCACCGCATCTTCAGGCCCTGCCAGCCCTCCTGGCTGCAGCTGCCTCTTACCACTGCCCGTGCCACCACAGTCCATTCCACTGGTTCAGCACCCATCCCAGACTGCACTCTTCAAGTCCTCTCAGGCGTACCTCCCTGATCCTCCTGACTGTGTGAAGACTCACCAGCCCTTTTGGCTGCACTCCGTGGAACTCCTGGAGACTGGCCCAGTAGTGTTCTCCCGCTGTCCTCTCTTGCTCCTCCTGTGCCTCCTGGTCAAGACACCTCTGTTGGTTGTAAGAGGGACCAGTCCACACCCAAGCCTAGGCCCAAGTCCCCCCCCCCCAGACTGGGGAGCTTCCTCAAAGTCCCCGACAGCCCAACACTCCATCCTCATCTTCCACCCGATTCCACAACTCCCCAGCTGGGCTGACCCTGAGTATTTGATATAGACCTGCCCTCTGCCAATCCAAGCTGAAGATTCGTCAGGGCCCTCAGAATACCCCAGGCAGCTTCACCTCTCCTCCTTCCTTTCCGAAAGATTCTATTATGTTCTGGAAAGAAGTGGGAGGGCTTAGTGATGCTGCCTGTGAGTCACCCAGCCCTGCCTGGCTTCCTGCCAACCCAGAATCAAACACACAGGCTTGGCATAGGCTTGGCTACATGCCAAGCCTGCTTAAATTTACCTACACTACAGAAAAACCTAACTGTGCTACATATGTATTTAAAATAGTTGTGTATAATGGCTCCAAGATCTCTGTGTCCAGCCATCAACCTGGGTTCCTAATTTCACGAAGTTCCCCTACACAGTTTACATCTAGTATATTGCTAATAAAACCTCCACTTGGGGCCCAGGGAGGTAATTGGAGGTCATCTACAGTGGAGAAATGAGTGACAGATACCTCGGGCAGTATTGTGTAAGGATCCAGAATACACTCTTTAGACCCATTTTGGTATGATTAGTTCTGTGTTCTTTTCTCATTCAAAGGATTGGTAACCAAACTGTGTTTTTTGTTCTTGCAGTGTGTGGGAGATCATTGGACAGCAGGGAGGTGGTCTGTCGGTCCTACGGACATTCCGGCTCATGAGGGTTCTGAAATTGGTGCGGTTCATGCCAGCTCTGCAGCGCCAGCTAGTGGTCTTGATGAAAACAATGGACAACGTGGCCACTTTTTGTATGTTGTTGATGCTCTTCATTTTCATCTTCAGGTAGGCACTCAATAGCACAATGTATTCATGCATAAGAATAGTTCTAGGAGATTTCAAAAATGAAAAAAAAATAGGAATTGGGCAGAGAAATCCACGAAAGAAATGTTCTTCCACTGGATTTAAATCGAAATTATGCAGTTTAAATAGACCTAAATTAAATCACTAAATGCATTAACATTTAAATGTATTTTCTAATTTTTCAATCTCTTAAAATCTTCTTTCATTAAAACAATATCCTGCCATGAAGGATCTTGTTTAGCCACTTCCTATTATGAGGTGACAATTGTCTCTGAGATATGCTCTTGCATTGTCATTCTGTCACATGTGTCCCTGGTGGAGACTACACATGGCCATGTCAAAACACACATTGCCCAACATCAGAAAGCTGGTCCTAAGCAATGATGTGCATGCAAATCTGGATTGAGTGCATATAGACAGGAAGTGGGCAAAATAGGCCGGAGAAGACCAGTAGTACCGAGATGCAAAAAGCGTGAATAAAGTAAAAACACTATTTTATTGAAAAAAACACGTTGATTGTTTTCAACCCAAGGTGCTTTAGCAAGCAACCAGTTAAGGATGCAGGGTGTTTTGAAATAATAAATGTGAAATAAAGATTAAAGCGTATCTGAACCTAAGAACAAACATGTAATCTATTGCAGGTTACGAGTCCTTAGATGTGGTGGCTGCATTTGTTTTTTTCTCTCCTTTATTTTCACTTTGTGATCGAGCTAGTAATTCGCTTACTGTCCTAGAGTGACAATGCTCGCTCACTGTAGCTATGGAGAAGCACCCTTAGCCCTTGTACACACGGTCAGACATTCCGACGGAAAATGTCCGATCGGACCGTGTTGTCGGATAATCCGACCGTGTGTGGGCTCCATCTGACTTTTTCTGTCGGAATATCCGACCGACAACGCTTTAGAGCTGGGCTATAAAATTTTCTGACAACATGGTCCGATGGGACTTTGTCCTATCGTTTGTAGAGAATTCCGATCGGACAAAGTGCTTCGCATACTCAGATCAAATTCCTAGACCAAAGCTATTGGCTACTAGCCGCAACGTAGTCCCGTCGTAACGAAATAACGTCATCACGTTCTGAACGATCGGATTTTCCCGACAACTTTGTCCGACCGTGTGTATGCAACACAAGTTTCGGACAAAATCCGATGGATTTTGTTGTCGGAATGTCCGACCGTGTGTACAAGGGCTAAGACAGGATTGCAAGCAGGGGCGTAGCTACAGGGGTCGCAATTGTGACCCAGGCCTCATGCTCCATGGGGCCCAGGTGGCCCCACTGCACACCTGGATAGGAAGGGGGTGGCAACATATAGAGAAACCAATGCTCTCCATTTTGCTCACTCCTGCAGCTGCTGAACGCCTGCTTCTCCTCCTCTCCTTCCCATGGCCACAGAAGGAAAATGGAGAGCATTGGTTCCTCTATATGTCTTCGCCCCCACTGCCACTCCTATTCAGCTTCCTTCTGCTGCCCCTGTGCTCTCTCCAGACCCCCAACGCTCTCTCTTGCCCCCCCCTCCTCCTTGTCCACGCAGTTCTGCTGGTTCCCTCCTCCCCTCACCCGCTGGCTGTTGCGGGGGATGTGTAAGGATGGAGAGCAGGGAAGAGACAAGTAAATATGTATCGATCACTGACTCTGTCCATTCATAACTAAAGTGTAATAAACTGTGTTTACAATGGTTCAGTTTGTGAATAAACAGGAACCTCAGAGCTATTCCTGTCCATTCATTCTGTGCTGCTGAGGCTGCAAAGTTGGAGATTGAGGGCTGTGTGCTCAATCTTCTTTTCAGTCTCAAAGGTGAAACATCAGAGGTCTGATTAAGCCCCTGATATTTCATCAAAGCTCCCCAACGGGGGTTCCTAAAAAAAAAAAAAAAAAAATTAGTAAAAATAATAAAAAATAATATTGTAAAAAAAAGTAAAAAAAATAAACTATTGACACCAGTGGCGGAACTACCAGGGTTGCAAAGGTCGCACTTGTGGCCCGGCCTTGGCGTTTTGCCACCAGGCTAGGAGGGAAGGGCTCTGACCAGGGGTCTGAAGGGCCATTCATGGGTTCTTGCAGCAAGGCCCAAAAGGTTCTAGTTACGCCTATGATTACAACCTATACGTATACTTAAAAACACATACAGTCCCACACTAAAATAGTTCCACAGTAGGTTCTGTACTTGTTGCATACATTTTTAACCTTATAATTGACCTCTATATGTCATGTTTCTCAGTATTTTAGGCATGCACCTTTTCGGCTGCAAATTTGCATCTGAAAAAGATGGAGACACCCTCCCAGATAGGAAGAACTTTGACTCCCTTCTATGGGCTACAGTCACCGTTTTCCAGGTATTGTAATCCAAATCCCAACATTCAATTATTGGTCCATATGCACAGCATCTTCCTGGTGGGCTCCTCTCTGCTTAGTGCTTCTCAAGTCAGGGTGAAAATCGATGCTTATGAAAGGAGGTGTAAAATGTTGTGTGTTTGCACTTCAATGCATTTAATAACTGTGTATGTATAATATACTAATATTGTAGGGTCTGAAATATGTAAAGCATGGAAGGTGGAGTCAACCTGGAGCTTCTTATATCTCTTGGACACCTAAACAATGAGATAATTTCTGACTCTGTTCCTGTCCACTTGGGCATTTTGGGTGGATTGAATTCCTTTGCGGCTATTGAGGAATATATTTAAAGGAACATTTCATCACTGGGTTTTGGCTTTCAACTTTCAGGACCTTGGTGTTCCGCCACCTCTTCTATATGCCACAACTGTTAGCTTTGAAGGCAGGGTTGGACATATCACTGGCCTCCAATGAATTTAAAGCAGGGCCGATGCTATTAATTAGCTTGGGTAGGTCAACAGATTTGCTTAAAAAAATATCAAGAGCAGCCATTCTCAACCAGAGTACGGTGGAACCCTAGGGTTCCTTCAGAGGTTGCTAGGGGTTCCTTGAGCTGTGGTTAATTTACCTCCCATCTGGTGGTGGACCAGGACAAACAACACATGGTAAAGCCAGCTGCATGAACCAAGTGATCTTTTTATCTGTCTATAAGGGTGGCATTCTGACCAACATTGTAGAAAAGGCATGCTTTTCATTGACCACCAATGTAAGGGGCATCTTTCCCACTCATGGCGGGGTGGTTGGGGTGCATGGAACGGCAGCAGTAAACACTCAGAGAACGAGACTTGTATTAATGTAGAATCCAATAGTTGACGACAAACGTGGTGGGAAGGCGCATCCGACCGGGAACACTCACAGAATATATCAGCAGTGTGTAGCAGAGCAGGTCTCAGATATGCCGACAGCGTCCGTCTTGAGGGGTGGAATGTGGCCTGACCAGTCTGTACCCAAATGGGGAGGTTTCCAGTAAGGATGGTGTGTCCTATCCTTTCTCTACTCATTTGGAACATCTCCCTGGTGATAATCACCGTCCCTGTTAGACAGGTGGCCTGTCCCTACACTAAAGACAGAATAAAATAGGTCTAAACCGGAGTGGGGTCCTCCAGTAACCTAAAAAAGTGGACTATAGCAGCCAAACATGGGAGACAAAAGCCAAATATAATAAAATATAATCTTTGTTGTACAATGTTAAAAAGAACTACATTTATTTTCCTGTATATGGTTTGGATGAGGCCTTCAATTCTTTTTTTTCTGTCCCTATACTACCCACATGCGAAATGCATGCCAACCCTGGGAACCAGGACCGAAATCGGCTCTGCCTGACCCAAGATGGCTACCAGAGTCACATGCAGTAGCTGCATCCAATCGGTTAGCTTCCCCAGTGAACCAGGAAACCATAGAGGAACCAAGCTCCTCTTGACTTGCACTCCAACTACAATGCCGCTGCTTGCGAGCGCCCCCTACAGTGGAGAAAATAGACTGCACCTGTCTACACACTGACCACCAATTTATTGGTTTTAGCGGGGGTTCCCTGGGACTTATTAATATTGAATTAGGATAAATAAATGATAGATAAATAGCCCTACTGTAAGGAAAGTTTTATATTTAGAGTGGTGTGTTTCATTTGTTGTGTGTTATTTTGAAATTGTAAATGTCCAGTTAGTGTCATAAGGTTCATAATAAACCGCTTATGTTCCTTCATGGAGTACACGCAGCACAGTCAGCATGTTCAACGTCCCATTCATACTCTGTGATCTCTCCATGCAGATTTTAACCCAAGAAGACTGGAATAAGGTTCTCTACAATGGAATGGCTTCCACGTCATCTTGGGCGGCCCTGTATTTCATCGCACTGATGACGTTTGGAAATTATGTGTTGTTCAACCTGCTAGTTGCTATTCTTGTGGAAGGATTTCAGACCGAGGTAAGCCTTCATTCGGCACGGATGAAATAAAGAAAGGGATTGACTCATGGTAGGAGGATTGGAAAATTGGGATAGAAAAGTGACTTATATAGGAACTACCCAGCATCCGATCACTGCAAACCAAAAAACACTATTTCATTCATTTGTAATATTCAAATCTAACTCCCCCATCCATCCTCGTCTCCATGCTTTATTTTGCGAGAAATCACTTTGAAAAACCCCTCTAGCTGCGGCCATCTTAAGAAAGGGCAGATGATTCATGTAACATTTACTTCCTGCAATCCATCAGTCCTTAGCTCAGGCATGTAGGCAGGAGAATGTACTATGCTGAGAAAACCCCTCCTCCCCTCCTGAAGACTCCTGGGATGTAGGACATCATTTGCCTAGGCAAGAAACCAGGAAATACCTGAAGAAATGTAAAAAGAAAAAGGTCAAAACAAGTGACTATAATATACAGGGGTGTTGCTAGGTGGGAAAAAATGTGATAACCCTTCCCACATTTTAAAGTAAGTCCAGCTCAAGCCTGGTATCATGGGGGGCGGGGTTAGGCTCACTTGCTGATTGCTGCCGGGCTCACCAGTGCCCATCATTGCAGCCTCACTAGTGCCCATCAATGCAGCCTCATCAATGCCCATCAGTGCAGCCTCACCAGTGTCCATCAATGCAGCCACATCAGTGCCCATCAGCTCAGCCTCACCAGTGCCCATCAGCTCAGCCTCACCAGTGCCGATCAATGCAGCCTTACCTGTGCCCATCAGTGCAACCAGATCAGTGCCCATCAGCTCACCTTCACCAGTGCCAATCAATGCAGCCTCATCAGTACCCATCAGTTCTGCCTCACTAATGCCCATCATAGCAGCCGCATCAGTGCCCATCAGCTCAGCCTCACCAGTGCCAATCAATGCAGCCTCACCAGTGCCCATCAATGCATCTTTATCAGTGTCCATCAATGCAGCCTGATCAGTGCCCATCAATGTACTCTCACCCATGCCCATCAATGCAGCCTCACCAGTGCCCATCAATGCAGCCTTACCTGTGCCCACCAGCTCAGCCTTACCTGTGCCCATCAGCACAGCCTTGCCAGTGCATGGGGACAGGAGAGCTGCCGTTTTCCACAGAGCAGGGAACTCACGCTTACCCGGTGCTCGCAGTGACACAAAGTCCCGCAGTCCCACCTCCTGGGGCACTATTCCTCCCACTAACACCAACGATGGGACACTATTCCTCCCTCTGATACCAATGATGTGGCACTATTCCTCCCACTGATACCAGTGATGGGACACTATTCCCCCTCCCACTGATGCCAATAAAGGGTCACTATCTTCCCCACTGATACCAATGATGGGGCACTATTCTTCCCACTGATACCAGTGATGGGGCACTATTCCCCCCCATTAACACAAATGATGGGGCACTATTATTCCCACTGATACCAGTGATGGGACATTGTTCCTACCATGGACACCATGGATAGACCGATATTCCTCCCCCTAATATCAAAAAAGCATTGTTTTCTCCCTCTGACAGCAGAAGAATGACTACTCCCAATGGCCGAAGTCCGGCCCCCCTAAAGCCTGAAGGAGAAAGTTTGGAGACCCCTGGTATAGACTATGGAAAACATAAAACAAAGGTTTATATATACAGAATATAACATTCACCAAACCAATTGGCATTCAAATACGCACTCATTGTGGTTGCGCTTCAATATATAAAGAATTATCCTATGTAATATGACATGGCAAGCATGTATAATATGCAAAAGCCTTTAAAAATCGGTTGCAATAAAATCGACATTAGTAGCGCAATGTTATACAGAGAAATTGCAAAAGTTTCCATTAAATACAGGAGCCTGCCCAATTCCAATTTATCACAACACAGCTTGAAGCCTCCCACGGAAAGACCACACAGGATCCATGTCTGTGGACGACGATCCCCCCTCCCCCACGCTCATTACGGAGCAGTCCTGTTTACACTGCACTTTGAATATGCTGATCTCCCCGGCCGATCTGTTTTATTTCACACTCACATCGTGTAAATTCCGTCTACACCAAAAGGGGAAAGGATTTTCTGCTGATGGTGCGGAACCGGCAGCCGCAGCCGCCATAATAGACAGCGAATGTTTATCATAACAAACAGGACCATCACTTACTGAGCCGAGTCCGCGCTGTGCCGCCGGCGCTTTATTTTCTTCCCCCTTTTTTTTTTTTTACAGTTTATTTTAGAAATGGTGGCGGTCTTAAAAGAGAACCGGTCAATTGGATGTTTATGCAAGGAACTTTATATAAATAAACACGATTGTGCAGGATAACTTCTGAATAACTTCTATTTACTATTTTTCTACTTTAATTCGGTGGTCAGATTTTGGCACTTTAGCTTAAGTAGTCAGCTTCTGGGTGGTCTTGCTAATATGCCGTCACGTAGGGCCTGTTTCGCACAGGCTTCAGCTTGTATAAGAGCAGTGTGAACAGCTTTGTTGAAGCTTTTAAAGTACCATTCAACTCTAGTTTGTAAATAATAAGCACAGATCCTAATGGAAGTGCTGATTGCCACTTTAAGCAAGCTGCTAGCAGGCTTCAACTGCTTGCCAACCACCCTATAACACATTTATTGCTACAGGGTAACCGCGCTGCGCAGGATCACGTGTGTGTCTATATATATGTATGTATGTATATTTATATATATATATATATATGTGTGTGTATATGTATGTATGTGTGTGTGTGTATATATATATATATATATATATATATATATATATATATATATATATATATATATATATATATATATATATATATATATATATAATCAGGGATATGCAATTAGTGGACCTCCAGCTGTTGCAAAACTACAAGTCCCATCATGCCTCTGCCTCTGGGTGTCATACTTGTGGCTGTGAGAGTCTTGCTATTCATTATGGGACTTTTAGTTCTGCAACAGCTGGAGGTCCGCTAATTGCATATCCCTGGTATATGTGATCATGTACTTCTGGCTATTGACCGCGAGTGTGCGGGCGCTGGCAGCAGATCTACACAGTGGATCCTGTGGACCCGATGTCCACCGGCACCAGTTTGTTCTGTACCCAAGCAGAACGGCAATCTGCCTATGTAAACAAGGCAATTTGACGACCTGTCAGTACAGAAGGAATGGATCCTGTGCTCCTGGAAAGCAGAATCACCGATCCATGGCTTCCACTAGCACTGGTGGCCTGTCCATTAGGAGCGCATTGGCGTTACCCCTCCTATCCATGCGCCCGGCCCCCTAATCTACATACAGGGAAGTGGTTAAAGTAACGCAGCGCCTGGTCGTGAGGGAGGGGGGTAAATCTTCTGGAGGTCAAGTGGTTAAACAAGCTCCAAGAAGTGCTGAAGCCTGCTAGCAGCTTGTTTAAAGTGGCAGTCAGCACTCCCATTAGGATTTCTGTTCATCATTTACAATCTGAAGCTGAAGAGTACTTCAACAAAGTTTGCTTAAAAGTTCTGCAAATGCTTTGTCAAAGCTTGCTGTTCACACTGCTCTTTTACAAGCTGAAGCCCCTTTGTAACAGGTCCACAAAGCCAATAGTTACAATTTGACTAGACCCGCCCATGAACATTCCCCAGGCTATGAAACCGTGGCCCAGTAGGCATTTTATTTAGTCCCTAATATTAACTTTTTTGACTTTAGAAGTTTATGCGCTGTGCCTGTCCACCTCGCTCGTCTCAGCCACTTCTGATAACTTGGACATTCCATGATGCCTTATGCCCTAAAAACACGATAGGATTTTACGATGGAAAATGTGTGATAGGACCTTGTTGTCGCAAATTCTGACCGCGTGTAGGCTCCATCACACATTTTCCATAGGAATTTCCGCCACACAAAATTTAAGATCTGGTTCTCAAATTTTCCGACAACAAAATCCGTTGTTGGAAATTCCGATCGTGCGTACACAATTCCGATGCAGAATTAAGCAGAAGAGCAGCACTGGCTATTGAACTTCATTATTCTCGGTTTGTCGTACGTGACGTACGTCGCCGCGTTCTTGACGTTCCGAATTTCCGACCAACTTTGTGTGACCGTGTGTACGCAAGACAAGTTTGAGCCAACATCCGTTGGAAAAAATCCCATGGATTTTGTTGTCGGAAAATCCTATCGTGTGTACAGGGCAATACTCTCCTTGTGGACTCCAAGATGCATGTACATACTGTGTGTCAGGACATTGGCTAGGAGTCCGAAGGAAGCATGCATCCTAAGGTGACAACATTGCTTCTGCTCAAGAAGCAGCTCAGGGAGCGTTGTCGTCCTAGGGCAGGAAGAGAAGAAACATGCAGGATCACTAGGTGAAAACAAACCTCAAACTGAAGAAAACAAAAAAGGAAGCAAAGAATAACATTAATGAAACAAAGGGAGGGTAAGCTACTCCTTACAACTATTTTACATTACTAAGCCCTGTGGGTGGGGCGAAACGCGTCGGCCATGCCCTGGATGGAGCCAAGTTAAAGCCCTGTTTACTACCTGGCCCTCTTGGGTTGTGCTGGCGTGTGGCAATTTGATCTTTTTTTTCCAGGAATTGTATAAAGTCGCAGCAAGCTCTTTCTCCTGCCTGCATCTGATAGTCACCAGACCTTTTGGATGTATGGCTAGAGCAGCACGCTAAGCTCTACATGGTCACAGCTACTATTTTACTTGTTTTTTTTTTGGTGACTTAAAGCGGGAGTAAACCCCCAGAATTTTTCTTTTTTTTTTTCTGACCAGCAAGGGAAAAGGCATAATGAGCTAGTATGCACTGCATACTAGCTCATTAAGAAATACTTACCTTAGAACGAGGACTCGATATCTCTGACGATCCATGCCGAGGGAGCTGACGTTCCCCTGGGCGTGTCTTCCGGGTATCGCGGCTCCAGCGCTGTGAGTGGCCTGAGCCGTGGTATCTTCACTCCCGCGCGGGAGATTTCTTTCCGGCAAAGTCCGGCGTCTGCCGGGCTTTCAGCCAAAAATCCCTTGTGCGCATGCGCCGCTGCAGTCAGTGGCGTATTGCGAGGGGAATATATCCTAAACCGTACAGGTTTAGGAGATTTTTTTTTACCTACAGGTAAGCCTCATTATAAGCTTGCCTGTAGGTAAAAGATAACAACTGCTTTAAGGGCTGGTTGGCACCAGACCACATGCTAGGGTGGATCATTTTAGTGTGCGGCTGGTGTCCGCTGTGTACAGGAAGCAAGGAGCATCGTCTCCTATAGTATCCTATTCAGTTGTTTTGTCTATAAGTTTGTGACTACGTTTTCAATTATATCAAATTCTGTTTTTTATTTATTTACAGGAAGTAGTAAAGAGAGAAGATTTGAGCGCCCATTTAAGCTGTATACACCTTCCCGTAGAATCACTCATGGTATGTGATAAATATTTAAAGGGGTCCTTTACCCACCCCTTCCACTTTCTCCAACTGCACTCCTACCACCTTCCTCTCTAACAATCAGATTAAAAAAAAATATATGTTAATACCTTTTTGAGGGACCCTTCCTTGCACTTCTTGGGTTCTTGCCTAGGTCTGCAGCCTCCAAAGATACCTATCCCACACTTCCCAGGAGGCCGCAGCGCACTCTATGGTGCCTCCAGCCCCCTGATGACATCAGAGAAGAAGATAACATAGCACTGGCCCGGCTCTGCAATGGCAATGTTAATACCTTTTTGAGGGAACCTTCCTTGAACTTCTTGGATTCTTGTCTAGGTCTGCAGCCCCCAAGGATACCTATCTCACATTTCCCAGGAGGCCACAGCGCACTCTGTGGTGCCTCATTAGGGGGATAATTGTCCTTGGTTCTTGTAGCTGCCCTCCTAATGATGCACAGCAGTGCATGTGCCTCATCAGGGGGCTGCCTGTGGGATCCCCCTGATGACATTAGAGAAGAAGATGATATAGTGCTGGACCTGCTCTGCAATGGTGGGTCCCTTGCTGGGAGTGATATTCCTCTAACAGTAATCTCCAGACAGGTATCAAAAAACAGTTAAAGCAGTATTAAACTTAAAAGCTACCAGTTATTATATTGCAGCTTCCCATTTCTAGGTTATCATCATAGCTCCCAACTGTCCCTGATTTCGAGGGACTGTCCCTGATTTGGAGCAATGTCGCTCTGTCCCTCATTCTTCCTCATTTGTCCCTCAGTTTGGTCTGATCTATATAGTTGCATATAAAATGCACTTTCTTTCTAAAAGTGCTTCCCAGTGCTAAACCTTTCATCCAATTTCTAAATTGCATTGGCAAAAGCCAATATAAAGGAATAGTAGTGGTAAAAAAAGCACTTGTGGATTTAATTAACCTTTTTTTGTTAATTCTCCTTTAAGGGGGTGTGGCAGGGGGCGTGGCATATGCCTACATTCCTTTGTTAGTAGGTGTCCCTCATTCCCATCTCAAAATGTATCATGACTGCATTCATTTTCTTTTTTTCGGCTCTTTTTTTTCTTTTTCATCCCGTGATCCTGACAGTAAGTCTGTTATTTTTCAAATGTACAAGCTGTCCTGCAGGGTTAAGAAAAAAACTATTTATCACTGACAGGGGTGCTTACAATGATCAACTCTTATTTTTTTTTTTATACGTGCATGTAAACCCTCACATATACACAGTGAAGTGAACAGCCTCAGATGATACACAGAGATGAAACAAATCTCCCTACATAAGTTTTACATGTATATCTGCTGTCTTTATATATTCTTTAGAAAGTGCACATTGTGTTACAAATATTTCTTCCTGATTCAGCAGTAGAAGGGCAGTCTGGGCATACACTGTGTGAGAGCTGATTGGAGTAAAGGCATACCTCCCACCTAGGCAGATGAATGAAGAAACTTGCAGAGCTGTACTGTGAATGGACAAGCTCTCTGCTTAGCTTTTTTTTTTTTAAAAGAGGAACTGCAGTCTGCGCACATAATTTGTAATAAAAAAACATTTGGAGCTTCCCTCTAACCACCTTGCATATTTTATGTACCGTATTTATCGGCGTATAACACGCGCCGGCGTATAACACGCACCCCAAGTTTAGGCGGGAATTTTAAGGAAAAAAACTTTTAGGAGGGAAGTTTAAGGGGAAAAAAAAACTTACATTTATACGCCCATCAGTGTCATCTGCAGCCTTGTCCACCATTGCAGTCTTGTCACCCATTGCAGCCTTATGCAGTCTTGTCCACCATTGCAGCCTTGTCTATTTATTTTGCGATTTGTTTTTTTATTTTTTTTAAATGCCGCCGCCGAGATACAGAGCCGGATGCGTATCTCGGCGGCGTGCGGTAGTTCTCGGCGGGCCTCCGGCGCCTTCGGCTCTTCTCGCCAGCTTTCGGCCGCCTTCGGCCATTCTCGGCCGAAAGCTGCCGAGAAGAGCCGAAGGCGGCCGAAAGTTGCCGAGAACGGCCGAAGGCGGCCGAAAGTTGCCGAGAACGCCCGAAGGCGACTGAAAGCCGCCCAGAGGCTCAGAATTTCGGGGGATCGGCGTATAACACGCACCCACGATTTTCCCCTGCTTTTAAGGGGGAAAAAGTGCGTGTTATACGCCGATAAATACGGTATACTGTGATTCTGTACTTGCCAAATATGCTGCAGAAATCTCCCTCCACTGAGTCTGGCTGCGCTCATTTGAACTGTGGGCAGCTGAAGCTGCTGCCTGTTCACTTCCTGGATTTACACAGACACACCTCCAGCTCTGCAGCTCTCATTGGCCCTCTTATGACTCACCCCCCACCTCCATTCCTGGCAAACTCTCACAAGAGAGAGCTGTGCATGATGTCATAAGCCTAGGCTAATGACCAGACAAGAAACAGGAAGTGGGCTGTGTTAGGTATTTACTGGCAGAAAAAAAGATGTTTTACTATCTAAAGTTAAAACAACAAGGGAAGAAGATTTAATAGCTGGAAAGATGAAAAAATTATTGAAGGTCCACTTTATGTTCCCTTCCCGACACAAATTTATAACTTTTTATCTCCTGTGTCGGAGAACTTGTCAGACGTTATCATGCTGATAACAGAGGAATGGAGCAGCATAAAGACACTACACTCAGAGCTTGTGGGGAGAGATAAGTAAACACTACAGATATGTGTGCCCAAGTCAGATTTCATGAATGGGGATTACATCCACTTTAAGCAAAACCATCATCCCAAAAGGAAAAACCTGCTGCAGTGCACATGTGCTAATAGGAAAAGAGGTGTGAGCAGAAGGATGACCCTAACACAATGCATTGACCAATCAGCAAGCTGGGGGTGTGTTCTTCAGCAAAGATTTTTATTTTATTTTTTTAAGTTTATACACATTTAATCAGATGTTTTATATCTTCTTATCAACCTCAGCTGTAAAACCAAAGCCTATTACAGCGTGCACCCATGACACATTGGGGGAGACTTACCAAGTGCCGCTTTACACTATGCGGTGCGGGAAACGCATGCAATTTTTAAAAGGAACCGCATCGCATTCCTGTTCAAATCGCAAGCAATTCTTCAGCAGTGCGATTTGAGCCATTTTTCTGTGTGGCTCAAATTGCACCGAATCCGCACCAAAATCGTACAGGACCCATTTTTCTGCAACAGAATCTTATGGGTGTTAACACCCATGCGATCAGATTTTTCAAATCACACTGCGTTTTGCTAATCGTTTTTGGGGTGTCGTTATCTTAACATACACACCCACAGCGATTCACATGAACGGGGTGCGGCTTGGATGCGGTGCGGAATCTACACAGAATTTGCTGCAAATTTGCAGCGCATAAGTGTGAACCAGCACTAAGCCCTGGTTCACATTAGTACGATTTGACATGCGATTTGCATGTAAAATCGCATGTCAAATCAGCGGCAGTTGCTGGCAATGACATCGTCCTAATCGGTGCGACGCTGCATTTGCGTCAGCTTCTAACTTCAGTTCAAATAAGCTTTGACATCTAGGTGTCTAGATAATCTAGAAGCTGATTGGTTACTATGCCCGGCTGCACCAGATTCTGTCTACAACAATTTCAGTGAATCTCCCCCAATGCTTCTATGTTACTATGGGTATTCAAGAGACAGAGCACAGCAGAATCCATTTGCTTTTTGCCTATTTAATGGGATCCAAACCAACAGAGCAAGCAGGGAGAAGGATGGAGGGAGCAAAAGATTTGAGCTTGACTTATTGACCACTGTAAACAATTTATTTTTAGCTTTTTTCTTTAGAAAAGCAGATAAGGATGGACAGGCAAACACACAAAAATGATGGCTAGGGTGCCATCTGCTGGCCACAGAAGAATCTTTTTAAACAATATTTTTATTTTTTTAGTAAAGCAGATAAGGATGGACAGGCAAACGCACAAAAACGAGGGCTAGGGCGCCACTTGATGGTCACAGAAGAATCTTTTTAAGTAATATTTTCTTTTTTTAGCAAAGCAGATAAGGATGGACGGGCAAGCACACAAAAATGAGGGCTAGGGTGCCACCTGCTGGAGACAGAAGAATCTTTTTAAACAATATTTTTATTTTTTAGCAAAGCAGATAAGGATGCAAAGGCAAACACAAAAACAAGGGCTAGGGCGCCACCTGCTGGCCACAGAAGAATCTTTTTAAACAATATTTTTATTTTTTTAGTAAAGCAGATAAGGATGGACAGGCAAATACACAAAAACAGAGGCTAGGGCGCCACCTGCAGGCCACAGAAGAAAGTTTACTAACAGTGCGAATAGTTAACATTACAATTAACTTTTTTTATAATTGCAGGGTGGTGGCTCCTTGTCTGGCTCTGAGAGTGCACCAGATGAATGTGGTCTCCGTAAAAGTCTCTCCAACGTGTCTTGTAAGTGTAAACATCACAAGCTACTTAATGGAGGCCATAACAGAACTTTGTGTTTTTTAGCTTTTTTTAAACATCACATTTTGTAGATTGCAATTAATTAATTTTTTTTTTTTTTAAGTTACTCCACTTCATGGATTGCCAGACGTAAAGGCCAGTTTGCATCCACCCCTCATTATCCATACTGCAGCTACACCCATGCCTATACCCAAAAACACTCTGTTTGGAGATATCCCCATGGCCTGCGAGTCCAGGAGAGGAAGTAGTGTCTCCGAGAATCCTTATGCCAGCGATCTCAAATCTATGGTAAGACAAAGAGCATTCAGCATTCTGCATTTTGATATTGTAGATCAGTTACTTAATATATATGTTGGGCTAAATATATAGGTGGGCTAAAAAAAAAAAAAAAAAAAAAAGAAGTTGACTGAGTTCAACCAAAAAAGAAAAAAAAAACCTTTCATCCTTAAAATGCAAATCCCGAAGATGCACCAAAGGAAGGCCAATACCCTTATAAAGTATGGTCCAATTTGCCCCAACAGGGAAACAGGTCATTCCCAATTAACAAAGGTCATGTGATCCTCCCCTTTGATAATTATTGTTTCCATAAAAATGAGTAGCTGTTACTTACAGAACTTAAAGAATATGTTGCCGCAACATTTCATATTGCGCATATGTGCCTTTTGTGCCATGTACTTGTACTATGGTAAAAAGTATCCCGTTCTCTTTGTATTGCTTCCTTTGTGTGAAAAAGCTGGGTGATCTTGTCAGGCCCCCCTGCTTTCATATTTCAAACTGACCACGCTAGGCATGAGAGAACATCTGTCTCAGCTTGGTCAGTTTTCCGGCTGTGCTGGGAGAACAACCTGCCTGTCCTCTAATGGGTAGACTTGTGCTGACACCTCCCCTTGTACAGCCATTTACTGGGAAGATCAGTGGACTGCTGATTCTCCACCCCCACCTCTCTAAGCCCCTTATGCTGCTGAGAACAGAGATTATGCGGTTAATTAACTAAAGGCAAATAGACTGTTGCACTTTGCAAATGCAGTTGCTCCAGAGCTTGAAGTAAATGAGGTAAATCACGTGCATGGAAAATTAAAAAAAAAATGCATACTGTATGTATTTACACTGTGTGTGTGTATGTGTGTGTGTGTATATATATATATATATATATATATATATATATATATATATAATTTTTAATATTTTTTTGCCTTATTTTTTTATGTATTTACACTGTGTGTGTGTGTATATATATATATATACACACACACACACACATACATATATATAAATATATATATATATATTTTTTTTTTTTCTGATTTAAACTGAATGAGTTATATTTTTTTTTTTTTTTTTTTAACAAGGTAAGAGTTCACATATACTTTCAGAAGTCATTGCTGTAGTGAATCCATCCTTATCAATTAGCTGAGATTTGAGATTTCAATCAGACAAATGGAGCTGCAAAGCAAGATGCTCTGCTCTGCTGTCTTTTTCAATACCCATAGTGCTCTGGAAGGCCTTTGTCATGTAATTTAGGTTTAGATTTTTCTTTTTCTTTTTTTTTTCTTTTTTAAACTAACATATACATTTAATTAAAGTGATATTAAAGGTTCTTTTTTTGTTTGTTTGTTTTTTTATTAATACCTTACATTTAAATTACATAATGTAACTTAAATCTAAATGTATGTAAAGTGTTACTAAACCCGGTAATATGAAAATGGTTCATCCACCTAGGCCTCTTATTTAAACAGTCTTTTGATTTGCAGCACAAATGGACAGTTATATTAAAAATAAATAAATAATAACAATTTAATAAAAATAAACATTTCCGCCCACGCTGATTGGTTCAGCCTGGATGTGATTACTTAAATTCATAACCCAGCATGTAGAACTGATCTGATTTTTGACATATTGAAAATAGTTGTGTCCTCAAATGACTGTATCTATACGTGTGTGGTCAGCCTTAACGTTAGACTGGTGGTAACAAGTAGACATGTGTGGTTCATTTTGTTCCGAATTGAAATTCGGACGAGTTTTCATTTTTCGGAAATTCGGATGTATCCGAACTTCCAAATTACAGTAGTACTGAATTTAAACGAATCCGAAATAACGAGAAAAAAAAATTTGAACGAAATTCGGATATTTTTCGAATTCGATTTGTTTTCAAATTTGAATAGATTTGAATCTTCCAAAGAGAATAAAATAAAATAGAAAATACAGGAATAGATTAGAAAAAAAATAACAGAAATTATAAGTATAGAATATACTAGAGTAAAACAGAACAATATAGAATCGAAAATATAATAGAAACAAATAGAATAACATAGAATATAACCATCTGCTGAAAATCGATTTTCAAATAGGTAAAACTGAATTTGAATACATAATATATTATAACAAGAATAGAATAAAAAAAAAAAAAAAAATAAACTAGAATAGACTATAATAGAATAAAAAAAATAGAATAGAATGAATATAACCATTTCCCAAAATTCAAATAGAATCAATTCAATTTTGAATACAATAGGAAAGAATAGATTAGAATAGGAAGATGGTTGTATTAATTCTATTCTATTCTGTTTTTATTTTGTGTTATTGTGTTATTTTCTGTTCTTTTCTACTCTATTCTTTTCTTTTCTATTCAAATTCAAATTGTTTCTATTTGAATTTTGGAAAATGGTTATATTTTTTCTATTCTATTCCATGCGATTGTTTTTTTTTTTTAAACTCTATTCTTTTCTATTCTATTTGAATTTCAGAAGATGGTTATAATTTAATTCTATTCTTTTTTATTATCCTATTCTGTTACTTTCTATTCTATTCCATTCCATTCTTTTATTTTATTTTCTATCCTATTTTTTATTCTGTGATATTCTTTTTTTTTCTGTTTATATTCTTTTCTATTCATTTTTTTTCTATTCTATTCCTTTATGTTCTATTCTATTTGATTCTCTTTGGAAAGCGATTTGAATTCGAAAAACTATTAGAATTTGAAAACTGTTGAAATTTGAAAACTATTCCAAATTCAAAAACGATTGTAAATTAATTCAAAAACATTTTGAATCGATTTGAATTAAAAAATTTTTTAATCAATTTGAATACGAATAAGCAAAACGAATTCCGGAAACTAATTTAACTAAATTTATGTAAATAACGATTTGAAACAAAACACATTTTCTCGTTCAGCGCGTGTCTCGTAACAACAAGTTGTCTGTCTTTTCCAGCCAAGTGCACGCAACTCCCCCCATAGCTCGTGGGGTGCAGTTTGTAGTTGGAACAGTCGTCGGTCTAGCTGGAACAGCATTGGGAGAGCCCCAAGTATTAAGAGACACGTTCAGAGCGGGGAGCACAAGTCCCTTCTATCTGCTGATGGGAAGGAGAGTTCGGAAGGGGAGACGTCTGATGAAGAGGGGCCCAGCCGTAAAGGATCTTCTTGTAGTGTCATGGAACTGGTGGGCAAAAGGGACCCCCTGGACACGTTGCACATTCCCTTCACCTTTGGACTGCAGAACAAGCACAGCCTTCCTGTGGATTACCAAGGCTGCAATGGCAAATCCATCCTTCCCACGTCATCACCTCAACACCATATCGAAGAAACCAAAATCGACTACAGCAGCAATCTGGATGATGATGCCAACATGGTAAGTGCACATAGGTTTGCATTTTATTTTCCATAAATAATGTTATAAAAATAAAGTGTTACTAAACCCAGGACCCTGCATTCACTATATCTGGTCTCCCACAGTACACAGAACATGGAAATGCAATTATTTTAGTAAATATGAACTGCTAAATGGCTTTTATTTTCAGCAGTATATAGCAGTCTTGCGACTTCTATCGGTGTCTGGTTAAAGCTTGTAGGGGGAGTTTTCATTCTCCTCTGATTGTCCTATCAGGATGCAGGACCCCTGACCCTCTGTCTGGACATTACTGATTGGCCCTGTGCTGATCACATGCACCCTCCCACAAAAAAAACCTCTCTAGCAATACACACCAAACTGAGCATGTGCAGAGTGCCCCCAAGGCACTGTCAGGAGACGGATTGGGGACTGTGGGAGAAGGGGAGGATCAGAAGAGACTGGATTACACAGTCTTTTACACAATGCGGAGGATTAACCCCTTAGGTTCCACAGTGAGTATAACCAGCATGCTTTACTGCATATACAGACTGATTTTAAAGAGGAGGTCCGGACGTTTTTTTTTTTTTTTTTCAAAAGTCAGTGACTACAAACACTGTAGCTGCTGACTTTTAATAAGGACACTTACCTGTCCAGGGAGGCGGCGATGTCACGCCCCCCCCCCCCCCCCGGCTGATCCATCCATTGGATCAGGGGCCGGCGCCGCCATCCTAACTAAGGGAAACAGGTAGTGGAGCCTTGTGGCTTCACTGCCCGTTTCCTACTGCGCATGCGTGAGTTGCGCAGGGCTTTGTGAATGGCCCTGTTGTTTTCTGGGGGACACACATGTCCCAGAAGACAACGGGGCAGCTCGCCGAAGAGGAGGAAGTGAAGGAACAGCGCCGCGGAATAGGAAGAGGCAGATTAGGAAGAATGCCTAGCAACAGGGGTTTCTGGCAAGTTAAAATATATAAATATAAATACACAGAATCTCAAAAAAATGAGTACACCCCTCACATTTTTGTAAATATTTTAGTCTATCTTTTCATGTGACAACACTGAAGAAATGACACTTGTCTACAATGTAAAGTAGTGAGTGTACAGCTTGTATAACAGTGTAAATTTGTTGTCCCCTCAAAAAACACACAGCCAGTAATGTCTAAACCACTGGGAGTCCACACCGACTCCTACGTGACAGTACACCCTGTGAGTGATCGGTGAATCTTAACTTGAGTCACCAAACCCCAACAACCAAAAAAACACCCAAATCAAGATGATCTACCTGAACATTAACTCCAAACATCAAAATAAACCCTTTTATAAAATCTATATTTATTTATCCCTTAGAGTGTGTGTGAGGGAGCGGGGGGGGGGGGGGGAGAGAAGAGAAAGAAAAGAAGAGAAAGAGAGAAAAAAAAAGAAATGTATTGTGCACTTAACCACTTTCAGACCGGACCAATTTGCTGGTCAAAGACCAGACCACTTTTTGTGATTCGGCACTGCGTCGCTTTAACTGACAATTGCGCGGTCGTGCGACGTGGCTCCCAAACAAAATTGACGTCCTTTTTTTCCCACAAATAGAGCTTTCTTTTGGTGGTATTTGATCACCCCTGCGGTTTTTATTTTTTGCGCTATAAACAAAAATAGAGCGACAATTTTGAAAAAAACGCATTATTTTTTACTTTTTTGTTATAATCAATATCCCCCAAAAATATATAAAAAAACATTTTTTCCCTCAGTTTAGTCCGATACGTATTCTTCTACATATTTTTGGTAAAAAAAATCGCAATAAGCGATTATTGATTGGTTTGCGCAAAAGTTATAGCGTTTACAAAATAGGGATAGTTTTATAGCATTTTTATTAATAATTTTTTATTATTTTTTTTTTTACTAGTAATGGCGGCGATCAGCGATTTTTATTGTGACTGCGACATTGTGGGGGACCCATCGGACATTTTTGACACATTTTTGGGAACATTGTCATTTATACAGTAATCACTGCTATATAAATGCAGTGATTCCTGTGTAAATGACACTGGCAGTGAAGGGGTTAACCAGTGGGTGGCAGTGTAGGAGTTAAGTGTTCCTAGGGGTGTGTTACTAACTGTGGGGGGGGTTGGGCTTTCATTTAGTGAACACTGATCTCTGCTCCAATCACATGGAGCAGAGATCAGCGTCACTAGTTGCTAGGCAGAATGGAGAAATGCTGTTTACTTGGCATTTCCTCCATTCGGCCGCTCCGTGAGACGATCGCGGGGATGCCCGCGGCGATCGAGTCCGCGGGTCCCTCGACCGGACTCACGGGGGTCCCGACCAGCGCGGGAGCGCGCCGCCGGCGGCGCGCTCCCGATGGCAGGGCGGCATTGAATATTGGACGTACCTGTACACCAATATGCCTGCCCGTGCCATTCTGTCGACCTACATCGCCGTGCGCTGGTCGGGAAGTGGTTAATAGTGTGAAAATTTTAAAAATAAATGTAAAAGGCCTCTAAGGGCCATTTAAAAAAAAAAAAAAGAAACCAAAAAAAAAAAGAAACCCTTATACAATAAGTTTCCCAACCTATTCACCCCAAAGGAACCCTTGAAATAATTTGAAGGTCTCAGGGAACCCCTGATAAAATTCATCAGAGATCAGAGGGAATCATGTCCCTTACATTGATTGCTAGTGGGAAGAATGTTCCTTACATTGGTGATCAATGAGAAGAATGTTCCTTACATTGGTGATCAATGAGAAGAATGTTCCTTACATTGGTGGTCAGTGGGAAGAATGACCCTTACATTGGTGATCAATGAGAAGAATGTTCCTTACATTGGTGATCAGTGAGAAGAATGACCCTTACATTGGTGATCAGTGGGAAGAATGTTCCTTACATTGGTGATCATGGAGAAGAATGTTTCTTACATTGGTGGTCAGTGGGAAGAATGTTCCTTACATTGGTGGTCAGTGGGAAGAATGACCCTTACATTGGTGATCAGTGGGCAGAATGATCCTTACATTGGTGATCAGTGGGAAGAATGTCCCTTACATTGGTGATCAGTGGGAAGAATGTCCCTTACATTGGTGATCAGTGAGAAGAATGTCCCTTACATTGGTGATCAGTGGGAAGAATGTCCCTTACATTGGCGATCAGTGGGAAGAATGTGCCTTATATTGGTGATCAGTGGGAAAAATGTTCCTTACATTGGTGATCAGTGGGAAGAATGTCCCTTACATTGGTGATCAGTGGGAAGAATGCTCCTTACATTAGTGATCAGTGGGAAAAATGTTCCTTACATTGGTGATCAGTGGGAAGAATGTTCCTTACATTGGTGATCAGTGGGAAGAATGTTCCTTACATTGGTGATCAGTGGGAAGAATGTCCCTTACATTGGTGATCAGTGGGAAGAATGTCCCTTACATTGGTGATCAGTGGGAAGAATGCCCCTTACATTGGTGATCAATGAGAAGTATGCTCCTTACATTAGTGATCAGTGAGAAGAATGTTCCTTACATTGGTGATCAGTGGGAAGAATGTCCCTTACATTGGTGATCAGTGGGAAGAATGCCCCTTACATTGGTGATCAATGAGAAGTATGCTCCTTACATTAGTGATCAGTGAGAAGAATGTTCCTTACATTGGTGATCAGTGGGGAGAATGTCCCTTACATTGATGATCAGTTGGGAAGAATGCCATTTACTGCTCTTCCAAGTGGCGATGGACCCAGAACAATGCAGACGACATCAGATGGGACTGGGAGGTCAATCAGCCACAGTTTAAGAAACCTCTAGCAAACCCTTGAGGAACCCTGGAGTTCCACAGAACCCTGGTTGGGATTGGCTGCTGTAGAATATCAGATGTCTGTCAGGTTCTGTAAATAACGTATGTGCTCTGAGTACATAGGAAATAACATATTTACACCTGGTGTATTACCTCTCCCAGCACTCCAACGTCTCCAATGCACCTGGGTCACTGCCCAACTTTAAGGCAGGGGAAAATGGGCAGCTGCCCTGGGCCCTGTCATTGTTGTGGGGCCCAAAGCAGCTGCCTCATACTTGCCAACTATCCCAGTTTAAATTCCCTTGGCCCTTGAAGTTTTAGTCCCTAGCTTTGTCCTGATATCTCAGTGTGAAGTGCTGCTATTAATGCTGCCCAATGCTATTTACATATGAATGCCCTATTGTTGTGTACAGATGACTCACCAGCAGACCCTGTGTTTACATGTAAATAATCGGCATTCATATGTAAATAGCTGCAGCGGCGGCATAGCTATGTAAACAAAGGCGGCATTCATATGTATATCATGCCACCTTCAGTGAGGAGATGATGTGCTGTAACCTCTAGCAACCAATCAGTGCGCAGTATTACTGTACAATAATCTCTAGCAACCAATCAACAAGCAGAAATAATGTGCTGTAACATCTAGCAACTAATCAGTGAGCCGTAATGTGTGATGTAACCTCTAGCAACCAGTCAGTAAAGGTAATGATACACTGTAACCTCTGGCAACCAATCTCAATCGCTTTCTGTTCTGATATAGTAAACTGCTTTTAAGTCTAGCTGCTATTTATTGTATGTCTCAGAGCAGGTGGAGAGCGAAACTGTATGGGGGGGGGGGGGGGGGGGCAAGAAAACGTTTGCCCAGGGTCCAATCACTATTAAAGATGGCCCTGACCTGGGTAGTTCATGTTATTTCATTAAAGGGGTTGTAAAGGTTTGTTTTTTATTTTCTAAATAGGTTCCTTTAAGCTAGTGCATTGTTGGTTCACTTACCTTTTCCTTTGATTTCCCTTCTAAATGTTTGTTTTTTTTGTCTGAATTTCTCACTTCCTGCTCCTCCTCAGTAAGCTGTTCTGGCTGACTAAACACCACTCGGATGATGGTGTGAAGTTTACTGAGGAGAAACAGGAAGTGAGAAATTCAGACAAAGAAAAAAAACATTTAGAAGGGAAATCAAAGGAAAAGGTAAGTGAACCAACAATGCACTAGCTTAAAGGAACCTATTTAGAAAATAAAAAACAAAGCTTTACAACCCCTTTAATGATGCGTATTGATAAAAAAAAGTAATATGCCCCTTCAAAGCTATACTGTGTTTCAATTTTATTTTTAAGAGCAAGACTGAAAGATTAAAGGCATGGATTACGGCTCATCTTCCAACTTGGTGCAAGGAGAGAGAAACCTGGTCCCTCTTCATATTCCCACCATACTCAAAGTACGTACAACAACCAGCATACAATATATAATGCAAACATAGAATGGAAGTGTAAATGAGTCTATCTGCATGATGACTAAGTGATAGGCTCAGAATAGTAAGTATACATCTCTGTTTTTTTTTTCCTGCAGATTTCGAATGATGTGCAATAAAATCATAACTCACAAGATGTTTGATCATGTCGTATTGGTGATTATCTTTCTGAATTGCATCACTATTGCTATGGAGAGACCAAAAATAGAACCACAGAGTGCTGTAAGTAATTTTGGGTGCCGTAATTCACGCAGCTGCTTCGTATGACTATGTACACAAGTGATTGGATCTGCAGTCACTATAATAATGAGTAATAAACCTATGCATTAAGGTGAAAAAACGTCTGACACTGACCAGCCCCCCCGTTGTACTCCCCTGAGCCCATTCTTTTCTGTTCCTCTCTGCCTGGGGTTCTCGGCTCTTGATTGGCTAGATTGATAACAGTGCAGCTATTGGCTCCCGCTGCTGTCAATCAAATCCAATGACGTGGGGGCTGGACAGAGTATGCCATTCTGTGTCTATGGATGCAAATGCTGGTCTCGGGAGGTAAACCCCAGGGAGAGCGCTTCTCCTAGAACAGTGATGGTGACCCTTGGCACTCCAGATGTTTTGGAACTACATTTCCTATGATGCTCATGCACTCTGGGGTGCCGAGGTTCGCCATCAGTGTCCTAGGGGGTTTACCAATGCGATGAGGAGCTGCGAGCATCATTGGGGGACCCCAGAAAAGGAGGATCGGGGCCACACCGTGCGAAATAAACTGCACTGTGGAGGTAAGTATGATATGTTTGTTATTTAAATATAAAACAAAAAACAAGGGTTTACGACCCCTTTAAACGTCTGAATGTTCCAGTGAGCACTGTTAGGGCCATAATCTGGAAGTGGAAAGACTATAATTTCACCATCAACCTGCTATGGCCACATGCTCCTCACAAGATTTCTGACGGAGGATTGAAAATAATTATCAGAAGAGTTGTCCAAGGGCCAATTGTGGAGAGCTTCGGAAAGACCTGGAATTAGCAGGGACAATTGTTTTAAAGAAAACATTAAGTAATGCACTCAACTGCCATGGCCAGTAGGCACGCTCACCACGCAAGACTCCATTGCTGAAGATAAAGCATGTTGAAGCTCGATTAAAGTTTGCTGTACAACATTTAGAGAAGCCTGTGAAATACAGGGAGAATATAATTTGGTCAGATGAGATCAAAGTTGAACTCTTTGGATGCCATAATCACAGCGCCTGCCGCCACTGCGAAAAAAAAAAAAATCTCGGCTCCCGCAGATGTCGCCCACAGTCTGCCCCCTTCGCCATCTGACAGTTCTTTAAGCAGAGGTTCACACAAAAAGTGAACCCCCGCTTTTCAGAGCCCTCCCCCACTCCGGTGTCACATTTGGCACCTTTCAGGGGGGAGAGGGGTGCAGATACCTGTATTTTACAGGTATCTGCACCTACTTTCGGGAATAGTCATGCCCCTTCTTGTCACCCGCCGCTGTGTTCTGGGAAACACACAGGTCCCAGAACACAGCGGGGACCAGTGAGGACGCAGAGCATGACTCGAGCATGCGCTGTAGTGAACTGGGAAGTGAGGCCGCAACACTTCACTTCCTGATTTCCTCACAGGATGACGGCTTTGGCTGCCGACATCGCGGGCACCCTGGACAGGTAAGTCTCCGTTTATTAAAAGTCAGCAGCTGCAATATTTGTAGCTGCTGGCTTTTAATATTTTTTTTTTTTTTTAGGTGGACCTCCTCTTTAACCACTTCCCGACCAGCGCACGACGATGTACGTCGACAGAATGGCACGGGCAGGCATATTGGCGTACAGGTACGTCCAATATTCAATGCCGCCCTGCCATCGGTGGCACGCTCCCGCGCTGGTCGGGACCCCCGTGAGTCCGGTCGCGGGACCCGCGGACTCGATCGCCGCGGGCATCCCCGCGATCGTCTCACGGAGCGGCCGAATGGAGGAAATGCTGTGTAAACAACATTTCTCCATTCTGCCTAGCAACTAGTGACGCTGATCTCTGCTCCATGTGATTGGAGCAGAGATCAGTGTTCACTAAATGAAAGGCCAACCCCCCCACAGTTAGTAACACTCCCCTAGGAACACTTAACCCCTACACTGCCACCCACTGGTTAACCCTTTTACTGCCAGTGTCATTTACACAGGAATCACTGCATTTATATAGCAGTGATTACTGTAGAAATGACAATGGTCCCAAAAAAGTGTCAAAAATGTCCGATGGGTCCCCCACAATGTCGCAGTCACAATAAAAATCGCTGATCGCCGCCATTACTAGTAAAAATAAAAATAATAATTATTAATAAAAATGCTATAAAACTATCCCTATTTTGTAAACGCTATAACTTTTGCGCAAACCAATCAATAATCGCTTATTGCGATTTTTTTTTTTACCAAAAATATGTAGAAGAATACGTATCGGCCTAAACTGAGGGAAAAAAATTTTTTTATATATATTTTTGGGGGATATTTATTATAACAAAAAGTAAAAAATAATGCGTTTTTTTCAAAATTGTCGCTCTATTATTGTTTATAGCGCAAAAAATAAAAACCGCAGAGGTGATCAAATACCCCCAAAAGAAAGCTCTATTTGTGGGAAAAAAAGGACGTCAATTTTGTTTGGGAGCCATGTCGCACGACCGTGCAATTGTCAGTTAAAGCGACGCAGTGCCGAATCGCAAAAAGTGGTCTGGTCTTTGACCAGCAAAATGGTCCGGTCTGCAAGTGGTTAAATAGCTAAGGGGGCAGAGGCCACCCGGCGACATCACCTGGTGACACCCCCTTGTGACATCAACGGTGCATGCTGGGTAAGGTGGGTAATAAAAAAGGTTACCACTCGTAAACACTTGTAAATGCTCCTAAATACTGCAAAAATGCTGGCAAAAAAATGCTAAACACATGGAGCCTAAATCTCAATTATTCTGCTTTGAGCATAATCAATATTCTGCTACCTTATTTTCAGGAAAGAATATTTTTGACACTATCCAACTACATCTTTACATTGATTTTCTTGGCTGAGATGACAGTAAAGGTAAGAGAAAATGCAGAAAATGTCTATTTGTACATGCGTATAGTTATCGCTAGATTTTGAAATTGCAGGAGGGGCCATAAAAGTAACGTCACTAACAGTCTGGTTACCCTCACACTAAAGCTGTGACCAAACACTAGTAGAATTTTGTTATTTTTTTTTTTGTTTTAAAAATTTTCATTTGATTTTATAATATTGGTGTTCACTTCAGAACCCCTGTGATAAGAAGATTCAAAGGAGCGGGATGAAAAATTTTCTCAAATTTCCAAACTATGTGGTTTTCATTTTGGAAGGCTGATTCTAAGTGCTTTCGATTCCAGTTATCGAATGTACTGGACATTTTTATACGAATGTTCATTGAAAAATCTACTAGTGTATGGCAGCTTAAACGCTTGCCACCCGCCCACCATTAAATGACGGAGGGACTGTGCGGCTCTTGTTCGGGGTGGACGTCATATCACGACGCGCCCGCGGGGGGCACGCAGCCCCACGATCACGCCGTGTTGCTAGAACGTGGTGTGACCCTGATCTCTGTAAAGAGGCACGGCCGCGGCTATTTAACCATGTGATCGGCTGTGTCCAATCACACCTGGTCACATGTAAACACATAAATGCCGGTAATCGGCTCTCATCGCAGCACACTGACAGGGTGTGTGGCGAGGAGAGCCGATCAGTGGCATCTCCTTGCAGGGGGCAGTGAGACATGTAATAAGGGCACTGATCAACAGTGCCCTGATTACAATAAAGCGCCACCAGTGCCAGCAATCAGTGCCTACCAGTGGCAACAATCAGTGCCCACCAGTGCCAGTAATCAGTGCCCACAAGTGCCACCAATCAGTGCCCATTAGTGATGCCAGTCAGTGCTGGGTATCAGTACTGCCTATTAGTGCTGCCCATCAATGCCCATCATTGCTGCCCATCAATGCCCACCAGTGCTGTTGTCCATATTGTTGACCATATACCTTAAAGTCACCGTATGGGGACTTTGTGGTGCAGACCTGTACACCAGGGCTCAGTTATTTAATAGTAGGAGTTTTTGCCAATACCTTAGTCAGTACAGTCCTGTATAATGTCTATGATCTGTGTTTGCCTCCATCGTCCATCCTCCTGCTTGGCCTTTACTATCTCAATACTTTCTTTACAGGTGGTAGCCCTTAATTTGTGCTTTGGTGGAAAGGCCTATCTGAGGAGTAGCTGGAATATACTAGATGGAATGCTTGTTTTAATTTCTGTCATTGATATCCTGGTGTCCATGGTCTCTGACAGTGGCACCAAGATTTTAGGCATGTTAAGAGTACTGAGACTCCTTCGAACTCTGAGACCACTTCGGTAAGTCAATCCATTTACATACCATAAAATAACAATAGTTGTCCTCATGCGTCCTGTTAAAATTAACTATTGCAACTTTTATAATCGTTATGGAGAAGTTGGTCCTCTCTTTAATAAATGATGTATTACAGGGCAAGACAGGAGTGTAGGAAGCATTGAGTCCTGGTTTGGTCAGGAGGACATTCCACCCGATCTGCCTTCCCCTGAAGCTGAAGGCCTGCTCTATATGCTTTTCTATCAGTTCCTCTGCTAGTTGCAGGGAGGGAAGTTAGTGGTGACTTATTTGACTTTCAATATGTTTTTATTTATAATTCAAGGTGAGACAGTAAGAAAACATCACAAATAATACGGTCAGTGAACAAGTAAAATCTGGACAATATGACCCTCGTCCCATACAGCAATCGGGTCAATCAACAGTAAAACATGAAAGCGTAAAACCATAAGTCAAATAGGTTAAACGGAATCAGTATAATGGTAGACTATACATTACAGAGTAGCCCAAAAAAAGTATGGTGTTCCACCAATCAAAACTACAGACCCGTCCCACCCTCTGTAAGACCCAATTGGATCTTGCTCATAAAATCTTTGATATCTATATTGTCAAGAATAATAACAGAATAAAAAACGGAGCAAAGCAGTGGGAAGAAGAGACAAAGAAAGAAAGACAATAGGGAGGGGGGGAGAACGCTCCTACACCCCTCTTCCACTAGGAACGACCGCACAGAGTGGTGCCCGACCTCTTGTTGTTTTTCAAAGTATATAAAAGTATCTTATTAGACAATAGATATAGAGAAGAAAGAAAGAGAGAAGAAAAGAAAAGAAAAAGAAAGAAGAAAAGAGAGAGAGAGAGAGAGAGGGTCAACCAGCGGCAAATCACAGTGGGGAAATATAGTTGATCCATGGATCCCAAATTACATTAAATTTCTTGGAGTTATTACGAAGGGTCCAGGTGAGTCTATCATTAACCATAATCCAGTTAAGCTTAAGTTTTACAGAATCAAGAGGAACCATCGACTGCTTCCAATATCTAGCTATAGTTATCCTAGCAGCTAGGATTATATATGTGATCAGCTTAAAAGATTTCCTAGGAACCCCATCAGGGAGCTTCTGAAAAAGCGCTACCTCCGGGGCTCTACGAATATTAACCCCAGTAACCGTGTATATAAGGTTAAATATACGAATCCAAAATCTGGCTACAATCGGGCACTGCCACCAAATGTGGTACATTGAACCCAGCTGACCACACCGTCTGAAACACATGGGGGAAGTAGACGGATGCATCTTAGCTATCCTGGTTGGCACTAGATACCATCGTAGTAGAGTTTTATAATTTGCCTCAATCAATGCAGTATTAACAGATATTTTAGATAAAGCATAGGCTATATCCTGCCAATCAGACAGATCAAAAGTAAGATTCAAGTCCCGTTCCCAATGGATCATATAGGGAAGTTTAGTAATTGGGTCCGTAATGGTAGCATAAATGGTAGATATACGCCCCCGTATTTGGTCCTGTGATTGGCAGGATAATTCAAAATTCGTAAGAGTAAACGGTCTCTCTATCCTACAAAATTTAGAACGTATAAATGATACAATCTGATTATACCGAAACAGCTCACTAGGGGGCATCTGTAACGTCTCTACAAAGTACTGCAAGGAGTGAGGTCGGCCCCCAGGTAAATAGTCACCTATCCGTAGGAGGCCCTTATTGAGCCACCACTGGAATACCTGTGGGGTCAAGCCAGGTGGAAACTCTGGGTTACAAAACACCGGAGCCAAGGGAGTATGTGAAGACACCAATGGTTTACGATGGCGTACTCTGTCCCAAACCTCAAGGGAGTGGGACAGGGTAGGGCATAAGATAGGAGGGCGAAGGCGACTTGGTAGCCACATCAGGGAGCCAATAGCAAGAGGATGGCACGAAAGGGCTTCAATAGATACCCAAAGGGGCTGAGGCCCCCTGGCCGTGGTATATGAAAGTTGTGTTATCTGAGCCGCCTGATAATAAGCTTGTAGATTAGGGAGGCCAAGCCCACCGCGTAATTTTGAGGTATATAGCGTTGATTTATTCATGCGGGGTTTCCCATTACCCCAAACAAAACGGAGAACATCTCCTTGTAACTGTTGTAATTCCCTCCTCGGGACTGCGATGGGTAGGGTCCTAAAATAATAAAGTAGTCTGGGGAGAAAGGTCATTTTGATGGAATTGATCCTACCAAACCAAGATAAAGAATAATCCCCCCAACATCGAAGATCCTCACGTAAACGGCGAAAAAGTGGGGGATAATTGGCTTTGTATAAGGTGCCAATCGAGGATGTCAATTGAATACCTAAATAGGGAATAGAAGTTGAGGTCCATTGGAAATGAAAATCGCGTCGCAACTGTTGTTCTATTAAGGGGGACAGAGAAACATTAAGGGCCATCGTTTTTTGGGTGTTTAAAGTAAGACCTGAAAGTTGGGAAAATCGACGAAATAGGGATAACAAGTTAGGTAGAGTAATTGTAGGGTTGGTAACATACATAAGAACATCGTCGGCAAACAAAGAACATTTATGTTCCTGCTGCCCACAACATATTCCATAAATTCGGGGATGAGAACGAATCGCTACCGCTAAAGGCTCTATTGCCAACGCAAAAAGTAATGGGGAAAGCGGGCAGCCCTGCCTCGTGCCACGGCCAATGAAAAAAGAAGATGATCTATAACCCCGGATAGCAACCTGGGCCGACGGTTTGCTATAAAGTTTTTGTAATAAGGAAATAAAAACAGGACCAAAACCAAATGCCCCAAGAGTAGTAAATAAATAGTCCCAATTAAGGCTATCAAAGGCCTTGTGAAGGTCCAATGAGAGCAATAGCAATTCCCGAGATCCAGGAGCGTCCCATTGGGAGCGAACCGCAGAAATCAAAGCTATGGATCGGCGAATTTGGTCTAAAGTTTGGCGTTGATATATAAAACCTGATTGGTCTTTATGTATATATTGTGGTAAAAAGGCACCCAATCGTAGTGCTAATAATTTCGTAAGGATTTTGAGATCACAATTAATCAATGATATAGGGCGGTAATTAAGGATATCAGTAGTATCTTTGTTTGGTTTAGGTATAACACTAATGTAAGCTCTATTTTCATCTAAAGGTACTTCGCCACCGTCCCGTAAGGAATTAAAATAGAGAGCCATATGAGGGACCAAGTGTTCAGCAAATTTTTTATAATAGCTATTAGGGAGTCCATCAGGACCAGGCGATTTATGCAGAGATAGTAATTTAATGGTATGGTGTAACTCTTCACAAGTGATAGGTTGGTCCATAATTTCTCTATGAGAGTCCGTAAGAGACGGTAGCGATAAGGTGCTTAAGAAATTGTTGATAGAAACAGACGCGTTGTCGTGAGTTGGGGCATAAAGTGTAGTATAAAAATTCTGAAATTCGTTAAGGACATTCTGGGGATTTTGAGAAAGATTACCCCCTGAAAGTCTAATTTTAGGGAGAGCCACATGCGTGTGTTTAGGGGTAAGTTTGTGCGCCAGCAATGAACCTGGACGATCACGCCATGTAAAGAACCTGTGGTTGGTCCAACGAAGACATTTTTCGGCTTTCGTAGTAAGGCAGATATTAAGTTCAGTACGGGCCTGTTCAAGTTTAATCAATAAGTCTGGATGAGGGAGTCGTTTATGTTGGGCAGCTAGGGTTTCATATTCCTTAGTTTTGGTCAGGATCAAGGCAGTATTAGCCTTATTAAGTCTGGACGTCAATTGAATTAGAGAGCCCCGAATGGAGGCCTTATGAGCCGCCCAATTAATAGCAGGGTTGGTATCCTCTGCTTTGTTAACCGCAAAATATGCCTTCAGGTGGGTTATAATCTCCGTACAGTGAGATTCATTACCAAGGATAGACTCATTCAGCCTCCAGTGGGGCTTCGCCAATTTAAACATTAGATTCGAAAACAGTACCACTACTGGGTCATGATCTGACCAAGGTGTAGATACAATTTTAGCTGTAGTCAGTTTAGGCAGCAGTCCCGAGGCAAGAAGCACATGGTCAATACGTGAATAGCGGTTGTGGGCCCTTGAAAAATGAGAATAGTCGCGGGCGGTAGGGTTGGTCTCCCTCCAAGCATCAACTAAATCATAGCGATGTAATAACTGAGCAAAACTGCGGCTACATTTGGGAGGGGATCGAAGACAAGATAAATGTGATTTATCCAAACTATGATCTAATGCTAAATTAGAATCTCCGGCTAGGATCACATCACCCTCAAATTCCGACTCTAAGGACCGGAGCAAGGCTTTAAAAAATGCTACCTGATTCGTGTTGGGGGCATAATAAACCAGAATAGTCACCAAGTTGTTCCCCAAATGACCTTTAACCAATAGAAACCTCCCCTCTGGATCCCGCAGTACTTTAGTCTCTGTAAATGAAAGTCGCCGTGACAAACAGAGTGCCACTCCTCGTTTTTTCTCTGTGGCATTGGCAAAGTAACACACAGGGAAATCTCTATGGATATAGTGGGGGGTAAAAGAAGAGGGAAAATGAGTTTCCTGAAGAGCTACAATATCTACATGCAGAGATTTATAATAGTTAAATATCTGGATTCGTTTAGATGGGGAGCCCAATCCTTGAACATTATGAGATAGCAGTCGGATGGTTCCAGTCGAGTCAGTTAACCGGGACATGGTAAAAAGCATAAATGTGCATGATAGACAGACTCACCCAACGAAGGCAACACATGGACCTCTTTGATGAACCAGAATGCCGCTGGCCGACCCTCAAGGAGAAAAAAAAAAGAATTAGTAATGAAGCCTGGAAGGAAAGCAAAGAGAGAGAGAAGAAGAGAAAAAAAAAACGATACACAGGTGCAACAACACCCAGTATCAAGGAAATAAAAAACATTAAGCAACAAAAAAGCAAACAAAATATAGTAACGCAGACCAGAATCCAAGTCTGGAAGTGTGGGAGTCTCCACCAAAGAAAATCAATGGGGAGAGTCCTATCGACAGGGAGAGCACATAGCCACCTCCCGGCACAATAAGAAACAGCAAATGTTATGCCCATAGATCCATACCTGAAAACTCTAAATAGCATAAGAAAAAAAAAAGTATACAATAATCTGATCAGGTGACCAAAAAATTATGCAAACGGTAGCTAATGTCCTATATAAGGACCACAGAGAAGCTACCGTACGAAAAAACATCCCCAGACCCCAGGAAGAAGGGAAAAAACAACAAAAAACAAAAATCTACAACTCTATATGTTATCCTTTTCCCCCCAGAGTCCGGTGTACCAGTAGGATCAAAAAATCAGAAAAAAATATAATAAAAAGAAAAAATAGAGTCCTTCAGGTAACTTGACGCGATGGTGCGGATTTCTTCGAAGTCGGGGAAGACCAAAGCGGCAAAAGCGGGGGGGGGGGATCAGCAGCTGTGGGCGGACCAGAAGAAACTGGGGCCTGGGAAATGAATCCCAATTTCAATAAGATTCTTTCTCCATCAGCGAATGTAGAAAAGGCATAGGATCGATTGTCAAAAGTAAATTGCAAGCGGAAAGGATAGTTCCAGCGATAGCGAATATTGCGCTGAATCAAAGGGGACAACAGCGGTTTAAATGCCCTCCTCTTTTGGATGGTAGCTTGCGATATATCCGCGAAAATTTGAATACGATGACCTTCAACCTCTAGATCAGGGCGATCCCGGGCATACCGCATGATGGCTTCTTTAATCCCAAAGAAATGAGGCTTCACAATCACATCACGGGGTGGTCCATCAGGCTTCAGGGGAACCAAGGCTCTATGAATGCGATCAATTTCCAGATGAATATCATCAATCTCTGGGACCGCTAAATGCATCAAAGAAGACGTAAAGGAGGTGATATCTTTAACCGATTCCGGTAAACCGCGAATACGGAAATTATAACGTCTGGCGCGGTTTTCCAAGTCGTCAATTCTATTATAGGCTTCCTCTAAACGATCATGGAGGTCGGTAATCATGTCAGAATTCTGCGACACTCTATGGACAGTCTCATCAACTTTAGATTCAATACTATCCAACCGACAGCCCAAATTCTGGAAATCCTGCCTCAGATCAGAGGTTAATTTAGATGTAGCTTTCTCTAGCTCCTTCCTCAGCATGTCCGCAAAACGAGCAAGCAGAATAGTATCAGGGGAATATGGCAATGGTGCAGGCAAAGGATCAGAAGATCCCTCGGGACTCTCAGGACCCATATCATGGCTGCTGGCCTGGCTAAGAAATATGTCTGATAAGTCTTTTTCCAGGGCAGAGGAATCCTGAGAAGCAGGGCTCGGGGATGGAGCAGAGGCCTGAGAGAGGGATCTAGCAGGGCTGGATGCAGGGCAGGGGTGATCCATCCGCTCACCTGAAGGTGGAGAAGCTGTTAGGGAGCCTTCATCAAAAGTTTTGCAGTCAGGGAAAGGTCTCCTGTCCCGCTGCAGTTGTGGTGGTTGCTCCGGTCCGGGCCCTGTGTATTTGCCGGTCGCCATCTTGGATTTGCGGCCGGATCCACGAGGCTGTTGAAAATTGCCTCCGTGCGCCTTCCCCGACGACCTAGTAGGCATGGGGAGCGATCCGCGAGTGCTGTGTCCGCTGTCCCGTAGATATATGGGGACAAGCGGGGCCGGTGGGCAGCGTATGATAGCTAAATGTGCCGGGAGAGTGCGGAGCAGCCTAGCTTTGCATCCGCTCCGGCCGCCCGCGCATGCGCACTCTAGTGGTGACTTATTTGAAATGGGGAAAAAGACCCTCTTATGGGATTTTGAAGGCAACCAAAAAAGAAAAATGCATAATTATACATTATATATATATATATATATATATATATATATATATATATATATATATGCGCACACACACACATATATTTTATGTATAATTATGCATTTTTCTTTTTTGGTTGCCTTCAAAATCCCATAAGAGGGTCTTTTTCCCATTTCAAGTACAGAAATAGGGATGGTGGCAACCACTTCCCAGAACAGAATAAACATACATTTGAAACAGTGGTGAATTATTTGACTTTACCTGTTTAGTAAAGTTATAAGATAAATCATGACTGGTTCTTGTGTCTAGTATGTCAAGTCCAGATCTTCAAAAGCCAATGGAGTTCTCACCAGGCCTCTGCTGTTTTGTTGGTTCATATTCATTCCATTGCTGTTTCCAAGTCAAGTTAACTAAGTTCATTAAGGGGGCCGGGTATTGGTTAAAAATTACCCCAAAACATTAATCGTTTTACCTCCAATTTCCTCTTACAATAGTTTTGTAGGGTGTTCAAATTTCAATTCAGCTTAACCACTTTCAGACCGGACCATTTTGCTGGCTTAAGACCAGACCACTTTTTGCGATTCGGGACTGCGTCGCTTTAACTGACAATTGCGCGGTCGTGCGACGTGGCTCCCAAACAAAATTGACGTCCTTTTTTTCCCACAAATAGAGCTTTCTTTTGGTGTTATTTGATCACCTCTGCGGTTTTTATTTTTTGCGCAATAAACAAAAATAGAGCGACAATTTTGAAAAAAAATGCATAATTTTTTACTTTATGTTACAATAAATATCTCCCAAAAATGTATAAAAAAAAAAACAAATTTTTCCCCTCAGTTTAGGCCGATACGTATTCTTCTACATATTTTTGGTAAAAAAAAAATTAAAAAAAATCGCAATAAGCGATTATTGATTGGTTTACAAAATAGGGTATAGTTTTATGGCATTTTTATTAATAATATTTTTTTTTTTTACTAGTAATGGCGGCGATCAGCGATTTTTATTGTGACTGCGACATTATGGGGGACACTTTTGACACATTTTTGGGACCATTGGCATTTATACAGCAATCAATGCTATACAAATGCACTGATTCCTGTGTAAATGACACTGGCAGTGAAGGGGTTAACCAGGGGGTAGCAGTGTAGGGGTTAAGTGTTCCTAGGGGCGTGTTACTGAACACTGATCTCTGCTCCAATCACAGGGAGCAGAGATCAGTGTCACTTGTTGCTAGGCAGAACAGGGAGATGCTGTTTACATCGGCATTTCCCCGTTCAGCCTCCCCGTGAGACGAACGCGGATATCCCCGCAGTGACCAGACTCACGGGGGTCCCGACCGGCACGTGCCGCCAGCGGTGTGCACACGATGGCAGGGTGGCAATTACAAATGGATGTACCTATACGCCAATTTGCCTGCCCGTGCCATTCTGCCGACGTACATCGTCGTGCGCCAGTTGGGAAGTGGTTAAAGTGTATGTAAATCCCAACAACGATCAGTTTTTTTTTTTTTTTTTGGTTTTGTTTTTTATTTTTTCCATATCTGAATGTTTATTTTTCAAGAAATCAAACTTTTTAAAGAAAAAAAGTGGTCTGGTCTTAAGCCAACAAAATGGTGCGGTCTGAAAGTGGTTAATACCAATCTCCCTAAATACTCACTCCAACTAAAATGCACCTGATAATATTTCTTTAAAATTGAGCTAGCACAGCTCTCAGGAACTAAGCACCTTACATAGTCACGGTCGGTTTACAATCTCAACTTTTTCACATCTTTGAATTTGCATTCAAATGATCTGCAATTTTTGTTTTTCACAACATGGAATGGACTCAAAGCCGTTAAGACTGGTAATTCACACACTGATTGGAAATGGAATAATATCTATAATTTAAAAGATGTAATAATGCATATGTATTTTATTTTTTATATTTTTTAATATAGGGTAATAAGTCGCGCCCAAGGGCTAAAACTTGTCGTTGAGACTCTTATGTCTTCTTTGAAACCTATTGGGAACATTGTGGTGATCTGCTGCGCGTTCTTCATTATATTCGGGATTCTCGGAGTTCAGGTAAGTTTTTTTTTTTTTTTAAAGCGCTGTGGGCTTACTGCGAACGCCAAGTGCTAAAGCCTAGACTTGTAAACAGGCCACGTTGACTTGATGGTGTTGATTTACTAAAACTGGAGAGTGCAAAATCTGGTGAAGCTGTGCATGGCAGCCAGGGGCGGACTGACCATTCAGCAACTCAGGCACTGCCCGAGGGTTGCCAGCCTCAGTAAAGCCAGGGACAGTATGTAAAAATCTGTGTTTTTTTTTTTTACATCTGCCATCTGAAATGTCCCTTACCGACATCCTTTTGGTCTAAAAATCCAGAGATTATAGCTGCCCCACCTCTCCAGTACCTTCTCAGCCAATAGAAACATATCTGTGTATACATGTATGTGTAACCTGTGTGATTTTATACCTTGTGTGTGTGTGTGTGTTTGTGTATACTGTGTGTGTGTTTGTGTATACTATGTGTGTGTTTGTGTATACTGTGTGGCCCCATAATCTCCTATTGCCCGCGGGCCCCATGAGTTGTCAGTACGCCCCTGATGGCAGCCAATCAGCTTCTGACTAAGGTAGGCTCACTAATTAAGCTATGACCAAAAAAAAAAAAAAAAAAACCTGGAACCTGAGCTGCCCCAGATTTTACACACTCCAGTTTCAGTAAATCAACCCCGATGTGTCATAACTGGAGTCCTGGGCTTATTACACAGGTCCTACCCCAAGGGTCTACACTAGATCTTCTGCTGTGTTTTTCTAGTGTGAGAGTAGGAAGCAGTTGCTGATTGATTAGCCTAGTTGTAGCTCTGCTTACGCACTTCCTCCTCCTGCCTTTTGCCTGCCAATAAATTGGTGCCATGAACAACCTACAGGTAGAGAACCAAGTAAAGCCACTGTTGTGGTGATAAATGTAATCTTTTGTTTCTTTGGATCTCACATGTTCAAAGATTTCTTTATGGATTCTGGTCTTAAAAGTGAAGGTTTTTTTTTTTTTTTTTTTTAACTCATACCTGTCCCCCGCCGAACCTAAGACTGAGAACTGAGCGATCAAAGACCATTGATCGCTCAGTTCTCAATGATCTGTGAGATCCTCCTGTCGGGCAAGCTGGCTGCAGTGTCAACCGACTCCCCAGTAGTTAACACCTCAATACCAGGCACTTAAACACCTTCCTGCCCAGACCAATTTTGAGCTTTCTGCGCTGTCGCAATTTGAATGACAATTGCGCGGTCGTGCTACACTGTACCCAAATGAAATTTTTATCATTTTTTTCCCACAAATTGAGCTTTTTTTTGTTGGTATTTGATCACCTCTACGGTTTTTATTTTTTGCTAAACAAATAAAAAAATACCGAAAATTTTGAAAAAAAAAATGTTTTTTTTTGTTTCAGTTTCAAAACATTGTAAATAAGTATGTTTTCTCCTTCACTGATGGGCACTGGTGGGGCGGCACTGATAAGGCGGCACTGATGAGGTGGCACCGATGAGGTGGCACTGATGAGGTGGCATTGATATGTGGCACTGATAGGCGGCACTGATAGGCGACATGGATGGACACTGATAGGTATCACAAATTGGCACTGATAGCTGGCACGGATTGGAATGGATAGGCGGCACAGATGGGCACTGATAGTTGGCACAGATGGGCACTGATAGGCGGCATTGTATTGTACTGATGGATGCCAATCAGTGCCAAACAATAATGCATGCCAATCAGTGATGCCCATTGTGGGCACCGATTGGCATCCATTGTGGGCACTGACTGGTATCCCTGGTGGTCTAGGGTGGCATACCTGGTGCTGGGCATCCCTGGTGGTCTGGTGGTGTCCCTGGTGGTTCAGTGTGGGCATCCTCGGGGGGGGCTGCGCTGATAATCGACCAGCACAGACCCCCCCCATCAGAGGAGCAGCCGATCGGATCTCCTCTACTCGCGTCTGACAGATGCGAGTGAGGAAAAGCCGATCACCGGCTCTTCCCATTTACACTGTGATCAGCCGTGATTGAACACGGCTGATCACGTGGTAAAAAGTCTCCATCGGAGACTCTTTAGAGATCGTAATTGCGGGGTGTTAGACTGACACCCCGCAACAACGATCACCGCGATGCGCGCCCCCGGGGGCACGCAGACGCTCAAAATCCTGAGGAAGTCCTATGACGCCCAGTCAGGATTTTGAAACCACTTTGCCGCCGTCATTTGCCTATAGGCGGGCGGCAAGTGGTTAATGACATCACACACAAACTCCGCCCGACGCGTTTCCCCCAAAAAAATGACGTCCTCTGGGATTGGAGATCTGGAGAGGGATGGACGTCAGTACATGCCGGCGGCCAGCTTGCTTCTTTTACATACTGCCTGTGATTCATTGCCTCAATATAAGTGTAATTTTACTTTTTAGTAAAGCGTATTAAAATAGTATCACACTATCAGGCTTCTCCCTATCTCTCAGAAAAAGGTACCCCCCCCCCCCTAAAAAAAAAAGCACAACTTTTAAATGTGGTATAGGAGGGGAGGTGGAGAGGCGGGCGAGTGGTATTTTCACTTTTTCACTTTTAATTGAGGGTCCACTTTAAAAGGTAAACAAGGCAATTCTTAATCAAAATATGTTCTCAATGCAACATACAGTACTGCACGACCCGTTAAGTAGTCTTTATACTCGCATTGGTTTGACTAATACATTGAAAAAGAGCATTTTATATAAAGGAAGTCCTAGTCATTATGCTTCTTTTCTTTATAGCTGTTTAAGGGGAAGTTCTTTTATTGCCTGGGAGAAGACACGAAAAATATTACAAATAAATCAGACTGTCTAGAAGCAAGATACAAATGGGCCCGACACAAATACAACTTTGATAATCTTGGTCAGGTATGTAGAGGTCTATCTATCTACAGTGTCTATCTATATGCACTATATTGTAAAAAATATTGAGACGCCTGCCTTTACACTCACGTGAACTTTAATGGCATCCCAGTCTTAGTCCGTAGGGTTCAATATTGAGTTGGCCCACCCTTTGTAGCTATAACAGCTTTAACTCTTCTGGGAAGGCCGTCCACAAGGTTTAGGAGTGTGTCTATGGGAATGTTTGACCATTCTTCCAGAAGCGCATTTGTGAGGTCAGGAACTGATGTTGGATGAGAAGGCCTGGCTGGCAGTCTCTGCTTTCTGCTCTAATTCATCCCAAAGGTGTTCTGTCGGGTTAAAGTCAGGACACTGTGCAGGCTCGTCAAGTTCCACCACACCAACCTTGCTCTTCCATGTCTCTATGGATGTTACTTTGTGCACTGGTGCGCAGTCATTTTGGAACATAAAGGGGCCATCCCCCAAACCGTTCCCACAAAGTTGGGAACATGAAATTGTCCAAAATGTCTTTGTATACTGAGGCCTTAAAGCGGGATTCCGCTGACCTATAATTTTCTTTTTTTGTGTCTCATTGCTATACGTTTAAGGCCGGGTTCACACCACAGCGATGCGGGAACGCCGCGAATCCGCGGCGTTTTCCCGCATCGCACACCTCCCGTCGGCAGTTCACACTGCCCTATGCGGACGGCTGGGAGTGTCAATGATATGTTAATGACACCCCCAGATCCGTCCGCATATCGCAGTGCGATCTGCCGACTCGCACAGGAATCGGATCGCATGGTGTGAACCCCCATGCGATCCGATTCTGTTGCGGACCAAAAAAAGGGTCCCGTGCGAGTTTGCTGCGGGAGCGATGCGAATTCAGCCATACTATCTGTATGGCTGAACTCGCATCGCTACGGAGATCGGATGTGATTTGCGGTGCGAATCACATCCGGATCTCCCCCCGCAGCAGTGTGAACCCAGCCTAAAGTATTATGCTATCACTCACTTCTTGCAGCTTTTATATCCGTTGCTTGCCGATTTCGTCCGTAAAGGTAAACTTATAAAAATTCCTCCCGGCGGTTTCCATTTTTATTGTGGGCATTTGAAGCCCACAAGCACTGATTTCCTGGATGCAGTGAATGCTGTGCTCCCAGCATTCACCGCTCGATCCCGCGCATGCTCAGTGATATCAGTGAGCAGCGCCATCACAACGAGCGGCGTCGCCGGAATCTCACGAGATTTCGGCATGACGGCGTCCCCCATGGATTCTTGGGAAGAATCTAACAAAGCTCCCAGGGGTCTTTGCGAAGCCGGGGAAAGCGGATAAACAGGCCTATTCCCACGGGAGGAGAGCCCGGAAGACATTATAATAATTACTACTTAAAGGTAATTACTGCATAATAATTTTTTTTAATGGTTATTTCAGCATATATGGTCCAAAGTGATTTAAATAACATTAAGTTGCAATTTTGAGTACAAAACCGCTTTAAGAGTTCCCTTCACTGGAACTAAAGGGCTAAGCCCAACAACTGAAAAACAACCCCCACACCATAATCCCCCCTCCACCAAATGATTTGGACCACAAAGCAAGGTCCATAAAGACATGGATGAGCGAGTTTGGGGTGGAGGAACTTGACTGGCCTGTACAGAGTCCTGACCTCAATCCAAGCCTTCTCGCCCACATTAGTGCTTGACCTCACAAATGCGCTTCTGGAAGAACGGTCAAACATTCCCATAGACACACTCCTAAACCTTGTGGACGGCCTTCCCAGAAGAGTTGAAGCTGTTATAGCTGCAAAGGGTGGGCCAACTCAATATTGAACCCTACGGACTAAGACTGGGATGCCATTAGTTCACGTCTGTGTAAATCTATCTGCCTATCTACTGTATCTGTCTATTTATCTTATTAAACATATTACGCAATTCATTGCAACCAGATGATTACATTCTCTTCTCCTGAGATGGGGGTAGTCCTCATAGTCAATGTATGTTTGTATTTCCACAGGCGCTCATGTCGTTGTTTGTTCTGGCATCCAAAGATGGATGGGTAGACATCATGTATGATGGGTTGGACGCTGTCGGAGTGGATCAGCAGGTACATGGTGTATGAGGTCTAAAAAAACATGAACATTTTAGTACATGTGTTGCTCTGATGTACAGTATATAATCGGAATGAATAATACAGAATGAAAAGGCAGTTTTACATTCTAGTAATAGCCAATGAAGTCCATTGCCTCCAAGGGTATACTTCCAAATTCTTCTCTGTCCCTCTACTGTAAACAGCAGTTGACATTGAAATGAAATTTGGCAGTGATGTCCAGCAACCATCCGAATATCAGCTTTAGTTCATTATTATTTGGCAAATGATAGCCAGCTATTGATTGGTTGTTGTGGGTTACTGTACACCATTGATTTTTCAATTGTCTTTTTAAAGAAGAATTCCTGGTGTTTACAGTATATTTTTACATACAACGTATATATATATATATATATATATATATATATATATATATATATATATATATATATATATATATATATAGTGAGCAAAATTATTATATATATATTAAATTATAAACTTAACACTTTTGTGTTTATCATGAGCTGAACTCCAAGATCAATGACTATTTCTATGTACACAAAAGGCCTATTTCTTTCAAATATTGTTCACAAAATTTGTGTTAGTGAGCACTGCTCCTTTGCCCGAGATAATCCATCCACCTCACAGGTGTGGGATATCAAGATGCATGATTAGATTAGACAGCGTGATTATTGCACAGGTGTGCCTTAGGCTGGCCACAATAAAAGGCCACTCCAAAATGTGCAGTTTTATCACACAGAAAAGTGGCACAGATGTCGTAAGTTTTAAGGGAGCGTGCAATTGGCATGCTGACTTCAAGAACGTCCACCAGAGCTGTTGCCCTTGAATTGAATGTCCATTTCTCTACCATAAGCCATCTCCAAAGGCGTTTCAGAGAATTTGGCAGTACATCCAACCGGCCTCACAACCGCAGACCACGTGTAACCACACCAGCCCAGGACCTCCACATCCAGCATCTTCACCTCCAAAATCGTCTGAGTCCAGCTACCCGGACAGCTGCTGCAACAATCGGTTTGCATAACCAAAGAATTTCTGCAGACTGTTAAAAACCGTCTCAGGGCAGCTCATCTGCATGCTCGTCGTCCTGATCGGGGTCTCGACCTGACTGCAGTTCCTCGTCGTATTCCGACTTGAGTGGGCAAATGCTCACATTCGTCAGTGGCTGGCACTTTGGAGAGATGTTCTCTTCACGGATGAATCCCGGTTTTCACTGTGCAGATGGGCAAATGGCGGACAGCGTGTATGGCGTTGTGTGGGTGAGCGGTTTGCTGATGTCAAGGTTGTGGATTGAGTGGGCCATGGTGGCGGTAGGGTTACAGTATGGGCAGGCGTATGCTATGGGCAACAAACACAGTTGCATTTTATTGATGGCATTTTGAATGCGCAGAGATACAGCGACGAGATCCTGAGGCCCATTATTGTGCCATTCATCCACGACCATCACCTCATGTTGCAGCATGATAATGCACATCCCCATGTTGCAAGGATCTGTACACAATTCCTGGAAGCTGAAAACATCACAGTTCTTGCATGACCAGCATGCTCACCGGGCATGTCACCCATTGAGCATGTTTGGGATGCTCTGGATCGGTGTATACGACAGCGTGTTCCAGTTCCTGCCAATATCCAGCAACTTCGCACAGCCATTGAAGAGGAATGGACCAACCACAGGCCACAATCAACAACCTGATCAACTCTATGTGAAGGAGATGTGCTGCACTGCATGAGGCAAATGGTGGTCACACCAGATACTGACTGGTTTTCAGGCCCCCCCCCCCCCATACAATAAAACTGCACATTTTAGAGTTGCCTTTTATTGTGGCCAGCCTAAAGCACACCTGTGCAATAATCATGCTGTCTAAGCAGCATCTTGATATCCCACACCTGTGAGGTGGATGGGTTATTTCAGCAAAGGAGAAGTGTTCACTAACACAGATTTAGACAGATTTTTGAACAATATTTGAGAGAAATAGGCCTTTTGTGTACATAGAAAAAGTCGCAGATCTTTGAGTTCAGCTCATGATAAATGGGGGCAAACACAAAATTGTTGTGTGTATAATTTTGCTCAGTATATGTATACATACCATACTTGTGGGATCCCTCCAGGTGCTGGAAATCGCTATAATAGACACTGCTACTCCAGTGACCTTCACAAGCTTCCGGGTCCTGTGCCGAGCAGCTGCCGTGTTGCATTGTGAACACAAAAGGTCATCCACTTGGAGGCACCATTCAGAGATAACTTTGCTTTCTTTTAATAAATGCAAAGCATTCTCTGAATGAGGTGAAGAGGCGGGGGTGGTGACGGTTTTGCCCGCTACCTCATCCAATCATCGAGAAAATGCAAAGCATTCTCTGCATGGCGCCCATGCCCAATGGCAAACCCCTGTGTTCACAATGTATGAGGGCAGCCACTTGGCAAGGGACCCGAGAGCTAGTGGAGATCACTGGAGAAGGAGTATTTGCAACAGTAATTCCAGCTTCAAGAGGGAGCTCAAAAGGTATGTGTATGCATAGTTACATTTGTCCAAGCTGCATGTGTAACTACAGTGTGTACAAATACCCATACCTGGAATTTTTCTCAAAGTCGAGAACATGGTCCATTTTGTATGAATGATCAGTGGGTTATAGTTAACACCTAACACCAAACAAAGTTGACGTTGTTCATGCTTGGGCAATATGGGTCATCCAATGCTTGTCCATTAATAATGCTTAGGTTTCTGGTCATGGAAGCCAACTAACCAAGTGGTGTGAATGACAGCTCAGTTGGTCACACAAGAGCCATATAGATGCACCAATATGGCCCCCATTTGATCACACCTTTAGTTAGAACTGTCTCAAATCTCTGCAAATACCAGTTGGGTTTGAAAAATGGCAGCAGCCTTTATGCAGGCAAGTTTTTAGTACAGTCTAGAAATACTTTTTTGTTAGCTTATATTTGGCTCATACTGTTAATTGGCCAGTCATGCAAGAATCTGAAACATAAATTCTCAGTTATTATAATTTTGCAGTCTTCCTTATTTTCAACATACTTTGAGACTGACACAGCAGAATTATTCTGATTTGTTTAATAAATTTGAGTTTAATCAATTACAACAATTCATATTTATTTTTTGTTCCAATTACTAACAATATAAATGAGAATATATATATATATATATATATATATATATATATATATATATATATATATATATATATATATATATATATAGTGCTATTTTGCCTCATTTTAGGTGTTCACTGTATTATATAATTATCATTTATTATTATATTATTTTAGGCAGCTGATTTACATCTAGACAATTGATTATTTCCTTATATTGTACATGGGGATATGTGTTTAAATATTTTAATAAATAGATAAATGAAAACTATAATTTTATGATATGATATGAATTCCCCTGCCAGTAATTCTCTCTGTATATATCTATTTTAATAACGTTGAATTAATAAATAGATACATAAAACTGACCATTTTATTATATGAATTGGATATAAAGTCCCCTACCAGTGCAGTATTTATATATATTTTTTTTAAATCTTGAATTAATAAATAGATAAATAAAACTGATCATTTAATTTTTTGAATTGGATATAAAGTTCCCTACCAGTGATTCTCTCAGTATATATATCTATTTTTTATTAATTTTTTTAATCTTGAATTTCTCTTATTTCTTGCCTTTTTGTATGTGGCAAATGACCATTTTCCCATTCTTCCTGTAGAAGGCTTTGCCCTTCCAGATTGGCGTATAGTTCAACATTTTGCTACATCATATTTGCTTTCAATGTCTCCTAGCTCGGTTTTAGAAAACAAAAACCTTTAATCAAGACCAAAGTCAATTATCTACAGGGCTTTGTTATCAGACACTGTGGCACACCCCCCAGAATTTAACAACATTGGTAGGGCAGCAGAAGATGTCCTCTGATCCCTGACACTTAAGCTGAAGTATGAGCCTCAAAAACAAAGTTAGAATAAATAAGAAATGATATACATAAGTAATACTGCAAAGTTTTTCATATATGACAATATTCAGATTCTTGCATAGTCTTGAGTGTGACTCGTTCCTTTGAAGTCCACCTAAACCTGATGTTCTTTTTTTTTTTACAATAGATTAGATGCTGATAGGCTAAATTACCTACTGGCCCTTTTATGTACCTTTTTATGTACCTGCAGATGCAAGATTTCCTTCCCAAATGACCGCTCTTGACATTTCTCACTCTAGGGCAGCCATTCTCAACAAGGGCTCTATAGATCCCTAGGATTCATTTCAGTTGCTAGAGGTTTCTTGTGCTTTGACTGATTGACATCCCATCTCCCATTAATATCTCATCTCATAGTACCATATAGTTCTAAGGACAATGCTACTTGGCCGAGCCAGCCTCATGATACCAATGAACTGTCTAGTAAGGGTGGCATTCTCACCACCACAAGAAGAACATTTTACCCCTGGACTACCAATGTAGGAGGTATTTTTCCCAGTGTCCGCCAATGAATTGTGTTTTGAAGGGTTCCCTGAGACCCAACTATTGTAAGGGTTTCTCTATGGTAAAATGGTTGAGAATGGCTGCTCTAGAGTTCCAGTGCCCTCAAAATATAAAAAATAAAAATTCCTTAGAAAGCATGAGACCTGCTTGTTATAGCCACGGTGGATGTGTGGATCTGGAGATCCAAAATCTATTCACAAGTGTCACCAAAATATAGAAGATGGCAGTGGGTGATAAAGAGGATAAATCTCTTGGTCAGCTCTCATTATAGTTTTTTCCACATCTGTGTAAAATTTACTTAAAGTGGAAGTGAACCCTCCTATCGTTTTCAGCCGAGGAAGCTGCCATCTTGACCTCTATTTAGTCTTCAGCTGCCATGATGATGCACATGTGATCAGTTATGAACCAGCCATTGGATAGTTTTACAGTTTCGTTGAGAGCATATCCAATCTGACAGTTAAATTTCCGGCATGTGCTGGAAATGTAACTTTTTCGAAACTGTTAAATCTATGGGCTTACTTCTGTTTTAAATAAATAATAAATAAAAAGATGGGTTCTATACACAGGCCACTTACTACCCCCCAACTCAATCAAACTTTCCTTTCTTGCATTCTCCCACTGAACTGTGTTTCTGTTGGAACCATGAGTCTAAACCCAGTGTAAGCTCCATGTCAGAGCTTTCACAGGGTTAATGACCTTCTTTCCTCCTCCAAGTAACGGTGCTTACAGATTGGCCACTTAAGCCCAAGCACTATATCCTGGGAGGAAGAGGTGAAGGTCACATGCTCCCCCATACCCAGAAGCACTGGGTATTTCCAGATGGCCATTGGAGGGGCAGTTGGCACGCAGGTAAATGTGAAATGGCAACATCCTTTAAAAAAAACTGTAAAACAAGCCAATGTGTTTTCGGCCATCAGGCTAATTAGCCATTACTAAGGCCTAAAAGACAACGCATTGACTGTTTTACAGCCGTTTCATATCATTTCAATAAAGGATATTGTCATTTGACATTTACCCGAGTGCCAACTGCCCCTCCAGTGGTTCACAGAGGCATTAGCAGCCTTTCAGTTTGAGCACCGGGTGGAGCTGAGGATTGAAGGAAGGTAGCAGCACCACAACAGCTGTTTGTATTTTTCCAGGTAGGAGAACTACAACAAAGGAAAGTATCAGCAGTTGGGGATGGGCTGCCAAGAATATCTGTCACTTTTCCCTGAATGGGCAATTAAACCTGCCAGCGACTACCAAGAATTAAGATATCAGGACTGACCATTTAAAAGTAACTGACCAGGGTCAACGCATGACAATCCGCCCTTCCTCTCCTATGTAATGCCAATAATGTCTATTCTTTTCAGCCAGTCATGAATTACAACCCCTGGATGTTGCTTTACTTCATATCCTTCCTGCTGATTGTGGCTTTCTTTGTCCTGAACATGTTTGTGGGGGTTGTGGTGGAGAATTTTCACAAATGCCGACAACACCAAGAGGAAGAGGAGGCCAAGAGACGTGAAGAGAAGAGGCTGCGCAGGATGGAGAAAAAGAGAAGGAGTAAGGAGAGAGAAATGGCCGGTCGGTAGTCTTTAAAACAATTCTCTGTGTGCTGCTTGACCTATGACAGGCACGCACTAGCCAGCTAAAGTGGCCGCTTACTAGAAGCATGGATACTGTAGACTACCTGTGCATGGATAGGTAGTATTCTAGCTGGTTTTCAGGGGAAAGATATAGCAATTCCTTACAGTAACCAGGGGGCCTCCTTTTTTATTATTTTAAATTCTCTTTCTGATCAATGGTTCTTCGAAAGCCTGTTTTGTGAATAAATGTTCTTCTTTGGACCTTTTCTAGGCCATAACAAACATTTGAAGGCCTTAGTTGGCCCCTAGTGGACTTTCTAAAATAATGTTTTCCACGATACCTTCCACCCTGCTCCATTGAACTCATACATGGTGATCTTTGCTGAAGGAGAAGATCAGAGTCACCAGACCAAAAGACCAGTTTATCCAGTAAATTTAAAGCCTAGCACCAACCAAAAACGTTTTAATTTTAAATACAGTTTCAAGCAGATAAATACACTTTCGTGAGAACTGTTTTACCTACCAAATTTTATTTCTGTACATCATCTATACAACATCTCTCAAGATTTATCCAGCCTTGTCAGACAACAAAACAAAGTTGGTGACCTTATACAAAAGAAAAAAATTGCCCCAGCTGGAAAAACGTAAAAACATAAAAGTAGGGATGCATGGATATATTGGCTACCAAATTTATTGACCGAAAATAGGGTTATCTGTGTTTTCCCAATAGCAAAAAAAATAAAAATGGCGATAATGATATGCTGTGTGCTATTGGCTTCAATGCAAAATCACATCCCATTGACTTCGATGCAAAATCTGATCCCATTGACTTCAGTGCAAATACACCCCTTAGTGACTTCAATGCAAAATTGCTTTCCATTGACTTCAAAAACACTCCCCAGTGACTTCAATTCAAAATAGTGTCCCGTTGACTTCAATGCAAAATTGCATCCCCTTGCCGGCAATGCAAAAACGCCCCCTAGTGACTTAACTGAAAAATCATGTCCCGTTGACTTCAATGTAAAATGACATCACATTGACTTCAATGCAAAACTGTGTCCCATTGATGTCAATACAAAATGTCCCCTAGCGACCAATTCAAAATCATGTTCCATTGACTTCAATGAAAAAAATCACATCCCAAACCACATTAATTACATTTTGGTTTCCGTTTTTGGCCAAGTGCATCCTGAATTTTCGGTTTCAGTTTCAGCACCGGAATTTTTTTTTTCGGCGCATCACTAATTATAAGTTGCAGTTAAGTTAATAAAGGAGAGAAAGGCTATGTGCAGTATAGGGTATAACCGGCCAGTATGTGACTGGAAATTACTCCAAAAATTTCATGTGACTTCACAAATCAATAAATAAATATTCCTATAATAGACCTCAAAAATGAATCATTAATAGTTCCAAAAATATACAAAATGTTAGAGATATATATCTCATTAATAGTTTTAAAAATATACAAAATGGATAAATAAAAATTATATATATATATTCAGATCTATCTATTATATACACTGTATATATAACAATGCATAAAAATACAGGTGTCAAAATAATTCATAAAATCAATATACTAATCAGAAAACACAAAAGGAGTCTGTATCAATTGCAAACGTGCAGTTCATATAACCAGCGGGTCCACAAGTACCAAAAAAACGTTCCAAAGTGCTGTCCACATTCCTTAGTGATCCCCATGCAGAATCCTCAGTGTTCCGAGAGAGGTCATGGGTTGATCACTAAGGAATGTGGACAGCACTTTGTAAATTATTTTTGGAACTATAGCACTTGTGGACTCGCTGGGTATATGAACAGATGGATTCCAGAAAGTAAATGTTACACCTCACTCAAGATGGCCAAGTTCAGAAATGCTAGGGGGGGGGGCGTTTTTCAACAAAAAAATTGTATTTTTGGTTTGTGGTGCCCAGATGCAGTGACAATCCAGTTTAAGGGAGCAGGGTGCAAAGGATAACATGTGGTCTTATATAACAATTGCTCAGATTTAAAAAATGACCAGTCCGGGGGGCAGAACACGATCCTTCAAAAAATTTGTATCATTGGAACTCTGCAGTTTTTGGCTACTCGTACCTTAAAAAAAATAAAAATATGTAGTCATTTATAACACATTCAATAGGCTTCAGCTTTTGGTGGACCATTTATTCTAGATGAGTGAATTAAAATAATAAAAAGATACTGTGAGGAATTGCCGATTTAACAGAACTAAACATGCAAGAATCTTTCTCCTTTTTAAAATCAATGAATCTTGCAAATGCTACCATAGTATGCATCCGATAGTAAAACATGCTTTCTACTAATTAAAAACATAACCTATTCAAAAATGAACCACCAGCAGTGAATGACCAGACATGAACATGTTATACTATTGTGCATGTACAAGTTCAGTAAGCATGGACTAATGATGCATATTAGTCAATAGAGCTGAAAATATTAAAGCGTTAAGGCCTTGGCATGCACTTTAAATTTGGATCAAAAAGGTGGATATTTTACAGAAAACTTTTTTTTTAAATGATTTTTGCAAACTTTTGCTGCGTTACTGTAAGTGGCCTTCAGCATTTTTTAAAAGAGGTCTAAATTGGCAGACATCAGGCCTATACAGTAATTTGGAGGAAAGTGTTTTGACTGACCTGAGCAGCCATCAAGAACATAAGAAAATAAGATTATAAAATAAAATTGAAACATCTGATGGGTTGAAATTGTCAGCTTTTGCTTCCTCCAATTAGTTTTTAGTTTTCTACTCCATATACCATCTAAACCTGTAGGGGGAAAAAAAAAGCGCTAACGTTGCTTTTTGTTATTGCTTGCAAACTTCGTTATATTAAATTTCCATTATTTCCAGCATGCGGTTAACTTTACACACCAAGCTGTCAGTGAGTGCTCCTACTGAGATGATGGAGGGGGTCAGAGGGAGGAGGTGATTGACTGAAAACTATATTTGCAGTTACTTCTCTCCAACTGTGACATATTTCATGCTCTGGTTTGGGGTGTCCAAAGATAATTTCACAAAGCTCCGATGCCAGGTGTCAAGAGGCCTAATTAAAACTCCATAAAAAGATTACTTTAACCTCAAAAAGAGTAAAAAAAAAATGAATGAAGAAATTATTTAGCACTAAAGCTTTTATATATATATATATTTTTTTTTTAAATTTTATTTTTTTACGTTTTTTAAATTTTTTGTGTGTCAACACAATGCAAGTTTACAACCTTTTTTACTTTTACCTTTACTAAAACTACTTCTGAGTCCATCTTGTTTAAGCAAATCACTTGATCAAACAAAATAAAAAAAAGATAGTGACATGACTTACATTTTTCAATACAAATAATATTAAATATAAAAACAAAATTATAAATAACTCCTTCAACTTTTGATATATTGCTTTTGCAATTAAAAGCATGGAACTTACTCCTTAAGCCGGTTTCTTTTTATTTCTTTCCCCCTTTTTTAAATTTTTTACAGCATTTATTAAAAAACAAAAGGATTCATTCAGATGGTATCAATTTGTTTTGATGACCTCTGAAATGACATTTCTTACTGGAAATCAATCTTGCTGGCAAAAAAAAAAAATTGATCATAGGATCGGAAGGTAAAGAAGAGGGTGTATTTCCCATGGTGTAGTAATTAACAGAATTTCATTCTTTTAGATCTAATGCTGGATGATATATTGTTGGAGCACTCAGCCAGTCCAACGCAAGGTACTGGCAGATCTGGTGTATTGTCCCAGCACGGTGAAGGTGTCATGTGACTAATTGCTGTCTGATGTCAGAAGTCCACTAAACAGTGTGACGTCTTGTTTGTTGATTTCATTGGCTCATACATCCCATCTTGATGTAAACAAAACAATAAGATATGATTGTAAAAGATATCTAAATCAGAGGAAGGGCTTATGTGTTGCTTCCAAAAGAAACGTTTTGTAAAGGTTTGGGTTTACTTTGTTCTGTACAATTGTATTAAATACCCAGTTGTGGCCAAAAAGGTGGCAAGGGATTAAACACGCCTTGCATTATGGGCAGACCTACATTTTAAAAAGTGTCAACCTTTTTCAGTTATCACCCGATGCCGATAAAGAAATATTAAGTTCATCCTTATCCCAAACCTAACCACTTAGAGTAAACCTTAGAATAACCTCTAAGCGTAAAGCTTAAACCTAAAGTTTATTTATAACCAAAAATGTTTTTATTATTTTGGATTCAGTCGAGAAGGGTTAAAACCCATGCCGGTTTTTATTCTGCTATCCGTGTCCTTTTGCGGAGATTTCCCTTTACTTGCCTGGAAGACACAACATGAAGAGATAACCTCTCCAAAGTAAGTTGAATTCCCTCTTAGACGGTTATCACTGGAAAAAGGTGTCCACGTTGGTAGATTTAACCTGACCACCTTGCTCCAGTAACAACTGTAACATTTTGGATTTCCCAGGCTTTCTGTCTCGATGACAATGGTCACCGGGACATACCGAGAGTATGCAGTTGGAAAGCAGACAGCAATAAAGAGTACAAACTCATCTCCACCCTATCAAAAACTTTAAAAAATAGTGTGGGCTTAAAGCCCCATACACACTATCAGTTTTTCTGCTGAGTTTTTTCTTTAGATTTACCAAAACCATATAGTATGAGGTCAAACCTTAGGAGTTTCAATTTGTATGCAATCAGGTAGGCCCTTCTACATGGTTTTGGTAAACCTGAAGGAAAAACTGATAGTGTGTACGGGGCTTTAGATACACTTAAACCCAACCCCTAACCCTTAAAAGATTAGTCCTCCAAAAACTGGTATTCCAGTTACTGGTAAACACTAGTTAAACTGCTTGACAGATTCTTATATCTCTGGGCAATTAGGGAGATCCCTGGGCGATGCTTCCGGATCTACACACCAGCTCTGGCCATTGCTATGGTTCTTACCATCCCTTCTGGAATTTATATTATAGAGAATGTGCAAGAAAGACCTGAACACACAAAAGGCGGATGGGGACAACCAAAATTTCCAGTTGGACAACAACAGATTATGCCAAGGGGATCTAATTGTTGGAATATTCAAGATATACCGTATGTAAATAAAGCCAGGAGCTAATTCAACCCACTAGGCTCCACCTCTGACTAAAATACCACCTTTTGGTAGACTGAATCTTCAAAGCTAAACCCTAAATCAGAACTTAACCTATAAACCTAACTCTTAAACATAATATCACTACAAAAATAATGCTATTACATGGATATTACCAACCATAGTCCACCCATGAGGAAAAATATTTTCCAAAAGACCACAGTGAAAAATCCTTGCTGACTTCCTTCTGAAAATGCTAGGTTGCCATGGGGTCCATGGGGCCTTTTAAAATGATCTAAACTCATAAATAAAAATTTAATGAATTCCCAGATGTGGTGACTTTGAGGGTTTCCCCCTTTTATTTTTACTTTGTGCTCCTTAATTCCCTTTGTGGCTACACTCACTCTCCACTGTATCTTTGGAAGAAGCTTTTGTTGTCACGCAGGTTGAACTTTCAACATGTCTTTTGTTCATTCACAATACAGTACATGGTGGATTGATGAGACAATAGTTTACTAAAGACAAATACTGTAATATTGTTTTTGCAGTCTTTTTGGCTCACTGAAAGTGTCATGGACACTGCATTTCTGGCATAATCAACAGGTATTTCCTGCACAACTGAAAATGTTCTCAGCCTGAAAAATACAGCCACTACATCCAAAAGACCGCTATGTTGTATATTCTAGTTTATATACCCATTATTGACAGACCCCCACATGTACACTTTTAATGTGGCTTTCACACATAGTTTTAACATGATAATTGCTTAAATGTGGCCAGTACCCAGCAATGGTATTCCTAGCTGGTTTCCATGTACCACCACGGTTTCATTTTTTAAATGCAGTCTGATTGCTAAGGATATTGGTTACTTTTCAGTTCCAACTCACATTTCCACACCCTAGTTACATATCATATGGCAGGGAAAGCCAAGTTGAGCTATCTGCAGAGAAGGGCCTCTGTTGCTGTGGCTGGGAATGCTCAGACCTAACCAATCAGCTACAGTCTCACGATATAACTGGAAAGAAGCCTGCACTGATATATAGTGTTAGAAAGGAAGAATATAACATACCCTTGGGAAAAAATTGCAAAGCATACTTGCACTCTGAATTTGGGGTGCAGGTAAGAAGCAATTTCTATAGAAAAAAATAACCAAGGCATCTTATGTGTGCCTAAATATATATATATAACACTCCCATAGACATACTCCTAAACCTTGTGGACGGCCTTCCCAGAAGAGTTGAAGCTGTTATAGCTGCAGGGTGGGCCAACTCATTGTTGAACCCTACGGACTAAGACTGGGATGCCATTAAAGTTCATGTGCGTGTAAAGGCAGGCAGAATTGATGTTTTCTAGTCTCTGGGATGCCATTGGGGAAGTCGTCCCACCCATTGGTGCAGTCATGACATTTTTTCATTGGCTTGTGTGGAAATATTCACAGAGGGCCGGCAATGGAATATTTCTGTGTCTTGCGCTGTGTCATGTATTTTTCCTCAAGAAATATTTGGAACCTTTTTTACAGGAATGGGCCTGGACCAGAGCCTCTCTACTGTCTAGAGTTGCTCATTATTTCACAGCCAAGGATGACATGTAATACTGAGTGCTCTGATTGTGCCTTGTGCTCTTAGTTGAGTCACAGTTCATGTAGTTTATAAATGCTTCCGATATGAAAGAACCTATAGAAGATAGGCCAGGAGAGCATCGGGTGAAAAGGTGTAGAGGGACCCAGCAGCTAAGGTAGCAATTCTGTCACTACCATCAAAAGGTTTCTGCTCCAAACCTTTAGCTTCACATTTTCTTATCCAATAGGTTGTATTGGGTTTACAACATTAAAAAAGTACCAAAAACACATTTCAAAGTCGTTTTATATGATTGCCCATAAATGTAGGATGCGAGACAAGCAAACACCATGTTAGCCAAACAGAATTACTTATATCCTAGGATATAAACATAATATACATGGGCTGCCAAGGAATTGATGGTGATAGCCATTATATTATAATATACAGTAGAGCTTGTTATATTAATTTAGTTATGTAGAAGAATAGAAGAGTGAAGATAACTAGATGTGATTGGAATAGGGGAATAGAGTACAGAGAGAAACAGGGGGTAGGGCAGTGATGGCGAACCTTGGCACCCCAGATGTTTTGGAACTACATTTCCCATGATGCTCAACTACACTGCAGAGTGCATGAGCATCATGGGAAATGTAGTTCCAAAACATCTGGAGTGCCAAGGTTCGCCATCACTGGGGTAGGGGGTGGTGAAAGAAGGAAATAAGGGAAGGATTGAGTTACTCGTAGCCAGTCAATAGTGTCCAAAACCTTTAGCTTCTCTTTTTGGGAAGAGCGATGTGAGCAGCACGTTGTCCACATCTTGATCCAATGTTGAAGGAAACTTAGGAAGTATTGAAGGTTCTATTAATCTCCATTTGACAGTTTTTTTTAGTGACTGACATGCCAATCCAATGGCTTTGTTTTTTTTTAAATCATTGACTTTGGGTGGGGGATGGGGGTTAGGGGGTGATGGAAGAAGAAAATGAGGGAAGGATTGAGTTACTTGTGGCCAGTCAATCTCTTTTTGAGACGGGAGATGTGGGCAGCATTTTCTCCACATCATGATCCAATGTTGAAGGAAACTTATTAAAGGTTCCATTGTTGATCTCCATTTGACAATACTGTTTTACTGACTAACATGCCAATCCAATGGCTTTGGTATTTAAAGTTATTGACTTTGCCAGAGACAGCCATGCAGTTTACATTTTCAGGAGCAGGTCAGCAACACCACAGTAATTTACTTTGTGGGGGTAGGGGGTGGTGGAAAAAGGAAGGGAAAGGTGAAGGGAAGAATTGAGTTACCCGTAGAAAGTCAATGGTGTCCAAAACCTTTAGCTTCTCTTTTTGAGAAGAGTGATGTGGGCAGCATGTTGTCCACATCATGATCCAATGTTGAAGGAAAATTAACGAGGAAGTATAGAAGCTTCCATTGTTTATCTCCATTTGACAATACTGTTTTACTGACCGACATGCCAAGCCAATGGCTTTATCGACTTTGCCAGAGACAGCCAGGCAGTTTACATTTTCAGAAGCAGGTCAGCAACACCACGCCCTGTATTTTTTACCAGTAGAGGTTTTCTTTAAAGTGTATGTCAATCCAAAAGTTTTTCTTTGTTTTGGATGAAATCTAAGTAAGAACTCATTGCGTTTTCTTCCTTCTATCCAGAGCTCCACTGGACCGATTTAACTTCACTTTCTGTCCTGGTGACAATAGTTTCACTAGACAGGAAGTGAAGGTTATTCTCCAACAGCAGCATGGACTATATAGATTAGGTTTAGAACCCCTATCAGTGTTTTATTGGCATCTGTGTCCCTGTTGCAGATTTTCTTCCATTTTTTTTTATCTGCTAAAAATATTGTTACTGGGACATCGTTGAGGAGAAATCTCTCTAATAGATTAATTCCAGCAGAGGTTCCAACCCTTTTATACTCAATTGAATCTAAAAATAAAAAGTTTCGGCTGGACATACACTTTAATGCCCTGTACACACGGTCGGATTTTCCGACGGAAAATGTGCGATCAGATCATGTTGTCGGAAAATCCGATCATGTGTGGGCCCCATCTGACTTTTTCCGTCGGTTTTTCTGACGCATAAAGTTTGCGAACAGGATCTAAAATTTTCCGACAACAAAATTTCCGCAGAAATTCCGATCGTGTGTAGACAATTCCGATGGACAAAGTGCCACGCATGCTCACAATAAACTAAGCCCTTGTACACACGGTCGGAGGGTCCGACGGAATGTGTCCGATTGGACCGTTTCCATCGGACCAAGTTTTCCAAGTTGTTGGTAAAATTTTCCAACAAAATGCTCCGATTGGACATACTCCGATCATGTGTAGAGAATTCCGATCGGATAAAGTGCCACGCATGCTCAGATCAAATTCCTACACCAAAGCTATTGGCTACTAGCGTGAACGTAGTCCCGTCGTAACGAAATAATGTCATCACGTCGGATTTTCCGACAACTTTGTCTGACCGTGTGTATGCAACAGTTTCGGACAAAATCCGACGGACAATATCCGACGGATTTGGTTGTCGGAATCTCCGACCGTACAAGGGCTTAGAGACGAAAGCTATTGGCTACTGGCCTGTTTATAGTCCCAACGTACGAGTTTGACGTCACCTCGTTCAGAACAATCGGATTTTACGACAACTTTGTGCGACCGTGTGTGTATGCAACACAAGTTTCGGCCAAAATCCGTCTGAAAAAATCTGACGGATTTTGTGGTCGGAATGTCCAACCGTGTACAGGGCATAAGACACAGCAAGTTCCTCCTGTGAATTCCTCCCCATGATGAACTTACAGCTGCTGCCTGCCTATGTTGCAGAGGCTCCTCCCCAAGGTCAGTGCAGCCAACCCCAAACTCTAACAAGCAGCAGAATAAGGAGGAGGTTGACAGGAGAACTTCAGAATAAGGAGGAAATTGCCAGAGGAACTTCCCAAATGTGGATCAACAGAGCTGCAAAAGTAGGCATCAGTTTTATAGATTTTAGACTCAACAGATACATTTTGCATTCACATCATACTAGCTGTTAATTGTGTTTTTTGGCTGGAATGCCTCAACCAACACACCCCATTATCACTTTCAGTATTGATATCCCACAATGCACAATGTATTCTGTGCTTTTCATTCTGTTCTTTGCATTCTCATCCTTTCTTCGACAAGTCCTTCCATAGGATGTTCGTAAGTTTTGTTTGGGACGCACACTTCCGTTGAAGTTATCTCTGTACACATTGTTTTGTTATTCGTAAAGTGAAATCTGGACATCTCATATGTAGTTTTTGTGTATATATTTCTTCATAAAAAGTGTAAATGTGTTGTAAGGTATAAAAGTTATAAGTTTGTGTACAATTTTGAAAAGTTACAAACGTAAGTTTTTTTGTTTTTTTTTTCATGGGAGTTGAATTTCCGAGGAGTTTAACATTGACGGTTTATGATGTTTTTTTGCATTTATTTTGTTCTTTTGCATTATTTTATGCATTACTTATATAGAGCATGGCAAAAGCAAGTGCATGGGGATGCATGCATGATTGGGAAAGCAACCTGTGCCTATATAGATAATTTTGTTATATATGCATACATTCATTAGCTTACGTACTTGTCAACAGCCTAATCCTTTTGTTGTGCCTATAGAAGCCCAATGTAAACCTTACTATTCGGAGTACTCGCACCCCCGTCTCTTTATACATCAAATGTGTACAAGTCACTATTTGGATCTCTTCATTACGGGGGTGATTGGACTCAATGTTATAACTATGGCGATGGAGCATTACCAACAACCAAGGGTAAGTTGTTTTTGTAGAATCCATCTGTGCATTGAGGTTGGTTTACCAAAGAAATTGTCCCAGATAAGCAAAGCAAGACAGAGGAACTAGGGGGGAGAAAATGGAGGGCTAGGAACGAGTTAAGGCATGTTAGGGCAAGAGATTAACCTCTAGTAGAAGGCAGTTAGCTGGAGTGGGAAGAGCTACAGGAGCAGATGTTCAGGATTGGACTAGGGACAGTAATTCCAGAAGCAGGGATCCAGAGAATATTTTGTATAGAGGGGTCACATCAGTTGGTTGGTATGAAGCTCTCTGGTGTTTTGGTGGCTTTAGTGGTCCCCTTATGTCCCTATTTCCATGGGACTCCTGTACTTCTGTGTTTTTAGTAAGAGGTCCTTGAACAGAGGAGCTGGGGGAGGAATAAAAGGGCTAGGAAAGAGTTAGGACATGTTAGGGCTTGAGGCTTACCTCTAGTGTGGAAGGCGGTTAGCTGGGTTAGAGAATTGCTTCAGGAACAGTTTTGAAGGATTGGACTGGGGATGACAATTCCGTAAGTCCCTGCAGAGCTGTTAATTGTTAGACAACTAGGCCAGTAGGGGTCGTTGACTCCTGATAAATCACCAGGGGCATTTTTTTTTGTTTAGGGGGCATATTGGTTGGTATGAAGTCCTCTAATGTTTTGGTGGCTTTAGTGGCCCCCTTATGCCCCTGTTTCCAGGGATTCTTGGTTTATAGTAATAGTTTCTTGAGCTTTCAAGGTGCAGCCAAGGACAGAATTTGAGTACAAACACTTTGACCAGATTGGGATTAAGCCCCCATTCTTTGTCCTATCAGTGCTAAATTGCATATTTTGCAAAATCATTTTTCAGTGTTTATTTTACTATTATGGTTAATAAAATGGCTATTGAGGCCAATTAAATTCACATTGCCCAGTCTAATGTTTTTATTTGGGTAACATTTTAAGTGGAGGAGTCTTTATAGATAAATCCTTTATTCAAGATGTTGTTCACTTAGCAAAGTAAATGTTCAGTGACATTAGTAAATAAGTTGGTGCTTTTTTTAACTTCAATCATCCAATCATGTGGAAGTAAAAATCTTTTTTTTTTTTTAAATTTCCCTGCCTCCCTAGGCATTTAAAGTGAACACAGCCTCAATATATTTACCAAGCAAAGTCAACATAGATTCTCCAAATGAACATTCACTTTGATAAATGAACAATCTAAATTCTTTTTGAAAATCAACCATGTCCTTTGGATCAGGAAGGAATTATTACCCCCTGTTAGAGTCTTGGCTTTATAAAGGTTTTTTTTTATCGTCCTCTGGATTAACAGTGGGTATGGGTTTCTGTATAGTTGGGTTTTCTGTTTTTCTATTCATTTTTTTCATCTCTTGGTTGAACCTTTTTTCAACCTAAGTAAAAAAAAGAAGTCCTAACTATTGAACACATTAATATGAATATATGACATCTTAGCCCTTGTACACACGGTCGGAAATTCTGACCACAAAATCCGTCAGATTTTTTCCAACGGATTTTGTCCGAAACTGGTGTTGCATACACAAGGTCGGACAAAGTTGTTGGAAAATCCGATCGTTCGGAACGTGATGACGTTCGTTACGACGGGACTACGTTCAGGCTAGTAGCCAATAGCTTTGGTCTCGTAATGTGTTCTGAACATGCGTGGCACTTTGTCCGATCGGAATTCTCTACAAATGATCGGACAAAGTCCGATCGGATCATGTTGTTGGAAAATTTTATATCCAGCTCTCAAACTTTGTTGGTCTGACATTCCGACTGAAAAAGTCTGATGGAGCCCACACACGGTCGGATTATCCGATAACGCGGTCCGATCGGACATTTTCCGTCTGAATTTCCGACCATGTGTACAAGGGCTAAGAAAATATTTTAAATAATAAATTATAGTAAAAAAATATATTTTATGTCAGATTTAGAAGTACTTTAAGTGTTAGGGGATGCTTTAGTGAAAGAGATACTTTATTTAACTTTTGGGTTGCAGCAGACTTTTGATGGGTTTTTCACTGCTGGGGGCCCTAAACCAAAAAACTGTTGGCATCTCTGGCACTAAAAACAAATATGTTATTCTTTTGATGATTATATATTCTTAAAGCGGGAGTCCACCGGGACTCCGCGTTTTTTTTTTTTTTTAAAGCCAGCAGCTACAAATACTGCAGCTGCTGACTTTTAAAATAATGACACTTACCTGTCCAGCGCGCCCACGATGTCGGCACCCGAAGCCGATCTCTAGGTCGTCTGTCGGGTCCTGCCGCCGCCATCTTGGGTATGGGAATCAGGAAATGGAGCCTTTCGGCTTCATTTCCCGGTTCCCTACTGCGCATGCGCGAATCGCGCCGCGCAATAAGGACGCTCCCCGCTGCCTCTGGGATCTGTGTGTTTCCCAGCAGGCAGCGGGGCACTTGCGGGAAGGGGCGGGCACTTGCGGAAAGGGGCGTAAGTTACGCCCCTTTCCGCAGAGAGCTATCCCGGAAGTGGGTGCAGTTACCTGGATTATCCAGGTAACTGCACCCCCCTCCCCCCTGAAAGGTGCCGATTGTGGCACCAGAGGGGGGGGGGGATTCCGATGAGCGGAAGGTCCACTTTAGGGTGGACCTCCGCTTTAAACAGAAACCCAGGCTACAGGCAATGCCATTTTTTTTTTTTTATTATTGTTTTATATTTGGAGTTAAGTCTGAATTTTTTTGAAGCATGTTAAAATGCAGTCAGTCAGAATGAGTATTAACAGAGCAGAAACATTTATTGATTGTTCTGTCATATATTCTTTTTGGCTTTTTTTTTAATTGAATTGACTTCTATGAATCCCCTCTATAAGATCGAATCATTAAGAAAAAAATAGATAAATAACTAAAAATAAACTCTTACTTGCGTCTTTTCAGGTAGGCCCAAACACCACAATTGCTGGTAAATTTACTTAATTTGACATCTGCCTGTGTGTGGGTCAGCCTTAAAATAAAGACAATTCAAAATAATAACTCACCACTGCATTTTTTATATTTTAGGTGCTAGATGAAGCTCTGAAGATCTGTAACTATATTTTCACCCTAATTTTTGTCCTGGAGTCCGGGTGCAAAATGATTGCATTTGGTTTTCGCCGTTTTTTCAAAGACAGGTATGCAGAAAACAAACGTAAAAAATATATTTGTTTGAAATAGTCTCTTAATAAAGCAATATGTATAAAAAATATTATTAGGAAATCGGTATCAGAAAACTACAAAATGGAGTCTTGAATGTCATTCGTTGTGTGTGTTCTTGCCTTGTCACCTGAGTGAGCTGCAATTTATGATATTACTTTCTGTGGTCTTTCTAGTCAGTCTTTAGCCACTTATACTGGATGGAAAGCCTTTTAGAATTTTTCCTATTTGATTAAACCCATCAACTCTGGTACTCGTAGTCAGTGTTCTTTACGGGCCATGTCGTGCTAGAAATGAAGAATCCACAAAATGTGATGAAACCATGTTGGGAGCGCAGGGCAGCACTTTACACTAATATTTTGATGCACTTTGTACAATTTTATTGGTGGGGGCCTGAGTAGTGTAAATTTTGGAAAACAACAACAACCTATAATATAGGTAAAAAAATAAAATGATATAACATCTAGGAGAGAAGATAAAGTCCAGCATCATGGTTCAGCTTAGCATAAAATTTAGAAAACTTTATTGATGATCCAACAAGACACAAGGGGAATCTATTACACAAAAGAAGTTAACAGGTTTCAGCCCTATCCTAAGGCCCAGAATAGGGCTGAAACATGTCAACTGCTTTGTGTAATGGATTTCCCTTGTGTCTTGTTGGATCATCGATTACGGTAATTCTTCAGGATTTTATGCTAAGCAAAACTGTGTTGCTGGACTTTCTCCTCTCTTCTAATACTGCTGGATGGTATGTGCAACCATCCTGGCACCGGCGTCTTTACTTCATCCTGTTATTCATTTTGATTAGAGGTTGTAGCATCACATCTCCATAATTTTCATTCAACATAACATCTAGAGCAGCATTTCTCAGTTATTTGCACAGTGACAGTTTGATCTTTGTCATACTATGATCACTAATATAAGTGGACCCTTCTCCACTGGCCAACTATTCATGTGATTCCTTCTCCCACTGAACCCCAATGTAAGGGCATCCTTTTCCACTGGCCCCCAATGGGTGCATCTTTACTGATCGCCAATGTAAGAGGACCCACCTCCCACTGACCCCCAATGTAGGGAGACCCTTTTCCACTGCTTCCCAATGTTCAGGGTGCTTCTTTACTGTCTACCAATGTAAGGTAATCCTTCTACCACAGACCGCCAATGTTAGGGGGTCCTTCTCCACCTGACCATCAATGTAAGGGGTACCTCTCCTCCTGACTACCAATGTTTGGGGTACATCTCTGCCTGACCACCAACGTATCAGGCCTTTCTCCACTTGTCCACCATTGTGGGGCCCTTCTCCCCCTGACCTCCAGTGTAGGGGGCCCATCTCCACCTGTCCACCAATGTAGAGGGCCCTTCTACATCTGACCACCAATGTAGAGGGCCCATTCCCCTATCACCGCCAACATTGGGGGGTCATTTTCCCACCAATATAAATGGACACAACAGTCTTTACTATATGCTTTTCTTTTTTTGGACAATATTATTCTTCTCCTTTTAATTTTATAGTTATTATACAGAAAAAATATTTTGTAATTAACGAGAGAGGGTCGTAAAAAAATAAATAAAAAAAAAATCTTCCCTAAGCAGGTCACTTGCCTTTATAGTTAAACTCCCGGATCATGCTATTGTACCTTAAGCTGTAGATATAATATTTTTATAGCAAGGATTCCCTCAAGAAGCACATTAAGGTCCTGGAGTGGCCTAGCCAGTCTCCAGACCTTAATCCCATAGAAAATATGTGGAGGGAGCTAAAGGTTTGAGTTAGCAAACGTCGGCCTCGAAACCTTAATGACTTGGAGAGGATCTGCAAAGGGGAGTGGGACAAAATCCCTCCTGAGATGTGTCCAAACCTGCTGCCCAATTACAAGAAACATCTGACCTCTGTGATTGCCAAAAAACTTTTTGCCACTAAGTTACTGTATGTTTTGCGAAGGGGTCAAATACTTATTTCACTCACTAAAATGCAAATCAATTTATAACTTTTTTGAAATGCGTTCTTCTAGATTTTTTTGTTGTTATTCTGTCTCTCACTGTTAAAATAAACCTACCATTAAAATGATAGACTGATCATTTCTTTTTCAGTGGGCAAGCATACAGAATCAGTGGGGGATTAAATACTGTATTTATTGGCGCATAACACTCACTTTTTCACCATGAAAATCACAGTGAAAATCAGGTGGAAATAGCGTGTGCGTGTTATACGCCAACACTTAAATTTTAGCTGCCTCGGAGGGGACAGGGAGGGGGCGGGACGAGCGCCGTCAGATTACATACAGTGAAAATCTCCGGTTTACTTGGCGGCCTCTGTAATAGGAAGTCCGGTCTCCTGGGCTTCTATTGGACCACTGTTCTGTCTATCATAGGAAATTCGCACTGTATGTAATCTGTCAGCGGTCATCCCTCCCCCGTCCCCTCTAGGCTGCAGATGGGCATTGATCAGGCTGCACTGATGGCAATGGTGAGGCTGCAGATGGGCACCGATCAGGCTACATTGATGGCAAGTTTTTTTCCTGAAACTTCCCTCTTAAAATGAATGTGCGTGTTATACGCCGATAAATACGGTATTTTTTTCCCCCAAAAGAGTCTGTGCTCAAGTGTTTAAAAATAAGTCCAGACAAGTGCAAGAGGTGTTTCCAAAACTCCAGAAAGTGTGCTTAAGGTTCCAATAAGACTGAGCCCAAAAAAAGGGGCAGCACAGTGGTGTAGTGGTTAGTACTCTCACCTAGCAGCAATAGGGTCGCTGGTTCAAATCCCAACCACGACACCATCTGCCTGGAGTTTGCATGCTCTCCCTGTGCCTGCGTGGGTTTCCTCCAGGTACTCCAGTTTCCTCCCACACTCCAAAGACATGCAGGTAGGTTAATTAGACCTTGTCTAAAAAAAATTGGCCTTAATATGTGTGTATGTGTATGTCAATGTTGTAGGTGTTTGTAAGCATGTCAGGACCTTACAGGGTAAAGGACCACGCAAAGCCGCAGATGGACTCTGGTGGCAAGAAAGCGCCCTGAGGCGATTCAGTTCGCATAGGTAACGCTATACAAGTCACTCATTCATTCAAAAAAATAAATTAAAAAAAAGATACCTCAGCAATCTAGGATAGCAGAAAGGTGATATTGGGTGCTCACCAGAATTCAATAGCTTTCAAATGAATGAAAAGTCAACAGCACATTAGGGATAAATCCCAAACAAATCTGCGATGAGTGATAAGACAGCACTACAACCACTGGCTCCACTTCACCATAAATCAGGGACCTTCTAATGAAAGAAAGGTCAGACAAGCCGATTTACATGTGGTCCTTCAAACTTTCCACGCTTGTGGGTGGTATTTATAGAACTCCGGACCATTCCAAATCACCAATTACAGGCAAGTAAGGCTTGGTTTTCCTTCTCTGGCCAGTCTGTGTCTCTTGGCATTGAGATCTTCTTGCAATTCCTTGGTGACTCTTTCTCCTATAGAAGTAGAGTTCCTCTGCTGTTCGGGTCAAACATTTTACAGTTATTACCAGAATGAGAAGTGCACAAAGATCTCCCATTGTGGACGCCTGCTGCAGTGGTAACTGTCTAGGAGGAGGTTTTCCCTTATTTTGGGAGATTTTTGCATCTTGTTGTATCTATAGAACAGGAAGTTAAGGTAACCATTCCCTACTCTATCCAAAAAAAGGTTTGACTAGATATGCTTTATGTACAGAATTAGTACAAAATAACAGGAAAGGGAATCGCTTCTAAAAACGTCTTACTACTTCATTGAAGAATATGTCAATTCCTGATATGTGGCACCTGTACCATGTACTTGTATGAAAAAGTATACTGTCCTTTGTATTGCTTCCTTTGTGCAAAATATCTGGTGATCCTTCAGGGGCAGACTGACAACTCATGGGGCCCCCGGGCAATAGGAGATTATGGGGCCCCCAGGCAATCAGATATTATGGGGCCACACAGTAGACACAAACACACACACACACAGTATACAATCACACAGTATACACAGACATGTTTATATTGGCTGAGAAGGTACTAGAGAGGTGGAGCAGCTATAATCTCAGGATTTTTAGACAAAAAGGATGTCGGTAAGGGACATTTCAGAGACAGATGTAAAAGAGAAGAAAAAAAAACCACAAATTTTTACATACTGTCCCTGGTTTTATAATGGCATGGGGCCCTCGGGCAGTGCCCGAGTTGCTGAATGGTCAGTCCGCCCCTGTGATCCTTCCAGTCCCTCTGCTTTCCTATCAAAAAGTCACCACACTAGGCATGAGAGCACAGGATGGTCAGTTTTCTGGCTGTGCTGAAAACTCAGCCTGTTTTCCCCCCCAATGATCAGACTTGCCCTGACACCCACTCCCCCCCTCCAGATGGCCATTTACTGGGAAGATCAGTGTTCCGCTGTTTCTCCTCCCCTAGCTCTCTAAAGGCCCGTACACACGGTCGGACTTTTTGACAACAAACATGCAAATTAGCTGTTTTGGAGCAACATCCGACTGTGTGTACGCTCCATCGGACAAACTTTTTCTGTTTTCATCGGACTTTTGTTGGCTGTGCGAACGGACAAACTTTCTGGCAACAAAAGTCTGATGGAGCAAAGTCCGACCGTGTGTACGCAAAAGCATCGGACTTTTGTACAAGGTACAAACACGCATGCTCAGAACCTATGCAAACGATCAGACTACAATACAGAAGTTGACCAAAGGTGGCGCTGGAGTCATTGAACGTCCTCTTTTGAAGTGGCGTCCGTACGTTGTGACGTCACCACGTTCGTGTTTGTTGTCAAAAAGTCCGACCGTGTGTATGCAATACAAACTTGTGGACCACGCCCTTTGTACAAAAGTCCACGGAAAAGTTTGTACAAGTCCGACCGTGTGTACAGGCCTTAAGTTTCTCAAGCAGATGAGAATAGGGGGAGTGTGTGTATGTGTATATATATATATATATATATATACACACACACATATATATATACATACATTACATACATACATACATACATACACACACACACACACACACACACACACACAAATGTTTTGCCTATCATTTCTTATTAAACTAAACAACGTGGTTGTTTTACAAGGGGAGGGTTTACATAAACTTTACCCAATTTTTGTTCCATGTTCAACATTTGTCATTTACAGATGGAATCAGTTAGACCTGGCGATCGTCCTCCTTTCCATTATGGGGATCACATTGGAGGAGATTGAAGTAAATGCGTCACTACCCATAAACCCCACCATTATTCGGATCATGAGAGTTCTGAGAATTGCTAGAGGTATGTTGCTACATTTTAAAAAAGTGTAAGGATGTAACTATAGCAATATGCCACTGCTATAGGTAGAAGAGGCCCAGTACCTTCTGAATGCACGCTAATTTATAATATGATAAATTAGGATGGTATTCAGTAAATAATTCCCAACACAGTTAATGGGATAGGAGAACTTTGCTTTGGTGCTTAGGTTTATGCGTTTTTCCATTTGACGCAGGGTGGTGAGGAGTCTTTGGAACTGATAAGGTGAGAACAATATTTAAAAGGATAAGGTTGGGGGTTAGGGTTATGTTCAGATTAGGGTAATGAACAAAAAGGTTAAAAGGTTGGGATTATGGTTTAAAGTGTGCTTGGATAAGTATTAGGGTTAAAGAATATAAAAAAAAAAAAAAAAAAGATTGTCATTTGAAAAAATGACAAAAAAAAAAATGTGCCTTTTGAGATGTATGGGTGGAAGTGACGTTTTGAAGGTATGGAGATGGGTGGGGGCCATCTTAGCCTCACTCGTCTCCATACCCAGCCACGGATAGAACCCGATCGCCTCCGCCACTGCCGATGGCTCCGGTAAGTGGGAGAGCCGAGAACGATGATCCTGCTGTGAAACCGCTGCAGAGACCACCATGATCATTTACCGAACCGCCGCCTGGAGAGTTGGATACCTCGGTTGTGGCAGCAGCTGCTGCCGTTACAATGATATCCCTCTTCAAAAAAAGGGACGTACATCGTCGTGCGGCGGTCGGTAAGTGGTTAATGGGCAAGTATACCCAAAACGTGATATTTAGTTACAGTTGCAACCTGGTGGGCTGATCGGCCCCTAAATTCCTATTTGTCTTGGATATTCCAACAATGAGACCTCTTTCCCAAAAAGCCCAGGTCTTTTTATGTCCACCTGAGCATTTTGGCTTTCTCTGCCCACCTTTGGGCACCCCAGCTCCTCCTGTTACATTCTCGATAACAGAAGATAAAATATCCAGCTGGGACAGATGGGCACAGCAGATGTACAGACCCAGGAACTTAGCTCAAAGATCTCACCAATAGAATTATCAAGTGATATAAGGGACTCTCTGGTGGATCATCCACCAGTTTTTTTTTTGTTTTTCCGTAAGGCTTTATTCAAGAAAACAGCGAACAATACAAAGACCATCCAGCAAAGGTTTATACAGAAGTCATAGACAGGAATGTATATAAAGAATCAAACTTCACTTAATAGGTCCATCATATGTTGGCTGGTAGGTTACAACAGAACAAATTCAATAACAGTGGGTGTGAGCCCATGCAAAATCCAATAACAAATAGAAAGTAACAAAGGGCAAATCACACTGAAATTTACGTCAATGCCCCAGCAATGATGTTGGCAAGGTTCCAGGGCCCAAGTTGAGTGGCGCTGGAGTTAGTGGTGGAAAAAAAAAAAAAGGGAGGGGGGTAGGGAGAGGGGTGGTAGGCCAGAGGGGTAAGGAGTTCGAGAAAGATTTGGATTGGCAGTTGAAAGTCGATGTAAAGGATGGGAAAGGGGGGCTCCCGGGTGTTCTGGCTGGTCTGCTGACTAAAGGACAAGAAAGTAGTAAAGACCCGATGGAGAGAGCCACGATATGAGGCCCTTGGAGTGGTGACTGGGAGGAATGGCACTGTTTGTACAGATCCAGATCTTTAAACAAGAACCATTTAGTCCAGGTAGACACACCAGCACATGGTTCCTTTGCTTGCATGTACAGGTTCCTCTGTGTCTCCCAGCTGTTCAGTTCGATGAAACCAATCGGAAATTTCTGGAGTTTCATCCATCAGATTTGGGTGGATTGATTTATTAAGTATTGGGTGGTTGGTTAACAGTTTAGGAATTAAAGTGGGGGGTATTATAGTGTTATAGATTTTGCATTTGTTGCTACAAAATGTTACTACAGTCCCCATTCACACATTTTTTTCTACAAACCCCACAATCCCAGAAAAAGGGAGACTTTTATAGCCACAAATGAAGGCCAAATATATTGGAATGCCCATAGTTTTGTAATGGAGTTTGTAACAAGTTTATGTAGATGTGATGGTCAGGTGTCTATAAACACAGCGTATTTTGGATGCTGGATACTTATTGTGCTGACCTTTATCTTTCAGTTTTAAAGCTGCTGAAGATGGCTGTCGGAATGAGGGCTTTGCTGGATACCGTTCTGCAGGCTCTTCCCCAGGTAAATATAGTAGAAAAGTATTAGCCTCTGAACAGCAAAGCATCAAGCCTGGTTTATATAGAAAGCTAAGAACACCATTGGCCAAAGTTTTTTGAAAAGGAGCATGCGTGATAGCACATGTGGTCAACAGCCAGGCCCAGATCTAGGGGGGGGGGTGATGGGGTGGGCTGTACCTCCCCCCCTTGGATTTTACCCCCCCCAGGGCTTTAAGAGCACATCCATTGATCCATTAGGCAATCTGATGGGGACAATTGATGTGAAGGGGCAGTCTGTTGGGGACAATTGATGTAAAGGGGCACTCTGTTGGGGACAATTGATGTAAAGGGGCACTCTGTTGGGGACAAATGATGTAAAGGGGCACTCTGTTGGGGACAATTGATGTAAAGGGGTACTCTGTTGGGGACAATTGATGTAAAGGGGGCACTCTGTTGGGGACAATTGATGTAAAGGGGTACTCTGTTGGGTACCATTGATGTAAAGGGGGCTCTGATGGGCACAGTTGATGTAAGGAGGTACTCTGATGATGATCCCTGTTCATGCCTGCACTACCTGTCAGACGTTATTTCCGGGTTGTGATTTGTGGTAAGGAAACATGCTGAATGGAAGGGGAACAATGGTTCCCAGCATCTCTGTCACACTCATTATGCCCCCTTACGCTTTATAATGTACCCCCAGATCAGATAGGCCCTCCAGCACAGGAACAATGCTGAAGGTAGCATAATTATTAATGTGGAATGCATGTTCCTTGCTAAAGAACATTATTTATCAAGTTGTTGTGGGTAAAGGTTTAAAGCTTTGACAAAAAAAACCTATGCAGAGCTGCACCAGATTTTGCACTCTCCAGTTTTAGTAAATCAACCCCTTTAAGTCTTCTCTACATTGTCTTTCTTCAGTTTGACGATGTGTGTTTTTTTTTTCCTCATGTTTCGCTCTGTAAGATTTTACAATCCATTTATTAATTCAGTTGCCTTCCTCTGGATTCGATGGAGTACCCAAATTTGACCTAACATTCTAGATGTGATTTATTCAGTATTACTGCCATGCCCCCCCCCCCCCCCCTTCATATTATACATCTATGGACTGTGCTTGCTTTTGGCAGTTGCCACTTGACATTAAGTTTTGCTGTTAAGCTTATTGCTAAACAAATCTTGTACATGGATATTCTTATAAAATGTGTCCTCCTGCCCACAGGTGGGGAACCTAGGCCTTCTCTTCATGCTGCTCTTCTTCATTTTTGCAGCGTTGGGAGTGGAACTGTTTGGCGATTTGGGTAGGTAATGAAGAGGGTGCATGAGGTTGAACAACCAGACATCATGCCAAGAGAATGTTTCTATCTTAGATTTGTGTCTATTTGCAGAGTGCAACAATTCCCATCCATGTGAAGGTCTTGGGAGACATGCAACCTTTAGAAATTTTGGAATGGCTTTTTTAACTCTCTTCCGAGTGTCTACAGGTGATAACTGGAATGGAATTATGAAGGTAAGAGATGTTTTATTATGTGTGTGGAAATGTAAGAAACATACTTGTTGGATTTTAACTCATCAATTGCATGACAAGTATGCAAATAAGAAGCTTTGACAAGGTGGATCCCTCTCGGAACGTTATATTCAGACAGTGGCCATTGTCAGAATACCCTAATGGGAAATTTACCAGAGTGTCCCTTCAACAGAAGTTGATTGAACAGTCAACATATGTTCAGTGGGGAAGCCCACACTGAAGCCCTCTAATGACTATCTACCGCTCAAATTTTTATTTTTTTAGTACAGGTACCGTAGGTACTATATTATAGTGCCATCAATTTACTCAGTGCTTTACATATATATTGTACATTCACATCAGTCCCTGCCCTCAAGGAGCTTACAATCTAAGGTCCCAAACTCACATTCATACATACAAATATATTAAGACCAATTTAGACAGGAGCCAAGTAACCTACCAGCATGTCTTTGGAGTGTGGGAGGAAACCAGAGTACCAATAGGAAACCCGTACAGGGAGAACATGCAAACTCCCTACAGGTAGTGCCGTGGTTAGGATTCAAACTGATGACCCTAGTGCTGCTAGGTGGAAGTGCTAGCCACCGTGATACCCATCATAGATGGAGGTGTCATTTAATCTGTGTTCTCATGAAACCTTCCCCAATTCCACCCATTAATACTCACCTTTGCCACACTCCCCCTGCTGCTCCATTCATTTGTCGGAGCTGTAGGTCTAAACCTTATGAAAGCTCTGTGCCAGACAATGTTGGCCTACACAAGATTAGTCAATTTGCTCCCTTCTCTGTCATGGTAATGTCTGGTTATTGGCCACTTAAGCTCAGGCTCTGAATCCTGGGAGGAAGGTGAAAAGGTCACATGCTCCCCTATCCCCAGAAGCACTACATATTTCCAAGACCTCTAATGAAGGAATGACAACAATGGTGACAATATGTAGGTGGAGGGAGGGGGTGTCTCTGGTTTTTAGGAGAACCCATACATTAAGGCAACCTATATTGCCTTGTTTGTAATTGGCCTAGTGGCCTCATTACTAGCTGTAAAAACTAGCAATGAACATCAACTCTCCCCATAAATGTTCTTTGACATTAGGATTTTTTTTGCATCATTCATGCATTGGCACCATAGGTCTAAACCTTATGAAAACTCTGTGCCAGACAGTGTTGGCCTACACAATTTGGTCCTTTCTCGCTCATGGCAATGTCTGGTTATTGGCACTCAAGCCCGGACTCTGCATCCTGAGAGGAAGTTGAGAAGGTCACATTCTCCCCCATCCCCTGAAGCATTACATATTTCTAAGACTTCTAATGAAGGAATGGTGACAATAAGTAGGTGGAGGGAGGGGGGCGTCTATGGTCTTTAAGTGAACCTGTACTTTAAGTCAACCTATATTGATTGGCTTGTTTGTAATTAGTCTAGTGGCTTTATTACTAGCTGTAAAAAGTACTAATCTACCCAAAACTTTTTTCTCTGATATTAGGACACACTGCGTGACTGTAATGAGGAATCAACCTGCTACAACACAGTTATCTCCCCCATGTACTTTGTCTCCTTTGTGCTAACCGCACAGTTTGTTTTGGTTAATGTGGTCATCGCTGTTCTGATGAAGCATTTAGAGGAGAGCAACAAAGAAGCCAAGGAGGAGGCGGAGCTGGAGGCTGAGATGGAGCTGGAGTTACAGATTCAGAACATGCAAGGTCCGGACAACGACTCTTTCCTGTGGGCTGGACGGGACCTTAGCTACACTCAGGACAACCCCTATGGATATATCAACTCTGTGAGGGATCAGGTAGATTCCCAAATGTCATTAGTTCATCCCATGGTAAGACAACACAAGTCATCATGTCCCGGAAACAAAAAATGCTAGTTAGGATTTTCAAGTGAAGAGTATTTTCAAGTATGTAATTGAGCATAAAATGTATATCTTCCAAATTAAAGCGGAGGTCCACCCTAAAGTGGAGCTTCCGCTCATTGGAACCCCCCCCCCCCCCCCCCGGCGCCACAATTGGCACCTTTCAGGGGGGAGGGGGGTGCAGATACCTGTACAGTACAGGTATCTGCACCCACTTCCGGAACAGATCTCTTTCCAATAGGTACGCCCCTTTCCGAAGCTCCCCCGCTGTCTGCTGGGAAACACACGGATCCCAGAGAAAGCGGGGACCATCCTTATTGCGCAGCACGACTCGCGCATGCGCAGTAGGGAACCGGGAACTGAAGCCGCAAGGCTCCACTTCCTGATTCCCATACCTAAGATGGCGGCGGCAGCACCCGAGAGACGATCGGCTTCGGGTGCCGACATCGCGGGCGCGCTGGGCGGGTAAGTGTCATTATTTTAAAAGTCAGCAGCTGCAGTATTTGTAGCTGCTGGCTTTTAAGAAAAAAAAAAAAAAACGGCGGACTCCCGCTTTAAAACCTTTAAAACCTAGGAAGTAAAACTATATGTGGCCAAATCATCTATCAAATGAAAGCCCCCCAAAAGAAAATAATGTTTAATTTGGTTATGGTGACCTGAAAAAAAGCTAAGAGGTTGTTGCAAAACCAAAAAGGGACTCGAGAGTATAGAGAAGAAAAGTAACTAGAATCTCCAGGTGCAAGAAACCATGAAGGGTCCCCCTGAGCACCTGGGCCCTTTCCATCCGAGCCCATGGCCCTTTACTCCAGCCCCAGTTCACACTGCTGCGACTTGCGACACATGATGTGACAAGTCAAAACACATTCATTTCAACGCATGCTGCCTCAAGCAATGCGACTCAAGTCACAGCAAAAAAAAAAAATAGTTCCTGCACTACCTTTCTGTAACTCAAGTCAGTGTCATAGAGTGCAATGTTAAATTACAAATGTCAAAAATTGCAAGCAAGTGGCAAGGGAGTCACAAGGAAATTGCAAGCAAGTTGCACAACTTTCAGGTCGCAGCAGTGTGAAGTGTTATGGTCCCGCAGCAGGACCCTTTCACATCTTCTGCAGCAGGCCCCCTTCCTGCCATCTTTGGGCCATCCTACGGTGGTGGAACCCCAGGGCCTGGTCGCGAGTACAACCTTTGCGACCCTGGTAATTCCACCACTGACTTAGGGAATCAAAGGGGATATAGTAAAACAAAATTCTTTACGAGGGGACATATGGAGGAAAAGGTTCTGGGACATAAGAGGATTATGAGGAGGAAAAGGCTCTGGGAGGGAGGTACTGTATAGGGAGGAAAAAAGCTCTGAAATGTAAGTGGTTATGCAATCCCTTTTTTTATTAGTAAGTTGTAATCTGCCTTGAGTGCTTTTTTCTAACACACTTATATACTTCTTCTCCAGGAAAGACATATGTTTGATACAATATCATTACTAATCCAAGGCTCCATAGAGGGGGAAATGAAGCTTATGGATAACCTCTCGGGTTCGGTGTGCCATCATTATGCCCTCCATCCATATGAAAAAGGTTCATCCGAGAAGCAAGTAAGTATTGACAATAAAAAAAATTGTGCAGTTGCACTGGGGCGGGATAGCACAGACAACCGTTAAAATGTTGTCAGAAGTTCTAACCCCTTAAAGTGGTTGTATACTCAATTTTTTTAACTTTTACCTACAGGAAAGCCTATAATAAGACTTACCTGTAGGTAAAAAAAAATATCTCCTAAACCTGTATGGTTTAGGAGATATTCCCCTCGGTATGCGCCGCTGACTGCAGCAGCGCATGCACACAAGGGGATTCTCGTGCATACTAGCTCATTATGACTTTTGCTTTGCAGGTGGTAAAAAAAGAAATAAAAAAAAATAGCGGGTTTACTACCGCTTTAAAATCTGCTTTTGTCTGGGTCCACAAAAATGAGATGACAAAAGACCCTAACCCTTCACTACTCTATCAAAATGAAATAATAAAAATAATCCTTTGTTTGGCATTGGGATTTCCATTTTTGTTTAGCTTGTTATCCTTTTTGATTCATGATTATTTTTGCATTATTATTTAGATTCCACTGGCGGAGATGGAGGGCTTGTCCCTGACTTCAGACATTCTGTCTGAAAAGTCCTGGTCGTTAGCCTTAACGGATGACTCCCTACCAGATGACATTGTCTTCGGCGTCCTTGAATCCAAGGTACTTTTGTTAATTTCTACATATTAAAAAATAATCAAAATTAAATTACTTTCTTTCTCGTTGATTGAGGGACTGAGAATTTGTGAATATATGTTTCCTATTGTTGCCTACAGAAGGATAGGACACTGGCAAACTAAAAACAACGTGGGCCATCCTTGGGTATAATTTCTCCCATGACCAACATTCTTTGGGATAATACCTGCCATGACCAGCATCCTTCAGTATAATACTTCCCATGACCAGAGAATTTTGGGTTACATATTAACATCTACTATACATTATGAATTATGTTGGAATTTGTACATATATGAATTATTAAAGGGGTTGTAAAGGTTCGTTTTTTATTTTCTACATAGGTTCCTCTAAGCTAGTGCATTGTTGGTTCACTTACCTTTTCCTTCGATTTCCATTCTAAATGTTTTTTTTCTTTGTCTGAATATCTCACTTCCTGTTTCTCCTCAGTAAACTTCTCACCATCATCTGAGCTGGTGGTTAGTCAGCCAGAACAGCTTACTGAGGAGGAACAGGAAGTGAGAAATTCAGACAAAGAAAACAAAGAAAAAAAAACATTTTATAAGGGAAATCGAAGGAAAAGGTAAGTGAACCAACAATGCACTAGCTTAGAGGAACCTATGTAGAAAATAAAAAACGAACCTTTACAACCCCTTTACATTGGTATTAAAAAAAATTTAATTGTATTTTGTCGTGACTTAAATGTATATTTGTAATATGAATCTATAAACATATTATTGCATACCGATCATTCTGCCAATTTATAGTTGTGTGCTTCATCTGAAGTCCCAAACAAACCCCCTTCTCTTTTAATATATACAGTATCTCACAAAAGTCAGTACACCCCTTACATTTTCATCTTTTCATGTGACAACACTGAAGAAATGACACTTTGCTACAATGTAAAGTAGTGAGTGTACAGCTTGTATAACAGTGTAAATTTGCTGTCCCCTCCAAAATAACTCAACACACAGCCATTCATGTCTAAACTGCTGGCAACAAAAGTGAGTACACCCCTAAGGGAAAATGTCCAACTTGGGCCCAATTGGCAATTTTCCTTCCCCGGTGTCATGTGACTTATTAGTGTTACAGTTTCAGGTGTGAATGGGGAGCAGGTGTGTTAAATTTGGTGTTATCGCTCTCACTCTCTTATATTGGCCATTGGAAGTTCAACATGGCACCTCATGGCAAAAGAACACTCTGAGTGGCCAAGACCATACAGCGGTTTAACAGGACAGGGTTCCACTCAAAACAGGCCTTGACATGGGAAGTTAAGTGCCCATGCTCAGCATCATATCCAGAGATTGTCTCTGGGAAATAGATGTATGAGTGCTGCCAGCATTGCTGCAGAGGTTGAAGGGGTGGGGGGGGGGGGGGGTCAGTCTATCAGTGCTCAGACCATACGCCGCACACTGCATCAAATTGGTCTGCATGGCTGTCATCGCAGAAGGAAGCCTCTTCTAAAGATCATGCACAAGAAAGCCCGCAGTTTGCAGAGGACAAGCAGACTAAGGAGATGGATTACTGGAACCATGTCCTGTGGTCGGATGGGACCAAGATAAACTTATTTGGTTCAGATGGTGTGAAGTGTGTGTGGCTGCAACCAGGTGAGGAGTACAAAGACAAGTGTGTCTTGCCTACAGTCAAGCATGGTGGTGGGAGTGTCATGGTCTGGTGGTCTGGGGCTGCATGAGTGCTGCCGGCACTGGGGAGCTACAGATCATTGAGGGAACCATGAATACCAACATGTACTGTGACATACTGAAGCAGAGCATGATCCCCTCCCTTCAGAGACTGGGCCGCAGGGCAGTATTGCAACATAACAAACCCAAACACACCTCCAAGATTACCACTGCCTTGCTAAAGAAGCTGAGGGTAAAGGTGATGGACTGGCCAAGCATAGCTCCAGACCTAAACCCTATTGAGCATCTATGGGGCATCTTCAAATGGAAGGTGGAGGAGCGCAAGGTCTCTAACATCCACCAGCTCTGTGATATCATCATGGAGGAGGGGAAGAGGACTCCAGTGGTGACCTGTGAAGCTCTGGTGACCTCCATGCCCAAGAGGGTTAAGGCAGTGCTGGAAAATAATGGTGACCACTCAAAATATTGACACTTTTGGCCCAATTTGGACATTTTCACTTAGAGGTGTGCTCACTTTTGTTGCCAGCGGTTTAGACATTAATGGCTGTGAGTTGAATTATTTTGAGGGGACAGGAAATTTACACTGTTATACAAGCTGTACACTCACTACATTACATTGTAGCCAAGTGTAATTTCTTCAGTCTTGTCACATGAAAAGGTATAATGAAATATTTATAGAAAATGTAAGGGGTGTACTCACTTTTGTGAAATACTGTATAAGCTGTAAAGCATGCTTGTTATACTCACTGTGGAACCGAAGGGTTAATTCTTAAAGGCTTAAGGTTAAAGGCTGTTTGATCCTGTCTTTTCCGATCCTTCCCTTCTTCCACTGTCCCCAATCCATCTTCTGATAGTACAGAGCCTTGGAGGCACTCTGCACATGCTCAGTTTGGTGTATTAGAGCCCTTTCACACTGAAAGCACGGGGGTGTCGGCGGTAAAGCGTTTTAGTTTTCGCAGTGCTTTACCATCGTTTTAGAGGTGCTCAGTTAAAAGAGCCCCCCTAGCGGCCAAATAAAAGGGTTAAAAGCACCCACAAAGCGGCGCTTTGGGCGGCGCTGTCCATTGATTTCAATGGGCAGAGGCGCTTTAGGAGTTTAACCCCCTAACAAAATAAATAATGAGTAAATATTAAATTCATTATTATTATTATTATTATTATTATTATTATTAATAATAATAGTAAAAATAATAAAAAATAATATATAATATAAATATAATAAAAATATATAATAATAAAATGCATATATAAATAATAAAAATAAATTAAAACCCTAACCCCAACCCTTAACCGTAATACTAACCCCTAATTCTAAACCCTAATTTAAACTCCTAACTCTAATATTGAACCCTAAAACTAGTATTAACCCCTAATTCTAAACCTCTAACCTAACAAAATAATAATTAATAAATCCCTAACGGCTGCGTGTTCTAGTATGAGCCCAGCCTCAATCCCTTACAAAAAAAAAAAAGTAAAAAAAATAATTAAATAAAAGTGGATGAAAAAAAAAAATGGCAAGAAATGATGAAACCGGTGATAATTTTTCTTTGTTGGCTAATTAAAAATACTCCAACGCTCAACAACACTTTAAAAACACTGTACATAAAAAAAAAAATAAAAAAAAATAAAAACCCCGCTCAAAAACACGACGCTAAGGTGTGAATGCAGTCTTATAAAGAGATTTACTCTCAAGTTCCTGATGACAATGACTTCACCAGACAGGAGGTGAGGGAAAATCTCCAACAACACAGATATGTTTATGGTCGGAGTTCTGCCACAAGCCTCCTTAGACTTTTCTCTGAATTCTAATATTTGCATTTCAGGCTGAATTTTCTCGGGAGCAAAAGTCACCAAGCACGAAGGAAAGCAACTTGTTAAGCGTGAAAAAGCCACCGGTGTGCCGAACCCACTCCCTGCCAAACGACAGTTACATGTTACAAACGGGGGAGACTTGTGCAGAGTGCCAGGCAAAGAGGAACCCGGTCTGCCAAAAATCAGGTGTGGGATCAAGCCCATGTCAGCCAATTGCTGTGAGGACAATGCAGATAGCAGGCGAACCCTGGTTGCTGTGAATTATTGCACATGGGTGTGAGGTGTCTATTGCCCTCTGAAAAGTGATCTGTGGTAGATCGTTTTTCCAGAGGGTTGCAGAGCAGTAATTGCCAGGCATTCAGGAGGTGACCCTGCCCCTCCTAAATATCTGGGGGGGGGGGTTGTTTTGTTTTTCTTAATCTCAAGGGGGGGTTGGTTGTATGAAGATACCACATCGCAACCACGAACCAGAATCGGAGTTGCAGGGTGTGCTTCCATTGACCTTAACGGGCAGGTTTAGCAGGCAGTCAAATTCTGAAAGCCAAGTTCAAATTGTCACAGCCGCGAAGCAAGGCCCCCGCCATGTATTCAGCTCTGTTTGGCTGCAGTGGTAGACTGTTTAGATGGACGGTTGGGTGGGTGGGGGCGGGGAAAGTAATACCACGGCTCAACTTTCTGGTTTTACCACCTTCTGGCCACATGTGTGAAGGAGCCCTAAAAGTAACATTGTTTGCCATAAAGACGCAACCGAGTGCGGTGCATGGGAGTGCCAAGTCAGAAGCTGAAGATTCTTGAGTGCGTTTTCCAGGATTGGTGATCTCTGGATGCAAAGACTTTGAAGATTTGTAAAGATAACGGACACCTGCACTTGGTTCCATAAGTGTGCGCAGCCCATTGCATTAGGGTGTGCACCCCAAAGCTCAAACACATATGCATGTGAGATTAGAATAATTTATATATATATATATATATATATATATATATATATATATATATATATATATATATATATATATATATTCAATTAAAGGATATTCAGCCTCCTGGCTTACACATGCAGCATTACAAACAAAAATACCGAGCCACCTGGCTCTCTTCCGCAGCAGACGCACCACTGCTCAGGCTCCCACATGGAGCTCTCCTGACTACTGTCAGCAACCTCAGACTCAGGTCTCTGACTAGTTCAGTGCAGCCTGCACTCTCTGGCTTCTCCCTTGCAATCCTGGACTCCTCGGGAGGGTGGAGCCCAGAGCCACGGTCCTGACTCTACTATCCGGCCAACACACCTGAACCATCAGTTTGCTGGCGAGTCTCAAATCCCAGGACTGGGGATTTCATCCCACCCGGATCTCTAAGAAATTCCCAGGCTCCAGGTCCCAAAGTGGACTTTAGTAAATAACGAGTAAACTGAAAAGTCAGTTTCCTCTTCACGTTACAAGCTCCCTGGAGCCCCTCAACCCATCTGGTTGAGAATTCTGGGTACATGCACTGGTGGGGTACCACACTACCACATATCCCCCCTCCCCCCCTTGTTTCGACCTAGAGGGTGGAACACACCAGTACAACTTCCTCACTTTGACATGACCATGCAAGCTACCACCCACATGGGTCCAAATCTTGTCCCAGCAGGTGACTTTCTCCATGTCCCCCCTGCTACATTTACTCGGGCCCTACAAAGACACTCCAATGCCTTTTCACGAGTGCGCTTCCAAAAGCGCTGTCTTTCAATTTCCCTTGGGCCTACCCTACCCACCTTCACAGTAGGGAGTTTACTAATCTTGGTACCTTTTTTTAACATGAGTCAGACATCTGAGCTTTAAGGGTCGGATATCATTAAAGTTATAAAGCGCTCCCCTAATTTCCACTAGACCACCCTTTTTCTCTTTATTTAATTTGGAAGGAATCAGATTTTTAAATCTTTGTTTAGTGACAGGCGGGGGCTCTTTTATTGGGGTGACACTGGTCCCTCTCTGCACTCCAAGTACGGGCACCTTCTTACTGTCCAAACTTAGCGTCGCTCGTTTCCTCATGTACACTGCATGCTTTATTTTGTCAGTTTTATCACCAACATCCTCATATGACTGCAGTCTCATCCTAGTCTCCCTCTGATGGACATCCTGACTGTCTTGCCACTCTGAGGTTTTTAAGTCCTGTGACACCTTTCTGCGCTTTGGGCCATTTCCTTCCGACCATTGTTTATCACGATCCTTCTCAGATCTTAGAAGTTCCTCAAACCTCAGGAAATCTTCCCCAGAATTACCCTCCCGAACCTGTAGGGGGCCTAATTCTGCTATGCCTTTTACCTTTTCTGTGTCAATCCTACCATTCCCGATCTCATTACAATTTTCAGGGTTTGATACAACTATATCAACTTGACCAAGACCATCAGGTCTACCATTATTTTTGATGTCACCCATGGTAACCAAACCATCAAAAACTGCCAATGCGCTGCATTTTCCATCATGGTCAGAAATATCAACGCATTTGCCATATTTCATTTCACCCATGTTCAGTAGGGCAGTGTCTGGAGAGGAACTGTACCCAGTGGAGTGGTTGTCTATGGCAGCTTCACTATACACCAACTCCACTGGCATGCCAACAACTGACCTGACTCCTGACCATCACACAAAAACAGCATTTGGACCTGTGAATACAGTCACTTCATTTATTGCTGTGCCATCTGGCACTTCCACCAATACTAGCTCATTCGGCACGCCATCAACCATTACCACATCATTAGGCCCTTTGTGGATCACAGACATGACCTCTTCTGTGCGTTCGCCCTTACTTGGCGTTTCCATCTCCTGAGCAACATCTGCAGTAGCAAGAGCAGCCTTGCATACAAGTTGCTCTGCAGGTCCTTCATCTGGCACTGCAGAAGTCATGTCTGCTCCACTCTTACCAACAGAGGCCTTTTCCAACAAAGCCAACAGGCTTTTTGCCCATCTGTCCCAGTCTGTTATCTCTGCGCTCCCAGGAGGTACCACGCAGTACCGCTCCTACTGCACAAGGAGACCCAGGGGGACAGAGTGGTTCAGCAACAGACACATTGCACCTATCACTTTGGTTCAAATAAGATTGTGGCACTATATTTTTAACCATAGCAGACTGCAATACCACACCTTCACCACCTTGCTCTGGTGGCGCTTCATTAAATGCATGAACGCTTTGATACCTGTCATTGCCAGACTGCATTAATCCGTTTCCACCTTCAGTGTTTTCAAACATTTCAGATTTAACATCCTGTCATCACCATCAGCTTTCAATAAAAGGATATTCAGCCTCCTGGCTTACACCTGCAGCATTACAAACAAAAATACAGAGCCACCTGGCTCTCTTCAGCAGCAGACGCACCACTGCTCAGGCTCCCACATGGAGCTCTCCTGACTACTGTCAGCAACCTCAGACTCAGGTCTCTGGCTAATTCAGTGCACACCTGGACTCCTCGGGAGGGTGGAGCCCAGAGCCATGGTCCTGACTCTACTATCAACACACACCTGAACAATCAGTGTGCTGGTGAGTCTCAAATCCCGGACCCAGTACTGGGGATTTCATCCCACCCGGATCTCTAAGAAATCCCCGGGCTCCAGGTCCCAAAGTGGACTTTAGTAAATAATGAGAAAACTGAAAAGTCAGTTTCCTCTTCACGGTACAAGCTCCCTGGAGCCCCTCAACCCATCTGGTTGAGAATTCTGGGTACATACACTAGTGGGGTACCACTATATATATATATATATATATATATATATAATTTACTGTGTGTATATGTGTATATATGTGTATGTGTGTGTATATGTATATATATATATATATATATATATATATATATATATATATATATATATATATATATATATATATATATATATATATATATATATATATATATATATATATATATATATATATATGGCTCGTGTCAGTAGGGCAGTGGATGGTGTCGGTAGGGCAGAGATTGGTGTCAGTAGTTTTTATGATTTTATTTTTTATTACCTTTTTTACAATTTTTTTTAGGAGAAAAAAAAGAAAAGCAACCAGGACTGGGGATTTCATCCCACCCGGATCTCTAAGAAATCCCCGGGCTCCAGGTCCCAAAATGGACTTTAGTAAATAACGAGTAAACTGAAAAGTCCATTTCCTCTTCACGTTACAAGCTCCCTGGAGCCCCTCAACCCATCTGGTTGAGAATTCTGGGTACATACACTGGTGGGGTACCACTATATATATATATATATATATATATATATATATATATATATATATATATACACTGTGTGTGTGTGTGTGTGTGTGTATATATATATATATGTATACACACACACTGCTCGTGTCAGTAGGGCAGAGATTGGTGTCAGTAGGCAGAGATTGGTGTCAGTAGGCAGAGATTGGTGTCAGTAGGCAGAGATTGGTGTCAGTAGGGCAGAGATTGGTGTCAGTAGTTTTTATTATTTTATTTTTTATTACCTTTTTTAAAAAAATTTAGGAGAAAAAAAAGAAAAGGAGAAACATTTTATTTGCTGAAATTTCAGGGGTCTAAACAGCGGGAATATGCGCCACATGGGATGATTAGGGTGTGTTTTTGGTAAAAAAAAAAAAAAAATTCAATAAGTGTATAATAATTGGTTTGTGTGAGAGTTATAGCGTCTACAAACTGATGTACCGGCAACCTCATTTCTTGAGGCCCCAAAATGCCAGGACAGTACAAATACCCTCCAAAATGACCCCTTTTTGGAAAGTAGACAGTCCAAGGTATTTAGTAAGAGGCATGGCCAGTTTTTTTAAGTTGTAATTTTTTTTTTGTCACAGTTTTTTTGAAAATTAAAAAATGAAATCAAAAAAAAAATTTCACAATTTTATTATACATACTGTCACCCCACAGCAGTGCAGTGCCACCCTATGACTGGTATGGTGATCAGGGATACTGACTGGTGACAGTATGTGAAAAAAAATCTTTTTGAACATTTTTTTCTTCTTTTTTTTTTTTTGTTAAGGTTTTCTTTTTTTTTTTTGTTAAGGTTTTCTTTTTTTTTTTTTACATCCTGTCAGAGTAGTTTAATGTCACCATAGTGACACTGTACTACTCTAGAGGGGATGATCAATGGCTTTTATCCAGGACAGCTTATGATCTGTGATTGGCTCCTCTTCAAACAGGGGTTATATGCGCCACATGGGGTGATTAGGGTGTGCCCAGGCCCACCTGGCACACCCTGTGCACACACCTAAGCCTGGTTCATACTGCTGCGACTTCTCATGCGTTCCTGCTGCGATGTGTGACACAGAAACTCACATGACAAGTCAAAACACATTCATTTAAATCTGTGCCGTCTTAATTGCTTGTGACTCAAGTCACAGCCTCTGAGCACAGCGGAGGGAAGGCGAATAAGTGCAGCTGGGGAGGGCGACATTTAAATGGATTTTTTATGCTTTTCCATGCACATTTTAAAAGCTAAAACACAGTTTGCAATTTTATTTTTCCTTTTAAATAACAAAGTTGTGAATTTATAAAACATTAGTTGCACAAATGTCAGAAATATTCGTGCAAGCTGAACAAAATTTCACTGTATGCTTTCAAATAGATTCATTCCTGTGTCATCAGCTCCTTCTACTGGCCAAAATGCAGTATATATTCTCATTCGAGTATGTCAGAAAACTATAATGCATTTTGGCCACTAGAGGGAGCTGTTGATATATTCTGTTCAGAAACGTAAATTTCGTTCAGCTTGGACAAATGTTTGTGACATTTGTGCAATGATTGTTTTATACACATTATTATTATCATATAGGATTTATAAAGCGCCAACATAAATAAACCCTAAAGTGTACTTTGAAGTCATAAATCTCCTGATGTTTATAAACTTCCCTTTTCACGGTTTTCTGTGCAGGTTCCAGCAACCACGTTCAGTGTCCGTTAAACGACGCCAGTTGTGGCCGAAAAGAGACAGCGATAAATGATAGAAAGCCTGAAGGCCTCATACCAAAACTCAACGTACCAATGCGGTCACCGTCCACTCACAGAATGCTGCAAAGACAGGCAGGGACGCTTTTTTTCCATCTCTTTTTATAATATTGTGATGTGACTTTGCAGTGTATACTAAAATAGTGCGGTCAGTAATCACCAATTGCATGCGGTCAACGAACATAGGCTGCGTTTACAATCCATGTGTTTTGATGCTGTTCATAAAATACGTATTATGCACAAAATCCCAATACAAAAGGCATACAGTATAAAAAAAAATAAAAAAAAACATTAAACTTCAACCACTTGACCCCCGGAAAGTTTTACCCCCTTCATGCCCATGGTATTTTTTGCTATTCAGCACTGTGCTATTTTAACTGGCAAGTGCATGGGTCAAGATTTTTATCTCTTTTTTTCACATAAATTAGAGTTTTCTTTTGATGGTATTTGATCACCGCTGGCTTTTTTATTTTTTGCTATAGAAAAAAAAATTAAAAAATAACGAAAATTGAAAAAAAATTTTTTTTTCTACTTTCTGTTATAAAACATAGCCATTAGAAATCAAATTTCTTCATAAATTTATGCCAAGAAGTATTCTGCTACGTGTTTTTGGTAAAAAAAATAAATAAAAAAAAAAAAAAATTCCAATAAGTGTATAATAATTGGTTTGTGTGAAAGTTATAGCGTCTACAAACTATGGTGTGTATATATACAGTATATACTTGAAAATTGTTCTATCCTGATGTACCAACGGTCTCCCTTCTTGAGGCCCCAAAATGTCAGGACAGTACAAATACCCTCCAAATTACCACTTTTTGGAAACCAGACAGTCCAAGGTATTTAGTAAGAGGCATGGTGAGTTTTTTTTTAAGTTGAAATTTTTTTGTCACAATTTTTTAGAAAAGAAAAAATTAAAATAAAAAAAAATCCTCCATTTTTTTTTTACATACTGTCACCAGAGCAGTGCAGTGTGACCCTATGACTGGTGTGGTGGTGATCAGGGATAATGACTGGTGACAGTATGTAAAAAAAAAACTGATTTTTTTTTTAACGTTTTTTAATTTTTTAAATTTATTTATTTTAATATTTTCTTATTTTTACATCCTGTCATCAGTGTAGTTTAATGTCACCATAGTGACACTACTACTCTGGTCTGGTGATCAATGGCTTTTATCCAGGACAGCTTATGATCTGTGATTGGCTACAGGTATTCACATGGTACAGGGTACTGTGATTGGCCCAGGTACCATGTGATAGCTGTGGGTCAATCGCAGCATCACAATAGTATATAAAACAGTCATGATTGGATGCCATTCATGACTGTATTATTTACATTGTAATCATGTGATCGATATGACCAATCATAGTGATCACATGATACCCTGGGCGCTCACAGCGGCCAGTTACCAAGTGCCACGATCCACTGTGTCAGGCAGACACAGCTGTCATGGGATCGCACCAATGCATGCCCCAGGGGGCGCTTTCAGCTGCTGACCTGCCACATTAAATGCACTGTGGCGATGCGGCAACTGATTAAATCAATAAATCAATATCATACACATTGCAATCTGACAGTGTTTTCCCACAAACCCACTAAAATAAAAATTGTAAAAAGCCTTCTCAGGAACATGGAGACAAGATGTTGTAGCCAAGGAGGAGGGACCAACTCCACATTATGCCCATGATTTTAGTATGGGATGTCACACTCATTCAGTACGGTTATGTAGTATACATCCACATTACATTGGCTGTAGGCCTAGCTCAGGAACCGCAATTGACCAAACCTTTAGGTCTCGTTTAGCCAAATACTAAATGAAAGGGAAGGATTCCCAATTGTGCTGGGAACCAGTGGTCCTATTTATTAAACCCATAGTTCTCACACTGTGGCACCTGAATAGAAAGTCTTGTGAACATTCATATTACTTATTAGGATTTTTCCTAATAATAGTTCATGAGATTTAAAGGAGTTAATGGACAATAGAGGACGGATTCCCGATCCAGGAGGTTATTGTTGGATCAGAATATAAAGTAAACGTCCTACAGCAGCCTTTCTCAACCTTTACAACACAGAGGAACCCTTGAACTCATTTCCAGTCTCAGGGAACCCCTGCTAAAAATGACTAGATCTACAGCCCATGATACATTAGTGTGATGGTCAGTGGGAAGATTGCTCCTTACACTTTTTAGATCACTGGTGTCAGTGGGAATTTATCTGAGAGGCAGAAACTTCTCATTGCTCAAGGAACCTCTAGGAGCCTCCTGGAGGAACCCTAGTTCAGAAACATTCTCTATAGGCAAAATCTGTATGGGAAATTCTGTTATCTGTACAGTCAACCCTTGGCCAACGTTTCCAACACTTGAACATCTAGTTTTTACTTTCTTGGCTCTTTGGTATTGTTCCTAAACATTTATGCTGGGGTGGAGCATGCATGGCTTGCATGCATTACAATGACACAGGGACGGAAAATGGGAACATTCTTGTGTTTCAAATTTCTCAAAGTTTACAAAAACCTACCTACACCAGGCTCCATCCAAGATGAATCTGTTTACTCCCATCTACAAGAGAAAAAAAGTAACATTAACAATTTCAGGTAGACTTTACAATAATACCTGAAGAGCTTTGGGCATTTCTATTGTCTGCTCTTCCAGATGTTTCGATAGTGTGGCTCTACAGTATGCTATCATTCCTCCTGTCAGGCCCTAAATGACTGCGAGACACCACAGTGTGCTGTGGTTCCTCCTGTGGGCCCTATAGGTCAAAGTGAGGCCATGCTATCCAACACACTCAGAGATGTTGGATAGCAGCAGGGTTGGGTGCACTGTAGGCCCTTGTACACACAGTCGGAGAATCTGTCGGAATGTGTCCTATCGGACCATGTTGTCGGATAATCAGACTGTGTGTGGTATGCATCGGACCGATTCCGTCGGACCCAATTTTCCAACTTGTTGGAAATATTTTCCGACCAACTGGTTCGATCGGACATACTCCGATCATGTGTAGAGAATTTTGATCGGACCAAGTGCCACGCATGCTCAGATCAAATTTCTACATCAAAGCTATTGGCTACTAGCCTGAAATTAGTCCCATCGTAACGAAATTACATCATCACGTTCTGAATGATCGGATTTTTTGTCAACTTAGTCCGACCATGTGTATGCAACAGTTTCGGACAAGATCCGACGGACAAAATCCGACGGATTTGGTTGTCGAAATCTCCGACCGTGTGTACAGGGGCTAAGAGAGCCAAGTATGCATTCATTACCCACTGGAGTTGTAGACCTGTCCTTCAGACCTTAGGGGGCTGGGCCATGACATCAGGAGTATTAAGTGTCCCGGCATCAAGGGGATTAAACAATGCCCCATTTTTGGTGTCAGTGAGAGGAATTGTGCCCTATTGTTGGTGTCATTAGAAGGAATTATGCACCACCATTGGTGTCAGTGAATGAAATGGTGCCCTGAGAGCCAGATAAAAAGCAAGCAAAGGGCTGCATCCAATCCCCGGGCTGCATTTTGGACCCCTGTTTTATAGGGTGACTCTATTTCACTTTGTTATGCTAGGGACAGGGTCAGTTGAATCAGATTATCTAGTGGAATATGCTTGCTTTTTTTTCATCTGTATGTTTGTCTTTTTAGAAGGCGATCCACAACGACTCCTTTGACATGCTGTTGGACAGTAAGGAAAACGACAAGAGCGATACAGTGGACCATCTCTTTGTGAATTTACCTGTTTGCCAACCATCTGCGGAAGTGCCAAATGCTCCAAAGCCAAAGGAGCCAGAAAGAACTTTGTGTGATCTGGAAAAACGCAACCCATACACACAACACTACTGGGATACACCCCAGTGTCCGGGTCCTGCCCAGACTAATAGGTACTCTTTGAAAGAACTATCTTCAGCCCAAGAAAGGACACATTTGTTGAGTACCTCTCTTTGTAAAAAACATTTGAGCTTAAAAGCGTGTGAAACGCTAAGACTCTACTCTGCCGCTTACTCGTTAAGCCAGAAGGTAAAACTGGAAAACAGCAACAATGTAGTTCTGAAGGACATGAAGAAGTTCTACAGCGTTGACGCTCATGGTGCCCTTAGAAAAACCACCTCATGGCTGGATGAGGCCAGAAGACATTCTATTGAAATTTGTTCCATGGAAAATAGTCTTTCTCATTACCCAGCCTCCCGTTCTTGTGGCTTTATCAGCCATATACTCAACGAGAGGGACGACTTTCTAACCGTGCAGAGAACTGGTGGACACATTGCCTACTGCCCGGAGTGCATGCCTGCTTCTAGACATTCCTGTCTGGAACCCGAGACCCTGAAAAGACAATCTTACTCTTTAGATTCTAAGGACCACCCTAATATTGTTGATCCTTTAGTCCCAGAAATGTCAATATCTTAATTTCTATTGATATATTTTTTATCAGTACTATTGAACAAACAAGTATGACTATTTTTGATGACGCGTTAACATTTGTTACAATACCAGGAGCCCTTTCTATAGGTCAAAACTGAGTGGCGTTGGTGGCTCCGGGGAAATACTTGAACAACTTGTTCTCCTTGGACAAATAGCAATACACTTTCCAAAAAAGGATTTTCATGTTTTTGTTTAGCTAGAAAAAAAATACATTATGTTATTTTCTATGAAATAAAACTCTGTCTAGAGAGTCTATTTATTGAGGGCAATGGCCCAATGGTGTGACAATACCGAATACAGAAAAAAAATTCACAGCCAACACTTCATGGGTTTCTTATTTTAGTTAAAGTGACACTGTCATGAAGGAAGTGTGGGGGCTGCCATTGCTCGCCTCCCGAAGAAAATGTTTTCTCAAACGCATTTTCAAAGGAAGCATCCAGCAGTGGAAGCTTCTTGGATGCCCTTATGACAAGGTACCTTTCCATGCCGGGGCATGGTCACCTAGAGCTCAGGGCAAACATGCCAAACTGCATCCCCCAACCCCAAGATGTATGAGCCTTATGTGTCAGCAACGTCCCCCCCTCCCACAAAAAAAAACACTAAGCACTAATCTGCATGCTTACCCCCTAAGCATAAATCTCCCCTCTTCCCAGTACAATCTACAACCCTTCTAAAATCCCCCCACACACACACACACAAATGCCCATACATCAAAATCACCACTCTTGGAAACCCCCTTCCCCAAATTTCCACTCCTAGAACAATACCTCCTGCCACCAAAAATTCCCCCTTCAAACATATACCCCCCTAATTCCACCCCCCCCCCCCCCCCGCATGATACCATAGTGTTCAGGGCAGCCACCCCTTGTCTTGGCCCTGGCCCCTTTAAGGATTTTTCAAACATTATTATTGGGTAATAGTGCAAGGCTATTATTAAAACACTAAGCATTACTTTCCCTTCACTTTGGACACATGTCCCCTCATTTATTGTTTTGTCCCATGGACAAATGAGACCGACAGAAAAAAAAACCTGACAATTGTTCTATCTATGCCCTGCTTCATCCAAAAACATCTGGTGTTAGATACACTTTTTGAGTATCCCACTCTTTAAATTGTTTACTTATCAAGTAGCTGAAAAAAAAGGATATATTTTATATTATTTTGTAACAGAAATTAATAATTTTTGACCTACCTCTTTCCATAGAAAACTTTGGCTTAAAGAAGATCTATCATTATTTTTTAATTCTATGAGACAAAGTACATGTAGTAATTTATCACGTTTTCTATGTGCTTCCAAACCCTAGCTAGGAGGTCTGAACTGCACTCAATCCCTTCCTCCCGTGGCCAACCTGACAACAGCTAGGAAGGAGACAGAGGCTTCATAGTGGCAGCTTGTATTGGCTCTAAGCACTTTGGGAATGGCAAAAGAATTGCGGGGGGGGGGGGGGGGGTACATCCCCTGCATTCCTTTTGCCGATGCATGTCTCAGGAAGGTGCTTAGAGAAGATACAAGCTGCCACTATGAAAGGTACATCTTTTTCCTCGCTGTTGTCAGATCCGCCCCAGCAGGAGAGAAGGGAGTGCACTTCAGAACTCATAGCTAGGGTTAATAGGCATCTAGCAACATCGGACAAAGTACTCTATGTACTCAGTGGCGGCTGGTGAAGTTTTAGGATGGGGGGCGACAGACCACGCCCTTCCTTTTTGAACCCTCCCACTTCTCAAAAGCCCCACCCCTTATACAATCCACCCACTCTGTCCCCACTTGCTTCCACCCATAGTGTCAGGAGTATACAGCTTAGCATCACAGGACAGAGTATATAGCCCCAGTATCACAGGACAGAGTATATAGCTTAGCCTCACAGATAATGGTATATAGCTCAGCCTCGCAGATCATGGTATATAGCGCAGCCTTTATCTCGACCAATACAGTGTCAATCTTATCCTGAATAATTGCTATATTTTATGGTACTGCAACTATCTCTCACACAATGTATAATGTATCACTGCTATACTAACACACTCCTGTAGTATTAGGTTGTGCTACTATCTCTAAACCGATGTGAACCTGCTATTCCGACAGTCCGTCTCACCCTGATGTATTTAAGATATTGCAACTATTTTACATCTACATTTATCTTACATCTTGATGTAAACCTTCTCACACCCTTAACAGACAGTGCAGAGTGCAGACACATTGCTTACCAAAATAGCTCTGCTTGGGCCGTGCGATCCAAGGAGCTGCTGCCGTCACTTCTGGTTTGGCACAGGGACAGGGCATTGGCACAGGGAAACCGGAAGTGACGTAACTCGGAGGGAAAGCACCGCCCATGTCCTAGGGCAGTGCCAATATAGAACAAAGCACCTATAGTGATACTACGGGCGGAAGAATTCCGGCACAATGGATTGCGCCACAAGGCAGGTCAAACCCCTGCAAATGAAGCATCTCGTCTGCAATCCCGTGCGCCCCCTGTGGACGGGTCGCCACTGTATGTACTGCAAGTGCTCTAACCACTTTCCCAAGACAGGGAACAGCAAAAGCAATGCAGAGGGGGCAATGTGTCAGCTTCTGCATTCTTCTTGCCGTTACTTGCCCCAGGAAAGTGCATAGAGCCAGTACAAGCTCCCACTATGAAAGGTTCATCTTTTTCCTAGCTGTTGTCGGATCGGTCATGGCAGGAGTTAAGGAAGTGCAGTTCAGAACTCGTAGCTAGGGTTAGGAATTACCTGACAACATAGGACAAAGTACTTCATGTACTCCAAGTACTCTAAGCACTTTCCCAAGACGGGGAACAGCAAAAGGAATCCAGAGGGAGGGGGAATGTGTCAGCTTCTGCATTCTTCTTGCTGCTACTTTTCTCAGGAAAGTGCTCAGAGTCAGTACAATCTCCCACTATGAAAGTTCCATTTTTTTCCTAGCTGTTATTGGACCAGAGTTAAGGGGGTGGAGTTCAGAACTCATAGCTAGGGTTAGGAAGCACCTGGCAACATGGGACAAAGTTGGGGTTGCCACCTGTACGGTTTTCTCCTGGACAGTCCGGTTTTTCAATGATGTGTTTGGGTTTACTTCTGCCCCAGACACATCATTCACATGGACTGCCCCGAGAGTGGCATGTCTTCCCTCTCCCACAGCAGCTTGGTTCAGCAGAGTGTCAGTGTATTAAAGGTCCTCCCCTCCTCCGTTCCTCCGCACACACAAGGAGGGGGGGAGCAGGGATGCACTGATATCAGGTCTGTAAAAAGTTTTTATTATGCTCTGTAAATGGAAAGGAGGACAAGGTAGAAAATATGTGGAGTGATCGAGGGGTTAGGAGTATATGTGCTGGGGGGGGTGTCAGGGAAAAGATATGCTAGAAGTGTGGATTGGGTTTAAAATCTGACAACCCCTCCTTGCACTCTCTCTTCCTACCCAAAGGACCCCTCCAGCACATATCCTACTCTGCCCCTCTGCACTGGCCCTCTTTTCTCACAAAGCACCCCCAGCACATATGGGCACAGAGGCTACATATGAGGAGCACAGTGGCTGTATGATTGGCACAAAGGCTGCATATGATGGGCACAGAGGCTGTGATGATGATTGCCGTACAGCCGCGCAATCATCACTGACGTAGGAGGCAGAACGTCAGACCAGAAAGTGAAGGCTTGAGTTTGCAATCCGGGACCAAGGAAGTGGTGAGAGTGACACACGCTAGCACACCTCGGGTCCGCCGTGACCGCAGTCTCTTAGACCCCAAATCTCTCCTCTGGCCCCCCCATGCAGCTGATCAGACCAAGATTGATCTGATCAGTTGCTTCCCTGGCCGCCGGTGGCGTAGTGTGCATAGAGTCACATGACCGTGACTAGCATGCGCTACTAGTTCCAAACAAGCAGAAGTGAGGGGGGGAGAGAGGCTGGCTGCAACGAATGATACAGGGATGAGTCCTGTAGGTACAGGCATCATCCCGGTATAGCCACTGAAAGCCAAGGATGTACAGGTACGTACTTTGGGAAGGAAGTGGTTAAGGCTACACAAAGAAACGTGTAAGCCCTGTATTATTTTTTTACCACACCTGGATTAATAAATGTATTCATTGTGAAAGATCGAGCTGTTGGCTTTCTTTCATCTACATGTTTGCTCGGGTGCTAGGGGGATACTACAAAAGCCAGTGCACCAACCGCTCACCATCTCTCTCTGGGTAATCTTGCAGGCATTTTCTACTGTATTTGTTCTCTATGGTCCCACTTTATGTAGAAACATAGCCACCCTTCCTTGCTCGCTCCTGAGATGGACTATAGGATTTGTAGTGTGCATAGAGCCGTGCACATGACCGCGACTAACATGCGCTACTAGTTCCAAACAACCATAAGTGAGGGGGGGAAAAAATAAGAGAGGTACCGGAGCTCAGAGGACATAAGGAGGCAGAAAAACACACAGAATTTTTTTATGAAACATAAAGAGGGCCATTAAGTAGTGGACGTGTACAGATTATTATAAGTTTATTTATGCTATATAAAAATGGGAAGAAAAGCTGCATAGGTCTAGGTGGCAGCCAGCCCAGTACAACTTCCATATTGACCATGGCACCGAAACATCCAATGAGAACGTCCCAAAAAAAATAAAATCAACAATTAGATAATGTTTATTACAGGAATTATATGCAGCGAATAATAATAATATCATTAAGACAGCTGTAAAAAATAAAACCTCAGCATTTCATATTTTTGCATCTGTTGGTATAAAATAGAAAAGAACAAGTCCATGTACAAAGGAGGAAAGATCGAGGCTGGTGCTGGGAGAAAACACGCAGGATGGGTGCAGCCTGAAGGAAATGTATTAGACATAAATATCATACAATATTATGCTATTTTACAGAAAATAGGACCAGCATCATACTAAAAAATGCCACCTGCCTCACAGTTATGCAGACACTCTGGGGTGGATTTACTAAAGGAAAATAGACTGTGCAGTTGCTCCAGAGCTTAGTAAATAAGGTGAAGCTTCACTTTGTAAAGAATACCCAATCACATGCAAGGAAACAAAAAAAACAAAAACATATTTTTTGCTTGCACATGATTGGATGACGGAAGTCAGCAGAGCTTCTGCTCCTTTACGGAGCTCTGGAGCAACTGCGCTTTGCAAAGTGCACAGTCTATTTGCCTTTAGTAAATCCACCCCTCTGGCTTTTGTACTACCAGAGTGATCACTCTAACATGGGAAGGGTTATAACTTATAGCATATTATTACTGTTTGTGTTTTATTATTTGAGTGACTACAGATCCCTTAATTTCTTGTCCTGCTGTCACAGGATGAAAGGTTAAAGTGGTTGTAAACCTCAGACATGAAATATGAACAAGGCATATCCCTCTATAGTGTGTACGTGTCTCAATATTAAAGAGGAAGTAAACCCTGATAAGTTTACTTCCTCTTTCATTCCCTGCAAAGGTAAAGCATAATGGACTACTATGCATCGTGGGAATAAAGGTAAGGGTAAAGGTAAAGGTAAGGCATAATGGACTACTGTGCATCGCATAGTAGTCCATTATGTGTCACTTACCTGACACAGGAGCCAGCGAAGTCACCGCTGTCCCCTGTAGTCCGGAGCATCCATCTTCCCGGTGGGTCTCGCTGCTCCGAAGCTGTTATTCGGCGAAGCCGCGATGACGTCACTCCCGCGAATGCGCATGGGAGCCGCCACTCGCGGCATATTGCCGTTGACCGCGGCGCGCTCAGTGCGCCGATGTCTACGGCGCATGCACCGTAGACAGCGGTGCCCGTCTTTCGGCAAATATCTCCTAAACCGTGTAGGTTTAGGAGATATTTCTTGGACCTACAGGTAAGCCTTAATCTAGGCTTACCTGTAGGTCAACGTGTGTTGTAAGGGTTTACAACCACTTTAAGAGCATTTCTGTCTGCTGCCTTGTTCTTCTGCTATCAGCTTCAGTCACTTCTGATGAGTTTTCCTTGACACCAAGAGAAAAATGGTGACGGGGAGGGAGCTTCAGCTGATTGACAGCCTCAGGTCTGTTCCTTTGTGCTGGGGGTGTGTCTATTCCCTCCAATCAACTCTCACCACTGATGTAACTTCAGCTCTCTGCCCCCTGCTTTTCAGAGCAGAGAGATTCTATGTAAATTCTGAACTTTAAAAGAATGTACGGGACAGACGGCTTGTAGGAAGATTTGTTTAATCTCTGTGTATCACCTGAGGCCAGTCACTTCATTGGGTATATGTGAGGGTTTGCAACCACAATATGGGAAGATTCCCCCAGTGGGGGTTTTTTCGCAGCAGGGTTAGTAAATTAAAAAGATAAAATTGTTAAAAAGATTTTTTATTGGAAAGTTGTCATCATAACATGGACACAATGCCATTAAAATATGAGCTCTGGTCGGGGGAGATATTGCCATTTAAAAGTACACAGAAAATGCAAACATAAAATTATACATGGCATTATATATTCAATGTCTGTAGTGTAGGATGCCCGACGGGTTTCGACCTGCATAGTCAAGGTCTTCCTCAGGGGAATCGTTTGCTGTTAAAAAATTGTATCTTTAGCATTTCAAATATCAACATATTAAACAAAGATTTTTCATGTGTATATTTTCTCATATACACATGAAAAATCATCTTTGTTTAATATGTTTATATTTGAAATGCTAAAAATAAAAATTTTTAACAGAACATTCCCTGAGGAAGACCTTGATTATGCAGGTTGAAATGCGTCGGGCATCCTACACAACAGACATTGGATATATAATGCTGTGTATAATTTTATGTTTGCATTTTCTGTGTACTTTTAAATGGCAATATCTCCCCTGACCAGAGCTCATATTTTAATGGCAACGTGTCCATGTTATGATGACATCTTTTCAATAAAGAACCTTTTTTAACAATTTATCTTTTTAATCTACTAACCCTGCTGCGAAAAACCCCACTGGGGGAATCTTCCCATATTGCATCTCATTCGGGGCGGCAGCATTAATATCACTCACAACATGTGTCCTTCCCACGATAGGATTTATAACCACTTTAAAGGAAAAATTCAGCCTTTTGCAGCTCACAAAAATAAATGCATCCACATCACAAAAAGCAAAAATTTGCATTTTTTTTTTTATGCATTTGAGTCTGCAATGCATTGCACCCGTGATCAGATGATGGCAGGTGTAACGCTCTGACTCCTGCAGAATATTTCTCCAGCTCAGGTATGGACAGAGGTGCAGATTTTCAGCTACAGAGCTGGAGGAAGTATCAATGGACCACAAGAGGGGTGATGTCATCGCATGACATGTGTGCTCCATTGAAAACTTCTGGCCCAACTTTCTATGAATTATGTGGCTGGGCATTTTACATGGCTGCAGCTGCTGGGAGTGTGGATATAAATGTCTATAACGCGTAAATGTTACTTCCGGGTTGCCGTGCCACTCTTCCCAGGTGGTTGGGGAAGAAACAAGTGCAGTGCAATCTGGAGGACTGATTTAAATGGAGGGCAGGTGAGAAATCAGGGGACATTTAGACCTCCTGATGCCTTATTAAGGAGAACCTGTCAACAAAAAAAAATAGTGATTAAAAAATTAGTTTAGTAAAAAAGCAACAAAATTAAAAAAAGAATAAAAAATGAAAGTTCCAACAAAATTTGGAGCTCCCACCCATATACATGCAGGTAAGAACAAGCATGCATGTTGGGGTGCAGAAACATGATTGAGTCGATTCTTTCCTGTACACATTAAAAAAGGTATGGAAGTGGTAGACAACTTTTACACCAGAATACGACATGCTCTGCAATTCATGGGTGTGCTCAATGGGGGAGTGGGAGAAGGGAAGCGCCACCCCTGAGACGCTAATCACACAGTGTTCTCTATGGTCCTGGCCCATTCAGATGCCCTAGATCACATATGTCAAACACAAGGTCCACAGGCCAAATCTGGCCCACCAAGCCTTGTCATGTGGACCTCTCAACCTGTTTGTCAGCAGGATCATGACCAAACTCCATTCCACCACCTCCAGCTCTCACCCTCCACTCCCACTCCCTGATGTCACTTGTAAGCACAGAAGCACGATCTCATTGAAAGGCAGCGCCACCTACACAGGGAGGTATAACAGAGCCAAATACATGGGTGGTAGAGAGAGTCGCCTACACAGGGAGAGGAAGGAGAGAGTAGAGATGCAAGGAAGCTTTGGGGGTTGGTGTCGCACACTGTACATAATGCACCCCTAAACTCTGCACACAGCGCACTCCTGAACTCTGTACACAGTGCACCGCTAAACTCTGCACTCTTTGCATAGCACACCACTGAAACCTGCACTCTGTGCATAGCACACCACTGAAACCTGCACTCTGTGCATAGCACACCACTGAAACCTGCACTCTGTGCATAGCACACCACTGAAACCTGCACTCTGTGCATAGCACACCACTGAAACCTGCACTCTGTGCATAGCACACCACTGAAACCTGCACTCTGTGCATAGCACACCACTAAACATTGCACTCTGTACACAGAACACTCCTGAAGCCTGCACTCTGTATGTAGCACATCCTGAACCCTGCACTCTGTACGTAGCACACTTCTGAATTTTGCCCTCCATAAACAGTGCACCCCTAAACTCTGCACTCTGTGCATAGAGCAACCTCTAAACCCTGCATTCTGTACACAATGCACTCTTGAACCATGCACTCTGTACACAGGACACCCCTGAACTCTGCACTCTGTAAACAGTACAACCCTCAACCTTACACTCTGTACATAGAGCGCCCCTGAAATCTGCACCCTGTACATGGCTTACTCCTAGACTCTGCACAGTGTACATAATGCACTCCTAAATAAAATAAAAGAGTAGATACAGTACATAGTTTTATAGATACAACTGACCCTTTGAGGGCAACCATACTTCTGACGTGGCCCGCAACGAATCAGATTTTGACACCTGCCCTAGACGGTTGTTGGAGTCCCATCACATATGTCCTTGGTCCGCCTCTTACCTTCACCTATGAAAGAGAAGGCAACCCACTCACATTGCTCTGGATACCCACCCAAACCTGTCTGCTATTCACATCAGTGAAATCTGCATTTCATAATGAATTTAATAATAATAAAGTTTTTTAACGCCTTATTTAGGGACATGACTTACTATTAATCTGGTATGTCCCTTGTACTGCTGCCTTTGCAATTGTTGAAATATTCCTCCTCCCTACATACCTGCCGATTGCCGATGTAATCTTTTGGTGCCGTGGGGGTTAAAAGAGCCTACAGACCTGGGATAGGCAGTATGCCTGCCTATTTCACTCCCTCCTCCATTCATAGATGCTGTACTATAGCTTCTCTAACATAAGAGATCTATGAATAGAGGATGGGCAAATTAATGAAAGGTCTGCTTCTCCAACCCCAGCCAAATCCCAATACCACACCATTAACCAGACTAATGTTTTTTTGTTTTTTTTGGGGGCTGGTTACACCAGGATCATTTGAATTGCCTTCAAAATGCATTGGACCATAGAAAAAAGTATCGCTTGAGCTAATTTTAAAAACACACTGCACCAAACCACATGGTACTGTGGTTAGCGATCTACATTTGAGGCGCCATTAACAATATGTTGGCACCTGCATGCAAATCGCAAAAGCAGCACAATCACCCACGATGTGAGAAGTGTGCACAGAAAGTGCCTTTCCCACATCACGTTCTGGTGTGAATCAACCCTTAAAGAAATAATCACTTAATTGTATAAGGCTAAAGAAAAAAACAATTACAATGAACCCTGTATAACACACAGCACCAGCAGGCACTGTGAACCATCCAATGCGGTCAGACCTCAGTTTGTGTCTGCTCCACAAATTCTAAAACCAACTGCCCCCATTCTGGAGGCAAGATTTCAATAACGTCCTTGTTGACCGGTTGTACTGTAAACTCCAACCTGCCTGGGGCTGGATGGCAAGGATCGGGTACCGCCAGGTCAACAACGCGGTATATGCAAGCGTGCGCCAGTCCAACAAGGTGAGTCTTAGAGTCTGGTGCTCGATGGCAGGTGACGCCGCGGCAGTATATTCTAAAGTGGCGTATATTGTCCATGCTGTGGCTCCAGTGGAGGGTTAAGCTGACAAAGAGTTGATTGGACTGCTCGTCCCTTCGCCATAGAACGTGGGACAGAGAGAGGTCAGTAGGCAGCACAGGACGAGGCGGAGGTAGAGAAACATCGAGAGCCTGCGGAGAAGAAAGAACATTGCGTTTCAAATGGTTCACCACAAAGCAGTAAAAGTTATTTATCATAGTAAAAGTATTTAAAGTGGTGTCCCACAGAAAAAAATAAATAAAAATTCATTAAAATTCCTAAAAAAAAAAAAAACATTTGGAATTTTTTTTTTTTAACTCACCTCTAAATGCCTGTTGCTAGGGGGTCCCTCGTAGTCTGCCTCCTTCAGTGCCTGGGCTGGTGACATCACTTCCCCTCGGTGTAGGAAGGGCTCAGCTCTGCCCCCTCCCTCCCATCAGCCATCGGGGAAAAGTGACAGGTCCCAGATGACTGCGCGGCCAATTGCGGCGTGCGGCGCTGCTCACGCATGCGCAGTGGGTGCCCGGCTGTGAAGCCACAGCCAGATGCCCACAGTTAGAATGCTGGCGCTGAGCGGAGGGGGGGGAACGAGCGGGGCTTCGTTCCCCCATATCGCTGGACCCTGGACAGGTAAGTGTCCGATTATTAAAAGTCAGCAGCTGCAGTATTTGTAGCTGCTGACTTTAAATTTTTTTTTTTTTTTTTTTTGGGGAACTCCTCTTTAAATACCCATTTGAAGAAGAATGCAATATGTATGTATCTATATATATATACACACACACATATACATACACACACACACACACACACACACACACAATGCAGTTTGCAGGCATCCCGGTGAGACGAGAAACACCAGCGAGTATCAGTAGGGTGAGAGGATCCCTTACACTACTTCCAAAAGCGATCTAGCGGCTAATCAGTTACTTGGAAGGCTTTTAATATGGAGTTAGCCCGGGATTCGATCCAGCGGTTAGCGTGGCTGGCCATAGAGCTGAATAGAGACCAAATCCTCTCTGTTCACCTCTATGATCCAAGAGGCCAGAAGCGATGTCATGATATCACTTCCGGTTTAGAGCAAATACAAACACTGCCTTTTTTTGGGGGGGGGGGGGGGGGGGGCTAGCCCATAAGATCAATGCTTTTTGTTTTGTTTTTTGATCTGATTCTTTCAAGGGTAGAGGAAAGATCTGAGATCTTATAGACCCTAGATGTGTCCATAAAGAGGACCTTTCATGCTTTATTGTTATCAAGGGTTGCATGGGATGTTTACAGTTCTTGTGATAGCAATAAAAGGGCTTAAAAAAAAAAATTTTTTTTATAGTGCTTACAGTATAAAAATATATTTTTTTAAATAAAAAAAAGTTTTCAAGCACCCCTGTGTGAGAGCAATAATTATACCTCTAGACCTTCTTTGTAACTCTAAATTGGTAACCTGTAAAAATAATTGAAAGCGTCGCCTATGGAAATTTTTAACTTGCCGACCAGGCCATAGACAAATGATGTCCTGGTCAGCAAGTGGAATACCGGGGTTATGGCTGCAGAAATGCGCCATAGCCCCGGTATTGTTTTCTTTCAGCCGGCGATTCTATACAAGCTAAAAGTGGTCCGAATAACAAATATGCCTCTGGATCACTTTTAGGAGTGGTAGGAGGTGCCATCCCGCGCTGCCGGCGCTTCCAGGGTTTACCTGACCGATCCGTGAAGCCCGGGACCCATCCGGCACCGGCGAATGCTTGCAATAGAGAGGAGTCACCACTCAATTCTAAGGTCTTGGAGGACTGACGCAACATCATGACATTACTTCCGGTTCCTCTGGCATGTAAACAAGACTATTTTTTTTTTTAAGTAAAAGATCAAAAAAATAATTATGTTTTTGTTTTGAAAGGTAGAGGAGCGATTTGACCCCAGATCTCTCCATAAAGAGAACCTGTCATGCTGTATTGCTATCGCAAGGGATGTTTAAATTTCTTGCGATAGCAACAAAAGTGATCAAAATTTTTTTTTTTTTTAAAAGGGACAGTGTGGAAAAAAAAATGGAATAAAATAAATAATAATAATAAAAAAAATGGAAAGCACCCCTGTCCCCCCTGTGCAGTGGTGAATGCATAAGTAGATCACACCCACATATGTAAACAGCTTCAAACCACACATGTGAGGTAAACTTGCCCAAAAAAAAGAGTGAGAACAATAATTCTAGCACTGAACTTCCAATGTAACTCTAAACTGGTAACTTGAAGACATTTTTAAAATGTTGCCTATGGGGATTTTTAAGTAGCATAGTTTGGGGCCATTCCATAAGTGTGCTCAGTTTTAAAGCATTACATGTTGGGTATCTACTCGGCGTAACATCATCCTTCATATTTTTGGTTATATATTATGTTTTGTTTTTAAATTCATTAAATTGCTGCACAAAAACATAAAAAAATTGCAACAATCGCTATTTTATTCTCTAAGGCCTCCTGCTATAAAAAAAAAAAAAAAAAAAAAAGAATATATATATATATATATATATATATATATATACACACACACACAAACACACCGGTGTATATATATATATATATATATATATGTTAGGGGGTTCTAAGTAATTTGCTAGCTATAAAACACAGATTTTTACATATATCAGAGAAGTGTCAGAATTGGCCAAGTAGGCAAGTGGTTAAGTACCTTAGCTTCTCACCATTCTACGATAGTGCACAATTTTAAAGCATGATATGTCAGGTATATATTTACTCAGCGTAACATCATCTTTTATATGTTACAAAAAAATTGGGTTATATATTGTGTTTTTTTAGATTATCATCCACGAAAGTGTATTTTTTTCCCCAAAAATTGCGTTTGAAAAACCGCTGAAATATCATGCGTCAAAAAAAATTGCAATGGCTGCCATTTTATTTTCCAGGGTCTCTGCTAAAAATAAATATATACTGTTTGGGGGTTCTAAGTAATTTTCTAGGAAGAAATACTGATTTTTATTTGTAAGGTGTCGGCCTGGTCTTAACGTGGATAGTTACCCTTATTTCTCCGATGCGACATACAAAGTTTTGCTCCTCTTTATCAGGCGTCAGGTTGGAAAAATGGACAGATAGACTGGTCAGGAAACATCCGCTGAGTTGCACCTCATAATATCTATAAACAAATGGTAACATGTTACAACATAAGCAATCTCCTACATCTCAGCTCTGTTTAAACAACTTTTAGTTTTAGATTTGAAAAGTGTGGATGCCTTAGAAACTGTTGGGTATTTATCACTGATCTAAAGATCAACATACCGAGCACTCAGCTGCTTGTCGGTAGGGCGAAACTCAATGACAAAATGCTGGCAGATCAGTCTGAATCATATACTGTATATGTTTATTGTTCACAGAAGTGTAGGTCCAACATGTTTCAGGGCAGTGCACCCTTCATCAGGTTTGTTTGGAACCTTTGTAAGGCAAGATATACTAATTAAAAACCCTGCTTTAGTAAAAAAGAAAGTACCTAAGTCAGAGGTATTCAGTGAGGGTTCCACAAAGCCCAAAAGGTTCTTCCAGTGGTTTCATAGTTAGTAAGGTTGAATAAAGACACCAGTCCATCCAGTTCAACCTGAGTGAGTGTCTACAATTGTCCCTATCCCTGTACATTGCACACTTACATCGGTCCCTACCCTCAAGGAGCCCACAATCCAAGGTCCCCATTCATATACTAGGGTCAATTTTTGGACAGAAGCCAATTAACCTACCTGCATGTCTTTGGATTGTGGGAGGAAACCGGAGTACCCAGAGGAAACCCACGCAGGCACAGGGAGAACATGCAAACTCCAGGCAGGTGGTGTCGTGGTTGGGATTTGAACCAGCGACCCCTCTTACTGCTAGGTGAGAGTGCTACCCACTACATCACTGTGCCACCCACTCTGCCGGTTGCCAGAGGTTCCAGCAATGTAAGGACGTACTTCTCAGTGACATAAATTAAGGAAGCCTTTCTCAACCATAGTTCCATGGAACCCTGGGGTTCCTCCAGAGATTGCAAGGGGTTTCATGAGCTGTGGTGGATTAAACTCCCACATAATGTTGCCTGCATGGTTCTGCCACCAATACCTCATGGTAGAGCCAACGGCATGGGACCAATGGAGCTCCTCCTCCCTTTTGTTGGTTAGGTAAACACTGGCACCAATGACTGTTTTTTGCCTCTAAAGGAGGGCATTCTTCCCAGTGACCACCAATGTAGGGGACATTCTTCCCAAAGGGACATTTTTCCCAATGACCACCAATGTGAGGAGCATTCTTCTGACTGAACAACAATGTATGGGAAATTCTTCCTACTGACCACCAATGTAAGGGACATTCTCCCACTGACCACCAATGTAAGGATCATTCTTCCCACTGACCACCAATGTAAGGGACATTCTTCTCACTGACCACCAATGTAAGGGTTATTCTTCCGACTGATCACCAATGTAAGGGTCATTCTTCCCACTGACCACCAATGTAAGGGACATTCTTCTCACTGACCACCAATGTAAGGGTCATTCTTCCCACTGACCACCATGTAAGGAACATTCTTCTCACTGACCACCAATGTAAGGGTCATTCTTCCCATTGACCACCAATGTAAGCAACATTCTTCCCACTGACCACCAATGTAAGGAACATTCTTCCCACTGACCACCAATGTAAGGAACATTCTTTCCACTGACCACCAATGTAAGCAACATTCTTTCCACTGACCACCAATGTAAGGGTCATTCTTCCCACTGACCGCCAATGTAAGGGACATTCCTAAAACAGGATATACCTGACCTGTGCATAAAACACTGATCTAAATACATTGTAAAAATTAACATTGTTACAATGTATTTTTTTCAATGAAGACTGCAAATTCCTTTAGGAATCATTTACACACAGTAGCTGCTGTGGGAGCTCCCAAAACACTAAAGGGGACTGTCCGTGACACGGGTAGCTCGGTCTTGCAGATTACACCCGCATATCGGCTGTGGAAAGGAGGAAGACCTGGGCATTGGAGTTTTTTTTGTGCATACCACGTACCAAGGTGTGCAAGTGGTTTTTATATACTAACCTTTTTACCCATCCGGATGCTTTGCCATGCTGAGGGTCTTTAAGAAATGAAGGTGGATCTTGGAGGGATGTCGGGGTGTGCGTTCGATGCTGCACTATTTGATGAGGAAGAGAAAACAAAATGAAAAAGTTCCAGAGTAATAGTGTTAACCTGAAACAGAGACGGTGCACAGAATCACACGCCTTTTAGTCGGACACATTTACATTGACAGGGAGGAAATGTAAGTAAATAATGAAAATTCAAATAATCCTTAAAGTGGGGTGCCCCTAAAAAAAAAAAAATTAAAAGTCAGCAGCTACAAATACTGCAGCTGCTGACTTTTAATAATCGGACACTTACCTGTCCCAGGGTCCAGCGATGCAGGGGGAACAAAGCCCCTCCTTGTTCCCCGCTTTGCTCGCGGCGCTGTCATTCATACAGTGGGCACCCGGCTGTGGCTTCACAGCCGGGCACCCACTGCGCATGCGCGAGCGGCGCGCCGTGATACGCCGCACAGTCACCTGGGACATGTGACAGGTCCCAGATGTCTGTGCGGCACGAGGGGAAGTGATGTCACCAGCCCGAGCAAGGAAGAAGGCAGACTACGAGGAACCCCCTAGCAACAAGTATTTAGAGGTGAGTAAAACATTTTTTTTTTCCAATTGGTTTTTTTTTTGTAAGAATTTTAAACATTTTTTTTATTTTTTGGTGGCAACACCACTTTAAGAGGCAAGGCTGCTCTAATATTCAAGAGAGGGGATCTAGATTGTTACAGAAACACATTGTTGATGGCAAATATGGTACTGGATATTTCATACTTAATTATATATATATATATATATATATATATATATATATATATATATATATATATATATATATATATATATATATATATATATATTAAACTTAATTATATATTTTTTAACCACTTCCAGACTGCAGCACGCCAATATACATTTTAACTTTGAAAATTGTTACGGCAGCAGCTAGCTTCCATAACCCCGGTATCCTCTTATTCAGCCGGCAACCTGGTTTCCGATAATAGTGGTCTCTGCAGCGGATTCGCTGCAAGATCACTTTTATCAGTGGCGGGAGAGGCCCACCCCCCCCCCCCCCCCACCGTGCTCCGATGCCCTTGAGTGCTTTCTCCTCTGTGGCATAGAGACGAGTGAGAGGAAGATGGCCCCCACCCGTCTCCATACCATTGCAGGGCAGAAGCGACGTCAAAATGTCACTTCCGCCCATAGCTCTTAAAAGGGACATTTTTATTTATTTTTATTGCATTTTAGTGTAAATATGAGATCGGAGGTCTTTTTGACCGCCAGATCTCATATTTAAGAGGCCCTGTCATGCTTTTTTCCTAATACAAGGGGTGTTTACATTCCTTGTAATAGGAATAAAAGTGACCAACATTTTTTTATTTTTTATTTAAAGAACAGTGTCAAAATTAAAAATAAAAGGTAAAATAAATAAGGAAAAAAAAAATGTAAACGCGCCCTGTCCCGCCGAGCTCGTGTGCAGAAGCGAAAGCATAAGTGAGTTGCGCCCGCATATGAAAACGGTGTTCAAGCCACACTTGTGAGGTATGGCCGCGATCTTTAGAGCGAGAGCAATAATTCTAACACTAGACCTCCTCTGTAACTCAAAACATGTAACCTGTAGAATTTTTTTAAATGTCACCTATGGAGATTTTTTTATTATTATTGCATCAGGAGAGGTCACCCCCTGCCGCTTTCCAGTGGTTCTTGGGCTTACCTGGCTTCATCAGGAAGCCCAAGAAGAAAGAGGGCTCTATGGCCTAGGAGGCCGGGAGTGACGTCATGCCGCTCTGATCACTTAGCAGAAAGAGCAGCGGCTGCTGAAAATTTTTATATCAAGTTATGGCATCCAGCTGCAGCCATAACCCCCCCCCCCCCCCCCGGTATTACACAGTAAAAATATGACATCTTAGGCGGTACAGACTTTACAAGCATCGCCAACCAACAAATGGCTCACCGGTCAGTTCGGAGACACTCTCCACGCTGCATAATGGGGCGTCTAGGGTGGTAAGCTCCAGTGATACTGCGACATTGGATGACCCCTCCAGCCTGTACACCATGGACAGCAAGATCTTCTCCGGAGCGGGGACGTGTAGAGAGAACAACCTACCAAAAACACAGCATTGTACAAATGAGGGATCTCAAATGATTCCGAGCAAAGCAGATTTACAACAAATAGAGAAAGTTTTGAGGAGCGATTTATAATAGAAGGTAACATATCTAAATATGCTGCTGGGGGGGTCTGTCATATCAGCAAAAGGGGAACAGCCATTGTTCTGTAGCTCTTGTTAGTTGCCTGGGCTTTGCTTCTCTACTCAGTGAGACCATGAACTTGAACAGGAATGGTTGAGCAAGGACCCTAGATATGCATACATGTTCCAGGGTTCAAGTGTCACTAGACCTACAAAACTATCAAATAGCAAGAAAAGAGATATGGGATTTTAAAAGATACAAATTAAAGACAATTAAATCAGATTTTAATCTAAAAAATGAATACAAATAATTTTATTGAAAAAATATAGATAAAAACAGTGAATACAAGTACATCCAAAGTCATGAGTACATACACCTAATGCCTATTACAGACAGTGATGATACTGTATTCACGTATATATGATCATACGTCCAGCAAGCTTCTACAAGCTTACCAAAAAAACACTCCACATCCCGGAAAAAATAAAAATAAAAAATAAAATGTACATTTTTTTCCCTTTCGACAGACTGCGATGCCGCCTACTCCAGGACCCATATTTGAGGTTGGGAGTGTCGCAGCCTGTCGAAAGGGGAAAAAACTATATAAAATATTTAATTTTTTTTATTTATTTTTTTCCGGGATGTGGGTTGGTTTTTTGGTAAAAATAAAAGGGGGGGGGGGGGCAGGGGTGATTAGAGTTGTAGGTTTTTTGGAACCTTCAGTTGATCAATGCGGTCATGTTTGATGAATTTAAGTGAATTTGATATTTGTTATACTAATTTGTATTTTTTTTTATACACCTAAGGTTGAATACACTACATAAATGTTGTCTTGTTTTAAATTTAAATGATCTGGCCCACTTTCCTGATGAAGCCCTTCCGGCGAAACATGTAGAAGCTTGCTGGACGTATGATCATATATACGTGAATACAGTATTATCACTGTCTGTAATAGGCATTAGGTGTATGTACTCATGACTTTGGATATACTTGTATTCGCTGTTTTTATCTATTTTTTCAATAAAATTATTTTTATTCATTTTTTATATTAAAATCTGATTTAATTGTCTTTAATTTGTACCTTTAAAATCCCATATCTCTTTTCTTGCTCTTTCTTAATTTCAAAGGGATGTTGGTACCATTGTTTGCTTAATCTGTTTGGAATTTGGTCCCCAACTATTTCTTCTACAAAACTATCAGTAAATGCTCACTCAGTCACTACGAGATTCGTAGTCATTTTTTTTTTTATTCTACAAAAAAAAATAAAAAATAAAAAATAAAAACAACTGGTAGATCCTGCTGCTCTCTATCTCCACCTTCTTTTCATGTCCCCAATTCAGCTAAATAAAAAAAGGGGGAAATTGGGACTTTGAATGAGGCTAATGGCTGGTTGTGGTTTAAAAGATATGTGAACATGTTTACTAACATATAAATGTAAATAAGTTACAGTGGTGCACGTCATATAAAAGGGTAATGTCATATGAAAATGAAAAATGGTAATTAAAAACCCGCGCTGTGGAAATATAAACAAAAATTTAACATTTTAAATTAAAAAATTAGAAAATATATATCCTAGGGCTGCTGCTGAAATGAAAGGTAAGTACCCCAAAAAAAAAAAAAAATTGTAAAAAAAAAATTAAAAAACAGCGCTGCACCTACTATTATGCAAATATGTGCCAACAATCTTCATACAATAGTATACATATTGAAATATAACCAATCAAAAGTGCTGTGCAGGCAGAATACTACTATGACCAAATAAAGAGCTAAGTGCCAAACTATAACCAATATAAATCGTAATCAAATATACATGTAAAGTCCGTGTATATATATCCTGTGCAATTAAATTGATTGTTTAGATTTCAATATGTATATTATTTTATGTAGATTGTTGGCACATATTTGCATAATAGTAGGTGCAGCGCTGATTTTTTATTTTTTTACATCAATGTCATATGAAAAACCATGCATGAATGGCATGGACGGCATGAATATGCATTAATATATACATATAACAGCACACAATAATACAGACATAGTAATACTGTAAAAATACATGCATAAACACATATAATATTGCCAATAAATGGCAATAAGGGATAAACGTGTAGATTGTGTTAGTAGAAGTGAAAGGTGGTGGTTCCAGATAATTTCTGTTAAAGCATACATCCTGAAAAGTTAAAGTTACATCCTGAAATCCCAACGCATTTCGTGTAAAAACACTTCCTCTGGGCGGATGCTACATAAAAATCAAATATAGTTAAGTCTAATACTAAATGGACACAACAGGAGAGAACAGAATTGTCAGTCCTGGGTACTTCCATACAGCATTCCACAGCGGCATATGGTAAGTAAGGGGGCCAGGGCCCAGGTGTCAGGGGTGTCAATTCAGCTAGGGATTTTGCAGCCGTGGTGGCAACTCTGCACATGCTCAGTTTTCAGTGATTTTCTATGCTGCGTATTTCCTCCCTATCGCATCTGAGCAGCCCATGTGACTACAGAGTCACACATGTGGGTGAGGGCGAGGAGACACTATCCTAGTCACTGATTTTTTTTTTAAGATTTATGCTGCAGTTTTTTTAACCACTTAAAGTGGGGTACCCCTTAAAAAAAAAAAAATTTAAAGTCAGCAGCTACAAATACTGCAGCTGCTGGCTTTTAATAATCGGACACTTACCTGCCCCAGGGTCCAGCGATGCGGGGGAACGAAGCCCCCCCCCCCCTCGTTCCCCGCTCTGCTCGCGGCGCCGTCATGCATACTGTGGGCACCGAGCGGCGCAGGGCACCGTGATACGCCATACAGTCACCTGGGACACGTGACAGGTCCCAGGTGAATGTGCGGCGCAAGGGGAAGTGATGTCACCAGCCCGGGCAATGAAGAAGGCAGACTACGAGGGACCCCCTAGCAACCGGTATTTAGAGGTGAGTAAAAATTTTTTTTTTTGCCAATCATTTTTTTTTTTTAATTTTAAGCAGCTTTTCATTTTTTGGTGGCAACACCACTTTAAGCCCCTGACCATTTTCCAGCTAAAAGGACCAGGCCCCTTTTTGCAATTCGGCACTGCGTCGCTTTAACTGACGATTGCAATGGTCCTGCGACATGGCTCCCAAACAAAATTGGCGTCCTTTTTTCCCCCACAAATAGAGATTTCTTTTGGTGGTATTTGATCACCTCTGCGTTTTTTATTTTTTGGCAAAAAATATATAAAAAGAAAATGTTTTTCCTCAGTTTAGGCCGATACGTATTCTTCAACATAATTTTGGTTAAAAAAAAAAAAATCGCAATAAGCGTTTATTGATTGGTTTGTGCAAAAGTTATAGCGTCTACAAAATAGGGGATAGTTTTATGGCATTTTTATTATTCTTTTTTTTTTTTTACTAGCAATGGCGGCAATCAGCGATTTTTATTGCGACTGCGACATTATGGCGGACATGGACAATTTTGACACATTTTTGGGACCATTGGCATTAATACAGCGATCAGTGCGATTAAAAATGCACTGATTAACCACTTCAATACAGGGCACTTAAACACCTTCCTGCCCAGACCAATTTTGAGCTTTCAGCGCTGTCGCACTTTGAATGACAATTGCGCCGTCATGCTACACTGTACCCAAATGAAATTTTTATCATTTTTTTTCCCACAAATAGAGCTTTCTTTTGGTGGTATTTGATCACCTCTACGGTTTTTATTTTTTGCGCTACAAATAAAAAAATACCGAAAATGTTGAAAAAAAAAATGTTTTTTTTTGTTTCAGTTTCAAAACTTTGTAAATAAGTATGTTTTCTCCTTCACTGATGGGCACTGATGGGGCTACACTGATGGGCACTGATAAGGTGGCACTGATGGGCACCAATGTGGCACCAATGAAGTGGCACTGATAGGCGGCACTGATGGGCGACACGGATGGGCGACACGGATGGGCGACACGGACGGACACTGATAGGTGGCACAAATTGGCACTGATGGCTGGCACGGATGGGCATGGATAGGCGGCACAGGTGGGCATGGATAGGCGGCACAGGTGGGCATAGATAGGCGGCACAGGTGGGCATGGATAGGCGGCACAGGTGGGCATGGATAGGCGGCACAGGTGGGCACTCATAGGCGGCACAGGTGGGCACTCATAGGCGGCACAGGTGGGCACTCATAGGCGGCACAGGTGGGCACTCATAGGCGGCATCAGTGTTATAGTAATGGATGCCAATCAGTGATGCCCATTGTGGCCACTGATTGGCATCCATTATGGGCACTGATTGGCACCCATTGTGCTGACTGGCACCCTGGTGGTCTAGGGAGGATTATGGATTTTTATTACCTTTTCCCTGGTGGTCCAGTGTGGGCATCCTCGGGGGGGCTGTGCTGATAATCGATCAGCACAGACCCCCCCTGTCAGAGGAGCAGCCGATCGGCTCTCCTCTACTCGCGTCTGACAGATGTGAGTGAGGGAAAGCCGATCACCGGCTCTTCCCATTTACACTGTGATCAGCCGTGATTGGACACGGCTGATCACATGGTAAAGAGTCTCCGTCGGAGACTCTTTACCGAGATCGTAGTTGCCGGGTGTCAGACTGACACCCCGCAACAACGATCGCCGCGATGCGCGCCCCCTGGGGGCGCGCAGCGGCTCATTATCCTGATCACGTCATATGACGTCCGGTTAGGATAATGAAACCACTTTGCCGCCGTCAATTTGTAATAGGGCGGGCGGCAAGTGGTTAATGTAAAAATGTCGCTGGCAGTTAAGGGGTTAACCACTACGGGGCAGTGTAGGCATTAAGTGTGAGTGTTTTTTTATTGTAGGGGGGTGTGGCTTGGCGTGTGACATCACTGATCGTCTTTCCCTATAACAGGGAACAGACGATCAGTGACAGCTACACTAGGAAGTAGAGGGGAGAGGTTTGTTTACACAGACCTCTCCTCGTTCTTCAGCTCTGTGACTCGATCGCTGGACACCGCCACGGAGCTCAGGACCGGGTCGAGAGTGCGCCGCCGGCGGTGCGCGCACGACCCACGGCTGGGCTCTTAAAGGGCAACGTACCGGTACGTGCCTGTGACCAGCCGTGCCATTCTGCTGACGTACATCGGCGTGAGGCGGTCCTTAAGCGGTTAACATTGATGCACCTTTAGTGATCTTCTGTTTTGTGCTATTTTTTTAATAAACACCTCAAAAGGTTTTACACTATTGGAAGCCCCGTTTATTTCTTTTGGGTGTTACTTGGCTGACATGAGGTGAACGGCTGGAGAGGCGTGCACTGCCTGCACTACTTCCTTATGGATGCCTGGAGCCGGTATATCCCAAAGCGCATTTGACCTTCCATTATAGAGGGTCCATATTGTGGGGTAAGGGTACATCCTATATGTTGGGGACATCACCTGGTGGAGGAAACGGTTGGATTCCATTTGCACTAGTACTTTATAGAGCACCTTTGTTTCACTGATCTGTTGGATTTATAGATCATCAGTTGGACTTTGCTCACATTATTGTTTATGTAGTGCAACTTTTTTTTTTCTTTTATGTGGGCAAATACACAGTGGTAAATAACAGCTCGACTCTCTCCTTCATACCCGCTAAACGCAATGGAGTGGGATGTTACATGTAGATTGATGGAGGCTTCACCTCCTTCTTATTCTAACACACAGGCTGGAGGGACATGACACAGCCTGTGGCTGGCAGAAATCCACCCATACTATGTTATTGCCAAAATAATGATAATAATAAAGATTTGATTTAAAATCTTTAAATAATAAATAATTATTTATTTTTACTCTGCATTCCAAATATTTCTTTTTTTTTTTTTTTAACATGTGACCAGCAGCAAATGACTAGAAGCTCCTCCTGCTTATGCTTCCCTCCAGACAGGCTGAGAAAGAGCTGGGCCATGTGACAGCTGTATAATCAATTAGGAAAATAGTACTTTGAGTTTTCTTTTTATAAAAAAAATTTTTTATACTTATCAGGCAGCCCATATTACTGATTTCACCCCAATCTCAATTGTGTATTCCTAACCTAATTTATCATATCCAAAGTTAGATTTTGGGGGGGTGGGGGGAGAGTGTGAGGTGCTGGATCCTTAAAATGGATGTAAACCCCCCTAAAAAAAAATTAAATTAAGGCTTGCACCTTGTACAGTATAGGATTTCATGTAATCTGTGCCCAGTCTTGCCACGAAGAGTTAATCCAGTTCTGAGCAATCCTCTTATCTTTTTTCAGTAAGATAAAAACGGACACACAGAGAAATAGTAGTCAGTTCTCCCCCCCCCCCCCCCCCAGACAGGTACATTGTCCAAGCCCTGAAGAAGTGGGATCCTTGGCTCCCGAAACGCGTTGAAAGTCTTCTGCCTTCCTGATATTATGTGTGATGGTAACAATACTGGATCTTAGACAATCCTTTGGCATTCGCTTTTTTGCCTTCACTAGCTCATCATGAGACTAGGAGGCCTGGATGTAGCAGTGTCTGAGGACAGTCAGCCCCTGAGCGCATTAAAGAGGAAGTAAACCTTGATGGGTTTACTTCCTCTTTGTCTCCCTGCAAAGGTAAAGCATAATGGGCTACTATACATCGCATAGTAACCCATTATGTGTCACTTACCTGACACAGGAGCCAGCGATGTCACCGCTGTCCCCTGTAGTCCGGAGCCTCCATCTTCTTCCTGATATCGCTGCTCCGGCCATTCACAGCGCCGGAGCAGCAATGACGTCACTGCATGACGTCACAGCATGCGCACAGGAGATGCCACTAACGGCATATCGCCGTTAGCAGCGGCATGCCACTGACAGCGAAAGTGCGCCTGCACCATAGACAGCTGTCACTGTCTTTTAGTAAATATCTCCTAAACCGTGAAGGTTTAGGAGATATTTCTTGGACCTACAGGTAAGCCTTAATCTAGGCTTACCTGTAGGTCAAAGTGGTTTGTAAGGGTTTACAACCACTTTAACCAAGTGCCATCCCACCTGAGTTTCAGCAGACTATAAAGATACCACAACATGACAGCCAATCAGAAGCTCCATCAGGCAACTCACTTTAAAGAAACACCATTGGTGTTAGCCGATAAATTTCCTTCCACCAGGAGAGAGTTGCCTCCATTCCAGGCTTCCTGTGAGCAAACCCGAGTCTTCACATAGCTGCTGTCTTCACCCGGCTCTACCGCAGAGAAGATGGGCTGTAGTTCCTGAGCACTTAAATTAAACCAGGGCCCAATATCTTCCGCCTGAAGCAAAGCAAGAACCATCAGAGTTAAAAACAAAAACAAAAAAACATCTTCATGTCTTCATGGGAAAAAACACATAATGAAACCTCTACTTCACCATTTAAAGTGTCTGTAAACCCTTACCCAGTAAAGGGAATGGCCTTAGGGGACACACGAAGATTGCACAAATCCTCCTACATAAATTGTACCCGTTTAACTATAGCCTTCTCTTCTCTACATCCATTCAAAGTGCAGAATTTATAAAGCCTGTCTGAGTGTTCAGAAAAAGGGGGCGGAGAGTTGAAGTTGCACTCTGTAGAGTTCAGTGAGGAGAGCTCTGAGAGCTGATTGGAGGGAAGAGACACCCCCCCCCCCTTCACGCAACACTCAGGAACAGAGCCGAGGCTGTCAATCAGCTGGAGCTCCTTCCCCTGTCACCATTTTTCTCCTGGTGTCAGGAAAACTTGTCAGAAGTGATCTATGCTGATAGTAGAGGAGGGAGGCAGCAGACACAAATGACACTTAGAGACAAGTACACACTGCTCTGCTCTTCTCTATGGCCTAGGAGGACCAGAGCAACGTCACTTCCAGCCCCATGTAAACAGGGCCTTTTTTTTTTTTTTTTTTTTAAAGCAAATGATCACTTTTTTTTTTTTTTTTTTTTTTTGATCTTTTGCTTTTAAAAGATAGAAATGGATTTGGGGTTTTCTAGAACCTGTCATGCTGTATTGTTATCGGTAGGGATGTTTACATTTCTTGCGATAAAAAAAAAAAATTGATCACCTTTATTGCTTTTTTTTTTTTTAAGGCGACAAGTGTAAAAATAAAATTCTACGAGCGTGTGCAATTTTAGGTATTTAGGCACATGTTAGGTATCTATTTACTCGGGGTAACATCTCTTTTTACAAAAAATGGGGTATATATTGTATTATTTTTATTTTATTTATTAAAGCGTTACTAAAGTCTTGTTTTTTGTCATACTTACTGGCTCTATGCAATGGTTTTGCACAGATCAGCCCAGATCCTCCTCTTCTCGGGTCCCACACGGGCACTCCTGGACCCTCCCTCCTGTTGAGTGCCCCCACAACAATCAGCTTGCTATAGGGGCACCTGAGCCGAGGCTGTGTGTATCCATTCAGACATGGAGCAGCTGCACAGCTTCATTCCCTTTCTCTCCTCTTTGGCTCAGCCAATGAGGAGGGAAAGTCCCGGGCAGCCGAGTCTCTCGTGCAACATCACTGGATTGGAGGGAGCTCAGGTATTAGGGGGGCTGCTGTACACTAGAGCTGCACGATTCTGGCCAAAATGAAAATCATGATTTTTTTGCTTAGAATAAAAAGATCACGATTCTCTTGACGTAAAATCTTTGACATTTAATAAAAGAAATTAAGAAAAAAATGTGCTAACTTTACTGGTGTTTTTTTTTTTGGTTTCAATTCATTAACATAATTTTTTTCCAAAAATGTTTTATTTGAAAGACCGCTGCACAAATACAATGTGACATAAAATAATGCAACAACCACTTCTCTAGGGTGTCTACTAAAAAAATATTATATATATATATATATATATATATATATATATATATATATATAAATAAAATGTTTGGGGGTTCTAAGTAATTTTCTAGCAAAAAATAAAATAAAAAAATGATTTTAACTTGAAAAGGTTTATTGTTTAAGTAGTTAAACTTTTTTCACGTACACACGAAGTTCTATTCCATTTACAAATTGTTACAATGTTTATACTGAAGTTCAACTGATAAAGAAGGTTTTGATTCTTGGCAGACTGCCGTTTTTTTCCTTCCTTTCTTTTGACAGCTGTGGTTTCAGAAGAGCAGAGAGAATTCTCTGCATATAAAGAATCGGGAAACACTTTTGTCAAGATCGCAATAACAATTTTTGATGATTAATCGTGCAGCTCTACTGTACACAGAAGCATTTTTTATTTGAATGCTAAAAAATAAATATATAATGTTTGCGGGTTCTAAGTGATTTTCTAGGAAAAAAAAAAAGAGAGACCAGGTCCTTAAGTGGATAAACCTCTCTATATATAATATTCTGGAGGGTTATCCCGTGTACACACGACCGGACTTTTCGATGGACTAGGTCCGACAGTCTTCCCGACGGACTTTCGGTGGACCTTCTGAATGAACGGACTTGGCCACACACAATCACACCAAAGTCCGACGGATTTGAACGTGATGACGTACGACCGGACTAGAATAAGGAAGTTCATAGCCAGTAGCCAATAGCTGCCCTAGCGTCGGTTTTTGTCCGTCGGATTAGCACACGAATGGATTTCTCAGTCCGGCGGAGTTCCGGCGGAAAATTTAAAACATGTTCTATTTCTAAAGTTGGATTTTTGGCAAGCAAAGGTCCGATGGAGCCCACACAAGATCGTATTGTCCGACGGACTCGTCCCGTCGGACCTTTGCTGTCAAAAAGTCTGGTCGTGTCTGTGTATGTGGCATTAGCGAATCTTTAGGCCTAAACCGTACCTTTTAGCATGTGTGCAAAAATGAAAATACATCCCTGGCAGCAAAAGGCTTGAAAGGATTTTACAAATGAAAGCAAAAACACACTAAAACCAGCCGTTTAATATATCTCTGGTGTCCTCTCTTTTCCGCAATCCTCCACTAACCCTATACAGGGCTCATGTGCTATCCTTTGCACTAGCAAAGCAATGAGTTGCTTTTATTCATGGGAGAGACATGGCTGAGACCACCGGCATATACTACGATTCTTCAGGTGCTCCAACACACAACTCACCTCTCCGTAAAAAAATCTCTTCTTTCCGTATCCAAGACAGAACGAAGAACATATAGGAAGGGTGCAGAGACTGTGGATGTACATGTGATTCTCCAAGAGAGACCAAAACCTGCAGAAAGATTATGGGATGATTCAAATAAATTGTTATATAAAAACACAATTCCAAATGTTTAAGACCCCTTTCACACTGGAGCGGCGTTGGCTGTAAAACGCTGCTATTTTTAACGGCGCATTACCGCCAATTTCGCGGCACTATTCGGCCGCTATACACCGCTCCTTTCACTGCTTTTACCGTCCTGCCAGCACACCGCTCCAGTGTGAAAGCCCATGGGGCACACTGAGGCGCTTCTAAACTAGCAGTAAAACATTTGAGTGCTTTTGACGAGTTTTTCCAGGCGCTAATTTTTAATGGAGAGGAGTGTTTTTTCACCCCCCTGCCAGCCCACTGCCCCAGTGTGAAAGCATTCATTGATTTTAATAGAAATAGGTTTTCGTGAGCTTATCAGGAGCTTTATTTAGCGTGAAAGTGCCTGAAAAGCACCTCAGTGTGAAAGGGGTCTAAAATATAGAAACATAATTGACAAAGTGGAGCTCTAGGCTGTATTACATGTTTACCTGGCAGTTCTTAGCTACTCTGTTGTAAAAAAAAAAAAAAAAAAAAAAAACACCTTACAACACAAAACTAATAAATCAACATCAGTGCCCCAATGTTGCTTGGGGATCTCTCTTATGCATTATCTAAAAGAAAGATACACTTATATGGTTTATTTCACAAGTGAAGCTAAAACTAACATAACAAACAAATAAAATTAAAAAAAAGATGTTATAATTTTAGGGGAAAAAAGGTGAACTCAGCCTTTAACACAATGCAATGCGCTTCCGTTATACTACATCACAATGCAATAGATGTGAACGATCTGTGTGCCGTGGCTAGTTGCATTAAAAAAATGTTGCAAGTCCATTTTCAAAGCATTGCAGGGCTTTGGCAGCCTATTTAAAATGAACATGCGTGCGTTACTGCAACACCCTGGTGTGACAAGGGCCCAAATAGTTCATACAGCTTGTTATTTTTATCATCACTATTATTATTCCCACCTGTGCTGGTTCTCCAAGAACTGTTCCTTGTTGAAACATTCATAGACCCAGCCAGGAGCAAAGAGCGCAGCAGAGAAGCCATACTGACGGATCATCTGCAAAGACTGGAGAACAATACATGTTAGATTAGAGGGGCTGCATCGTCAGTATATGGGCAGATAGTCGGCAGCAGCGACATATGGAGCCGAGTCATCAAAACTGGAGAAAAAACGAATTACAACATAAAATGAGCTGTTACTGACAGTGACCAGAGTTCTTGTTTTAAAGTGGATGTAAACCCGATTCTTGAGCTCGGCACATATATCTGCAGTGTTTTCTTATCTCTCTTCAAAGCATGGTGTTCTGTGATTTTCTCCTGCTCTGTTCTTCAGTTATCAGCATGTTAACTTCTGACAAGTTCTCTGTCAACTGAGATAAAAGCAGCCAGAGGTTTGTGTTGGGGAGGATGCTATAGATTAGCAGAGTGCTGAAAAACAGACCTGAAAGTCTCTACCTATGAGGAGAGGGGGTGTGTGCCTTTCCTCCAATCAGCTGTCTTGGCTGTATGCCCAGACTTCACTGCAGTGCTGAACAGGAAGAAAAAATCTCCTAACATGATTTTAACTTTTTAAAGAATATATGAAGCTGAAAACAGCAGATATACCGTACATGTAAAACTTATGTAGGGAGATTTGTTTTATCCCTGTGTATCATCTGAGGCTGTTCACTTCACTGGGTATATGTGAGGGTTTACATCCACTTTAATGTTTCCTTAACCACCGTCAAGCCTTTTCTGGCACTTTTTGACTGTTGAGGTTGAGGCTGTGGTAACCATTGAGGAGGGAGAGTCCCGGACACCCGTGGCTCTCATGCAACATCGCTGGATCGAGATGAGGCCCAGGTAAGTATTAGGGGGGCTGCTGCACACAGGGTTTTTTTTCCTTTTCTTAATGCATAGAATCAAGGTTTGTTTTTTTCAGCAGGAATGTGGGGTCACGCAGTTCTGGCACCTCCAGAACTGATTGTATGTAATGGCAAGGGGTGCTGGGGTATGCTAGAGGGTCTAGTGATCCTGGCTCCTGGGGAATCTATTGTTACTGGAGGGGAGCTATTTTTGCCAAGGAAAGGGGTCTATTATTGCTGGGGAGTTCTTCTGTTGCTCGGGGAGGATCTATTGTTGCTGCAATGTGTGTTATGTTGCTGGGGGGGGGGGGGCAGTCATTGCTGGGAAGGATGTACTGTTCAGGGAGGGGTCTTTGTTGCTGGAGGGTCTATTGATGTTGGCTACTGGGGAATCTATTGTTGCTGGAGGGGATCTTCTTTTGCAGGGAGGTCTATTGTTGCTGGTGGGGGATATTATGTTGTAGGGGGTCATCGCTCTTGTTAGAGATCTACTGTTGAGGGAGGGATCTAATGTTGATGGCTGCTGGAGGGCTGCTTACCACCCTAGCATGGAACTGCTTCAATACCTGGTCAGGAGCATACAGGAGGAAATTCATATACAAAAGCACTGGCAAGATCATTAGGCATTTACTGACGATTTCCTATACAATAACATACGCTTTAAGTTAATAATAACTATTTCAATGGTTTTACTTTTGAGGCTTGATAGATTATATGATGTATATTATTATTGTTTATATTATTTGATATATTATTCTCTGGGTGTCTACTTTTTGTGTTTCTTTTGGCTGTAGATGTTCTTAGAGGTCCAGCTCCCAGTTCCTTGTAATAACACATCACTCTCAGGCTGAGTTCATATAAATGCGAATTCCATGGGTTTCGAACCGCATCCAATTTCGCATAACATGTGAACCGGCAGCCTTCTCAATGGAGCCAGTTCACATATCTGCGGGCCGGCCGCGATCAGTTTTTAACCACTTCCTGCCCGCCATTTAACAATATGATGTCGGCAAAGTCGTTGTGTTATTCTGATCAAACGTCATATGATGTGATCAGGAAAATCCGCGATCTCACGCCCCCGGGGGCGTACAGCGCAGTGATCATTGATGTGGTGTGTCAGTCCAACGCACCGCATCTCCGATCTGGGTAAAGATCCTCTGATGGAGGCTCTTTACCACGTGATCAGTTGTGTCCACATGGTGTAAACAGAAAAAGCCGTGCATTGGCTTTTCCTCACAGACAAGAGTAGAGGAAAGCCGATTGGTGGCTCTCCAGACGGGGGGGGGGGGGGGGTCTGTGCTGAGGATAGGACCACCAGCTATGCCACCCAGGACCACCAGAGATGCTGATCATGGATGCCCACCCAGGACCACCAAGGATGCCACCCAGGACCACCAGGTATGCCCCCCCATGACACCAGGGTTGCCAAATCAGTGCCCATTATAGATCCCAATCAGTGCCCAGCAAAAAAGCCTAGCAGTTCCTCATATCAGAGCCATCCAATAGTGCCCATCAGTGCCACCTATCAGTGCCGCCTATCAGTGTCCATCAGTGCTGCATCTATGAGTGCCCATCAGTGCAGAGTCTATGAGTGCCCATCAGTGCTGCATATTAGTGCCACCTATCAGTGCTGTATATCAGTGCCTCATCATCATTGCCCATCAGTGCGGCCTATCAGTGCCCATCAGTGTGGCCTATCAGTGCCACCTTACCAGTGCCCGTCAGAAAGTGCCTGGTATTGAAGTGGTCTTTCAAGTAAAAATTTGCACCTGAACTGGTGAACAAAACTGCACCGGACTCCTCTCACTAAACCAAGGAACCCGCGGCCGGACATATGTGAACCGAGCCTCAGACTGTGAGATGCTGCAAATCATCCATTGTCCATCGAAGGATCACCAACACTTTGACAGTTGTACACATTCACTACGTTTACCTTGAAGGTTTCAAACTGCCCTCCTACAACTTCTCCCCGACCGAAGATGTCCACTCCAACGTAGACGTCCGTCCTGCGGGGCTCCACCGCCATACGCTGCAAATGCTCCTCCTTCCAGTTGTAGTTTGTGAAAATTCCATCGCAAGCATCAAAAAACTGTCTATAGGTATAAAAGAAAGAAACACAAAGATACACAGAGATTTAACAAATCCTCCTACATAAGTTGTACCTGTTTATCTACAGCTGTATTTCCTCTACATCCATTCAAAGATCTCTCAGCAATGAAAAGCAGGGGGCGGAGAGTTGAAGTCACTTCAGTGAGGAGAGCTCTGAGAGCTGATTGTAGGGAAGGGACACAGCACATAGAAACAGAGCTAAGGCTGTCAATCCCTCCGACACCCATCATTCAGTAGTGCAGGAAGGAACCTTTTCCAAAATCACATTGGTGTCAATGGGCACCATTGAAAACAATGTGATTTGCATTGTCATGAAATTCTGCATGATTTAAGTCACATGGGAAATTGCACTTGTGTGAATCAGGTCTTAAGATGAAATTCTGTATAACATATTTTGCATTTTTGCATAACAGAGGTCATCTTGTCTATTTTACTAATAATATTTAATAATTTACTAATAATATTTCTTACGATTATGTTCAGTCTACTGATCCTTACTGGTGGCGTACACCAAGCATAATGGTGACTGCTAAGGGGTACTTACATTTTATTTTTTAAAGAAAAACATGTTTTGCATTTATGAAGGTGAGAGGTCACCTTGTCTATTTTTTATTAAAAATGTTTAATATTAATATGTATTACTAATAATAATTCTAGTCTACTGAACCTTACTGGAGTCTTATATCAAACATATTAATGACTGCTAAGGGGCACCAGAAAAAAGGGAAAATGTAACACATTTTGCATTCATGCAGGTCAGATGTCACCTTGTCTATTTTATTAATAAATAATATTTTATTATTAGTATTCTTAATCACCGTGTCTATTTTACTAAAAATATTTAGTATATTATTATTATTATTATTATTATTATTATTATTATTAATAATAATAATATTTTCAGTCTACTGATCCTTGCTGGGGTCATATACCAAACATATTGATGACTGCTAAGGGGCAGAGCTCATCTTGTCTATTTTATTACTCAATAATATTTTTATGTGTCGCGTCGCAAAGATCACTTTTATCTGAAAGCGGACCGCTCGCTGAAGAAGAGGATACCGGGGTTATGGCAGCTAGCTGCTACCATAAAACAATGATATTCCTCTTCAAAGTGCCGCCATATAACGGCATTTAAGATGCATTAATAATTTAGTTTATTCAGCATGAAAGTGAGCTTAGTTATGTAGCATGAGGCTGTATATTCTGCAACATTTACATTTTTGGTAAACTCATTCAATGAATCCAAGCTCTGCAAGCTGAGATAACATTCACTGCGTTGATGCATTCACACAATGATTGCCCATTTCCCCATATCCCATTGTTTTGCAAATCTATGTACACTACAAACTGTATGATTGTTTGAAGAGAAATGCATCTGTATCAGGCTCTAAATGTGAGGAGGAAGGGCAAGCAGTAAAATTGAAAGTGAAACCTTCTAAGCAGATTATAAACCTTGTGATCTTTCTGCACATAGCTTGAAGTGCTTCATTCCTCCCTTGAGAAGCAAAATGGCAGCAGACGGTAAAAGAGACTCAGTTTGGAAATATTTACTAACCTGACAGCTTATTATTCTAAATAGGAAATCTTCATTTTGTTTGAAAATATTAAAGATTCTAACTACCAGCAAGAATAAGGCCCTACATTTAAAGAGCACTGTCATTTCAGATCCATCATGGCAGCGCCTGTTAGCGGTCATCCACTCCCCTGCTGCAGCCACGTCCCTCACCTCGTTGCGTCACTGCCGCATCACCAGCCGTCCCATTAAAGTGAATGGGACTGTCGGTGAGTCAACAGCGGGTCACAGGACGAGCTGCTGCAGGACAGAGATGACCGTTTCTCTTTAAAAATTATGATTTAAACCGAGTTGATTCAAATCAAGCCTCTTTACTAGCGATTTAAATCAACTTGACTGAAATCAAATCCACTCTGGGTAGGATCAACAGTATTTTTGTTTTGTTTTTTGTCATGCATATAAAAAAAAATGCTTTTAATTACCGTATATACTCGAGTATAAGCCGAGATTTTCAGCCTCTTTTTTGAGGCTGAAAGTGCCCCCCTCGGCTTATACTCGAGTCATCGCTGTCTGCCTGCTCGATCAGCGTGTCGAGCAGACAGACAACGGACATTCTACCATTCAAACGCCACGCCTCCGCCTTCGCCTGTGATAGGCGGAACACTGAATTTCCCAGCAGCCTGTGTTCCGCCTATCACGGACATCGTCTCATCCTCGTACTACGGACGAGGATGAGACGATGTCCGTGATAGGCGGAACACAGGCTGCTGGGAAATTCAGTGTTCCGCCTATCACAGGCGAAGGCGGAGGCGGAGGCGCGGCGTTTGAATGGTAGAATGTCCGCCGAGGCGCCGACGAAGAGCGGCGATCCTGGCAAGGCACGGGACGGAGGCAAGGCAAGGCACGGCACAGGACGGGACGGAGGCAAGGCACGACACGGGACGGAGGCAAGGCACGGCACGGGACAGAGGCAAGGAGGCAAGGCACGGGACGGAGGCAAGGCTCGGGACACAGGTAGGCTGGACACACACACACACACACACACACACACACGGACACACACACACAGGGATGGATGGATACACACACACACAGGGATGGATGGAGACACACACACACAGGGATGGATGGATGGATGGAGACACACACACACAGGGATGGATGGAGACACACACACACAGGGATGGATGGATGGATGGAGACACACACACACAGGGATGGATGGACGGACACACAGGGATGGACGGACACACAGGGATGGACGGACACACACACAGGGATGGACGGACACACAGGGATGGACGGACACACACACAGGGATGGACAGGCATGTCTCACCCTCGGCTTATACACGAGTCAATAAGTTTGCCAGTTTTTTTGGGGGTAAATTGGGGGCCTCGGCTTATATTCGGGTCGGCCTATACTCGAGTATATACGGTAAGTATTTTAACAGACCAAAAATCAGAAGCTCATTTTTATAGTTTATATACACTGGAAAGGCCAATAACAATGACCACCCCGATGTTTACTTAATTGTCTTAGATTTGTTTTAAAAAAAGCATAGAATGAATAAGAAAGGGAAATTATATATAAACACAAACAGGGCTGTGAAAAAGTATTTGCCCCCTTTTTTTTTTTCAATTATTATTTAATTTATTAAAGGGAAAAAAAATCTGTTCAAACCTGCCTAGCCCTATGTGAAAAAGTAATTGCCCCCAACCATGCTGAATCATGAATGAACTGTGATTAACCAACATTTTTTGGAAGGATGAGTTAAATTTCACTTCCCACACCCACACCTAATTACTGCCAGACCTGTTGAATCAAGAAATAACATAAATAGAAGCTGTCTGACAAGGTGAAGCATACTAACAGATCACAAAAAGCCACACATCATGCCACAATCTAAAAAAATTCAAGAACAGATTAGAAACAAAGTAATGTACATGTATCGGTCTAGGAAGGGTTTCAAGGCCATTTTTAAGGCTTTGGAACTCAAGTGAACCACAGGGAGAGCCATTATCCACAAATGGAGATAACATGGAACAGTGGTGAACCTTCCTAGGTGTGGTCGGCCTACCAAAATTATTCCAAGAGCATGACGAAGACTACAGGAGGTCATAAAAGAACCCAGAACAACATCAAAAGAACTGCAGGCCTCACTTGCCTCGGGTAAGATCAGAGTTCATGATTCAACAATAAGAATGAGACTGGGCAAAAATGGCATCCATGGGAGAGTTCCAAGGCCAAAGCCACTGCTGACCAAAAAGAACACAAAGGCTCGTCTCACATTTACCAAAAACATCTGGATTATCCCCAAGACTTTTAGGCAAATATTCTGTGGAATGATAAGACAAAAATTGTACTTTTTGGAAGGTGTGCGTCCCGTTACATGTGGCATAAAACTAATACAGCATTTCATAACAAGAACATCATACCAACCGTCAGACTTGGTAGTGGTAGCGTTATGGTCTGGGGCTGCTTTGCACCTTCAGGACCTGAACTACTTACCATAATTGATGGAACCATGAATTCTGAGGTCTACCAGAAAATCCTAAAGGTGAATACCCGGCCATCAGTTCATGACCTCAAGTGCACTTGGGTTATGCAGCAGGACAATGATCCAAAACACAATAGAAAGTCCACCTCCAAATGGTTCAAACAAGCCCGGACTTAAATCCAATTGAGATGCTGTATCATGACCTTACACAGGTCGTTCATGCTGGAAAACCCTCCAATGTGGCTAAATGAAAATAATTCTGCAAAGAAGAGTGGGCCAAAATTGCTCCACAGCAATGTGAAAGACTCATTGCCAGTTATCACAAACCTATGATTGTAGTTGTTGCCACCAAGGGTGGCACAAAAAAATAATTAGGTTTAGGGGGCAATTACTTTTTCACATAAAGCCAGACAGCTTTTTTGCCTTAATAAATGAAACCATCATTTAAAAACTGCATTTTGCATTTACTAGGGTTATCTTTGTGTAATAATACAATTTGTTTGATGATCTGAGTCATTTAAGTGTGACAAATATGCAAAAAAAATAAAAATCGGAAAGGGGGCAAATACTTTTCACAGCATTTTATTATATATATATATATATATATTACATACACACACACACACACATACACGGTGCCTTGCGAAAGTATTCGGCCCCCTTGAACTTTTCAACCTTTTGCCACATTTCAGGCTTCAAACATAAAGATATAAAAAATTTTATTTTTTGTGAAGAATCACCAACAAGTGTGACACAATTGTGAAGTGGAACGAAATCTATTGGATTTTTGAAACTTTTTTAACTAATAAAAAAATGAAAAGTGGGGCGTGCAAAATTATTCGGCCCCCTTGCGTTAATACATTGTAGAGCCACCTTTTGCTGCGATTACAGCTGCAAGTCGCTTGGGGTATGTCTCTATCAGTTTTGCACATCGAGAGACTGAAATTCTTGCCCATTCTTCCTTGCAAAACAGCTCGAGCTCAATGAGGTTGGATGGAGAGCGTTTGTGAACAGCAGTTTTCAGCTCTTTCCACAGATTCTCGATTGGATTCAGGTCTGGACTTTGACTTGGCCATTCTAACACCTGGATACGTTTATTTGTGAACCATTTCTTTGTAGATTTTGCTGTATGTTTGGGATCATTGTCTTGTTGGAAGATAAATCGCCGTCCCAGTTTCAGGTCTTTTGCAGACTCCAACAGGTTTTCATCCAGAATGGTCCTGTATTTGGCTGCATCCATCTTCCCCCTCAATTTTAACCATCTTCCCTGTCCCTGCTGAAGAAAAGCAGGCCCAAACCATGATGCTGCCACCACCATGTTTGACAGTGGGGATGGTGTGTTGAGGGTGATGAGCTGTGTTGCTTTTACGCCAAAAACATATCGTTTTGCATTGTGGGCAAAAATTTCGATTTTGGTTTCATCTGACCAGAGCACCTTCTTCCACATGTTTGGTGTGTCTCCCAGGTGGCTTGTGGCAAACTTTAGACGAGAATTTTTATGGATATCTGTTAGAAATGGCTTTCTTCTTGTCACTCTTCCATAAAGGCCAGATTTGTGCAGTGTACGACTGATTGTTGTCCTATGGACAGACTCTCCCACCTCAGCTGTAGTTCTCTGCAGTTCATCCAGAGTGATCATGGGCCTCTTGGCTGCATCTCTGATCAGTCTTCTCCTTGTCTGAGCTGAAAGTTTAAAGGGACGGCCAGGTCTTGGTAGATTTGCAGTGGTCCGATACTCCTTCCATTTCAAAATGATCGCTTGCACAGTGCTCCTTGGGATGTTTAAAGCTTGGGAAATCTTTCTGTATCCAAATTCGGCTTTAAACTTCTCCACAACAGTATTACGGACCTGCCTGGTGTGTTCCTTGGTCTTCATGATGCTCTCTGCGCTTTCAACAGAACCCTGAGACTATCACAGAGCAGGTGCATATATACAGAGACTTGATTACACACAGGTGGATTCTATTTATCACCATCAGTCATTTAGTACAACATTGGATCATTCAGAGATCCTCGCTGAACTTCTGGAGTGAGTTTGCTGCACTGAAAGTAAAGGGGCCGAATAATTTTGCACGCACCACTTTTCAGTTTTTTATTTGCTAAAAAAGTTTAAAATATCCAATAGATTTCGTTCCACTTCACAATTGTGTCCCACTTGTTGGTGATTCTTCACAAAAAATTAAAAATTTATATCTTTATGTTAGAAGCCTGAAATGTGGCAAAAGGTTGAAAAGTTCAAGGGGGCTGAATACTTTCGCAAGGCACTGTGTGTATGTGTATGTATGTATGTATGTATGTATGTATGTATATATATATATATATTATATATATATTATATATATATTATATATATATATATATATATATATATATATATATATATATATATATATATATATATATATATACACACACACACACACACACACACACACACACACACACATACATACATATATACACACACACTTCGTGCATTTATGAAATATCAGAAGATAAAATAGAAAGGTCCCTTTCACACAAGGCGGACTCTGATTTGATTATCGGGGGATCTGTGCGCTGATCTCCTGCTGATCAGAGCGGGCGGATGACAGGTCCATGTCCTCTCAGTTTATGTAGAGCAGACACAGGCAGAGCCCACTCTGCTCTATGGTCAGTAAGGTATATACGGACTTCACTGTCCGTATACACCTGGCTGCCTCAGATCCGCCTAGATGGAGGGAGACGGATCCCTTCCATTTTTTTTTTTTTTTTTAGCAGATGGAATTAGAGGTAGGGAAGTGTAAACAGATAGGGGTGAATGGAGGGTTCAATTAGGTCCACCTGAAAAGCTGACAAATGGACCTGATCAGACCCTTTGTGTGAAAGGGTTCAAAAAGGTGAGGTATTCCAGAAAATAGATAAAACCCAAAACCACTCCACTGGTCACTTACCGGTTTTCATTATTAAGTTCATTTTGCCATCGCAGTTCTCCGGTATGGATCACACTGTCGTACCACAAGATGAGACTGCCCGGGACCTGGGAGTGCATCTTTTCCATTAAGTAGGAAAGGAAGAGCGGGACCCGGGACACTGCCAGTGGCTAGACAAGAAAAGAGGAAGACAAACTATAAGGGCTTTCCATTATCGTGATCATTGTGATGATGAGGTCACAGCCCTTTTCTGAGATCTACAGTACTAAAAATTAGCTTGTTGTTAAAGGCTAATGGCTCATACACACGATCAGAAAATCGTACAAAAAAATATCACTTTTCAAGCGATCGTACGATATCCTGATTGTTCGGAAGCCGATGATGACAGTTCAGCCAATGTTATCCAAAAGGACAAGCATTAAAGTTTTTCTCGTACATATCTGGTATTTTCATTTAATCAGAAAATTTTTGGCTGAAAATACAATACAAATACAGTGCAATCTGGAAAGCTTTCACAGCGCTTCACTTTTTCCACATTTTGTTATGTTAAAGCCTTATTCCAAAATGGATTCAATTCATTATTTTCCTCAAAATTCGACAAACAATACCATGACAACGTAAAAGAAGTTGTTTGAGATCTTTGCAAATTGATAAAAAAATCAAAAAAATAAAATAAAATAAATCACATGTACATAAATATTCACAGCCTTTGCTATGACACTCAAAATTGAACTCATGTGCATCCTGTTTCCACTGATCATCATCATCCACCCCGTACATAGTTGCATAGTAGGTGGGGTTGAAAAAAAGACCATCAAGTCCAACCTATGTGTGTGATTATATGTCAGTATTACATTGTATATCCCTGTATGATGTGGTCATTCAGGTGCTTATCTAATAAGTTTTTGAAACTATCGATGCTCCCCCACTGAGACCACCGCCTGTGGAAGGGAATTCCACATTCTTGCCGCTCTTACAGTAAAGAACCCTCTACCTGGTTTATGGTTAAACCTCTTTTCTTTTTAATAAGTGGCCACGTGTCTTGTAAAACTCCCTTCCGCGAAAAAGTTTTATCCCTATTGTGGGGTCAACAGTACGGTATTTGTAAATTTAATTCAATTATTTAATTAATTATTCCTCTCAAGCGTCTCTTCTCCAGAGAGAATAAGTTCAGTGCTCACAACCTTTCCTCATAACTAATATCCTCCAGACACTGCATTATCTTTGTTGCCCTTCTTTGTACTCGCTCCATTTCCAGTATATCCTTCATGAGGACTGGTGCCCAGAACTGGACAGCATACTCCAGGTACGGCCGGACCAGAGTCTTGTAGAGTGGGAGAATTATCGTTTTATCTCTGGAGTTAATGCCATTTTTAATGCCAATATTCTGTTTGCTTTGTTAGCAGCAGCTTGGCATTGCTTGCCATTGCTGAGCCTAGCATCTACTAGGACCCCTAGGTCCTTTTCCATCCTAGATTCCCCCAAAGGTTCTCCCTCTAATGTATAGATTGCATTCATATTTTTGCTACCCAAATGCATTATTTTTAATTTTTGCCATGTAGTTGCCCACCCCATTAATTTGTTCAAATCTTCTTGCAAGGTTTCCACATCCTGTGGAGAAGTTATTGCCCTGCTTAGCTTAGTGCCATCCGCAAATACAGAGATTGAGCTGTTTATCCCATCCTCCAGGTCGTTTATGAACAAATTAAATAGGAACCCTGGGGGACCCCACTACCCACCCCTGACCATTCTGAGTACTCCCCATTTATCACCACCCTCTGAACTCGCCCTTGTAGCCAGTTTTCAATCCATGTACTCACCCTGTGGTCTATGCCAACTGACCTTATTCTGTACAGTAAACGTTTATGAGGAACTGTGTCAAATGCTTTTGCAAATCCAGATACACCACGTCTACAGGCCTTCCTTTATCTAGATGGCAACTCACCTGCTCATAGAAGGTTAATAGATTGGTGTGGCAAGAACGATTCTTCATGAATCCATACCGATTAGTGCTAATGATACCATTTTCATTACTAATATCTTGTATATAGTCCCTTATCATCCCCTCCAAGAGCTTGCATACTATTGATGTTAGGCTAACTCTGGTAAATTTGGTTGATTGGACATGATTTGTACAGGCACAAACCTTTCTATATAAGGTCCCACAGTTAACAGTGCATGTCAGAGCACAAAGCAAGCCATGAAAGGAATTGTCTGTAGACCTTCGAAACAGGATCGTATGGAGGCACAGATCTGGAGGAAGGATACAGAAAAATGTCTGCACCATTGAAGGTTCCAATGAGCACAGCGGCCTCCATCATCCACAAATGGAAGAAGTTTGGAACCACCGGGACTCTTCTTAGAGCAGGCCGCCTGGCTAAACTGAGCGATCGGGGGAGAAGGGCCTTAGTCAGGAAGGTGATCAAGAACCCGACTGTCACTCTGACAGAGCCCCAGCATTTAGTAGTGGAGAGAGGAGAACCTTCCAGAGGAACAACCATCTCTGCGATACCCTACCAATCAGGCCTGTATAGTAGAGTGGCCAGACGGAAGCCACTCCTCAGTAAAAGGCATATGACAGCCCACCTGGATTTTGCCAAAAGGCACCTGAAGGACTCCCAGACCATGAGAGACGAAATTCTCTAGTCTGATAAAACAAAGATTGAACTCTTTGGCCAGAATGGCAAGTGTCATGGCCTGAGGAAACCGCTCATCACCTGGCCAATACCATCCCTACGGTGAAGCATGGTGGTGGCAGCATAATGCTGTGGGCGTGTTTTTCAGCGGCAGGAACTGGGAGACTAGTCAGGATCAAGGGAAAGATGAAAGCAGCAATGTTCAAAGACATTCTTGATGAAAACCTACTCCAGAGCGCTCTGGAACTGAGACTGGGGCAAAGGTTCATCTTCTAATAGGACAACAAGCCCAAGATAACAAAAGAGTGGTTACGGGACAACTCTGAATGTCCTTATGTGGCCCAGCCAGATGCCAAATTTGAACCCGATTGAACATCTCTGGAGAGAGCTGAAAAAGGCTGTGCACCAACGTTCCCCATCCAATCTGATGGAGCCTGAGAGGTCCTGCAAAGAAGAATTGGAGGAACTGCCCAAAAATAGGTGTGCCAAGCTTGTAGCATCATACTCAAAAAGACTTGAGGCTGTAATTGGTGCTGCAACAAAGTATTGAGCGAAGGCTGTGAATACGTATGTTTATTTACACATTTGTTCACAATCAGTCTTATTGTTGTGTTGGCTGCTCACATTTGGGGTTGGCGCAGTATTTCACTACATTTAATTCTGTGAATACGTATGTAGATGGGATGCTGCATAGTAACATCTTACAAGTTACACCCTAAATACAGGTGTAACATGCTACTAAAGGTGGACTGATCCTTTAACAGAGGTGTATACATAGATAGGGCCCTAGAGCCCCACCTGCTGACTGGAGAATGAAGATATGAAATATTCCATATTTGTGTGTACCTGACTGAACAAAATAAAAAAAATATTTGCCCTGAAAGCAAAAAAGGAAACGCAAACACACTACACATTCTTTTCAGATTGCCATATCATGCTCATATTTGAACCTCTGAGTCCCTACCAAGATTGTAAATTTCCTCCACAATTACTGAGAATGAGGCATGTACATCTTAGAGACATGAAAATAAGGCGAGCCCATACCAACACAGAGGCTGACCAACACTGTTACTGAGACCAGCCAATAATGCCAATAAGGGAGCCAATAACCACACTAAAGTGGACAATAAAACCACTAAGACCAGCCAATAGGGACACTAATGCCAACCAGTAGGGACATAGAGGCCAACCATTGACAGTGAAACCCATGAAAAAAGTCACTGAGGCTAGCCAATAAGGACACTAAGGCCAGACACTGAGGCCAGCCTATAATGACAATGAGGCCAGCCTATAATGACAATGAGGCCAGCCTATAATGACAATGAGGCCAGTCAATAAGGACACTGATGTCACTCAATAAGGTCACTAAGACCAGCCAATACTTACACTGAGTCCAACCAATAAAAACACTGAGTCGAGCCAGTAAGGGCACTGAGGCCAGCCAACGGGGACACTGAGGCCAGCCAACGGGGACACTGGGGCCAGCCAACGGGGACACTGGGGCCAGCCAACGAGGACACTGGGGCCAGCCAACGAGGACACTGGGGCCAGCCAACGAGGACACTGGGGCCAGCCAACGAGGACACTGGGGCCAGCCAACGAGGACACTGGGGCCAGCCAACGAGGACACTGGGGCCAGCCAACGAGGACACTGGGGCCAGTCAACGAGGACACTGGGGCCAGCCAACGAGGACACTGGGGCCAGCCAACGAGGACACTGGGGCCAGCCAATGAGGACACTGAGGCCAGCCAACGAGGACACTGAAGGCAGCCAAAAGGGACACTACTGCAAACTATTAAATACACAAAGGCAAACCAATGACAGTGTAGTCTACAAATAAAGACACTGAGGCTAGCCAATAAGGACACTTTGACTAGCTAATAATGACACTGAGGCCACCAGTCCATAGCAACAATAAGGCCAGCCAATAAGTACACTCACAGTAGGCCAGCTAATAAGGACAGCGGAGCCAGGAAATAAGTACACTGATACACAGCCAATAGGGAAACTAAGGTCATCCAATAATGACACCTAGGGCACTCAAGACATTTAGGCCAGTCAATAGGGGCACTGAGGCCAGCCAATAAGGGCACAGAGGCCAGCCAATAAGGGCACAGAGGCCAGCCAATAAGGGCACAGAGGCCAGCCAATAAGGGCACAGAGGCCAGCCAATAAGGGCACTGAGCCCAGCCAATAAGGACACTGAGGCCAGCCAATAAGGACACTGAGGCCAGCCAATAAGGACACTGAGGCCAGCCAATAAGGACACTGAGGCCAGCCAATAAGGACACTGAGGCCAGCCAATAAGGACACTAAGGCCAGCCAATAAGGACACTGAGGCCAGCCAATAGGGACGCTACTGCAAACTAAGGAAGCAGAGGTCAACCAATGACAAGGAACCCAGCAAAAAAAAAAAAAAACAACATCAACGAGGCCAGCCAATAAGGACATTTTGACCAGCTAATAATGACACAGAGGCAAGTTCATAGTGACAATAAGGCCAGCAAATATGAACATTGGGGTCACTCAACATGAACACTAAAGCCAGCCAAAAAGACACGAAGCAAAGTCAACAATGACACTGAAGACAGCTAATAGGGACATTGAGATCAGCCAATAGGGACACTGACCTTGTAGCTGCAATTCAATATTTACTGACTATACAAGACATTGTTAAAGAAAGCTGAAGGCACAAGCAGGTATCTCCAGGTTCCTGCATGTAATGTCCTCTGTCACTTTATCATTTTAGATGCATTACAGATAAAAATTTGTAACTGGAATGAGGTTTTAAAGTATAACTAAAGCACAGGCACGCCACCCAGCATCTTTCCACCCACTTCTTGTGAGTCACAACCCTTCAACCTGAGGATGTCTCATCACATTGGACTGGGATCATAGAATAAAACTGCAGAAGTTGGTAATGATGTGCTAACATCTGTGTGATTTCCTGAATTCTTCAGGATCACCAACCGCTAGATAGAAAGGAGGACCCGGCAGATCATACGACGGGCCAGAAACAGTTGACAACAGATAATGGTGGTGAAAGGAAAGGGCTGCTTGGCCCAGTCTGAATTGGGCCTTTCATATTCATGACATGGACAGAAGGCAGAGGCAGTACTTACGCTAAGTACATTCTCAATGTTGACCAGCCAGCCATCAAAACGGTAGAATTGAGCCAACATGACCATCTGATCTGCCACAGCTTTATATGTCGATTCTTCACCACTTAGGATAGACTCACAGACTTTAGCCCCATCTTCCCATTCAGTGATAAAAGTTCCTGGATGAAGATCAGAAGAGAAACTCAACTTGACAGCAAAGATGTAGAACTAGTGGAAAAATGTTAATAGTATAACAATATAACGCAAGTAAAAGTCATATTCTGGTAAGACCTACTAAAAGTCCACCCTTAAACCAGAAGAGATGTTATAGCAGACATAAAACGAGTAGCTTGAGCAGGTTGCACTTTTGGTTACTTCTAGGTAAAAGTCAAATGCATACCATTTATCTTTTAACACCATTAATAAATAAATACAAGCACTATTAAAGTTTTTTTTAGTTGGCAAACTTTGAAATATTTCTTTTTTTTCATATTAAAATTTCTAAAATTTTCTTGGGCTCTTTTCACATGTTTACCAGGCTAATCTTATCTGCTTTACTGAAAAAAATCCTGTTGTCTACCAAGGACAATAGTTAAAATGTAAGATCACCTTTTGTAGTAGAATTTCATATTAGCCAATGTATTTCATATTCATTTACATATGTTTTATTGATAATATAATTATTATTCCTATTATTATTCATATACTTATTATTCCTCTTTTTATTAGTGTAGTAGTAGTGGAAATATCATCAGTATTATTATTAGTTCAATATTAAGAAAAGTTATTAATTTATAGGAGTTAATACAATAATAATATTTATAATATAGAATAGTTCATTGTAAGTTTTTAACCACTTGCCGCCTACCCTATTACAAATTGACGGCGGCAAAGTGGTTTCATAATCCTAACCGGACGTCATATGACGTGATTAGGATTATGAGCCGCTGCGCGCCCCCGGGGGCGCGCATCGCGGCGATCGTTGTTGCGATCGACGGAGACTCTTTACCATGTGATCAGCCGTGTCCAATCATGGCTGATCACAGTGTAAATGGGAAGAGCCGGTGATCGGCTTTCCCTCACTCGCGTCTGTCAGACGCGAGTAGAGGAGAGCCGATCGGCTGCTCCTCTGACAGGGGGGGTCTGTGCTGATCGATTATCAGCACAGCCCCCCCGAGGATGCCCACACTGGACCACCAGGGACACCACTAGACCACCAGGGAAAAGGTAATAAAAATCCATAATCCTCCCTAGACCACCAGGGTGCCAGTCAGCACAATGGGTGCCAATCAGTGCCCATAATGGATGTCAATCAGTGGCCACAATGGGAATCACTGATTGGCATGCATTATTGTTTGGCACTGATTGGCATCCATTACTATAACACCGATGCCGCCTATGAGTGCCCACCTGTGCCGCCTGAGTGCCCACCTGTGCCGCCTGAGTGCCCACCTGTGCCGCCTATGAGTGCCCACCTGTGCCGCCTATCCATGCCCACCTGTGCCGCCTATCCATGCCCACCTGTGCCGCCTATCCATGCCCACCTGTGCCGCCTATCCATGCCCACCTGTGCCGCCCATCCGTGCCAGCTATCAGTGCCAATTTGTGCCACCTATCAGTGTCCGTCCGTGTCGCCCATCCGTGTCGCCCATCAGTGCCGCCTATCAGTGCCACTTCATTGGTGCCACCTTATCAGTGCCCATCAGTCTAGCCCCATCAGTGCCCATCAGTGAAGGAGAAAACGTACTTATTTACAAAGTTTTGAAACTGAAACAAAAAAAAAACATTTTTTTTTTCAAAATTTTCGGTATTTTTTTATTTGTAGCGCAAAAAATAAAAACCGTAGAGGTGATCAAATACCAACAAAAGAAAGCTCTATTTGTGGGAAAAAAATGATAAAAATTTCATTTGGGTACAGTGTAGCATGACCGCGCAATTGTCATTCAAAGTGCGACAGCGCTGAAAGCTCAAAATTGGTCTGGGCAGGAAGGTGTTTAAGTGCCCTGTATTGAAGTGGTTAAACTACTTAGAAGAGAAACACTTTGACAGCAGTTGAACGATAGTCTGATAAGATAACATTCCTTAAAGGTAATAAAATAAACATTGTCAAGAATAAGTGATAAAACTTCTTACACTGGTGGTTTAAAAGTATTTATGTGGAATATGGGAAAGCTATGTACATTACTTAAATTTGACAGGACCAAAAAGGCTTGCTTGTGTCCCAATTAAAACAGTTAAAATACATTTGAATAAGAGAACACTATTATGTGTATGTATGTATGTATATATTAATAATTAGACAATATTGAAAAAAATTTGTTCGCTTTGTATACATATATGTAAATAATATAGTACCTTTTTGTGAAACCAATATATGAATACATACATATAGGATTGTATAGTGAAAAACAATAAGACATATAACACATAAGGTGGGGTTATTGCAAGTTCATTTTCCCAAAGTCATAAATCTGTTATCCTTGAGTTGGTGAAGTCTTATCAGGACAAGGAGGGTTTGATTTAACATGACTGAGTGCCATACTGTCTCTATACAAGTATTTTAATGGGTAAAACCAGTTATAAATAATTTTAACATATAGGAATTCTGGGAATTGATAAGTTTGTCTGGTTGTATGACAGGTGTGAGATTTATGGTTAGTTACATTGACATAGATCATAGCAACCAATTATGTTGTACCTAATATGCTTGCATTGTAAGAAACTGTATAAATTAGATCTGCATATTGTAATACTTTGAACATAAACCTGTATGTTCCCAGCTGTTGATAAACCTGCATCACTGAGGTCCTGCCTGGTTCGATACGTTATTATCCTACTTCACTTTTCAGAAAAAAATTTAATGTAAATTAACACCGTACACCTTTCCCAAAGCCCACGATCCGTGCTGTACTTTCCACTGTGGGTGATTTGCTGTCACCACCCACACAGCCATCCAAGGATTTAAAAATCCTTGCTCTTGTCCCTCTTCTCTATGCAGGGCTTCTAGGACAGATCAGAGTGATTCTGATTGGTCAGCACCAGCACCAGAGAAGAGCAGAGGTTTCAGATCCCTGGACTGCTGCACCATTGGGCACTGACGGTCCACAGGGGTAAGTACAGCAGTGACCTGGGAGAGGTGGGCGTTGTGAATGGTGTACAGTGTTAGTTCACCTTTTCCATTTTTCCTGAAAAGATGAACAAACCTTTTAACCCTTTCACTGCCAAGTCCATACGCTGTCCGGACGTACAGAAATGCCTGTAATGCATTTCTGCATGCCTGCAATTTCTCCCTCTCCTATAAGCTTATTGTCACAGTGACCAAAAGCTTATATCAGAATTGTTCAGCAGACTCTGCTGAACAATTCTATAACTCTGATCAGCAAATTAAAACCCGCAGATCAGAGTCATTAACCCTAAATATGACCGCCCCCCAGCCATGCTTCCGCTTCCCTGTCCCCTGCCACTCCACCTCTGCCGCTCCCTTTCATCTTAAAATGCCCCAATCCCCCTCTGCTCTTCTATCCCTTTCACCCTCCTTCCCCCCCACCCCCAACACTGATCCCCCCCCCCCAAACCGGATCCCCGCAGCTACCATGATTAGCCGGCACCCCTCCTCTGCTGCTCCAGCCTGCTTCAGGTGCTGCATGGGTTTTGGGGGGATCCAGCTGTGTCCCTCCGCTGGTCAGATCACCCCCTCAACTGCCCCCGCACCCCCGATCCGTGGCCGCTCCAAGTGGCATCTCTACTTCCCCTCCCGCCGCCTGCAGCTTTTCCCTGCACTGATCTCTGTGATCTGTCAGGCTGGGGAGCGCGGCTGGGGAGCGCGGCGGGGGGGGGGGGGGAAATCGGTGAGGGTGGGGGTTGGGGTGAAATTGGGGCTTGGGGGGCTTAGTAAATGTGTTTACCAAGCTACCCCTGTAGTACAGTGGATATAGGTAGCGATCATTCCTATATCCACTAACAGCTGATATATAGTAAACGCGAGTGTATCAGACTTTCATTTTCTGAATGAATGAGGAATCTCTATACAGTTTACTCATTCATTAAAGTAAAGTGCTACCGAGGAAAGTCCCTTTGTCTCAGAAAAAGAGATATGGGGGTCTGTTTAAAAAAAAAACTCATACAAACATATGAGTCCAGCACCCTGCAAGGGAGCGGTGCACCGGCGCCCCTAATGGACCGGACGCTCCTGGTAAGAGCCCTTTCACATGGAGCGGATTCTGTCAAGCAGATTTGCCTGCTCAGCGGGGAATCTGTCCACTGAGCAGGCGGATGACAGGTCCATGTACGCTCTGCATCGGCAGAAACAGCCCATTGTTCTCTATGGGGCAGTCTAATTAATGGAATCCCCGTCTGTCTGTTTTTAGCGGACTGGACTGTATCGGATGCAAGCAGGTGTAAACGGACATAAGTCGATTTACATCGGCTTCTCCATAGAAAACAATAGGTGGTCCGATTAGGCGTGTCTGAAAAACGAACAGGCAAACCTGATTGGTCTGCTTATGTGAAAGGGGCCTAAGGCCTTGTTCACACAGGGCATACACAGCGTACCTTTACGGGGATGTACAGGTGTTCTGTGCATCTATGTGCAGGCTGTCCCATTGATATAATTTGGGATGCAGCAACTGCACAAACATAGCCGTTTCTCACAATTTTACATCCGTGTAGGTCCGCATGCATGTCCCTGAGCTCACACTGTCTGTGTTCGGGGTCATGTGCCCACCCCCACACAGATGTCAGTATGGGAACAGCAGCTATGCCTGTGCAGCCGCTGCATCCCAACTGACATAAATGGGACTGCCTATATGGGGAAGCATGGAACACCTGTGCACTCCTGTGCAGGTACACATAGCTCCCCCATGGGCGTACACTTTAGTATGCCACATGTAAACGATGCTTTAGTAGCAATTAGGCAGGAATTTTGTAAGTTATGTTGTGTTTATGTGCACTATTAATGATATTAGTGTATTTTTTGCGAAAATAATGTTTTGATAAACATTTGCGCAAATATCACACAGTCTTAAACAGTAGCACCTTCTTTTTATTCTACTGTGCTTTCAGAAAATATGGTTTGGGGGTATTTTTACAAATTCTGAAAGCTGTAAGTGAAGAAGGAAAACCTCCAGAAACTGTTGCTTACGTCCAATTTTCAATATTTCTCAAAAAGGCGCAATTTTAAATTTACAAAAATTTGTTATTAATTAACTCCATACAGGTTAAGCTTTTATATTTAGTTGGAATCAGTAGCACCTTCTTTTTATTCTAGAGGTCATATTCTTTCAGAAAATAGATGGTTTTGGGGGTCTTTCACAAATTCTGAACGCTGTAAGGGAAAAATGAAACCCTTCGGATTTTTTACGAAGTTTGGATATTTACATTTTTGCATACGATTTTCACCATTTTGCAAAAAAAGGCGCAAAGTAAAATTTTTTAACAATTTATTAACTCCATACAGGTTAAGCTTTTATATTTTAGTAGGAATTTTGTAAAATGTGCCGTGTATTTATATGCCAATCATAATTTTTGTGGAATTTTATCAAAAATATTGTTTTGATAAACATTTACGCAAATATCGTGGGACCTTAGAAATCTACTGATCATGTGTGTGCTTTCATAAAATATATGGTTTGGGGGGGGGGGGGGGGGGGGGTCTTTTACAAACTCTGAAAGCTATAAGTGAAAAATTACAAAGTAAAAGAAGAAAATAGCAAAAATGGTCTGGCCACCTGAGTGTACAAAATGGAGCACAGGGCCTGGCAGCCTGGGTCTGGTTAAAGCAGAAATTTGCACGCACAAATGAATGAGCCAGAGGAGTGACTCCACCTACTCTGTTAATAAAGGCCATGTGGAAATTCAATCAGAGAGAGACAGTCTGAAAGCAAACAGTTCTGCAATGCTCTCTCCTTAGAAAACCTATACTGATCTGTGACACCAATGTCACCCTGTTTTAAATGTATATTTGTAACAGAAAGATTTCATATAAATATGGTTATCTGACTAAAGGATATAGCAACATTGATATGGATGGTAAGAGTTATCATGATGCACAAGGCATGATACAGAATGGCAATGGCCTCACCTAGAATGGAGACTCCATGTTTGTGGGCAGCGTTAGTCCAGCAGACAGGAGGAAGGGTGAACATACGGTGACTAAAGTACACAAATGTATCAATGTACTGCCAATGATAGAACACAAAAGGGTCCTTCGCGTCAGATCCCTGGATGAACCTGTAGGACAACATGTGATTAAATAGAATCTATTCTTTAAGGCAATCATACATACCAATCAGATTTTTTAATTTAGTGTTGTAAAGAGTGAGAAAGATTTATCATTTCTATCTGGTTTATTTCTGACTGTAATCCTGCTGGAGAGATTTGTCCTCACTTCCTGTCTCCGTGACATCAGGATAAGAGACACAGGTAGTAGGTGTCACTGGGAGAAGAAAGGCAAAGGCAGTAAAATAAAAGAAGATCTAATTTTTTGGGAATCCATTTGAGTAACTGAAGGGTTAAACCAACCACGGGAGCAAAGAATGGGTGGTATATGCTGCTGGGGAGAAGGGGAATTAAGTAAACACCCTTACTTTGCCCTGGATACTAACGTAAGGGGTTACTGTAATAAAATAAAGTTTCTGCTTGTTTAACCAGTTGCCGACCACCGCACGACGATGTACGTCGACAGAATGGCACGGGCAGGCATATGGGTGCCAGCGGCGGTCGGAATCCGTTCAGGAGCGATCCCGGATGAGGGGGCGGCCATTCATTCATGGCCACCCCCTCGCGATCGCTCCTGACGAATGGAATTGCAGCATGACATCACTTCCTCTCCTGTAATGTAAACACAGGCAGAGGAAGTGATGTAATCTCTCCTCCGTGTCGGTATTTTTCGTTCCGTTGTCTTGTCAAATAGCGTCCTCCATCGGATAGTGTCCGCTGCGTACACAGTACACAGGAACACAGATTCCGAAAATTGCCGAGGATGAACGGCGCCTGCGCCGTGTGTCCAGGTTCTATCCCCACTATCCAAGTGGACATAGAGTTAGAATAGAAGAGAGCTGAGCGCAGCGAGGCCGAGCCCGAAGCGTGGCGAGCGAAGCTCGCCCGTGAGGGGCCCTCTAAAATTCACAACCCTATGTCCGCTTGGATGGTGGGGCTACCACCTCCACTCACGGCGCAGGCGCCGTTCAGCTTCAGAGATTTTCCGAAGCTTCGTCTGCTCCGTACTGCGCATGCGCAGTACGGAGCGGACACTATTTGATGGCCGGACTCTATTAGGCAGAACACCGGCACCGAGGAGAGAGGATCGGTGAGTTGCACCAACACTACACTACACAGTAGAACACGCCAGGCACACTTTCACCCCCCCTTCACCCCCCGATCACCCCCCCCAATTACCCCTGCACCCCCAGTCACAATGACACCAATTGCATTTTTTTTTTAATTTTTTTATTATTGCATTGGTGTCATTTGTGACTGCAATAACTGTTAGGGCAGTTAGGGTTAGCCCCCTTTAGCTCTAGGGTACCCCCCTAACCCCCCCAATAAAGGTTTAACCCCGTGATCACCCCCCGTCGCCAGTGTCACTAAGGCTGGGTTCACATTGCAGCGGTTTATGAGAACGGATGTGATTTGCACCGCACTGCAGTGCAAATCACATCCGATCTCTGTACGATGCGAGTTCAGCCATACAGATAGTATGGCTGAATTCGCATCACACCCGCCGCAAACTCGCACGGGACACTTTTTTTGGTCCGCAGCAGAATCGGATCGCATGGGTGTTCACACCATGCGATCCGATTCCTGTCCGAGTTTGCAGATCGCACTGCGATATGCGAACTGATCTGGGGGTGTCATTAACATTTCACTGACACTCCCAGCAGTTCGCATAGGGCAGTGTGAACTGCCGCCGGGAGGCATGCGATGCGGGAACCCGCCGCGGATTCGCGGCGTTCCCGCATCACTCCAGTGTGAACCCAGCCTAATAAGCGATCGTTTTTCTGATCGCTGTATTAGTGTCACGGGTGACGCTAGTTAGGCAGGTAGGTATTTAGGTTCGCCGCAGCTTTTTATAGCGCCAGGGACCCCCATATACTACCGCATAAAGCCCCCTGATTGCCCCCTAGTTAACCCTTTCACCAGTGATCACCATATAACTGTTACAGGTGACGCTGGTTGGTTAGTTATTTTTTTATAGTTTCAGGGCACCCGCCATTTATTACCTAATAAAGGTTTAACCCCCTGATCACCCGGCGGGTGATATAAGTTTGAGGGTCAGATAAGGTCTGCGTCGCCCCAGGCAGCGTCAGGTTAGTGCCAGTACCGCTAACACCCACGCGCAAAGCATACACCTCCCTTAGTAATATAGTATCTGATCAGATCTATATTAGCGTCGCCAGCAGTTTAGGTTTCCCAAAACGCATTGTTAGCGGGATCAGCCCAGATACCTGCTAGCACCTGCGTTTAGCCCCTCCGCCAATACCAGCCCAGCCCACCCAAGTGCAGTATCGATCGATCAATGTCACTTACAAAACACAACGCACATAACTGCAGCGTTCGCAGAGTCAGGCCTGATCCCTGCGATTGCTAACAGTTTTTTTTGTAGCGTTTTGATACAGTCGCTGACAGCCTAGGTGCTTTTTTACCTGTGAGTCTCACTAGTATACCCCTAAATTTAGGGGTGTCTACTTTCCAAAATGGGGTCATTTGGGGGGGGTTTGTGCCATCTTGGCAGCAGCAGAATTTATTTTGGGGTGTCATTTCACATATGCCCATGGCATGTGTGAGCAATATATCATTTAGTGACAACTTTGTAAAAAAAAAAAAAAAAAAAGTTTGTAATATTCCCGCAACTTGTGGCAAAATATAAAATATTCCATGGACTCAACATGCCTCTCAGCAAATAGCTTGGGGTGTCTACTTTCTAAAATGGGGTCATTTGGGGGGGTTTTGTGCCATCTTGGCATTTTATGGCCTTCAAAACTGTAATAGGTGGTGAGGAGTGAAATCAAAAATTTACGCCCTTAGAAAGCTTGAAGGCGGTTCTTGGCTTTCGGGGCCCCGTACACAGCTAGGCTGCCAAAAAATCCCACACATGTGGTATCCCCGTACTCAGGAGAAGCAGAAGAATTTATTTTGGGGTGTCATTTCACATATGCCCATGGCATGTGTGAGCAATATATCATTTAGTGACAACTTTGTGAAAAAAAATAAAAATAAATAAAAGTTTGTAATATTCCCGCAACTTGTGGCAAAATATAAAATATTCCATGGACTCCACATGCCTCTCAGCAAATAGCTTGGGGTGTCTACTTTCTAAAATGGAGTCATTTGTGGGAGTTTTGTGCCATCTTGGCATTTTATGGCCTTCAAAACTGTAATAGGTAGTGAGGAGTGAAATCAAAAATTTACGCCCTTAGAAAGCCTGAAGGCGGTGCTTGGTTTTCGGGGCCCCGTACATGGCTAGGCTCCCAAAAAGTCCCACACATGTGGTATCCCCGTACTCAGGAGAAGCAGCAGAATTTATTTTGGGGTGTAATTTCACATATGCCCATAGCATGTGTGAGCAATATATCATTTAGTGACAACTTTGTGAAAAATAAATAAAGTTTGTAATTTTCCCGCAACTTGTGGCAAAATATAAAATATTCCATGGACTCAACATGCCTCTCCGCAAATAGCTTGGGGTGTCTACTTTCTAAAATGGGGTCATTTGTGGGTGTTTTGTGCCATCTTGGCATTTTATGGCCTTCAAAACTGTGATAGGTAGTGAGGAGTGAAATTACAAATGTATGCCCTTAGAAATCCTGAAGGCGGTGCTTGATTTTCGGGGCCCCGTACGCGGCTAGGCTTCCAAAAAGTCGACCCCATGTGGTATCCCCGTACTCAGGAGAAGCAGCAGAATGTATTTTGGGGTACAATTCCACATACAACCATGGCATGTGTGAGCAATATATAATTTAGTGACAACTTTGTGTAAAAAAAAAAAAAAAAAATTTTTTTTTTGTCATTATTCAATCGCTTGAGGCAAAAAAATAAAATATTCAATGGGCTCAACATGCCTCTTATCAATTTCCTTAGGGTGTCTACTTTCCAAAATGGGGTAATTTGGGGGGGTTTTGTACTGCCCTGCCATTTTAGCACCTCAAGAAATTAGATAGGCAGTCATAAACTAAAAGCTGCGTAAATTCCAGAAAATGTACCTTAGTTTGTAGATGTGACAACTTTTGCGCAAACCAATAAATATACAGTTATTGACTTTTTTTTACCAAAGACATGTGGCTGTATACATTTTGGCCTAAATGTATGACTAAAATTGAGTTTATTGGATTTTTCTAATAACAAAAAGTAGAAAATATTTTTTTTCAAAATTTGCGGTCTTTTTACGTTTATATCGCAAAAAATAAAAATCGCAGAGTCAGTCAAATACCTTTAAAAGAAAGCTCTATTTGTGGGAAAAAAAGGACGCAAATTTTGTTTGGGTACAACATTGCATGACCGCGCAATTACCAGTTAAGCAGCGCAGTGCCAAATTGTAAAAAGACCTCTGGTCACTGACCAGCAAAATGGTCCGGTCTGAAAGTGGTTAAGCTATCCTCCATACCTGTCATCCAGATATCCTCCCATCATGTCATGGCAGACCAGTGTCTTGGGCCTCTGATGTTCAACAGGTGGATGTCTTTTGGCAATAGGGGTTACAGCGACATTGTATTTGTCGTGATTGGTTGGCCTCCATGACAGCAGTTCCTCCAGGTTGGTAAAGAAGAAGCTGATTGGTTCAGTGGTCCCCCTATCGTGGTGCCTTGCTAAATTAATGACAGAAATAAACCACATTAGAGTAAAGCTGTAGTAGTCTTACCAAAACTATTCTGTATTATTTAGGTATACAAAGATGCTCCACTTCTTTTCCTTATTGGTATTGCTTAGAGCAGCCTTTCTCAACATTTTTTACACTGAGGAACCCTTGAAAACTTTCAGTCTCAGGGATCCCCTGCTAATAATTACTATATTTCAAATATCTCATGGTGGTAATGTTCATGGTGCATTACCATAATGGTCAGTGGGAAGGGTGTCCCTTTACATTTGTGGTCAGTAGGAAGAATCCCCCCTTTCATTGCTAAAAGATAATTTACTTAAGTAATTACATATCTAAGAGGCAGAAACTGCTCAATGCAGTAACCTTTAGGTTACACATTATGCTGGTTGAGAAAGGCCAATTTGGACACTAGCTTTAGTCATGGAGTTCTTTGCTCAGCTCAAGGAACCTCTGGAGGAACCTTTGGGTTCTGCATTACCTCGGTTAAGAAAGGCCAATCTGGGCACCATCATTAGACATGGAGGAGTTCTTTGCTCACTGCTCAAGAAACCCCTAGTAACCTCTAAAGGAACCTTTGGGTTCCACATTATCCTGGTTCAGAAAGGTCAATCTAGACACTAGCATTAGACACGGAGGAGTTCCTTGCTCATGGAACTCCTAACAACCTCTGGAGGAACCTTTGGGTTCCATGTTATCTGGCTGAGAAAGACCAATCTGGACACTAGTATTAGACATGAAGGTGTTCTTTTCTCATTGCTCAAGGAACCCCTACCAACCACTGGAGTAACCTTTGGGTTCCACTTTACCCTGGGTAAGAAAGGCCAATCTGGACACTAGCATTAGACATGAAGGTGTTCTTTGCTGATTGCAAAAGGAACCCCTACCAACCTCTGAAGGAACCTTTGAGTTCCATGTTACCGTGGTCAAGAAAGGCCAATCTGCACACCAGCATTAGACATGGAGGAGTTCCTTGCTTATTTCTCAAGGAACCCATGGGAACCTCTAGAGCAGGGGTAGTCAACCTCAGCACTCCAGCTGTGATGATACTACAAATCCCATCATGCCTCTGCTTCTAGGAGTCATCCCTGTGATTGTCAGGGTCTTGCAATGTCCCATGGGACTTGTAGTTTCACCATAGCTGGAGGGCAGAGGTTGCTTACCCCTGTTCTAGAGCAACCTTAGGGTTCTAATGAACCCTGGTTGAGAAAGGCTGGCTTATAGGCACCAACCCACCACCATATCAAGACTGATCATCAATGACTGCTCTGACAAACAGTTTAGTTTTACAGCACCACATATTACGGGATGTTTGATGGGGGCCCCTTAGAAATCAGGTGAGAAGCACTCTGCTAACAGGGCATTTACCCCATTTTGGTGGAGGCAGCAGGAATCCTTAGCCGGTACTCAAAGTGGAGAACCTTTACAGAAGAAGTCTCAGCTCAATTTTAATTGTGTTCTGTTCCCCAGTGGATAAAGTACATAATTTGTCCCATCTATCTAGGTGCTGTCTAACACTGAATGTGAGGCCAGACAGGATGCCCCTCCTCTCTCCATGAAGGAGACAGCTGCTTTGACGTATAGTACTTTTCTGTGTCCAAGTACTTGTCCACTTGGCTGAAATATTTTAGCAAACAAGCCACCTCCTTCTACATTTCTCCTGAGATGCTTGTAACGGGCAAACACTTGGAAATTGAGAAAAGTGCCATGGTCAAGGCAGCCATCTCCTTGCTAGCTGTGTTGTTGGACAGCCATGAAGGTTGGACAGGCGTCATGTCTGACCTCACTGCTAGCCTTAGATAGCACATAGGAAGTTGGGACAAAGTACAGCATGTACTTTGTTCCTGGGGAACAGAACACAATAATAAAAAATGGAAGTGAGACTTCTTATAAAAGAGGAAATGAACATCTGTAATAAATATGAACCGCTATGTTACTTCTGCTCTAGCCTTCCTAAATGTATTATAGTTGTACAGCACAACCCTTATGTGAAACGTCTGGGATCAGATATAAACATGCTGAGCAAATCCAATGCGTTTTATTGCTGAATGAAATGCGTTTGTGTGGCTGTGCACGCTCTGCCCTATTTACTATTCCTAAGATAGACAGAAGAGAGAGACGGTAACTCTAAAAGGATGCTGGGATGCATTATTTGACAGGTAATCAGTCCTGTGTCTGTAAATAAATGTCCTGGAAAACAGAAGAAAATTTCAACTTACAGTGCTATCAATGACCCCACAACCAGATACGATGCAATAAAAGAAAGGCAAAAATATACATTTTCTAACCATCTTGACTCATTCCGACATGTTAAAATAGAACGTAGATGATTTGCGAGTGTGCATGCATACACTATTTGTACTTGAAAATTTCAAAGCGTTCACTTAAAAAAATATAATGAGTGCTATTTATTACATTTTATAAAATCTGTAATCAAAGTGAGCAGATATTAAATTTACCAGACAAAGGAGTTGCTTCATATCTAATGATCTCTTTATAGACTTTCATCTCCAGAATCTAAGAGAACAAAGACACACAAAAAAAATAAAAGTTACAAATGTTGTTCCATTGAACAGTTTTTTTGTAAAAAAGATATATATATATATATATATATATACACACACACACATACACACACATACATACATACACACACATATACATTATTATTATTATTATACATGTTTTATATAGCGCCAACAGTTTGCTCAGCGCTTTACAACATGAGGGCAGACATTACAGTTACATTACAATTTGGTACAAGAGGAATCAGAGGGCCCTGCTCGTTAGAGCTTACAATCTAAAACATATACACACACACACACACACATATACACTATCCATCTATACAGAATATACAGTGGGTATAGAAAAAAATACCCCCCCCCCTTTAAAACATTTGAAAACAATGCAGTAGCTGACATCACAAACATTGTTAATGCAGATCCAAACCCAATCGCTAAATTTTAATATGTGTTTTAGTATATTCATTTATTTATTACTTTTTAACTTCACTCCAGCAACTGATATCAGTTTCGAGACCTTTACAGAGAGTTGTTAACCACTTCAATACCAGGCACTTGAACCCCCTTCTTGCCCAGGCCAATTTTCAGCTTTCACCCTGTCACACTCTGAATGGTAAATGCAACGCCCATGCCAAAATGTTATCATTTTCTTGAGAAAGATAGAGCTTTCTTTAGGTGGTATTTAATCACCACTGCACTTTTTTATTGTATTGCTAAACAAAACGCAAAAAGAACGAAACACCTTTTTCTTAGTTTCTGTTATAACATTTTGTAAATAATTAATTTTTGGTAAGGTTGCACTGATGGGCACCGGTAAGGCTGAATTGATGGGCACTGGTGAGGCTGCACTGATGGGCACTGATAAGCTTGCCCTGATGGGCACTGGTGAGGCTGCACAGATGGGCACCGGTGAGGCTGCACAGATGGGCACCGGTGAGGCTGCACAGATGGGCACCGGTGAGGCTGCAAAGATGGGCACCGGTGAGGCTGCACAGATGGGCACCGGTGAGGCTGCACAGATAATCAGTGGAAATGTGCCCTGTCAGAATTGCCAGTTACCAGCACTCCTTTCCTCACACTGTGATAGTGCTTTGAACACAGCTGATCACATGGTAGAGGACCACTGTGGTTGGCCCTTTACTATGATCTGCGATCAGCTGTTTCTAAAGGACGCGGTGATCAGGCAACGCGACAGATGCACGCCCCAGGGGGAGGGGGGGGGGGGAGGTTCTGGGAGGACATCAATGGATGCCCACCCAGAACTGGACGACCGTGTTGCAGCTGTCTTTTAGCTATAGCGCAGTCAGGAAGTGGTTAAAAGAGAAGATGCTACATTGTGGTACACACGGTCCTGTCCCAACTATTTTGAGACATATTGCTACCATCAATTTCAAAATGACCTGGTTTCTATCTTAATCACCTCCCACCCGGCCTCTGCAGATAAACAGCCGGGTGGTCCTTTCTCGGTCTGAGTGGACAGGCAGGAACGTCCTCAGAACGAGTGCTCGCGACGCAGCCCCAAGGCGTGTCTCCGTGACAGTTCTCCCCGTCTAGCTCAGTTCGGAGGGGAGGGGGGGATCTGCAGTTCTGTGACACCTCTCTGTGTAAGGATGATTTTACACAGAGAGTTGTCACAGATCACCCCGAAAACAGTACACCAAGCACCACTGATACCCCTGTCCCCAAACACATATCAGTGTCCCCATAAAACATCTGTCTGTCCCCATCACATCTGTCACAGTGCACAAAACATCTGTCTGTCCCCCATCACCGCCAACACCAAATAAACCCTGATTTGGGTTATTTTTACCAAAGCAATGTAGCAGCATTTTATTTTTATTTATTTTTTTCGGTCTTTTTTTCATTTGTAGCGTAAAAAAAAGAAAAATCCCAATGGTGATTAAATACCACCAAAAGAAAGCTCTATCTGTGTGAAAAAATAAAAGGATAAAAATGTAATTTGGGTCCAGTGTTGCATGACCGCGCAATTGTCATTCAAAGTGCGACAGAGCTGAAAGCTAAAAATTTGTCTGGGAAGGAAGGGGGGTGAAAGTGGCCAGTATTGAAGTGGTTAAAATTGTCAATTTTTAATTTTTTTTGGTTTAAACATTTGATATGTTTTCTATTTACTATCGTGAATAAAATACGTTCCAACTTTTTTGGAACTGGGGTTGTACCTGCAGACAGCCATTCATGTCTATCGGTGGCTGTACGCAGCACCTGGGTGTGGAGAAAAAAAAAAAAAAGCCCAAAAAGGTAAAGTTGTACACCCCTACCGCGCCTGCGTGCATGAGGCCGTTGACTGAGTTGATAACACAGGCTCAAGCTAGTACATAGTAAACAGCTCTATAAATATAGGATTATAAATATATAAAACACTATATAAATAAATACTAAAAAAAGCTATATTTAACCATAAAATATATAAAAATATAAAACACGAGATGCATATAAAAAGACGTCCAGACCTTGATGCGTTAATGAACGGTCTCCTTCTGGAAAGCGCTGGCTGTCTTCAATCTACAGAACACGTCAGGTTACAGAGGAACGTGTTTTCCATCTGAAGTGTGGGAGTGAAGTGAGATGAGTGGGAGGGAAGGAGAGAAAAAAAAAAAGGAAGAGAATATCAGCACAAGATTTATAATCCTTCTATTACTACTTGACTTATTTCGCCAAGGAAGCGCGAGGAGCAGCGATGGAGCACAGACGTCATAACCCCGGGAGAACCAATTGGTTTTCAGATTGTCATTATTATTGCCATAGGATGACTTCTGATAGGTTGTTATTAATGCTAATATTTTTACATTAATAATTAAACCGTCTATATTCGGGTCACCATACATGTTACATTCTGGCCATACAATCTCTCAACTTTATATTTACCAAAACTATGTATCAATTTGCATCCAACCAGATGGGATGTTGCACGAAGGAGCTATTGGTAGATCTAAAAGGAGATTTTACAATCAGGTTGTATGTGGTCAGCTTTAAAGGGGTTGTAAAGGTATTTTTTTTTTAACCACTTAAGCCCCGGACCAATTTGCAGCCAAAGGACCAGGCCCCTTTTTGCGATTCGGCACTGCGTCGCTTTAACTGACAATTGTGCGGTCATGCGACGTGGCTCCCAAACAAAATTGGCATCCTTTTTTTTTCCACAAATAGAGCTTTCTTTTGGTGGTATTTGATCGCCTCTGCGGTTTTTATTTTTTGCGCTATGAACAAAAATAGAGCGACAATTTTTTAAAAAAAAATTCAATATTTTTTACTTTTTGCTATAATAAATATCCCCAAAAAATATATAAAAAAACACTTTTTTTTCTTCAGTTTAGGCCGATACGTATTCTTCTACATATTTTTGGTAAAGAAAAAAAAAATTGTAATTAGCGATTATTGATTGGTTTGCGCAAAAGTTATAGCGTTTACAAAATAGGGTATAGTTTTATAGCATTTTTAGTAATATTTTTTTTTACTAGTAATGGCAGCGATCAGTGATTTTTATTTTGACTGCGACATTATGGTGGACACATCGGACATTTTTGGGACCATTGTCATTTATACAGCAATCAGTGCTATTTAAATGCACTGATTCCTGTGTAAATGACACTGGCAGTGAAGGAGTTAACCACTAGGGGTCAGTGTAGGGGTTATATGTGACGTTATGTGTTCTTTTTTTATTCTAGGGGGCATGGCCTGGCATGTGACGTCACTGATCATCTTTCCCTATAAAAGGGAACAGACGATCGGTGACAGCCACACTAGGAAACACGGAGAGAGGTTTGCGGGACACCAGCGGCGATCGGGTCCCCTGGTCCAGCGGCCACGGTCAGCGGCGCGCTCCCGACCCACAGCTGGGAACTTAAAGAGCCACGTACAGGTACGTGATTGTGCCTAGCCATGCCATTCTGCCGACGTATATCGGCGTGAGGTGGTCCTTAAGTGGTTAAATAACAAACATGTTATACTTACCTCCACTGTGCAGCTCGTTTTGCACAGATCCTGGTCTTCTGGGGTCCCTCGGCGGCTGTCTCGGCTTCCTCCCGCAGGTACTTCTCACATTCATGCGAGCTCCCTCATGGTGTGGAGTGCTTGCGGTCACGCTCCCGTGATACAGCCGGCGGCCATAGCCGCTCACTGTATCACTCAGCCCCGCCCCCCTGGCACACCGCGTCATTGGATGTGATTGACAGCAGCGCGAGCCAATGGCTGCGCTGCTTTCAATCCATCCACTGTAACCAATCAACGGCCAGGCTGAGCGGCGAAGAGGATGTCGGGGGCGAGCACGGGACTTTCGAGGGGTCAGGAAAGTAAAACGGGGGGCTAGGGGGGGCCGGCATTGTCGGATGTTTTTTCACCTTAATGCATAGAATGCATTAAGGTGAAAAAAAATTTACCTTTACAACCCCTTTAATCATCATTATTATTATACTGGATTTATATAGCGCCCACAGTTTATGCAGCACTTCTCAACATTAGGGCAGACAGTACAATTACAATACAATTCGATATTGGGGGGGGGGGGGGGGGAATCAGAGAGCCCTGCTCGTTAGAGCTTACAATCTAGGAATTAATGCCAACTCCATCGTTTCTGAGCACCCCCTTCTTTTTTTCTCCCATCTCTCAAAGTGTATCTAAGCCTCACAAACAAAATTGTAATATATTAACCGGTTCCCGTGCCACGTATCAGTGCCATCTGTCATCAGTGCCACGTGTCATTGTCCTGGTGCTCCAGGGCCTTCAAAAGTGTAATAAGTAGTCAACAAGTTAGATGTGTAATTTATGCTCCTAGAACACGTGATGGCGCTCCCTGCATGTTGGGCCTCTCTATGTGGCTAGGCTGTGGAAAAGTCCCACACATGTGGTATCGTAATACTCAGCAGGAATAGCAGAATTTATTTTGGGGCATTATTTGTGGTATACACATGCCACGTGAGAGAAATAACCTATTACAATGATAATTTTGTGGAAAAAAATAAAATAAAAAAATCTTCATTTTGCAAAGAATTGTGGGAAAAAATTACAACATCAAAAACCTCACCATGCCTCTCACTAAATACCTTAGAATGTCTACTTTCAAAAAAGGTGTAATTTGGGGGGTATTTGTACTTTCCTGGCTTGTTCGGGTCGCAAGAAATTAGATAGGCCACCACATCAGATGTGATCAATTTTGTGTGATTCGCACCACAGCTTTTAGACTTTCTATCTTTCTGTCATGGTTATGCAATAGAATTTGTCTGCTTACCTGTCTCCATGTGTTCATTTCTAGAGACCAGCCGACCCTCACCTGACTGCTTTTATAATCCATCCCCTGGCATGGCTCCACCCTAGCTCCTATCAGAGAACTCTATATTAACCTGTGCACTGCTAGCCAACCCTGCTGATCAACCTTTGTGTGTTAGCTTCCTGTTACCTGCTGTGTGCTCTTCTATTGGTTTCCGTTACCGACTTTGGCGTGTCCTGACTATCCCTGTTTGCCTGTGATCCTGACCTTTTGGTGTGTCTCTGACTTTTCCTGTCTGCTTGTGGCCCCGACCTTGGCTTTGTCCCTCACCATCCCTATCCTCCTGTTACCTACTGTGGGTGTGAGCTGGGGGACCCTGGGGGTCACGACCTGGAGCCAGTTGCAGCCAAGTCCATCCTCACCACTCGAGGCGCTGGTGAACACCTGCTGGCTCTTAGACTCCGCGCCCCAGGGAATCTTACACTCTAACCCCGGTGGGATCCATCTTGGTGTTCTGGCGGCCCTGCCTTCCTATCACCTTGACCCCCGTCCGCAGCAGTCAGCCGTAGGGTCCACAACCTTGCGGTGCACTCCTAATCCCTGCGGTGTGCATCTGTCACCTGGCCTCAAGGTGACATGACACTTTCACAAAGACCAAATAATATCCACTAATTTGGGTTATTTTTACCAAAGATATGTAGCAGTATAAATTGGGGCCAAAATTTATGAATAAAAATTAATAATTTGCAAAATTGTATCACAGAAACAAAGAAAAATGCGTTTTTTTTTTTTTTTTCGTTATTTTTTCATTTATAGCACAAAAAATAAAAAACCCAGCGGTGATCAAATACCACCAAAAGAAAGCTCTATTTGTGGAGAAAAAAAAAGGACAAAAAATTTATTTGGGTACAGTGTTGCATGACTGAGTAATTGTCATTCAAATTGTGAGAGCACCGAAAGCTGAAAATTGGTCTGGGCAGGAGGGGGGTTTAAGTGCCCAGTAGGCAAGTGGTTAAAAAGAGTAAACACAGTTCACTGATAAAATGGATTCAGCCAACCACTAACAATGAGTGAAAGAAATGTTCTTATGTTATCATTCATATTCTCTGAAAAATGGCCAAGAAATCATAAATTCAGCCAGGGTATGTTAACTTATGAGCACAACTGTTGTGTGTGTGTGTGTATACTGTATATATACACATACATTATATATATATAATATATATATAACAAAGTGTGCACGTGTGTGTGTGTGTGTATATATATATATATATATATATATATATATATATATATATATATATATATACACACACACACACACACACACATATATATACACATACATACACACACACAAATATATATATATATATATATATATATATATATATATATATATATATACACACACACACACACGTGCACACGAAGCATCTCACAAAAGTGAGTACACCCCTCACATTTTTGTAAATATTTTATTATATATCTTTTCCTGAGAAAACACTAAAGAAATTACACTTTGCTACAATATACAGTAGTGAGTGTACAGCTTGTACTACATAAGATAAAGATGGCCTAGGCTATAAGAAGATTGCCAAGACCCTGAAACCGAGGCTGCAGTACGGTGGCCAAGACCATACAGCGGTTTAACAAGACAAGTTCCACTCAGAACAGGCCTCACCATGATCGACCAAAGAAGTTGAGTGCACGTGCTCAGCGTCATATCCAGAGGTTGTCTTTGGGAAACAGACATATGAGTGCTGCCAGCATTGCTGCAGAGGTTGAAGGGTCAGCCTGTCAGTGCTCAGACCATACGCCGCACACTGCATCAAATTAGTCTGCATGGCTGTCGTTCCAGAAGGAAGCCTCTTCTAAAGATGATGCACAAGAAAGTCCACATACAGTTTGCTGAAGACAAGCAGACTAAGGACATGGATTACTGGAAGCATGTCCTGTGGTCTGATGATACCAAGATAAATTTATTTGGTTCAGATGGTGTGAAGCGTGTGTGGCAGCAACCAGGTGAGGAGGACAAAGACAAGTGTGTCTTGCCTACAGTCAAGCATGGTGGTGGGAGTGTCATGGTCTGAGGCTGCATGAGTGCTGCCGGCACTGGGGAGCTACAGATCATTGAGGGAACCATGAATGCCAACATGTACTGTGACATACTGAAGCCGAGCATGATCCCCTCCCTTCAGAGACTGGACTGCAGGGCAGTATTCCAACATGATAATGACCCCAAACACACCTCCAAGACGACCACTGCCTGGCTAAAGAAGCTGAGGGTAAAGTTGATGGACTGGCCAAACATGTCTCCAGACCTAAACCCTATTGAACATCTGTGGAGCATCCTCAAAAGGAAGGTGGAGGAGGGCAAGGTCTCTAATATCCAGCAGCTCCGTGATGTCATCATGGAGGAAGGGAAGAGGACTCCAGTGGCAACCTGTGAAGCTCTGGTGACCTCCATGCCCAAGAGGGTTAAGGCAGTGCTGGAAAATAATGGTGGCCACACAAAATATTGACACTTTGGGCCCAATTTGGACATTTTCACTTAGGGGTGTACTCACTTTTGTTGCCAGTGGTTTAGACATCAATGGCTGTGTGTTGAGTTATTTTGAGGGGACAGGAAATTTACACTGTTATACAAGCTGTACACTCACTACTTTACATTGTAGCAAAGTATCATTTCTCCAGTGTTGTCACATAAAAATGTGAGGGGTGTACTCACTTTTGTGAGATACTGTGTAAATATATATATTATTTTTTTTTTTTTTTCCTTCGATGTATACTTTTTAATTTATTATTAACATTTATATATCTATTATATTATGCCCCAAAACAATTTAAAAGGTACAGTGTAAAAAAATGTAAAATAAATAAAAGTGGAGGCAGATGACCGTGAACCAGGAAGTAAAGTCCTCAAAACATAACTCCCCCGTGGGGTGAGAACGAGTCACCCGGCATGTAATAAAGAAGTAACTGCACCATGCAGTAGAAATGGAGACTGCAGTTTATCGCCCAATTTTAAAGCATGGTTTGTTAGGGGTTTACTCAGCATAACATAATCTTTTATATTTTACCCAAATTGGGTATAATATTGTGTTTGTGTGCACTAAAACTCATTAAAGTGTATTTTTCCCCCCATAAAAATGCGTTTTAAAAACTGTTGCACAACTACTGTGTTACATAAAAAAAACTGCAACACCCACTATTTTATTCTCTAGGGCCTTTGCTTAAAAAATAGATAATGTTTGGGGGTTCTAAGTCATTTTCTATCAAAAAATAAATAAATGAACCCTGCACTCTGTACGTAGCGCACTCCTGAACCCTGCACTCCGTGCGTAGCGCACTCCTGAACGCTGCACTCCAAAAGTAGTGCACTCCTGAACCCTGCATCCGTACGTAGCGCACTCCTGAACCCTGCATCCGTACGTAGCGCACTCCTGAACCCTGCACTCTGTACGTAGCGCACTCCTGAACCCTGCACTCTGTACGTATCGCACTCCTGAACCCTGCACTCTGTACGTAGCGCACTCCTGAACGCTGCACTCCAAAAGTAGTGCACTCCTGAACCCTGCATCCGTACGTAGCGCACTCCTGAACCCTGCATCCGTACGTAGCGCACTCCTGAACCCTGCATCCGTACGTAGCGCACTCCTAAACCCTGCACTCTGTACGTAGCGCACTCCTAAACCCTGCATCCGTACGTAGCGCACTCCTAAACCCTGCATCCGTACGTAGCGCACTCCTAAACCCTGCATCCGTACGTAGCGCACTCCTAAACCCTGCATCCGTACGTAGCGCACTCCTAAACCCTGCATCCGTACGTAGCGCACTCCTAAACCCTGCATCCGTACGTAGCGCACTCCTAAACCCTGCATCCGTACGTAGCGCACTCCTAAACCCTGCATCCGTACGTAGCGCACTCCTAAACCCTGCACGTAGTGCACTCCTGAACCCTGCACTCCGTACGTAGTGCACTCCTGAACGCTGCACTCCAAAAGTAGTGCACTCCTGAACGCTGCATCCGTACGTAGCGCACTCCTGAACCCTGCATCCGTACGTAGCGCACTCCTGAACCCTGCATCCGTACGTAGCGCACTCCTAAACCCTGCATCCGTACGTAGCGCACTCCTAAACCCTGCACGTAGTGCACTCCTGAACCCTGCACTCCGTACGTAGTGCACTCCTGAACGCTGCACTCCAAAAGTAGTGCACTCCTGAACCCTGCATCCGTACGTAGCGCACTCCTGAACCCTGCATCCGTACGTAGCGCACTCCTGAACCCTGCACTCCGTACGTAGCGCACTCCTAAACCCTGCATCCGTACGTAGCGCACTCCTAAACCCTGCACGTAGTGCACTCCTGAACCCTGCACTCCGTACGTAGTGCACTCCTGAACGCTGCACTCCAAAAGTAGTGCACTCCTGAACCCTGCATCCGTACGTAGCGCACTCCTGAACCCTGCATCCGTACGTAGCGCACTCCTGAACCCTGCATCCGTACGTAGCGCACTCCTGAAACCTGCACTCCGTACGTAGCGCACTCCTAAACCCTGCATCCGTACGTAGCGCACTCCTAAACCCTGCACGTAGTGCACTCCTGAACCCTGCACTCTGTACATAGCACACTCCTGAACGCTGCAAAAAATACCGAAATACTCAGCAATCGTGTGTGTGTATATATATATATATATATATATATATATACACATATATACACACACACACATACACACGTGTTTAAGCTTTAGGGTGCGTGCACACCTATGGGCAGAGACCAGACCCGTCACTCCGCATAGGGAGAGAGCAGCACTGACCGGTCTGTATTACAAGAAGTGGAGGACAGATCTTTCATGCAGAATTGCTGATGTGGGAGAAATAAACAAAGATATCCAATATTTGTGGAGCTTAAATAAAGATAAAGGTACCAAAGCAAATAAAATGTAACATACAGACTCCTGCAGGTGAGTGGGCGGGTTGCCGAGTGACAGAACGTGATGATTCCTGACCCTTCTCTTCCTATCTATTCTTCTCATTCAGGGTCTTTCCGCACTGACACAACTTCCGCCTGACGGGTGCACCAAGATGGCAGAGAGGCGACGTCACTTCGGCTAAGCGTCGCGCATGCGCAGTAGGCGGGGTAGCGGCTATCTGATAGAATAACCGTTTCTTAGCTTTCCCTCCGAGCTCAGTGCGGGGAAAGGGCTCTGCAATACACCAACACAGGCCGCTCATCGCACCTCCTTCCACCAGGGGGCGCGCCTCACCGCTGAATCATTACTCTCTATAATATCACTGCACATAGGTCAGCACTGCCAATTATATCCCAGTCCTGGGCACAGGGGGCGCTGCGAGCTGTGACACGCCCCTTTTCCAGGCTCACCGAGATCATTCCACTTATGAAGCTGAATTTAGCTTCAGGTTGGATCTTTAGTCACAAAAGTGAAAATTTACTAAACAATCATCTGCAAAGTTTATAATAAAATCGGGAACTTTAACAACAATTCTGTCTCCCTAACCGCCATGTATATAAAGGGGGAATTCTGATTAAATAACTTTTTCTATATGAAAACCATGTTGGCTCACCCAGATCCCACTGGTTTTATACTCATTGGGAGTCCTTCTATATAGGAAAGTTCAATCGGTCTGATGTTCAATGGGGAATTCCCAATATGAAGCCAAGCTTGTTCCCAGGGCCGTCTTTACCGTGGGGCAAAAGGGGAAGCTGCCCAGGGCTCAGTCATTGTTGGGGGGCCCAAAGCAGCTGCCATTTAATCCCGCGGTGCCCACCAGGGTTTTGTTTCAGCCGGAGTTCAGCCACCAGCTCAGTTTCATCATTTGTAAATACAGAAGCATTGCCTCCATTTACAAGTGACAGCGCTCCTCCCCCGTGCCCGCTCAAACCCCTCCCTCCTCTATACATTGATCTCCTATAGGAGAGCAGAGGAGGGAGGGGCAGGGAATCTACACAGAGAGAAGCTCCTCCAGACTGGCAGCCTGCACGGGCACAGTGTGAGTACTCTGCAGCTCCACCCTCTGACATTTTTTAGGTGGTGGGAGAGGAACTGGGGGAATCACACCGCACCCCTCAGCCCTGCAATCTGCGCACACCTCAGCCCTGCACTCCGTGCACCCCTCAGCCCTGCAGTCAGCACACAGCACACCCTCAGCCCTGCAGTCCACGTACAGCGCACCCTCAGCCCTGCACTCCACACACAGTGCCCCCTCTGCTCTGCACTCCACGCACAGCGCGCCCCTCAGCCCTGCACTCCACGCACCTATCAGACCTGTACTCTGCACATAGTGCCCCCTCAACCCTGCACTCCGAACATAGTGCACCCCTCATCACTGCACTGTAATGATGTGCTGTAACCTCTAGCAACCAAGCAGTGAGATATAATGATGTGCTGTAACCTCTAGCAACCAAGCAGTGAGATGTATTGATGTGCTGTAACCTCTAGCACCAGTGAGTGGTAATGATGTGCAGTAACCTTCCGCAACAAATCAGTGAACAGTAATGATCCCCTGCAATATCTAGCAACCAAGTAGTGAGCAACAACAATGATGTGCAATAACCTCTAGCAACCAATTGGTGAGGGGTAATGATGTGCAGTAACCTCTAGCGACCAATTTGTGAGTGTTAATGATGTGCAGTAACCTCTAGCAACCATTCCCCCCCCCCAGCGGGAGACAAGGCCATTCTACCCAACCCGCCAGGAAATTAATGTGGGGAATGCGCCTCCCCCCTCTCACGAGACGGACGGCCTCCTTACCTGCCCGGTATGATACTCTGATTTTCCCTCACTCCCCTGTCCAGGCCGGGGAGTGCCAGATAGCTGAGCCACTGCGGCTGGGCCATCCATGGTCACAGTGGTGGCTGGCGAGTCAGTCAGTCTTCTCCTCCAGCTGTGCTCTCCTCTGTTTTCCTCCTCCTCCTAGGCGTCCAATAGGATCGCCTGTCATTTTGGCCAATCGGGAAACAGGTCTCATGACCCGCTTCCTGATTGGCTGGGAGGTGATTCAGTGTGAAATTAGCAAATATTCATTTGCTATTGTCACACAACTGGGTGGGCTCGGAGCGCAGTGCTCTGCGTCCCGAGACCACCCTTTTTTGAAGCCTATTAGAACCTCAGACTCGAATCACGTGTTTAAACCCCCTCCCCCTCATTGGAATCCATGCATCCGGCGCCCTGTATGTAGATTAGGGGGTGGGGCACATGGATAGGGAGTGCGGCGCCCACGCACCCCTAATGGACGGGCCACCACTGGCAGCAACTCAAAATGGCCCTCAGTAGTTTGTATGGCCCCCATGTGCTCGTATGCATGCCTGACAACATAGGGGCATGTTCCTAATGAGACAACGGATGGTGTCCTGGGGTATTTCCTCCCAGATCTGGACCAGGACATCACTGAGCCCCTGAACAGACGGAGGTGCAACCTGGCAGCGTCGGATGGACCGAAACATAATGTCCCAGAGGTGTTCTATTGGATTTAGGTCAGGTGAGCATGGAGGCCATTCAATGGTATCAATTCCTTCATCCTCCAGAAACTGGCTGCATACTCTCACCCCATGAGGCCGGGCATTGTTGTGCACCAGGAGGAACCCAGGACCCACTGCACCAGTGTAGGGTCTGCCAATGGGTCCAAGGATTTCATCCTGATACCTAATGGCAGTCAGGGTGCCATTGTCTAGCCTGTAGAATTCTGTGCGTCCCTCCATGGGAATGCCTCCCCAGACCATCACTGAACCACCACCAAACCGGTCATGCTGAACGATGTTACAAGCAGCATACACGTGCCGGCTAAGGGAATAATAATAATAATAATAAAAATATCAAATTATAATAATTGTTATTGTCAATACTATTTATTAAATTATTATAACATTATTAAAGGATATCTAAAGTTTTTTTTTGTTTAAAAAAAAAAAAAGTCATACTTACCTCCTCTGTGCAGTTGGTTTTACACAGAGTGGCCCTGATCCTCCATTCTGGGGTCCCTCTGCGTCGCTCCTGGCTCCTCCTCTTCTTTCTTTGCCCCGTTTGAGAGCTGCTATCCCTCAGGCCTCCCGTGTCCTGCTGTTGCGCCCATTGACACAGACAGCAGGGCTTGGCCCCACCCCCTGCTCCCGCGTCATTGGATTTGTGAGGTCAGGCACTGATGTTGGACGAGAAAGCCTGGCTCACAGTCTGCACTGAAATTCATCCCAAAGGTGTTCTATCGGTCTGAGGTCAGGACTGTCAAGTTCCTCCACCCCAAACTCCCTCATACATATCTTTATGGACCTTGCTTTGTGCACTGGTGCGCAGTCATGTTGGAAAAAGAAGGGGCCATCCCAAACTGTTCCCACAAAGTTGAGAGCATGAAATTGTCCAAAATATCTTGGTATGCCGATGCCTAAAGAGTTCCCTTCACTGGAACTAAGGGGCCAAACCCAACCCCTAAAAAACAACCCCACACCATAATCCTCCCTCCACTAAATGTTTTGGACCAGTACAGAAAGCAAGGTCCATAAAGACATGGATGAACGAGTTTGGGGTGTCTGAACTAGGCCCTCCATGGAAGGATCACCAGGTGTCTGAACGATGTCCTCCATGGAAGGATCACCAGGTGTGTGAACGAGGCCCTCCATGGAAGGATCAACAGGGATTATTATAGGGAAAGCTGCAGACTTGAAAATAATGAAAAAACCATGTTGAAGCCAATAGCAAATTTTATGGTCACATATACTTTGAGCTGAAGCGAGTCAAGCATTGACACAGCTCTCCCCCTCCCTGCTATTGGCAGATAGATGTGACAGGTATGCTAACTGACCATAGTGAGGGTGGAATGGGGAGTGCCAGTGTGCACAGTCGAGGTTTTAGGATGCTCACAAAGATTATATTATATATATATATATGACTTTTTCACATCAGCGGCCATCTTATACTGGGACCTCTGATCAGAGCAGTGCTGACGAGTCATAGAGGACACATCACACGGTTGACTTTATTTCAACTTTATTGAAAAGTCACAAAAGTAACATTTCATTTATTAATATTCCCCCCCCCCCCCCCCAGGAGGTTGTGATGCAGTGTAATGTACCCTGTTTTTTCTGTAAAGTTGTGTGAACTGAACTAATAGCACACGGAGGAAAATTGTCTTCTCCGAGCCGAGGCTGCTCAACACATGTGGGGGGAGATTTACTAAAACTGGAGAGTACAAAATCTGGTGCAGCTCCGCATAGTAACCAATCAGCTTCCAGATTTTATTATCAAAGCTTAAATTGAACAAGCTAAAGTTGGAAGCTGATTGGTTACTAGGCATAGCTGCACCATGCAGAGTGCTCCAGGTTTTAGTAGATCCCCCCCCCCCCCCCCATGGTGTGAATGGTCCCCAAATGTACAGTTCTAGACATCTGAAAATGACCCGGGTGGGTTTGAAAATAATAATAAAAAAATAAATGAAGATCCCTGAAATAGAGAAGACATGATTTCACCTCTTCAGCAGCCTTTGTCTCTTATCTTCCCCTCATCCAGAGCTGAAGCCCCCATAAGGCCTTTTGGCATCTGACACTTGCGGGAGTGTCGGAGGTCTGTGGTTCTCCTCTGACCCCTACATGACGGCTGTGTCCTGTAGTGATGTAGAGGTCGGAGGATGAACGGTGGCATGTGATGGAGGACATCTGCCACTGCTCATGGTGATGAATGCTGGAGAAACTGGCTGAAGCCACAACGCTGGAATGGAGGGAAGGTAGGAGACACGGGCTGCCAGAGGGGGGAATAGAACACCTCTATTGTAGGGACTTTCCATCGGGAATATTTTAAACCCAATGGGCCACCAAAGCACACGGGTCCGCCTATTTTCAACGTCCATCCATCGTTTTGTCCCGAGCAATGACGGACTCATCGAATTTGATCATGAGAGTGGTCCCCTTGTGCCAGTGGGCGGTCACCTTAGCGGGAAAGCCGCTGCAGGTCAGCAGAGCCTCCACGATGCCGGCGGTGAAGGAAGCGCAGTTCAGAGTGCTGTTCTCCTTCGGGACGGAGATATAAGAGTTGATCAGAGGGTCCTTCTCTATAATGTAGTAGGTTTTGTCATCGTCGTTGGCTTGCTCCAGCTTGTCCGCTTCCTTCCCGAACAACGCCTTCCAGGCCACCACCTTGATGAAGAGCAGAGCGCTGATCACCTTGGTCTCGCGTTTGCCGTTCTTCTCCCTCATCACCAGCGGATCCAGGATCCGGCACCCCACTTGCTGGCCCAGCTCGGACAGCTTGGCTTGCAGCTCGGAAACCGAATAGACTCGGTTCTGGCAGTACTGCACCATCTCCGAAAACAGCAGAGCGAAGGCGCTGAGGCTGACTTCTGTCTTTGGCCGGGCCAGAGAGCGTTCCAGGATGGAAGATTTACCGCGGCTGAATCGGGAATCCATGATCTGAGGGGAGAAAACAGAACAAATCAACTGCAACTACTTTCCCTTCTCCAATAGATCTACCATCACACACCATACAATTAGACCCTATTCACACCAGGGCGTTTTGCAGGCACTATAGCGTTAGAAATAGCGCCTGCAATCCACCCTACAAAATCTGCACCATTGTATGTAGTGTGAAAACCCCGAGGGCATTCACACTACAGCGGTGCACTGGCAGGACGTCAGGGAAAAGTTCTGCCAGCAGCTTCTTTGGAGCGGTGTGTTTACCGCTCCTCCACCGCTGCTCCCCATTGAAATCAATGGGGCAGCGCTGTAATAACTCCGTCAAAACGCTGCTATTGCGGCGTATTGCCAGCGGTTTTAACCCTTTCTCGGCCGCTAGCGGGGGGTAAAAGCGCCCCGCTAGCGGCCGAAATGCGCCGCAAATCCAAAAGGTAAAACGCTGCTAAAATTAGCGGCATTTTACCGCCCAAGCTATGGGCAGTGTGTGGTGTGGTGTGAAAGGGGTCTTGGGGTCGCCACCTCATCACTTTAAACCCGGAACACATATGAATTACACGGGTTCTGTGGCTGATTAACCGCTTCAGACCCGGACCATTTGGCTGGCCAAAGACCAGAGCACTTTTTTGCGATTGGGCACTGCGTCGCTTTAACTGACAATTGCGCGGTCGTGCGACGTGGCTCCCAAACAAAAATTGATGTCCTTTTTTCCCCACAAATAGAGATTTCTTTTGCTGGTATTTGATCACCTCTGTGGTTTATTTTTTTGCACTATAAACAAAAAATAGCGACAATTTTGAAAAAAAAAAAAAAAAGAAAAAAACGTTTTTTTTTTTACCTTTTGCTATAATAAATATCCCCCAAATATATATATATTATATATATATATATATATATATATATATATAAAATGTTTTCCTCAGTTTAGGCCGATATGTATTCTTCTACATATTTTTGGAAAATAAATAAAATCGCAAGAAGCGTTTGATTGTTTTACACAAAATAGGGGATAGATTTATGACATTTTTATTTTTTAATTTTTTTAAAAGTAATGGCGGCGATCAGCGATTTTTATCGCGACACTATGGCGGACACAGTGACAATTTTGACACATTTTTTGGGGCATTAATACAGCGATCAGTGCGATTAACTACTTAAGGAGCTGCTGCCACAACCAAGATATCCCTCTTTACAGGAGGAGGTCCTGTGTAGAATAACGGTGGTCTCTGCGGCGGGTTCGCCTCTGACCCCTACAGAGAGGTGCCACCCCCCTCCCGCGCCCTCCGCCGCTTACCAGAGCCGTTGGTAGCGGCGGAGGCGATCGGGTCCCATCGATGGCTGGGTATAGAGACGAGTGAGGCTAAGATGGCCCCCACCTGTCTCTATACCATAGGAGGGAGGAAGCGACGTCAAAACGTCACTTCCGCCCATACCTCTTAACCACTTGTTTACTGGGCACTTAAACACCCTTCCTGCCCAGACCAATTTTCAGCTTTCGGTGCTCTCACATTTTGAATGACCATTTGATCACCTCTGGGGTTTTTATTTTTTGCCCTATAAATGAAAAAAGACCGAAAATTTTGAAAAAAAACGTTTCATATTTCTTTGTTTCTGTAACAAAATTATGCAAATTATTAATTTTTCTTCATAAATTTTGGCCACAATTTATACTGCTACATATCTTTGGTAAAAATAACCCAAATTAGTGGATATTATTTGGTCTTTGTGAAAGTTAGAGAGTCTACAAGCTGTGGTGCGAATCGCACAAAATTGATCACATCTGATGTACTGGTGGCCTATCTCGCTTCTTGTGACCCGAACAAGCCAGGAAAGTACAAATACCCCCCAAATGACCCCTTTTTGGAAAGTAGACATTCCAAGGTATTTAGTAAGAGGCATGGTGAGCTTTTTGATGTTGTCATTTTTTTCCCACAATTCTTTGCAAAATTAAGATTTTTCATTTTTTTTTTTTTTTCCACAAAATTGTCATTGTAATAGGTTATTTCTCTCACATGGCATGTGTATACCACAAATGACACCCCCAAAAAAATTCTGCTACTCCTGAGTATTACGATACCACGTGTGGGACTTTTTCACAGCCTGGCCACATAGAGAGGCCCAACATGCAGGGAGCGCCATCATGTGTTCTAGGAGCATAAATTACACATCTAACTTGCTGACTACCTATTACACTTTTGAAGGCCCCGGAGCACCAGGACAATGACACGTGGCACTGATGACAGATGGCACTGATACGTGGCAATGATGACACGTGGCACTGATGACAGATGGCACTAATATGTGGCACTGATGACAGATGCACTTATACGTGGCACTGATGACACGTGGCACTTATACGTGGCACTGATGACACGTGGCACTAATACGTGCCACCGATGACAGATGGCACTAATACGTGGCACCGATGACGCGTGACACTGATGACAGATGGCACTGATAAGTGGCATTGATGACACGTGACACTGACAACAGATGGCAGGTGACACTGACAGGTGGCACTGATGACAAATGGCACTGATACGTGGCACTGATGACAGATGGCACTATATGGCACTGATGACACGTGGTACTGATGACAGATGGCACTTATACGTGGCACTGATGACAGATGGCACTGGGGACAGATAGCACTAACAGGTGGCACTGGGGACAGATAGCACTGGGGTGGATGGCACTTTATTTAACTTTTTTTTTTTTTTTTTACACTTACGGCCGCTGCAGCCGTTCATCTCTCCCCTCTCACACGCTGTCTATGTGAGGAGGGAGAGCGGCGCTGAGAGATGATCTCATATGTTTACATATGAGATCATCTCACATTGGACACGCCGATCGCGCTGTAAACGGCCGCTGTGATTGGCCGTTTACAGCGATCTGTGTTTGCCTGTCTCTGGGGGACACGGCAAACACAGAACTTCCCCGATGCGTGCCCGCGGCAGAGCGCATTGCGGAAGTAATCAACAGGACGTCCAGGGACGGCCTCCCGGACTAAAGCGCCCGCTCTACGGCCGTCATTCGGCTATAGGGCGGGCGCGAGGTGGTTAAAAAGGTACATTTTTTCAATGTCATTTTTCCAAATTACTTTTATTTATTTTTTATTGCATTTAAGTCCAAATATGAGATTTGAGGACTTTTTGACCCCCGATCTCATATTTAAGAGGTCCTGTCATGCTTTTTTGTTTACATTCCTTGTAATAGGAATAAAAGTGATCCATTTTTTTTTAAAGTGTAAAAATAAATAAAATCAAGTAAAATAAATAAGATTTTTTTTTTTAAACCACCACCCCCCCCCCCCCCCGTCCCGACGAACTCGCGCACAGAAGCGAACGCATACGTGAGTAGCGCTCGCATATGAAAACGGCGGTCAAACCACACATGTGAGGTATCGCCGCGATCGGTAGAGCGAGAGCAATAATTCTAGCCCTGGACCTCCCCTGTAGCACAAAACATGCAACCTGTAGAATTTTTTAAACGTCGCTTATGGAGATTTTTGAGGGTAAAAGTTTGACGCTATTCCACAAGCGGGTGCAATTTTGAAGCGTGACATGTTGGGTATCAATTTACTCGGCGTAACATTATCTTTCACAATATAAAAAAAATTAAAAATTGAGCTAATTTTACTGTTGTCTTATGTTTTTATTCAAAAAAGTGCGCTTGTAAGACCGCTGCGCAAATACGGTGTGAAAAAAAATAATGTATTACAATGAAAGCCATTTTATTCTCTAGGGTGTTAGAAAAAAACAAAATATAATGTTTGGGGGTTCTAATTAATTTTCTAGCAAAAAAAAAAAAAACTGTTTTAAACTTGTAAACGCCAAATCTGAAAAAGAGGCCTGTCCTTAAGTGGTTAAGAAATGCATTGATTACTGTAAAAATGTCAGGGGCAGTGAAGGGGTTAATGTGTGTCCTAGGGAGTGTTTCTAACTGAGGGGGGGGGGGGGGTGGGGACTGTGCTGGGAAACTAACAGATTGCTGTTCGTACTCTGTGTGGACAGACGATTGGTCAATTCTCTTCCTCAGAGAACCCGGAAACTGTGTGTTTACACGAGCGATCGCGGGAGCCTGGCGGTGATCGAGACCACTGGGCACTCTAATGGGCTCGGGGAGCGAGCGGGGGGCACGCAGGCGCCCCCTAGTGGCCATTTGTTACCGACGTAACATAACAGCGATTCGCGCAGCCGAGCCATGTCGCCGCAATACAACTGAGGCGGCTGGTCGGCAAGCGGTTAAGATGGTAATTAAATGCACTTGCTACCTTATCTGCATTAACTTAGCCTCAGAGCCTGTGCAATTCATATGTGTTCCTGTTTAAAGGGATGAGGTGGCGACTCTACATTAAATCTGATTGTACAATCTCCTATAGATCTACCATCACAACATACAATCTGATTGTACAATCTTCCACTGCATGAATGATGATAGTTGGAAAGGAGATTGTATGGTGTGTGTGATGGTAGATCTATAGGAGATTGTATGGTGTGTGCGATGGTGGATCTATAGGAGATTGTATGGTGTGTGCGATGGTGGATCTATAGGAGATTGTATGGTGTGTGCGATGGTGGATCTATAGGAGATTGTATGGTGTGTGCGATGGTGGATCTATAGGAGATTGTATGGTGTGTGCGATGGTAGATCTATAGGAGATTGTATGGTGTGTGCGATGGTAGATCTATAGGAGATTGTATGGTGTGTGCGATGGTGGATCTATAGGAGATTGTATGGTGTGTGCGATGGTGGATCTATAGGAGATTGTATGGTGTGTGCGATGGTGGATCTATAGGAGATTGTATGGTGTGTGCGATGGTAGATCTATAGGAGATTGTATGGTGTGTGCGATGGTAGATCTATAGGAGATTGTATGGTGTGTGTGTGATGGTAGGGCTATAGGAGATTGTACAATCAGCTTGTATGGTGTGTGACGGGTCTATAGGAGATTGTACAGTCAGCTGACATCGGATCAATAGATGTGATTGGTCCTCACTAGGAGATGGGGGAGGGGTGGGGTCACACACTCACCGTTCTCTCGGACGGACCCCGGTCACCGCACACCGGATGATATCCTCTCACTCAACACATCGCCTGCTGACCGACCGGAAGCCGCCGTGCCTGTGTACACCGGTCCAGCCAATCAGCTGCAGGAGAGGTCACAGGCGACTAGAAGCTGACGTCTGTGCAGTGAGGAGACAGCTGTGATTGGTTGGTTAGTGACAGTCAGGGGGTATGAGACAGACTAATAGGGACTGCGATAACAAAGAAAGGGGCGTGAGACAGGAGGGGAGTATGATAAAAAAGAGCGGAAGTAAAACGTAGTAAGTGACGTTTAAGAAGGGCGGAAGTGGACTCATAGGAAGGGCGGAAGTAAAGGGGTGCTCTGATAGGAAGGGCGGAAGTGAAAGGGGAAGTCTGATAGGAAGGGCGGAAGTGGAAGGAGGTGTAGTGTCACAGTTTGCTGCCTATCACAGGATGGTGCGGAAGTGACGTTGTTGCGTACTGCGCATGCGCGATGCGTTCCAAACGCTCGCGCAGTTGCTCAGGATAGGCACTACAAGTCCCAGCAATGCAAAACCTACTAGGTAACAAGGGAAGTATTAGTGTTGTAACGAACGGCCCAGTGTTTGTGTTGTGTGTAACTTCACTTCCGTAACATTATGTGATGGTTTCGCTGAACTGTATTGCCGAAACTATGTTGGAACGCACGGCGCAAGTGTTTGGAACGCATCGCGCATGTGCAGTACGCAACAACGTGGCCCGTGTTTGTGTTGTGTGTAACATCACTTCCGTAACATTATGTGATGGTTTCGCTGAACTGTATTGCCGAAACTATGTTGGAACGCACGGCGCGAGCGTTTGGAACGCATCGCGCATGCGCAGTACGCAACAACGTCACTTCCGCACCATCCTGTGATAGGCAGCAAACTGTGACACTACAAGGGCAGAAGTGGAAGAAGGGGTTTGATAAGAAGGGCAGCAGTAAGGGAATAGAAGTGTGCTGTATAGTCAGGGAGGGGCGCTGTACTGGAGTAGCATACCTCCCAACTGTCCCTGATTTGCAACAATGTCCCTCTTTCCCCCTCATTTGTCCCTCATTTTGGTCTGAGCTCTATAGTTATATATAAAATGCAAATAGTGTCCCCCATCGGATAGTCTCCTCCCTGTACCGCGCTTGTGCAATACGGAAAATGAGACGCCGAAGGTCAACGGCGCCTGCGAACAGAGTCCAGGTTCAAGCCCCACCATCCAAGTGGACATAGAGTTAGAATAAAAAACAGCCTAGAGAAGCGAGACCGTGCCCGAAGCGTGGCGAGCGAAGAGAGGCCGTGCCCGAAGCGTGGCGAGCGAAGAGAGGCCGTTCCCGAAGCGTGGCGAGCGAAGAGAGGCCGTGCCCGAAGCGTGGCGAGCGAAGAGAGGCCATGCCCGAAGTGTGGTGTGCGAAGAGAGGTCGTTCCACGAAGAGTGGCGAGCGAAGCGCCGCCAAAGCGTGGCGAGGGGCTCTGTTACTATGAGCAACCGTATATCCACTTGGATGGTGGGGCTTCAACCTGGACTTAGTGCGCAGGCACCATTCATCTTCGGAGACTTTCTGAGTCTCCTCCGTACTGCGCAAGCACTGCGCCTGCGCAGTACGGGGCGGACAGTATCAGATGACCAAACACTTTTTGACAGAACGCCGGCACTAAACCTTTCATCCAATGGTTAAGTTGCTACATTTGTACATTTTAAAAAACAATATAAAGGAATAGTAAAAAAAGCACTTGTGGATTTAATTAACCTTTTTTTAGGTTCATTCTCCTTTAAGGGGGCGTGTCCTATGCCTACATACGTTTGCTAGTAGGTGTTCCTCATTCCCATCTCAAAATGTTGGGAGGTATGCGGTATGTTTAATTGATTTGCTTTATATTAATGCCCCTAACACACAACTGGTTTTCCAGTCGGAATAAACTCTGAAGGTTTTTCCGACAGAGTTCCGCTGAAGCCGTCTTGCATACACACGATCACACCAAATTCTGATCGCCAAGAACGCGGTGACGTACAACACGTACGACGGGACTAGAAACAGGAAGTTCAATAGCCAGTAGCCAATGTCTTCTGTCTTGTACTTGCTTCAGAGCATTTTTGGTACGTCGGACCAGCATACAGACAAACGGTTTTCCGGATAGGAATTGATTCCGTCAGAAAAATCGAAAACATGTTCTATTTTTAGGTCCGTCAGAATTTTCGTAAAAAAAAAAAAAGTCTGGGGAAGCCCACACACGATCGGAATATGCGATGAAAAGATTCCGTCTGCCTTTTTCTGATGGACTTTCCGCTCGTGTGCGGCATTAGAAGTAGAGGAACAGTTTTTTTTTTTTTTATATCTGTCCTTTTTAATAAAAAAAAGAAAGCGATTGTTACACCCCGCCAGCGATTGTTACCAATCGCTAGCAGTGCAAAATGAGCCCTTTCAGTGCTGGAAGTGATCGATTTACCCTTTCAGTGCCATAAGATCTGTGTTGGAAGTGTATGATAAACCCTTCAAAGTAGTTGTATACCCGCACAAAAAAAAAAAAAAGAATAAAATAAAATAAAAAACCAGCAAGACAAAGGCATAATGAGCTAGCTGGTATGTACCGCATACTAGCTCATTATGAAATACTCATCTTGGAACGGTCACTGCTGAGGGAGCCGACATTTTCCCCTCTGCGTGTCTTCTGGGTTTGCGGCTCCGGCATTGTGAGTGGCCGGAGCCGCGATGACGTCACTCCCACGAGTCTTCTTTCCAGCAAGGTTCCGCCAGACCTTCAGCCGGCCATTCAGAGCGCATGCGCTGCTGACGTCAGCGGCTGCATGCGAGGTGAATACCTCCTAAACTGTACAGGTTTAGGAGATACTCATTTTACCTACAGGTAAGCCTTATTATATAAAATAACCTACAGGGATATACAAGCACCTTAGTAGCTGGATTAAAGGGTTAATTAAGCATTTCAAACACAGATCATCTAGCAATGAAAGGGTTAATCATACGCTTCCAGCACAGATCATCCAGCAATGAAAGGGTACTTCAGGGTCCTTTCACGCGCTTGGCCCCCCGGTGCTCAGCGGGGGATCGCTCCACTGAGCAGGAGGATGAAAGGCCTGTCTCCACTCGCTGTGCTGACACGGACCTGTCAGCCCCACTGTTCTCTATGGGGAGATTGGATATAAACGGAACGCCTGTCTGTTTTCATCCAATCCCATCCGCCAGACGGATGGAAATAATAGGGTCACCATCCGTCTGGATTTGGCGGATCGGATAGCAGCGTGTGTCAGCAGACATGTCACCACTGACATCCGCCGCTCCATAGGGGTGAATGGAGCTTCCCCCTGAAAAACTGTCAGGCAGACAGGAAAGCCCGTGTGAAAGGGGCCTTAAGCAGTGCGTGATGTTAGTAACTTGCTCTCGTCCAGGGCAGCCATCAGACATTTCGGGGCCCCTTTCACAGCCTTAAGCCAGCCCCCCCACCTCAGGGCCTGACCACCAACATTCCTCAGGGCCTGCCACTGGCCGTCCTACCGATTCCACCCACTGGCCATCCCACCGAGTCCTTCAGTGCACCCTCTTTTTTATTGCCTGATTTAGTTGGGAGGTATGCAGCTGCTGTTGGCACTATATAAATCTTGTATAATAATGGATGCCTACAGAATAGAGAGGAGACAGTGAGTCACATTGCATTTACAAGGAACACAAACGATTTCATATGCAGCTTACGCCAATTTGCATGGCATGACTATCACGGGGGTTGCTTTTTAAAAAAGAGAAAGAAAATGATTGGAGCTCCGCCTTGACTTTTATCAGTTACATTGTTCCCAGCTATCACTGAGCACTACAGAACACCCTCCCCCCAGTTCCTCTATGTTATAGAAGACAAGGTGTTCTGAAGTCCTTCCTAGGGTGACAATGCTAATACTGCATGGGTACTGTACAGTGGGTGAGTTGTGTTATCTAGAATGGGAAGTGTGTTACTGGCAGGATCTCTAGTCTTTTCACCTTCTAACCAATCATCTCTGTGTGCCTTGCAGGATTCTCCAATGTCAACTCAAGCCACAGAGTGAGGATTGAAGAATGATCCATGATTCTTCTGTTTTACTTAGTTGCAATTCCAATAGGATGCATTTTAGGCAATCTAAATGGTGAAGACCCTAATCCCCATAGGACTAAATGTGGATTTTGACTTGAGCTGTTTTATTGAGGATTTTTCGTTTTCTATAATGGTTTATTAGGGATTGTTAACAATATACTGTGGTGATTTTTGTAGTGATTTTATTTGGCCACTAGATGGGGCATTGCAAATTTAATTCAGCATGGTAATTTTTGGGGATTTATATATAAATGATATATATCAATTTTATATATATATATATATATATATATATATATATATATATCTCTTGGATATGCAATTAGCGGACTTCCAACTGTTGCAAAACTACAAGTCCCATCATGCCTCTGCCTCTGGGCGTCATGCTTGTGGCTGTCAGAGTCTTGTTATACCTCATGGGACTTGTAGTTCTGCAACAGTTGGAGGTCCGCTAATTCCATATCCCTGATATATATATATATATACATATACACCGATCAGCCATAACATTATGACCACTGACCGGTAAAAGGAATATCTCATATATTAGGCAGCAAGTGAACATGTTGTCCATGAAGTTGTTGTGGTGAAAGCAGAATAAAAATGGGCATCGCAGTTTGTTGTGTACGGGGCTGTGAAGCCCATGGCGATTCATGTCCACAGCCAAAAGCTTCTACACTGGTCACATGAACATCAGAACTGGAGTACGAAGCAATGGAAGAAGGTGGCCTGGTCTGAATCATGTTTTCTTTTATATCATGTGGATGGCCGGGTGCGTGTGCATCACCTGGGGAATCAAGAGATGACACCAGGATGCAGTAAAATAATTCAAGTTGGCAAAGGCAGTGTGATGCTTTGGGCAATGTTCTGCTGGGAAACCTTGGGTCCTGCCAGTCATGTGGATCAGTGGAGGCTGGTGCTTAAAATTTTTGGGGGGCTGCATTCAAACCAAAAAATTAAACTGTTAGTAATGCAGGACTGTAAATAGCCATTTATCAGTTGTTTATGTGTCATTATTGCTAGATAAATCTGTGCCCATCATATGCAGCCTCATTGTGCCCATCATACGGAGCCTCACTGTGCCAATTAATTGCAGCCTCACTGTGCCAATCAATTGCAGCCTCACTGTGCCCATCATATGCAGCCTCATAGTGCCAATTAATTGCAGCCTCACTGTGTCCGTCAATTGCAGCCTCACTGTGCCCATCATATGCATCCTCGCTGTGCTCATCATATGCAGCCTCACTGTGCTCATCATATGCATCCTCGCTGTGCTCATCATATGCAGCCTCACTGTGCTCATCACACGCTGCCTCACAGTGCCAATCAATTGCTGCCTCACTGTGCCCATCAATTGCAGCCTCACTGTGCTCATCATATGTAGCTTCACTGTGCCCGTCACAGTAGGCCAATCACATCCACATTTCAAGTAAAAGAAAAAAAAAACACTTAACATAATGTGTCCTCATCAGAGCCCCCTTTTGCATTCGATGTCCCAATCAGATGTCCCCCTTTACATCAGGTGTCCCAATTAGAGTTCCCTTTTACAACAGGTGTACCCATCAGCATCCCCTATATATCAGGTGTCCTCATCAGAGTCCCCCTTTACATCAGGTGTCCCAATCAGTGTCTCCCTTTACAGCAGGTGCCCCCTTTACATCAGGTGTCATCATCAGAGTCCCCTTTTACAGCAGATGTCCCCATCAGAGTCCCCTTTTACAGCAGATGTCCCCATCACTGTCCCCCTTCACATCAGATATCCCCATCAGATCCCCCCCTTTACATCAGATGTCCCCACCAGAGCCCCCTTTATAGCAGATGTCCTCCCTCGTACTCACCAGCTCTCATAGCAAGTCGCCTGTCATCCACCTTTGGATGGTCCAGATGAGTCAGGGAAACCGTAAGTGAAGGCACAGGACCCACCAATCACTTACCACAGCAGGGAACAATGCTATAGAGCAGGGATATGCAATTAGCGGACCTCTAGCTCTTGCAGAACTACAAGTCCCATGAGACATAGCAAGACCCTGACAGCCACAAGCATGACACCCAGAGGCAGAGGCATGATGGGACTTGTAGTTTTGCAACAGCTGGAGGTCCGCTAATTGCATATCCCTACTATAGAGGGTGAGTGTTAAGGGCGCAGAGCTCATCGCCCGAGGACTTTCTAAAGGAAGCCAATAGAGCTTCTTGTTTGCAATCATGTGATTACAAACACATCATGCTTCCCATAACAGCTGTGTGTCCGGCGCCCTGCACACACTTAAAGGACCATTATTTTTTATTTATCTTTTTTTTTTTTTTCAGTGATTGCAGCATGTAATGCTTCCTTAAAGGGCCATTATGTTTTTATTTTCTATTTTATTTTTATGATGAGTAGCACTGAGAGGGGCGACGATCCAGTGCCCCCTATGGGCGGGCCGTCACTGATGTGAATGTTACTTTGGTGTCCATGCTGCAATGGGTCAGGACTGTTTTAGCAAAAGGGGGCAATACTCAATATTAGGTGGGTAAATGTTATGGCTGATTGGTGTATATACAGTTTTAATGATTTTTCCAGTTAATGTATTTTTATATTTTTTCTGTATGGGGGTGTAAAAGTATATTTGAAGCTCAATTTTAATATGGTTGTAAAGTCTCCACTGTAAACTCTCAAGACTCTAAACTTTCATGAGAGGTTCTCTTATAGGGCAATAGTAATGGCAGTGTGTTTGTTTTTTAACAATGTAGTCTCTAAATACCTTTTCCCACCAGTGCTTCTTTGCAGTCACCTGGCTTTCTCAGGTCTTTCTCCCAAGCAGAGAGACTCAGGTGAGAGGGGCTCACATTCCTCTGCTGGTTTAGTTTCAGGAGGTTGCACTCAAAAAACAAAACAGGTTGCACTCACTTGTTTGCAAAGTTATACAAACATGGATCAGTATGTCTCCTGGACAGTAAGTCGGTGTGGACTAAGATCCATGCTTGTATGCATTTCGCCCCACCCTCTGGACGTCTTTAGAAGCTTCTTAAGATGCCCAGAGGGAGGGGCGAAACGCTGTGCAACTACTGTCCAACAGCTTCAACTCTTCTTGGAAGGCTGTCCACAAGGTTTAGGAGTGTCTATGTTTGACCATTCTTCCAGAAGTGCATTTGTGAGGTCAGGCACTGATGTTGGACAAGAAGGCCTGGCTCACAGTTTCCACTCTAATTCATCCCAAAGGTGTTCTATGAAGTTGAGGTCAGGATTCTGTGCAGGCCAGTCAAGTTCCTCCACCCCAAACTCGCTTATCCATGTCTTTGTGGACCTTGCTTTGTGTACTCATCCAAATCATTTGGTGGAGGGGGGATTATGGTGTGGGGTTGTTTTTCAAGGGTTAGGCTTGGCCCCTTGGTTCTAGTGAAGGAAACCCCCAAGCGTTATGGACTATTTAATCACAAAATATGATTATATTCACGTTCATGCATTTTTATTTTTTAACACTTTTCACTGTGTTTTTTATGTTTTGAGCTATTAGCGCCACTATTTACTTTTATATATACAGTATATATATGGTGAATATTTTTCATCAATTGAGAATCTATGTCAAGACTTGAAAATTGCTGTTCGCAGACTCTCTCCATCCAATCTGACAGAGCTTGAGTTATTTTGCAAAGAAGAATGAGAAAAAATGTCACTTTCTAGATGTGCAAAGCTGGTAGAGACATCCCCAAAAAGACTTGCAGCCGTAATTGCAATGAAAGGCGGTTCTATAAAGTATTGACTCTGGGGGGGGGGGGGGGCTGAATACAAATGCACGCCACACTTTTCACATACAGGGAACCTTGGATTACGAGCACAATCTGTTCCAGGGGAATGCTTGTAATCCAAAGCACTCGCATATCAAAGCGAGTCTCCCCATAGAAGTCAGTGGAAACGAAGATAATTTGTTCCGCATTGACTTCTATTGCATGCAATACCGCACGTGGCCAGAGTGGGGGGAGGCACAGAAGAGCCTCTGAAATACTCAGGGACAGCTCGGCTGAACTCGGAAAGGCTCGTAAACACTCGGGAGCGGAGTATTTCCAAACGGCTCCGAACCGTACTGAGTGTCACTGGCGCCCCTGCACCTCTGGCCAAATACGGTACTGCACACCCCATTAGCTTGAATTATGCTCGTTTTGTGAGACAACGCTCGCAAACCGAGTCAGAATACAAAAAAAAAAAAAGTTGCTCATCTTTCAAAACGCTCTTTAACCGCGTTACTCGGTAACCAAGTTTCCACTGCATTTATTTAAATAAAAAAATATTGAAAACCATTTATCATTTTCCTTCCACTTCACAATTATGTGCCACTTTGTGTTGATCCATCACATAAAATCCCAATAAAATACTTTTTACGCTTTTGGTTGTAACATGACAAAATGTGGAAAATTGCAAGGGGTATGAATACTTTTTCAAGGCACTGTATATATGTTGTATGTAAATATATACAAAACATTGCAATTCCTCTTTAACTCGCAGGCAGTCACTCATGCTTGAAGACATCTCGGATCATTTTTCTTTGTTCCTATTTTTTTTCTTCGAAGACTTTTATATGACACTGATTGCTTTCAGAGTCTCCTGCAGCCGAGCACCGTTTATAATTGCTCTGACAGGAGAAATTGAGTTCTTAGGCGACTCTCCAAAGTAGACATCTTGTCCTTAGATGACCGGGGCTCCAGCTTTCCAGCATGCAGTATAAAAGGAGAAGAGCAAATCATGCCAACATCTATAGAAAAGAATGCCATGTCACAACTCTTTTCTAATGGTGGCCATACAGGCTTTGACGATTGATTTCTTTTCTGATCAATCCCTTCTGATAGGAATAACCGATCTACAGTCGACAACCCATTCTACCAGTTTGCCACATGCGGAGAAGTGGATTTCGATCAATATTTATTTATTTCAGGTACTTACAGTATATAGCGACGTCAATTTACACAACGCTTCACATACAGTACGTATATTGTACATTCATATCAGTCCCTGTCCTCAAGGAGCTTACAATCAAAAATCCCTAACTCATATTCATACACACACTTACTAGAGCCAATTTAGACAAGAGCCAATTAACCTCCCAACATGTTTTTGGAGCGTGGGAGGAAACCCACGCAGGCACAGGTAGCTCTAGGCAGGTAGTGCCGTAGTTGAGATTTAAACCGGCAACGCTAAAGCCCCGTACACACGATCGGATTTTCCACAGACAAAACCTCGGACTTTTGTACGAAGGCGTGTGCCTGGATTTTGTCTTGCATACAAACGGAAAGGAATTGTCGGCCAACAAACTCGAACGTAGTGACGTACTGCGTGGCTTTTTTAGCTCTTTAGCGCCACCCTTTGGGCTCTTTCTGCTAATTTCGTGTTAGTAAAAGTTTGGTGAATGTTGATTCGTGCTTTTCATTTCACGCTTTTCATTTCATGCTTTTCAGTTAGTTTCTGAACAGCCGTTCGTCAACCAGCCATGTTGCGGAATCGGAGGAGATAACGTGTTATTTATTATTGACCTTGGAGTTATTGCTTTGACCCAAGTCCAGTCCAGGCACAGGAGGAGGAGGATTTCTTGGACCAAAAATTGGTTACTTAATTAATTGTGACCAATTATGTCTTATGCCTTTGCTGCGGGAGCTCCAGGAGAATAATCCGGATGATTTTCAGAATTATCTCCAGATGACGGACCCCTGCTTGGCATTGTTGACTCCCTATATTAAGAAGCAGGACACATACATGAGGCTTTTATTTTATTTTTTGGTTGAATAATGATTTGATTTGTTATATTTTCTATATTTTTGGATGCATAGAAAGCACTTTTTGGTTAAGTTCTATTGGCAGATAGCATGTCTAATTTTTTTTTTTTTCATGCACAATAAAAAAAATTGTGTAGAATAATACTTGGCTATGTGTTTTACTCAAATGACAGTTTGGGAGTAGACAGTTACATTTTAAAAAATACAATGTAAAATTGACAAGGGACACCAACATAGTTGTATCTTTGATCTTAAAAACTACAGGATAATGGTGTTGTGGTAACTTGCCCAAATAATAATAATAATAATAATATTATTCTTGATATAACAAAAAAAAAAAAAAGCCTTTGACAATTTGTTTTGCATAACTCCATCAGTATCACCAGCAAAGCCGTTTCATTATTATCCCATTAAATAAGAAGAGAATTGTGCGCTGCATTTCCAGATTTCATAATTTGCCGTGTCACGAATGTTAATTCTCCATTATGAACGCTAGTTTACAAGACCGACCGCTTCCGGCTCGTCCTTGCTTCCGATCATGCGTGTTTGGATTTTTGCCCGACGGACTTGTGTACACACGCTCGGAAGATCCGACAACACACATTTGTCCGTGGAAAATTTTAAAACCTGCCATCCAACATTTGTCCGCGGAAGATCCGACAACAATTGTCCGATGGAGCGTACACACGTTCGGATTTTCCACCAATAGCCTGCTGACATCACACAATTCCAGTCGGAAAGTCAGATCTTGTGTACACGGCTTAAGGCTCCTTTTAGATAGGGAGGACTCTGTCCAGTGGATCTACCTGTTCAGAGGGGAATTTTCCACTGATCCCCACTGAGCAGGCAAATGAAAGGTCTGTGTCTGCTCTGCAGATAAGCCCACTGCTGTTTTCGATGGGGTTCCCCAGAGAGCCTCCCCTTACATCAGGGTCCCCAGAGAGCCCCCCATTACATCAGGTTCCCCAGAGAGTCTCCCCTTACATCAGGTTCCCTATAGAGCCTCTCCCTTAAAATCAGGGTCTCCAGAGAGCCTCCCCCTTGCATTAGGGTCCCCAGAGAGCCCCCCACTTACATCAGGGTCCCCAGAGAGCACCCCCTCCCCTTGGGTATCCCCACAGGGCTATGGGCCCCAGATTCAGGGCTATAGCCCCAAAAGCCACCCCCTAGCAATGCCACTGCACACCTCCCAACATTTTGAGATGGGAAAGAGGGTCACCTACTAGCAAATGCATGTAGGCATAGGACACACCCCCATAAAGGAGAATTAACCAAAAAAAAGTTAAGTAAATCCACAAAGGATTTTTTTTACCACTACTATTTTTTTATTTTGGCTTTTAAAATTGATAGATGGAAACATTTACAAACTGGATGAAAGGTTTAGCACTGGGAAACACTATTTGATAGATAAAAAGTGCATTTTATATACAGCTTTATAGATCAAACCAAAATGAGGGACAAATAAGGAGGAAAGAGGGACAGAGGCACAAAATCAGGATCAGTACCTCCAAATCAGGGACAGTTAGGAGCTATGTATATAGCGCTACCCCCGAAGGAGACCTATTTCCCACACAGCCAGGCACAAGGAATTTTCCACACTCTCTCCGATGGCTCAATAAGTCCAGGGGTTTGGGTTTTTTGGTGGTTATTGTAGAAACGCTGAACTTGGATTTGGATTGGGGGTACATGGGATACCCAAACTGAAGAAAACGGTAAACTCCAAACCTGCAAAGTCTCTGGCTGTTTCTAATCCAAACTGCGAACTGTTTTGCATAATATTGGTAATAGTGAAGCAGCAACAAGGAATAAGAGTTCTGAAACAGTTCTGTTTAAGACAGACACAGCACCTGACTGCACTTGAGCTACACATGGTCCCAGACAAGTCAGGTATTGCACTTCGCTGTCCTCTCCTTCCCTTAGGTTGTAATGACCGCTCTGTACTCTGTACTGAGCTCCAGGCTTCTTCAGAAAAAAATAAAACTCTTTTAATATTAGGGTACTTGTCTAGGCATCGAGCGGTGTCCTCACCCGAGCAAATTCTTAAATCGGCTATCGAGTGCTGGCGCCTCCATCTTGACTAAGGGAAACCATCAGTGAGGGCTTTGGGGCTTCACAGCCGGATTCCTACTACACATGTGCAAAGCGCTCTGCGCCTTGTGAATAGGCCGTGTCCCAGAAGGCAGAGGGGGAAGGAGGGGGGCGAACATCCGGCTAAGTTTGGCGCGGCAAACTGACCAGGAAGTGAGAGCGGGTACCTGTCAGAATCAGGTATCCGCTCCCCCCCAGAAGGTGCCAAATGTGGCAGCAGAGGAGGGGGAGGAGGCAAACAAGCAAAGCTTCCCCTATTTGGTGGAGCTCCGCTTTAAGAACTCCCAAGATCCAGAGTGGCTGCTGTCTTGGCCTTTCTGCTGAACTGGGTGCTTCTGGCTTGGCTTGGAGTCTACAGCTAAGCCTAGCTGAGACCTAAGCTGGGTGTGTTCCTAGAGCTCTCCTTTTTCCTCCTTCTCTCTCCTTCGTCAGCTCTCTGCCCCAGTGGCAGAGCCCCCACTACAGGGGTCACCACCAAATGGCTGGACCCTAGACTCTGCTATCAGACTGCACAATATTTATGTCCCACTTCCCCACCTTCTAGGTCTGTTTTCCCAGGGATTTGTGGAAGCTCCATAAATATTCACACTGGAGCCTCTGTCCCCACCACCCACTATGTTCTGGAAATTTTTAGTGAATTCCAGAAGACAGGGGGAGGTAACAGAGCCACAGACTGTGAAGCACTGTACAGCCTCCTAAACACAATCAACCCCTGCTCTTCTGCCTACAGAGGAGCCAAAAAAATCTGCCCAACAACTAACAAACTAGGAGGGTGCTACACATGTTGCTGCATGCAGTTTATGTGAGTTGTGACACCAGAGTGTACTTAAGGTCCCAGTCACATAAGGCGATTTGAAATTGAGGGCACTATCGCTGCCATTCTGCCCGCTAATCCAAATCGCTGCAAAACCTGCGACACGCGTTTAGGTGCCATTATTCTTGAAGTGGTTGTAAGCCCTTACATACACCCAGTGAAGAGACTGGCCTCACGTGGTAAACAGAAATGATATAAACCCTCCTTTATAAGTTATACCTGTTTATCTGCAGCCATTCAAAGTGCCGAATTTTTAAAACTTGCTGAGAGTTCAGAGAAAAGTGGGCAAAGAGTTGAAGTTACATTCTGTAGAGCTTAGTGAGGAGAACTCTGAGAACTGATGGGAGTAAGGAGACATACCCCCCGCCACACAGCACGCAGGAACAGAGCTGAGGCTGTCAATGAGCTGGAGGTCCCTCCCCTGTCACCATTTTTCTCTTGGTGTCAGGAAAACTTGCCAGAAGCTGCACATGCTGATAGCAAGGGAAGGAGGCTACAGACAGAAATGACACTTAGTGCTCTGAATTGAGAAAAAGTACACACTATAGAAGGATAGTCTTTGTTCATATTTCATGTCTGAGGTTTACAACCATTTTCATTTTAAAGGGTCCCTAATGCTACCTTGGTTTCTTCCAATGCACCCAAAGGTAACAGAGCGTGTATTCTGCCTTGGTGCACTGTAAGCCAGGTGAGCTTTTTTTGGCCATATATGTGCATTTGTGTGACATTGAAAATGGACTGCATGTTGATTACATGGACTGCATGTTGTGTTAGGCAACCCCATGGCACAAAAATGTTAATTTGAATATATTTTAAAATATATAAATCCACAAATGCCTTTACAAACCAAGATATTACCTTGCAAAAATGGAAGTGACATCAATGCTGTGCCATACATAGCCTGTCCAGAGAGCCCAACAGGCCCCACCCACTACAGGCTGCCTGCAGAAAATGCCAGGAGGGGGCGGAGACAAGACCAGTCACCCTGCACAAGGAGAGAGAGTGAAGCTGTGGGAGGGACCCAACAGGCCCCACCCACTACAGGCTGCCTGCAGAAAGCGCCAGGAGGGGGCGGAGATAAGACCAGTCACCCGGCACAAGGAGAGAGAGCAGCAGTGATTGGTCTTTATTACAGGAAGCTCCTGCACAGAGGTAAGATTTCAGCACAGATCTGGGGGAAATACAGAAAGCACACCAATATTCAGGGAAGAATACACATGATGAATGTATTTAGACAATATTTGCTCATCCTGGAGACCAGCTTTAAAATAAATGGGCTATCAACACAGGACAAAAACGTCTTAAATCATTTGTTTTAGCTCAGTGCGATGCATGGATCATTTGTATCTGTGCAACTCGGGGGGTTTTATAGACGAGCATTGACGTTCGTTGAAACGCACCAAAAGTGGTGTTATTTTTGGGAAACAGGTTTAGGATGATGTTAAGTAACCAGTTTTAGTGGTAAATCGATGTTCTTTAAATATGAACTGTATACTGGATAAAATGATAACGAGGTGGGTGTACAGAGATGTGATTCCAGTCTGTCTTACCTCCCCCATCCCTGGCAATGCTGAGTTTATATAACAGTCAGATGGGGATAGCAGAGCTTCCTCTCACCTCCTCCTCCTACTGCTAACACAGAGACCAAGCTTTGTCTATGGTGACGAGAGGCGTGAAGAGCAGCGCAGACAGGTGACCTGTGTATGGAGCTTGTGGAGTCCACTATTCTACCAGACACACCAGAGAGACAAGAGTACAATGGAAGAACTATCCGAAGGAAGGCAATGTTCTACCTACAACCAGGATCTCCAACACAAGGTATAATCTGTACATAGAGATCATAGACAGAGGAATATAGAGGTGTGACCGTGCCAAGGTGTGTGCTGAAAACATGTGATGTCGGTTACATCTATCTATCTATCTATCTATCTATCTATCTATCTATCTATCTATCTATCTATCTATCTATCTATCTATCATCTAACAATATATCAAAATATAGAAAACTATTGTTGATTAATCATCTATCCTCTATCCATTATCTATCAATATATTTATATAAATAGACATATATAATTGATTTATCATCTATTTAGCATCTATTATCTATCTAGCTATTTTTCTATCCTTATATTTATCACTGATTGATTATCTATCTATCTATCTATCTATCTATCTATCTATCTATCTATCTATCTATCTATCTATCTATCCATCTTTCTATCTATCTATCTATGTAGATATCTCCATATCTAGCATTGATTTATTATCTAAGTCTTTATTTATTTCTTTGACCTATAGTATATCATTTATGTATCATAGATAGATACAGTTTATAGACAGAGAGCTTATGGAAGAAAGGAAGAGAGAGAGAGAAAAAGAAAGAAGGAGAGAAAAGATGAAAGAGAGAAAGAAAAAAGAGCAAAAAGGAAAGAAAGGAGGGGAAAAAAGAAAGAGAGAGAATGAAAAAAAAAGAGAGAAAAGGAAAGAAAGAAAGTTAGAAAGAAAGAAAAGAGAGAGTGAAAGAGAGCGAGAGAAAAAGAAAGAAAGAGAGAGAGCGCAATAGAGAAAGAAAAAAAGAAGAGAGAGAAAAGAAAGAAAGAAAGAGAGTAAAAGAGAGCGAAAAAGAAAAATAAGAGAGAGAGGGAAGAGAGAGAGAGAAAGAAAGGAGAGAAAAAAAGAAAGAGAGAGAGAGAGAAAAAGAAAGTAAGGAAGGAGAGAGAGAAAGACTGAGAGAAAAAAAAGAGAGAAAAAAGAAAGAAAAGAGAGAAAGAAAGAAAGAGAGAGAGAAAGAGAGAGAGACAAAGACAAAAGAAAGAAAAGAAAGAAAGAAAGAGAGAGAGAAAAAAGTAAGAAATGAGAGAAAGAAAGAGAGCGAAAGAGAAAGAAAAAAGAGAGAGGGAGAGGGAGAGAAAAAAAAGAAAAAGAAAAAAAGAGTGAGAGAAGGAAAGAAAAAGAGAGACAGAAAGAAAAACGAGAGACAAAGAAAGAGAGAGAGACAAATAAAAAACAGAGGGAGAGAATGAGAGAGAGAGAGAGAGAAAAAGAGAGAGAGTGAAATTAAGAAAGAAGAGAAAGAAAGAAAGAAAGAGAGAGAGTGTGAGAAACAGGAAAGAGAGAGGGGGAAAGAAAGAAAAAGATCTTTCTTTCTTTTTTTCATTTATGTACCATAGATAGATATATAGACAGACGGAGAATAAAGAAAAAGAAAGAAAGACATATATAGATAGATAGATAGATAATGAAGGAATAAATAGATAGATACAGGCATAACCCACTTTTAAGTATGCATTGGGGTTTATTTATTTACTAAAGCTGGAAAGTGCAAAATCAGGCTCCCTTCTGCATAGAAACCAATGAGCTGTAGATAGATAAATAGCTACATACATACAAGATATAGAATTAAAAACAAGAGCTAAACGGGACTTTAAATGAAGTACGGGGTCTTTTATTGAAAAAAAAGGAGAAATATTGTTATGCGATTATATGATGCGACAAAATTACATGTATATTAAAGAGGTGCATAGACAGACACATTATTAACATTGACATTTTGTTTTATATAATCTTACTGACCAATACAGAGTAGGTTATAAAAGCGCACCTCCATTATATACATAAGACAACCAAATATGGAAATAAATTAAACAAATAATACAGTGTAGGCAACAACTTTGAATCTATGACTTCTTGGTTGTTGCAGTGGATTAGTAAAGAAAAAAAAAAAACAACAACATAGTTGATGCGATTTTACAAGGATTGATGCTAGTTGAAATTGGGGTACCAAAATACACAGCGATTATTGGCTCTACGCGTTTCGCGGCTTACTACCGCTCGTCAGGAGCAAGCTCGTGATTGGTCTGAAAATACAGAGTAGTGATAAATTAATATTTGCAATGATGGAACATGGGGAGATTGAAATACCCCTACCTAGTGGTCACTTACACGTAGCCATGCAGTCAAAAGTGCAGCGCCGAAAGCCTAGGCACCCAAAGCGATGATAGCAACCTAGGCACCCAAAGCTACATACATACATTCATGCATAATAAAGGGATGTATAGATAGATAGATAGATAGATAGATAGATAGATAGATAGATAGATAGATAGATAGAAAATCTAAAACATTCCCATGATCTATCTATCTATGAAGAGACTTTACTTGGCAAAACTAGCATTCACTTAGCTTAGTATTTAAGTGGAAGCAACATTCATTGTAATCATCCAATCAAGCACAAATAAAAATCCTGCCTTTCATTTTCCCTTGCATGTGATTGGGTGAACACTGCGTCACCTTATGTACTTATCTATGCTGAGTGTACCTAGAAAATGAACCCCGCTTGGTGAATGGATATATATCTTGCCCAGCTTGTCATTAGAGAAATATAGGAGATGCCATTTTCCTTATGATAAATGCAAGTTGCCTGGCCGTCGTGTTTTACCTCTGACTTCAGTCCCTGATCCAGAACATGCACACAGATCGGGACAGTCAGAGAAAAGTCAACTGCCCTTATCTGCACGCTTGTTCTGGGTCAGTGATGAAAATATGTCCATAAAGAGGAATTTCAGCAACATTTTTTTGTTATGGAAGGAGTAGAGAAGGGTTAGAATGTCTGCCTGGTCTTTATTGCTGCCTGTGACCCCCCCATGATGAGACTTCCATGTAATTAGTAGGAAGTGATCGGAAACATATCCAACTATGACACAGACAGCAAAGAAAACTACAACACTTCATGCAAAACTAAAAACGTTATTGTGTTTCCACCATAAAATAATCCTAATGCATAGAAAACATGTTAAATGTACTTTAAAGCTGAACTCCGGAGCAGCTATAAAATCTGCAGATTAATGCAGCTCTGTAATCATCACTACTTTTTACATGTATTTTCTAAATACAAGCAGTATAAGTACCTAAATCTGGACTGGTATCAGCATTTTGCAGTCTCTTAGAGCAGGGCTGGTGTGTGAGAGAAAGAAGCAACACAAAGAGCCAATCATATCATGTGCTAACAAAAAGTAAGCTGATAGGAAGCGAGAACTGAGTAATGGAGAGATGGGCTCATCGGTCTGCTGCTTCTCCTTTCACTGTCCAGTCACATGTTGGGGGCTCGTCCGGGATGACCTTGGCTGAATGATGCTGACCAACAAACTGACGACACATTGTAGCAGCAGAAAAGAGTGCTGCAGGGAAAATCCCTGGATTGATAGTGACTATGGCAACAAAAGCTGCTTTGTTTTTCTAATTATATCTTTTATTGGGTTTTTCTTTTTTTTTTTTTCTTGTTACTTTAGGCTGGAGTTCTGCTTTAATGTAAGTGGTCCTTTACAATAATGTATTCCTATAAGAATATCCTGGCGAGCAGTGCTCTATTTCTCATGCTTGTTTCTCGGGTATTGGCTGTAAATTTTGCATTGCTGTTTGTTTTCTGCATCTCCCACCCACACCTACATCTGCTCTTAAGTGATCACTTTGCTGCCAATAAGGCTACTTTCACACTGGGGCGGGCGCCGTTGGTAAAGCAGCGCTGTATTTAGAGTAGTTTTAGCGGCGCTACTCGGCTGCTAGCGGGGCAGTTTTAACCCGAAAAAGGGTTAAAACCACCCGCAAAGCACCAGAGCTGTCCCATTTTTTTCAATGGGAAGGGGCGCTTTGGGAGCATTTTAGGAGCGCAAAGATGCGGCTTGCAGGGCTTTTTTGACCGTCCTGCAAGCGCACCGCCCCAGTGTGAAAGCACTCGGAGTGAATTGATCGGCTCTTTCAGGGCTCTTTGCAGGAACTATTTTTAGCACTATAGCGCCTGCAAAGTGCCTCAGTGTGAAAGTAGCCTTAATATAAAAATGTTTAAGAGGCTTTCATAGCACAAAATGCAGTACTGCTCTAACACAACGCACAGTAGCCACAGCGTATGAAGAAAATGAAGGGCCCGTTTACATTTTCATGGTGTGTTATATGGAGTATCAATGAGAGAGAGAGGGAGAGAGGGGATGGGGGAGAAAAAGAGAGAGAGAGAGGGGAAGAGAGAGAGGTGGAAAAGAAGGGAAAGAGAGAGGGGAAGAAGAGAGGGGGAGAGAGAGAGAAGAGAGAGAAGGGGAAGAGAGAGAAGGAAGGAAGAGATAGAGAGGGGGTAGGGCAAGAGAGAGACAGGGGGTTAGAGAGAGAGGGGAGTGAGAGAGGAGGGGAAGGGATAGAAATTGGGAGGAAGAGATAGAGGGGGGAGAGAGAGGGGGAGGGGGTAAGAGAGAGAAGAAGGGGGAGGGAGAGAGAGAGAGAGAGGGGGAGAGAGAGAGAGGGGGGAGAGAGAGGAGGGGGAAGAGAGAGAGAGGGGGGGAGAGGAATAGAGAGAGAGAGAGAGAGAGAGAGATAGAGAGAGAAGGGGAAGAAAGAGAGATAGACAAGGAGAGGGAAGAGAGAGAGAGGGGAGAGGAAGAGAGAGAGAGGGGGAGAGAGAGAGGGGGGAGAGAAAGGGGGAGAGAGAGAGAGGAGAGAGAGAGAGGGGAGAGAGAGTGTGAGAGAGAGATAGGAGGAAGAAAGAGAGAGAGGGGAGAGGAATAGAGAGAGAGAGAAGGGGAAGAAAGAGAGAGAGACAGGGGGGGGGAGAGAGAGAGAGAGAGAGGGGAGAGGAAGAAAGTGAGAGAGGTGAAGAAAGAGAGAAAATTTAGGTTTAACTCTAGGCTGGCTGTTTGAGTCTCAGCCAGGTTTTTATTATTTTTGGTTAGTTTAATGGGTCAATGACTTGTGTTAACATGTATTGCATTATGGCAGCACATTCATTATGAGTAGGGGTGGGGGGGACAAAGAGAGAGAAAGAGGGATGATGAGGGAGAAAGAGAGAGAGAGAAGGAAGAGAGAGAGAGGTGCAAAAAAAGAAGAGGGGGGGGAGAGAGGGGAAGAGATTGGGAGGAAAATATAGAAGGGGAAGAGAGAGGGGGTAAGAGAAAGAGAGGGGGGAGAGAGGGGGAGAGAGATGATGAGGAAGAGAGAGAGAGTGGGGGGTAGGGGAAGAGAGAGAGGGGGGAGGAAGAGAGAGAGGGGGGAGGAAGAGAGAGAGGGGGTAGGGGAAGAGAGAGAGAGGGGGGGAGGAAGAGAGAGAGGGGGTAGGGGAAGAGAGAGATCAAATGGTTAATATCACATGTGATATTGTTTGTGATTTATATGATTAATATGTGTTAATAAATCTTTGGAATATTTTAGAATTGTTATTTATTGGCATTCCTATAAGTCTGCATATTTATTTATTTACATAACACATAAAAATCACAAAAAAATTAAAATAAAACAACAATATAACAAAAAAATATCAAATTAATAATATCACAAGCATCAACATATTTATTTATTTACATAATAACATATAAATCACATAAAAATTATAAATAACAAAAAATATCATATGGTTAATATCACATGTGTGTTTGTTATTTATGTTACTAAATATTTATAATTATTTAGAATTGCTATATATTGGCATTCCTACCAGTCGGCATATTTATAAATTTACATATATATATAGAGTGAGAGAGAGAGAGAGGGGGGGGGGTGAGGGAGAAAGAGAGAGGGGGGAGAGTGAGGGAGAGAGAGGGGGGAGAGTGAGGGAGAGAGAGGGGGGAGAGTGAGGGAGAAAGAGAGAGAGAGGGGGGAGAGTGAGGGAGAGAGAGGGGGGAGAGTGAGGGAGAAAGAGAGAGAGAGGGGGGAGAGTGAGGGAGAAAGAGAGAGAGGGGGGAGAGTGAGGGAGAAAGAGAGAGAGGGGGGAGAGTGAGGGAGAAAGAGAGAGAGGGGGGAGAGTGAGGGAGAGAGAGAGGGGGGGTGGGGGTGGTGAAAAAGAGAAAGAGAGAGGGGGAGGAAGAAAGAGAGAGGGGAGAGGAAGAGAGAGAGAGAGAGAGGAGGGAATGAGGGGGGAGAGAGAGAGGGGAGGAAGAGAGGGAGAGGGGTTAGAGAGAGAGGAGCGAGAGAGGAGGGGAAGAGATTGGGAAGAAGAGATAGAGAGGGGAGAGAGGGGGGAGGGGGGAAGATAGAGGGGAAGAGAAAGAGACAGAGAGGGAGGAGGGGGAAGAGAGAGAGAGAAGGGAAGAAAGAGAGAGAGGTGAAGAGATAGAGAGAAATTTTAGGTTCAAATCTAGGCTGGTTGTTTGAGTCTCAGCCAGGTTTTTACTATTGTTTGGTTAGTTTAATGTGTCTACCAGTTGTGTTAACATGTATTGCATTATGGCGGCCCATTCATTATGAGTAGGCTACCAATGCAATGCAATAGATGAAAAAAAGTGCATTTTAAAATGCAGCACACCGCACTGTGCACTGTATGCATTGTGGTGCTCTGCAGTGGCTCATGCATTGGACTCACCTGGACTGAATGGCATCGCAATGCACCACAAGCAGAGCAGGTGCTTTTGAATGCATTGTTGCAAAGTGTGTTTTAGTGCATGCAATGTTACCACAATGCACAAGTAAATGGGCCTTTTTGGGGACGCATGTGGGAACTTACTGGGTCCCCTTTAATGGAGGTGCCTGATTGCATCAGCAACTGTGGTCGCTATGTTGCTGAATCAATTGATTATTATGATGTGTATGGCTGGCATAAAGATGAAATTCTGAATAATGGATGTGAGTGCACATTTGTGTTTAATATATTCTCACCGTGCATCTGAGAAGAGCGTTTTAGAGCAAACTCAGATATCATTAAATATGGATATGCCCAGGACAGATCACCTGGGACTCAGAGCGTGGCGCGGACTGACTTTCCGAGATGAGGAAGAGGTCCACCTTATAGCAGAAAGTCCCTCCCATTACACAGACCATGAAGAAATAATACAAAGAAATGAAAAGCTACATTTACTAATTATTTCCCTTACACTTGCTATTCGAATAACATTCGATCCGAGCTTGTCCATCAGAATCCCTTTCTTTTAGACTTGTGCTGTTCATTTCGTTCTGAATTGAAATTTGGAAATTTTGTATCTGAATTTCCAAATTACAACAGTAATGAATTTACACGTATCCGAAAAAAATAATCAAAATCTCTGACAAATTCAAATTCGAATAATTTTCAAATTAAATTCAAATTTTCAAATCAAATTTGAATTTCCAAAGAGAATAAAATTGAATATAAAATAAATGAAAAGAATATAATAGAATATAAAATAATAGAATAGAATATAAAAGAATAGAATATAATAGAGTAATACAGAACAGAATAAAAAATAAAATAATAGAAAAAAGGGATAGAATAGAAAATAAAAGAAAAGAGTAAAACAGAACAATATAAAATAAAAGAATATAACCATCTTCTGAAATTTGAATTTCAAATAATAGAATACATTTGAATTTGAAGAGAATAGAAAAGAATAGAATAGAAAATATAATAATACAGTGAAAACTTGGATTGCGAGTAACGCGGTTAACGAGCGTTTCGCAATACGAGCTATTTAAAAAAGAAAATCTTGACTCGCTTTGCAAGCATTGTCTGGCAAGACAAGCAGGATTCAAGCCGCTGGGGTATGCAGTACCGCATTTGGCCAGAGGCACGGGGGGGGGGGGGGCGCCGGTGACAATCAAAGACACTCAAGAGTTTCTCCGAGCGTCTGGCGCGCCTCTGAGCGCCCCCGCACCTCTGGCAACATACAGTACTGCATACACTAGCAGTGACTATGGAACCAATTAACTGAGTTTTCATTGATTCCTATGGGGAAATTCGCTTTGCTATGCTAGTGATTTGGATTACAAGCATTCTTCTGGAACGGATTATGCTCGTAATCTAAGGTGCTACTTCTTGTATAACCATTTCCCAAAATATAATATAGAATAGCATAGGAAAGAATTTAATTAGAATAGAATAGAAAAATAAAAGAAAAGAAGTGACTAGTGAAAAAAAAAACAATAGAATAGAAGAGAAAGAATATAACCATCTTCTGAAATTCAAATTTCCAATAGAATAAATTTGAATTTGAATTGAATAGAAAATAATATAATAAAAAATAAAATAATAGAATAGAAAAGAATAGAATGGAACAGAAAGAATATAACAATATAACAGTTTTTCAAAATTTGAATTTCGGACAGAATAAGTTTGAATCGAATAGAAAAGAATAGAATATAATAGGTAAGAAAATATTAGAAAATAACACAGGGAGTACAAGGTGTCAGCAAGGCAGTGTACAGGGTGTTAGCAGGGCAGTGTACAGGGTGTCAGCAGGGCAGTGTAAGGGGAGATCACCAGGGCAGTGTAAGGGGGGGTCAGCAGGGAAGTGTACAGGGGGTCACCAGGGCAGTCTAAGGGGGGTCAGCAGGGCAGTGTACAGTGAGTCACCAGGGCAGTGTACAGGGGGTCAGCAGGGCAGTGTACAGGGGTCATCAGGGCAGTGTACAGGGGGTCAGCGGGGCAGTGTACAGGGGGTCACCAGGACAGTGTATGGGGGGTCAGCAGGGCAATGTACAGTGGATCACCAGGGCAGTGTACAAGGGGTCAGCAGGGCAGTGTACAGTGGATCAGTAGGGAAGTATACAATGGCTCAACAGGGCAATGTACACTGGGTCAACAAGTCAGTATACATTGGGTCAGCAGGGCAATGTACCATGGGTCACCAGGGAAGTGTAAGGGGGGTCAGCAGGGCAATGTAAGGGGGGTCAGCAGGGCGGCGTGCACGGGGCAGCAGGGCAATGTACAGCGGGTCACCAGGGCAGTGTACAAGGGGTCAGTAGGGCACAGGGGGGGCAGTAGGGCAGTGTGCAATTGTTCAGCAGGGCAGTGTACAGGGTGGCAGTAGTACTGTGTATAGGGGGGTCAGAAGGGCAGTGTACAGTGGGTCAGCAGAACAGTGTACAGTGGGTCAGCAGGGCAGTGTACAGTGGGTCAGTAGGGCAGTGTACAGTGGTCAGTGGGTCAGCAGGGCCGTGTACAGTGGGTTAGTAGGGCAGTGTACAGTGGGTCAGCAGAGCAGTGTACAGTGGGTCAGTTGGGCAGTGTACAGTAGGGCAGTGTACATTCGGTCAGTAGGGCAGTGTACAGTGGGTCAGCAGGGCAGTGGGTCAGCAGGACAGTGTACAGTGGGTCAGTAGGGCAGTGTACATTCGGTCAGTAGGGCAGTGTACAGTGGGTCAGCAGGACAGTGTACAGTGGGTCAGTAGGGCAGTGTACATTCGGTCAGTAGGGCAGTGTACAGTGGGTAAGCAGGGCAGTGTACAGTGGGTCGGTAGGGGCAGTGTACAGTGGGTCATTAGGGGCAGTGTACAGTGGGTCATTAGGGGCAGTGTACAGTGGGTCATTAGGGCAGTGTACAGTAAGTTGGTAGGGGCAGTGTATAGTAGGTTGGTAGGGACAGTGTACAGTGGGTCATTAGGGCAGTGTACAGTGGATCTGTAGGGGCAGTGTACAGTGGGTCAGTAGGGCAGTGTACAGTGGGTCAGCAGGACAGTGTACAGTGGGTCAGTAGGGCAGTGTACATTCGGTCAGTAGGGCAGTGTACAGTGGGTAAGCAGGGCAGTGTACAGTGGGTCGGTAGGGGCAGTGTACAGTGGGTCATTAGGGGCAGTGTACAGTGGGTCATTAGGGGCAGTGTACAGTGGGTCATTAGGGCAGTGTACAGTAAGTTGGTAGGGGCAGTGTATAGTAGGTTGGTAGGGACAGTGTACAGTGGGTCATTAGGGCAGTGTACAGTGGATCTGTAGGGGCAGTGTACAGTGGGTCATTAGGGCAGTGTACAGTGGGTCGGTAGGGGAAGTGTACAGTGGGTCATTAGGGCAGTGTACAGTGGGTCGGTAGGGGCAGTGTACAGTGGGTCATTAGGGCACTGTACAGTGGGTCATTAGGGCAATGAACAGTAGGTTAGTAGGTCAGTGTACAGTGGGTCGGTAGGGGAAGTGTACAGTGGGTCATTAGGGCAGTGTACAGTGGGTCATTAGGGCGGTGTACAGTGGGTCGGTAGGGGCAGTGTACAGTGGGTCATTAGGGCAGTGTACAGTGGGTCGGTAGGGGCAGTGTACAGTGGGTCATTAGGGCAATGTACAGTGGGTCATTAGGGCAATGAACAAAAGGTTAGTAGGGCAGTGTACAGTGGGTCGGTAGGGGAAGTGTACAGTGGGTCATTAGGGCAGTGTACAGTGGGTCATTAGGGCAGTGTACAGTGGTTCGGTAGGGGCAGTGTACAGTGGGTCATTAGGGCAGTGTACAGTGGGTCGGTAGGGGCAGTGTACAGTGGGTCATTAGGGCAATGTACAGTAGGTTAGTAGGGCAGTGTACAGTGGGTCAGCAGGGCAGTGTCAGCAGGATCTACCAGTCTTACTAAAGTTTTGCCTTTAGTAATACTTTCAAATGGTTATAAACCTCAGGGATGAAATATGAACAAAGCATATCCCTCTATCGTGTGTACTCGTCTCACTCCAGAGCACTGAGTGTTATATATGTGTGTCTCATTCCTCGGCTATCTGGATGATTCACTTCTGACAAATTTTTTCTGATACAAAGATGTAAAAAGGTGACAGGGGAGGGAGCTATAGCTTGTGACTGACAGCCTCAGCTCCGTTTTTGTGTGCTGTGTGTCCCGTCCCCCCCCCCCCCCCCCCACAATCTGCTGTCAGCGTTCTCTGCGGTGTGCAGTTTCAGCTCTTCGCCCCCTTTTCTTCTGACAGCTCAGACAAGCGTTATAAATTCTGGACTTTGAATGTATGTAGAGAAGAGAAAACGGCAGATAAACAGGTAAAACTTATGTAGGAGGATTTGTTTCATCTCTGTGCATCACGTGAGGATAGTCACATCACTTGGCATATGTAGGGGTTTACAACCCGTCTAATAATTGTATTTTTTAATGACCGTCATCTTCTATGCTTTTCTGTAGACTATCCTGGTGGGAGACAGTTCTGTTGGAAAGACATCACTACTTGTACAGTTTGACCAAGGCAAATTCCTCCCGGGGTCCTTCACTGCTACAGTGGGCATTGGATTCACGGTAAGGGTAAAGCTGGTCATAGATGTTCCAGTTGTATGTATTGTGCTTTACATAGTTATAGACGATTGTAAATATGTATATACCATACCCAGTTCCCCCCAATTTATGATGTGCAAGCTTAGGGGATCCTGCATCCAGCAGTCACTCCTGTATGTCTGTGTACACCAGTGCCGGATTCTGCATACAGGAGCACTGCACTGGCAGGAAGGAGGGAGGGGAGAGAGAACACAGCCCGTGCTGCCTCCCGGCTCTCTCCTCCTCTATTCACTGCTCCCCTCATTGGGCTGACAGGAGTAGTGATGCCACTGTTACTACTCTTGTCAGCCTTATAACAGAAGGAAGGCGCCCTTATTCATACAGTAAACCATTGCACCCAGGACAGCTGTCCCGCCTGCCCACCCCTTGTGCCAGCCCTGACCATACCTGTGAGATCTCCCTAGAAGCCAAAAATCACTCTCGTAGACGCCGCTACTGCAGTGATTGCCACTAGTAGGGATGAGCTTGGTGTTCGAGTTGAACGCATGTTCGACTCGAACATTGGCTGTTCGCCCGTTCGGCGAAGCCAGAACTCTGTGGGCCGTTCGCGCGCAAATGCGTGTGGCGCTCACGGCCCACAATGCACTGCGCCATCGCAGTGCATTGCTGGCTCATGATTGGCCAAGCATGCACTGTGACCCCGCATGCTTGGCCAATCACAGCGCCGGCAGCGAGGAAAGCCATGATTGTAGCTGCGGATCATGTTGTCCTTAGTGACCCAGAGGACTCCGGACCGAATGCCTCAGCTAACCTACGCTGCATGGCCTCCCTGATCCTGCAAAGCCTGCAGAAGGATCCTTGTATTCTTCGGATCAAGGAGAGGGACCATTACTGGCTGGCCGCTCTCCTTGATCCACGGTACAAGGGTAAGGTTGCCGACCTTATCTTGCCATCGCAGAGGGAGCAGAGGATGAGACATCTCCGGGAGGCCTTGCAGAAAGGTCTGTGCAACGCGTTCCCAGAGACTAGGAGGTTACAAACTCCTGGTCCTGGACAACGTGTTGCTGAGGCATCGGTCAGAAGGAGCGGTGGAGAAGGTGGCCGTCTGACCGATGCTTTCAGACAATTTTTTAGTCCGCAGCCCCAAGGTATGATCGGTTCCAGCAACCATCGCCAGCGTCTGATTTACATGGTGCAGGAATACCTAGGGGCAAGGTCAGACTTGGACACCTTTCCCAACGAAAATCCTCTGGCTTACTGGGTCTTGAGGATGGATCACTGGCCAGAGCTTGCACAGTATGCAATTGAGCTACTGGCCTGTCCTGCATCCAGCGTTCTTTCGGAACGCACCTTCAGTGCTGCTGGTGGCTTTGTTACCGATCACAGGGTGCGCCTGTCCACCGAATCAGTTGATCGACTGACCTTCATCAAGATGAATCAGTCTTGGATCACCCACAGCTACCAAGCACCTGAAGCTGATGTAACCGTATATTTATTTTTGAAATATCACATCCCTTCAAGACTGCCTATGCTGATTTAGATATAGATTTAGATTTACAGTATATGGGAGAGGTTGCAGTGTCGTGGCACCAGCACCAGTGCCTAAGGCCCAATTTTTCAGCCCCTGTTTAACAGGGCCGTTTAATTACAATTTTTGAAGCAATGCTTCGCAGCAGGGCTCATTCCTGCACTACAACTAGAGTATATGGGAGAGGTTGCAGTGTCGTGGCACTAGCACCAGTGCCTAAGGCCCAATTTTTCAGCCCCTGTTTAACAGGGCCGTTTAATTACAATTTTTGAAGCAATGCTTCGCAGCAGGGCTCATTCCTGCACTACAACTAGAGTATATGGGAGAGGTTGCAGTGTCGTGGCACTAGCACCAGTGCCTAAGGCCCAATTTTTCAGCCCCTGTTTAACAGGGGCATGTAATTACAATTTTTGATGCAATGCTTTGCAGCAGGGCTCATTCCTGCAATAAAACTAGAGTATATGGGAGATGTTGCAGTGTTGTAGCACCAGCACCAGTGCCTAAGGCCCAATTTTTCAGCCCCTGTTTAACAAGGACATGTAATTACAATTCTTGATATAATATTTCACAGCAGGGCCCATTCCGGTGCTCACCCAGAGTAACTGTGAGGACTTATAGTGTTGTGGCACCAGCACCACAACCACCAAAGGCCCAATTTTTCGACCACTGTTCAACAATGGCATGTAATTACAATTCTTGATATAATCGTTCACAGCAGGGCGCTCCAGCGCCCACCAAGTGTCACTTTGAGGGCTTACAATGTTGTGGCAAAACCAACACCTTGTTCCGCCATTTCTGCAGAGCATATAGGGCAGACCCCTACTTTCAAACATCCAACTTCAAGTAGTAGGAGACAAACATCTCCTACTTGCAAACGGAAGGAGACAACAGGAAGTGAGATGAAAAAAGACGGATGGCAAAACAAATTATGCAGGGGTGATAACCCTTCCCTATGTTTTCCAAAAAGCTTAAAAATTGTTTTTTTGATTGGAGCTACACTTTAAAAATGTACCAGTTGAAAATTACAAACAGATTCTACTTAACACAACAAACCTACACAGTCCCTGTCTTGTTTGCACCGCCTGTATACTGCTGTTCTGAGTATATAGGGCCTGGGGGCACCATGCCTTTCCTTTTTTTAATATGGGTACGGGGTTCCCTTTAATATCTGTACAAGACCCAAAGGGGCTGGTAATGGGCAGGGAGGGCTACCCATGACATTTTTCTCAATGATTTTCAACCATATTGCCGGAACCAGATATTACATTAAAACCACAAGCAGTTTAAAATGACTTTTTTTCCGTTAAATGTCATTTTGTGCAGGGGCTGTTCGAAACATGGGAAACACGTGGCACTTCACAGGCATACTACAGACACCCCCCAGGCACGATACTTAAAGGAATATTTCACTCTTTTTTTTTTCACTTTAATCGTCATTAAAATCAGTGCTCCCGCCAAAACGGACATTTTTAAAAACATTTTAGGCATTGACCCATGTCCCCTGGGGCAGGAGCCAGGTCCCCAAACCCTTTTTAGGACAACATCTTGCATATTAGCCATTAAAATTAGCACTTTTTATTTCAAACGTTCAAGTCCCATAGACTTCAATGGGGTTCTAAAGTTCGTACGAATTTGCGGTCCATTCGAAAGTTCTGGTGTGAACCGAACCGGGGGGGTGTTCGGCTCATTCCTAGCCACTAGCAACCGGGTACTGTGCATTGTGAACGCAGGAGGTTGCTCACTCTGCATTCAGGGAATATTTTGCATTCTCCCCAAAAGATCCCCTCCATGCACACATAGTCCTCTCTCTGTGGGTAGATCCCCTCCATGCACACATAGTCCTCTCTCTGTGGGTAGATCCCCTCCATGCACACATAGTCCTCTCTGTAGGTAGGTCCCCTCCATGCACACATAGTCCTCTCTCTGTGGGTAGATCCCCTCCATGCACACATAATCCTCTCTGTAGGTAGATCCCCTCCATGCACACATAGTCCTCTCTGTAGGTAGATCCCCTCCATGCACACATAGTCCTCTCTGTGGGTAGATCCCCTCCATGCACACATAGTCCTCTCTGTAGGTAGGTCCCCTCCATGCACACATAGTACTCTCTCTGTGGGTAGATCCCCTCCATGCACACATAATCCTCTCTGTAGGTAGGTCCCCTCCATGCACACATAGTCCTCTCTGTAGGTAGGTCCCCTCCATGCACACATAGTCCTCTCTCTGTGGGTAGATCCCCTCCATGCACACATAGTCCTCTCTGTAGGTAGGTCCCCTCCATGCACACATAGTACTCTCTCTGTGGGTAGATCCCCTCCATGCACACATAATCCTCTCTGTAGGTAGGTCCCCTCCATGCACACATAGTCCTCTCTGTAGGTAGATCCCCTCCATGCACACATAGTCCTCTCTCTGTGGGTAGATCCCCTCCATGCACACATAGTCCTCTCTGTAGGTAGGTCCCCTCCATGCACACATAGTACTCTCTCTGTGGGTAGATCCCCTCCATGCACACATAATCCTCTCTGTAGGTAGGTCCCCTCCATGCACACATAATCCTCTCTGTAGGTAGGTCCCCTCCATGCACACATAGTCCTCTCTGTAGGTAGATCCCCTCCATGCACACATAGTCCTCTCTCTGTGGGTAGATCCCCTCCATGCACACATAGTCCTCTCTGTAGGTAGGTCCCCTCCATGCACACATAGTCCTCTCTCTGTGGGTAGATCCCCTCCATGCACACATAGTCCTCTCTGTAGGTAGGTCCCCTCCATGCACACATAGTCCTCTCTGTAGGTAGGTCCCCTCCATGCACACATAGTCCTCTCTGTAGGTAGGTCCCCTCCATGCACACATAGTCCTCTCTGTAGGTAGGTCCCCTCCATGCACACATAGTCCTCTCTCTGTGGGTAGATCCCCTCCATGCACACATAGTCCTCTCTGTAGGTAGGTCCCCTCCATGCACACATAGTACTCTCTCTGTGGGTAGATCCCCTCCATGCACACATAATCCTCTCTGTAGGTAGGTCCCCTCCATGCACACATAGTCCTCTCTGTAGGTAGATCCCCTCCATGCACACATAGTCCTCTCTCTGTGGGTAGATCCCCTCCATGCACACATAGTCCTCTCTGTAGGTAGGTCCCCTCCATGCACACATAGTACTCTCTCTGTGGGTAGATCCCCTCCATGCACACATAATCCTCTCTGTAGGTAGGTCCCCTCCATGCACACATAATCCTCTCTGTAGGTAGGTCCCCTCCATGCACACATAGTCCTCTCTGTAGGTAGATCCCCTCCATGCACACATAGTCCTCTCTCTGTGGGTAGATCCCCTCCATGCACACATAGTCCTCTCTGTAGGTAGGTCCCCTCCATGCACACATAGTCCTCTCTCTGTGGGTAGATCCCCTCCATGCACACATAGTCCTCTCTGTAGGTAGGTCCCCTCCATGCACACATAGTCCTCTCTGTAGGTAGGTCCCCTCCATGCACACATAGTCCTCTCTGTAGGTAGGTCCCCTCCATGCACACATAGTCCTCTCTGTAGGTAGGTCCCCTCCATGCACACATAGTCCTCTCTGTAGGTAGATCCCCTCCATGCACACATAGTCCTCTCTGTAGGTAGATCCCCTCCATGCACACATAGTCCTCTCTCTGTGGGTAGATCCCCTCCATGCACACATAGTCCTCTCTGTAGGTAGGTCCCCTCCATGCACACATAGTCCTCTCTGTAGGTAGGTCCCCTCCATGCACACATAGTACTCTCTCTGTGGGTAGATCCCCTCCATGCACACATAATCCTCTCTGTAGGTAGGTCCCCTCCATGCACACATAATCCTCTCTGTAGGTAGGTCCCCTCCATGCACACATAGTCCTCTCTGTAGGTAGATCCCCTCCATGCACACATAGTCCTCTCTCTGTGGGTAGATCCCCTCCATGCACACATAATCCTCTCTGTAGGTAGGTCCCCTCCATGCACACATAGTCCTCTCTCTGTGGGTAGATCCCCTCCATGCACACATAGTCCTCTCTGTAGGTAGGTCCCCTCCATGCACACATAGTCCTCTCTGTAGGTAGGTCCCCTCCATGCACACATAGTACTCTCTCTGTGGGTAGATCCCCTCCATGCACACATAATCCTCTCTGTAGGTAGAAGGTGATCTCCATAGAGTTCTGTACAATCTCTATCACCTGTGTGCGGCACGGACCATGACAGGTGGGCGGGGCCGCCTCGCACAGCTTATGTTGATGGGCGGGGTTGCCTACCAAGTAAGGCGTTTAGTGGGCGGGCCTCGCCACGCTGGGAGGCCTCAAGCCACGCCTCTCCGGCTCGGACAGCTCTCACGCCCAGTTCCTGGATCGGATCGTCCGCTCAGCATGTCCGCCGGGGCTGGGAACGGATTGGTGCGCGGCGGATCGGTGAACGGATTGCTCCGGGTCCCCGCTGGTGTTTGCGACAAGATCTTCAAGGTGCTGTGTTTGGGGGGGAGGGGGAGGTCTGGTAGTCTCGGGTATGTTGGGCATGTTGGGCTCAGCCAACAGGTGCATTCCAATGGCGATTCCCAGACACCTTCACCCGGCTTTATATCGGGGTATAGTGCATGGGCTGCCATACACTGTACAATCTGATTGTACAATCCCCCTAATGAACCATACACTGTACAACCTGATTGTACAATTCCCTCTAAGGAACCATACACTGTACTATCCACTCTAAGGAAGATTGCATGGGTTCCTTAGAGGGAATTATACAGATTGCACAGTTCCTTAGAGGAGATTGTACAAATAGATTGTACAGTGTATGGTTCCTTAGATAGAATTGTACATACACTGTCCAATCTGATTGTACAATCTCCTCTAATGAACTGTGCAATCTGATTGTACAACGTCACATGACAAACCTAAATAATGCATTCAAATAGTATGCAGTCAGGCCGGCCTTTGCAGTGCATGGTTTTGAAGGAGATTGTACAATCAGATTGTAGTGTAGGGTCAGCCAATGGAATGATTGGGAAGATGCTTTGACCTATTCAGTTGCTTTTGCAATTCTAAAATTCCATGAAAATTGCCCAATGTGTGGGCAGTGTGAGGAATTGTATAGACTCGGGTCACCTGTCACACTTCCCTAATCCTCTGTGTGTACACTGTGCTCCATGTGATCACATCGCTAGAGACCCGGCTACTGAAAAAAAAAAAGAAAACAAAGAAAAATCGTGTCAATTTTTATTATAATTTTTTCTTTTTTTTTCTTTTCTGATGTGCGATTCGATCAAAACCATGGAATCCCCAAACAATTAAATAGCCCTAACTTCCCTTACAATCAATATATTCTTGATTTTTGATTGGACTCAATGTCAGTTGATCATCCGGGGGGGCGGATTGTGACAGCAGAACTGCCATAATTTGTTCATGAATTCCAGAGAAAAAAAATGAAAATTCAGGATACACCGGGCTAAAAACCGAAACCAAAATGGGAGCGTTTGTAAAAAAATAAATATATATTATTTTCGGAACCTTTTTCTTTTGTCAAAACGCTGACAGCCGTGTTTTCGGCGGATGATCTATCGGTACTTCCTTACTTAGGATCCAATCTTAGCAGGGAGATGTTATCATACATTTGCTGTACATATAATCTTATAGGAAGTGACTAGTCCGATGACAGGGTCTCTTTAAGCTCTGTGGACAGCTTGGTGCGGCCATCCCAAAGACATGTGATGAGTTTCAGGCACTGGTCTTCTCTCAGCAGATGACAATCACATGGCATGCTGACAGTAACAGTCATCTCTGCGGTGGCTGTATGAGAGTCACAGTGGTGTTTTGTGCTATCCTGTGCCTGCCTGTAGGGATGAGTGAATATAGATTTGTATAGTGTACCACGCTGGGGCGACTGCCTTATCTGGCCGGGGTGTCACTTTAGCTTAAAAACATACTAAGCTGGTTACTAGGATTCCTACACGGGAGCAATGTTACTGAGCTGGTTACTAGGATGCCTACACGGGAGCAGGGTTACTGAGCTGGTTGCTAGGATTCCTACATGGGAGCAGTGTTACTTAGCTGGTTGCTAGGATGCCTACATGGATGCATTGTTACTGAGTTGGTTACTAAGATGCCTACACGGGAGCATTGTTACTGAGCTGGTTGCTAGGATGCATACACAGGAGCAATGTTACTGAGCTGGTTGCTAGGATGCCTACACAGGAGCAATGTTACTGAGCTGGTTGCTAGGATGCCTACATGGGAGCAGGGTTGCTGAGCTGGTTGCTAGGATTCCTACATGGGAGCAATGTTACTGAGCTAGTTGCTAGGACGCCTACACGGGAGCAGTGTTTGCCGAGCTGGTTGCTAGGGCACCTACACGGGAGCAGTGTTGCCGAGCTGGTTGCTAGGGCACCTACACGGGAGCAGTGTTGCCGAGCTGGTTGCTAGGGCGCCTACACGGGAGCAGTGTTGCCGAGCTGGTTGCTAGGGCGCCTACACGGGAGCAGTGTTGCCGAGCTGGTTGCTAGGGCGCCTACACGGGAGCAGTGTTGCCGAGCTGGTTGCTAGGGCGCCTACACGGGAGCAGTGTTGCTGAGTTGGTTGCTAGGATGCGTACATGGGAGCAGTGTTGCTGAGCTGGTTGCTAGGGCGCCTACACAGGAGCAGTGTTTGCCGAGCTGGTTGCTAGGGCACCTACACGGGAGCAGTGTTGCTGAGCTGGTTGCTAGGGTACCTACACGGGAGCAGTGTTGCCGAGCTGGTTGCTAGGGCACCTACACGGGAGCAGTGTTGCCGAGCTGGTTGCTAGGGCGCCTACACGGGAGCAGTGTTGCCGAGCTGGTTGCTAGGGCGCCTACACGGGAGCAGTGTTGCCGAGCTGGTTGCTAGGGCGCCTACACGGGAGCAGTGTTGCTGAGCTGGTTGCTAGGGCGCCTACACGGGAGCAGTGTTGCTGAGTTGGTTGCTAGGATGCGTACATGGGAGCAGTGTTGCTGAGCTGGTTGCTAGGGCGCCTACACAGGAGCAGTGTTTGCCGAGCTGGTTGCTAGGGCACCTACACGGGAGCAGTGTTGCTGAGCTGGTTGCTAGGGTACCTACACGGGAGCAGTGTTGCCGAGCTGGTTGCTAGGGCACCTACACGGGAGCAGTGTTGCCGAGCTGGTTGCTAGGGCGCCTACACGGGAGCAGTGTTGCCGAGCTGGTTGCTAGGGCGCCTACACGGGAGCAGTGTTGCCGAGCTGGTTGCTAGGGCGCCTACACGGGAGCAGTGTTGCCGAGCTGGTTGCTAGGGCGCCTACACGGGAGCAGTGTTGCCGAGCTGGTTGCTAGGGCGCCTACACGGGAGCAGTGTTGCCGAGCTGGTTGCTAGGGCGCCTACACGGGAGCAGTGTTGCCGAGCTGGTTGCTAGGGCGCCTACACGGGAGCAGTGTTGCCGAGCTGGTTGCTAGGGCGCCTACACGGGAGCAGTGTTGCCGAGCTGGTTGCTAGGGCGCCTACACGGGAGCAGTGTTGCCGAGCTGGTTGCTAGGGCGCCTACACGGGAGCAGTGTTGCCGAGCTGGTTGCTAGGGCGCCTACACGGGAGCAGTCTTGCCGAGCTGGTTGCTAGGGCGCCTACACGGAGCAGTGTTGCAGAGCTGGTTGCTAGGGCGCCTACACAGGAGCAGTGTTGCTGAGTTGGTTGCTAGGATGCGTACATGGGAGCAGTGTTGCTGAGCTGGTTGCTAGGGCGCCTACACAGGAGCAGTGTTACTGAGCTAGTTGCTAGGACGCCTACACGGGAGCAGTGTTACTGAGCTGGTTGCTAGGATGCCTACACGGGAGCAGTGTTACTGAGCTGGTTGCTAGGATTCCTACATGGGAGCAGTGTTACTGAGCTGGTTGCTAGGATTCCTACATGGGAGCAGTGTTACTGAGCTGGTTGCTAGGATTCCTACATGGGAGCAGTGTTACTGAGCTGGTTGCTAGGATTCCTACATGGGAGCAGTGTTACTGAGCTGGTTGCTAGGATTCCTACATGGGAGCAGTGTTACTGAGCTGGTTGCTAGGATTCCTACATGGGAGCAGTGTTACTGAGCTGGTTGCTAGGATTCCTACATGGGAGCAGTGTTACTGAGCTGGTTGCTAGGACGCCTACACGGATGCATTGTTACTGAGTTGGTTGCTAGGATGTATTGCACAGGATACAAAAAAGAAATAGGAACGGAAAGGAATTCCCAAACAATTCTTCAGAGAGGAAATGACCGGCATTAAGGGTAAAACATTCTTTATTAGAAGACTCCACATAACACTAGCAATTAATAATAAATATAATAATACTAAACCTCCACCACATATATATAAAAATGAGACAATTGTCTTAAGGACACGGGAGGCCACCACAATCGGGCATGCAGGCCTCGCAGACCACAAAACCCCGTTAGTTCTCTATATTGGATCCTAGTTCAATGACACTGAAGTAATAGCACGGCGATTTCACTGAATAGTCCAGACTGGATATTAACTGAGGACGGGCTAATGGATTCTACATGTAAATAACTTTTCAATAGATCGACTACATCTCACCGCTTCACCTGTCTTCCTGAGTCCGCCTAGTCCAAGTCCGGAACCAGGGACAGATATTACGGCCGTCTTGGGGCTAAGTCTAAGCCACAGAACATAGAGGGCAACCTTCATCCAATAATCGGCCTGTCCGTGAAGTGAATGACACCATATATCGTTACTATTGTGCAACTACCGTACTTATCGGCATATTACACGCCGATAAATGCGTATTCAGAAAGCCACCGAGTGCAGCCGAAAATAGCCGAAAGCTGCCGAGAACGGCAGAGAAGCTGACAATCGGCGGGGGTTTGGCATATAACGCGCACCCATGATTTTCCCCTGATTTTAAGGGGGGGTACGTGTTATACACCTATTAAATACGGTACTTTTCCAGCTGGGTTGTTTTCCCAAGTCTCGAGGTGCTTGCAGGATCTCCAGCGAGAAGCAGAGAGTTGTCTGGTGGGTGGACAGACCGTGCCCTCACATCACAGGGCGCAATGGCGTCTTTCGGGCGCGATGGCGTCTTAGTGACGCGTTTCACTCGTGACACGTGTTTCATCAGGGCATGCGTGGACGTCTGTCCCACGTATTTAAATTTCATCGGTGAAATCCAGCAATTGGAGGCACCGGCGGTTTGCGCAGGCGTCCGCTTCCAATTTATTCAGCCATTAACACAGAAGGACAAAGAAATCCAAAGGAAGGGGCGGCCCTGGAGTGCAAGCGTGCCACAATCCATCACTAGAAAATGAATCAAAACATAACCAAAAGAAAAAACATGCAATGAACAAAACAATACCAAAACATGAAAACTAAAAAAAAGAAGAGGGAGAGGAAGAAACATTCAGGCAAAACCAATCCTGGACATACGCACACCATGAAAATAATAATAATAAATTAAAAAAAGACACAAAGGAATAGAACCAAACCATAGACACAAAAAACACCCAATATCTCCGCTGGGGGGTAAAGCGGAACAAGCAAGGTACTAGGGTATACATTTATTAATACCCTCATATACAGTGCGGGAAATGTTGGCCACAATTACCACTATAGGTTGGCCACCATGGCAATTACATGCAACCAAACGGTGAACCACTTGTCTTGAGGTTTAGTTTGAGTAAGGCAGATCATTCCACCGAGAGATCTGGAATATATATTTTGCTCACAGTGGTCTTGCCTCAACAGATATACGTCAATTAGCTTCTTGCTTCACTACAGTTGGTATGGAAATACCCCGTTACTGAGAGAGAAAAATGGAAGGGGGGGTGGAAGAGAAGAGGGAAAGGAGATATACCGTAAATTGAGCAAACAGAAAAACAAAAAGCAAAGAAATCAGAGGGTTGGAGAATACAGGAAGTCTTGAGGTTCAAGAAATGCTGACAAATTATATTCAGTATTGAGCCCCAAGGGCTGCATACTATTTAAGTTGTAAATCCATTTTTGTTTTTCTTTCTGGTAGAGAATTCTGTCAAAATCTCCTCTTCTTTGTGATGGTAAATTTAAGTTTTTGTAGATTCCTTCAAAAAGAAGGCCCTTAGGTTCACCGTTATGGAATTTAATGAAATGAAGAGCAAGAGGACGCTCATCGTCCTTTTTAAGGATACTTTGAGTTTGCCAACTCTGACTTTGCGTGGTCTTTTTGTCTTGCCTACATAGCCTTTGCCACATGGGCACATTTAACATGTAGACAAACCGCATTGTGGAACAATTTATGAAGTTATTCATTTTAAAATTCTTTTTACCGTCAGAGCTGGCAAACACATCAGTCCTATCCACAAATTTGCAGACCATACGTCTGCCACGGGGGTACATACCTCTCAAAGGTGTCAGGTCGGTCAACAAATTAGATTTAATTGATCTCTGATCTCCCCAGCTTGGTTTACGTGGCTGCAGGAAGAGTGTAATTTTTATGTTTGTTTTGTGTATTACATGGGAGCAGTGTTACTGAGCTGGTTTCTAGGATGTATTACACAGGGCAGCATTGGCGAGCTGGTCGCTAGGAAGCATATATGGGAGCAGTGCTAGTTGCTAGGCTGCATACATGGGAGCAATGCTACTGAGCTGGTTGCTAGGATGCATACATGGGAGCAATGCTACTGAGCTGGTTGCTAGGATGCTTACATGGGAGCAATGCTACTGAGCTGGTTGCTAGGATGCCTACACGGGAGTAGTGTTACCTGGTTGCTAGGATGCATACACAGAAGCGGTTTTGCTGAGCTACACGGGGCAGCATTGGTAAGCTGGTTGCTAGGATGCGTACATGGGAGGAGTGTTACTGAGCTGGTTGCTAGGATGCCTACATGGGAGCGGTGTTACTGAGCTGGTTGCTAGGATGCCTACATGGGAGCGGTGTTACTGAGCTGGTTGCTAGGATGCCTACATGGGAGCAATGTTACTGAGCTGGTTGCTAGGATGCCTACATGGGAGCGGTGTTACTGAGCTGGTTGCTAGGATTCCTACATGGGAGTGGTGTTACTGAGCTGGTTGCTAGGATGCGTACATGGGAGCAGTGTTGCTGAGCTGGTTGCTAGGATGCATACACGGGAGTAGTGTTACTGAGCTGGTTGCTAGGATGCATACATGGGAGCAGTGTTACTGAGCTGGTTGCCAGGATGCGTACATGGGAGCAGTGTTACTGAGCTGGTTGCCAGGATATATTACACAGGGCAGCGTTGGTGAGCAGGTAGCTAGGAAGTATTATACTGAGCAGCGTTGGTGAGCTGGTTGCTAGGATGCGTACATGGGAGCAGTGTTACTGAGCTGGTTGCTAGGATGCATGCACAGGAGTAGTGTTACTGAGCTGGTTGCTAGGATGCGTACATGGGGAGCAGTGTTACTGAGCTGGTTGCTAGGATTCCTACATGGGAGCAGTGTTACTGAGCTGGTTGCTAGGATGCCTACATGGGGAGCAGTGTTACTGAGCTGGTTGCTAGGATGCCTACATGGGGAGCAGTGTTACTGAGCTGGTTGCTAGGATGCCTACATGGGGAGCAGTGTTACTGAGCTGGATGCTAGGATGCGTACATGGGGAGCAATGTTACTGAGCTGGTTGCTAGGATGTGTACACGGGAGCAGTATTACTGAGCTGGTTGCTAGGATGCATACATGGCAACAGTGTTACTGAGCTGGTTGCTAGGATACTGGCAGCTGAGCTTCACATGGTCATTGGCAGCCACCTGCACCATAACCAATGAAGCTGTGACCCAGCTGCCATTAATGAGCAGCATCATTGTTTTTGAGGTGGATTGCTAAGGTTACAGGGATGCCTTGCTTTTGAAAGTAGGGTGTGCAGGCAATAACTCCTAGGCATGCTCTTTTATTTCCCAAAAGCTCCTTTATTTTTGCTATTCATTTATTTTATTTTTTTTAACGAAAAAGAAGAAAATTGTGACACGTGGTCATTTTAAGGTTCATGATTCTCTTTGAATCATTCAAATCTGCTCACAGACCTTCAGGGAATGTGACCATTTTACATGTTGGGCCTCCTTCACACACCATGTTAGGGATGTACACCACCAGTAATTGGCGTATTTCTTCAGCAGGGATCGAAGGTGTTTGGGATCAGCCACATTCAGGAAGCCTGAACAAAGCAGTGGCCGTTCGCATTGAGCCACGCATCGAGCAGTTGCAAGCTATTGCAAAAAAACAGCCTGCTACCAGGGCTGCTCATTGGTCCCTTAGGCCCCATTCACACTTGTGCGACTTGTCCTGAGATTTGGGACTGCAAAGTCGCATGACAATTCGTACCCCCGCAATTTCCAGTGAGTATCGTTCATATCTATGTGACTTCAAAGTAGTCCCTGCACTGCTTTGGTCCGACTTTGATGTTGATGTGTAGATGATATTTCTTCACCTTTTTGAGGTCAGCGAGGTATTTGGTGAAAGTGAATAGATTCTGCTGATGTTTGGTGCCCATGGTGAGCAAAACTCCTGCAGGTCTAATGACCCCAAAATGCATTGCTGGGTGGACACTTTGCCACTTTGGGAGATAAGCAATTGCTTTACTGCACCTAACAAGCCTCTCTAATGCGCAGATAGTCTGATGAAATGCACCAGTCATTAGAGGTGGCATTTCTGGCTACCTCCTGAAAATACAAGATGTCTGGCTGTCTCTGGGTCTGTAGCTTTGTTGGAAGTCCTCTGTAAAGACTCCGTGGTTTTTGGTATGGAAGAGCATGACTTTTTTTTTTTTTTCTCCCAGACTCTTTAAAGGCCAGTTCCACATTTTTGGGAACCATGTTTCATGTTGTGTGTAGGGTTTACCATGATACATGGTAACATTCACCACCTCCTCCACCCCTTACCTGAGTTGCGGGTTGTTTTCCCCCCTTAGGCTCTGATTCTGGTGCGACCGCACATGTGACTCTGCCTGTAAAGCCACGTCATTAATTCACAGAGATCTATGAATGGAGACTATGAATCCCATATGTCACTGTAGTAGGGGGACACCTAATTCTAGAAGTAGTGGTGATGTCGCTCTACTTCCCAGTCCATTGATACTTCCTCCAGATCCATAGCTGAAGGCCTGTACCTGGGGCTGTGGGTAAAATCTGCAGGAGCCTGTGAATTGCACCCTCGACCATTTTTTTTTTTTTTTTTTTTTTTTTGATTGTAATGCTCTGTGAGGTCCAATGCAAAATATGTTATAAATGCAGATTATTGTGGGTGCATTCATTACATTTTTGCAAAGCGTGGAATTTGCCCTTTAAACCACATGTACTGAGAAAAACATAGCTGACTTCCTTCTGAAAATGCTAAAGGTTAGACCAGCCATTCTCAACTAGGGTTCCTCCAAAGGTTGATGGGGGTTCCTTGAGCTGTGGCTGATTGACCTCTTATCTTAAGGTGTTTGGATAGTTCTGTTGGTAGAGCCAGTTGCATGAAGCCATCCACAGGGTTGGCTTTTTTACCACCACTACATGACCACAAATGTAAGGGGCATTTATTTTACTGACCACCAATGAATTGGTTTTAGTAAGGGTTCCTCGAGGCCTGACAATGATTTCAAGGGTTCCTCTAAGGCAGTGATTCTCAACCAGGGTTCCTCCAAAGGTTGCTAGGGGTTCCTTCAGCATTGGGCAATTTCTGCCTCTCAGATAAGTTCCCACTGACACCATTGATCTTTTTAGCTATCGGTAAGGAGGCAATTCTTCCCAATGACCACAAGTGTAAGGACCATTCTTCCCACTGACCATTGTATCATGAGTTGTAGATTTCCAATTTTTAGCAGGGGTTCCCCAAGACCGGGAAACTACTTCAAGGGTTCCTCTGTGCTGAAAAGGTTGAGAAAGGCTGCTCTAGGGTAAAAAGGTTGAGATAGTCTGGGTTAGACTGTCTTCAACATTTTATAATTATGACCTGAAACAAGCATGAGGCAGGGTGAACTAGAGTTGACTACTGGCCACAATAATGATGTAGTGGTTGTAGGAGGAAACAGGAGTGCAGTAGGAGACCAGGAGGTTGATTCTCTGTGTCAGTTTATGAGCAGACTTCCAATGGTCATTTCTTTGTATCAGAGTGGTCTCCTCCTCTGGGGTCTCCTCCCCTGGGGTCTCCTCAGTCTCATGCCTACTGGGCATTTGCCAAGCTCTCCTCCAGTGGCTTTTTCTCCTGGCAGGAGAAAATCAGAGTTAAATATCGCGCCTAAGCCCTGGTTCACACCGCTGCGACTTGTCATGCTACTTCAGAGTTAAGTCGCATGACAATTGGCTCCCCATTAACTGCAATGGAACCATTTTAATCGGTGCGTCTCAAGAGGTTCCTGCACTACTTTTGGTGCAACTTTGGCAGGACTTGCATTGACTCCTGTTAAAGAAGTTGTATGCAAACCGCAGTGAAGTCTCACTGGGATGTCGGATTCAAAGTCGCACTACCTGCCGCAGCAGTGTGAACCGGGGCTAAAGCTGCGTTTTGCTAATGCTTTTAGGCACTCATTAGCTAGCATGAATAATTCTGGCAATTGAAATGAATGAACGCTGTGGCGCTTAAGTACATTTATGGGGGTTCAAACTTTTATTTATGCTGGAACACTCCTCTCCTAAACGTGCAAATCATTTTTTTTTCTGCCTCTAAATGCCTAGATGTGCAAGGACACATAGGCTAAAATGGAGGGCCGTTCAGAGGCAGTTAAAAAAAAAACAAGATCAAGATCCCCTAAAAGTGTAATTTTTGACACCCAATGCACATGAGTCCTCTATTTTGGGGGCTCTTCTTGCTGTTGGGGGGGTCCTCTGGCTCTTGCTGCTTTGGGGGGGGTTCTCTGGCCCTTGCCGGCTCTTGGGGGGGGGGGGGGGGGTTCCTCTGGTCCTTGCCGCTCTTGGGGGGGGGGGGGGGGGGGGGGCGGGTTCTCTGGCTCTTGCCGCTCTTGGGAGGGAGGGGGTGTTCTCTGGCTCTTGCTGCTCTTGGGGGGGGGGGGGGGGTTCTCTGGGGCTCTCCTTTTTACAGGACACGTTCATTAGTGACAGGGTGGATTTAATGCTCTATGCTTTCCATTTAAAGTCTGTTTCTCAACTTTGTTGTGTTATGTTTCTTTTTTATAGAAGCCAATATATTAAGTATACTCTGGCCTGGGTTAGCTTGTGTCAAGTATCCCCTTGCCAAGTGCATTTATTGTGTGTAAACCTTTTTCATTTCTGTAGAAATGGTCTTCCGTTTTTTTGTGTTGCTGTTTGGCAACTGTTCTTGGGAATTTACTTTGAGAAAATGTATTCTAGATACACACAGCCCAGGTTGGGAAACTGAATTTCTAATGACGTGTACTGCTAAAGTACAGTTGGCACTTGTCCAGCTCATTATTTTTTTGCAAACATTTTGTGTACTCTCCTTCCCCCCCCCCTTCTTTTTTTTTTTTTTTTTTTTTTTTTTTTTTTTTAAATTTTTTTTTTTTATCCCCTTTTATACAATTTCTGCTGTTAGGTGTTTCAAGTGAGTTGAATATGGGGCAGCACAGACATTCTAGTTTAACACACTTTTATTTTTTATTTTTTTATAACTAAGCTACTAATTGGATTCAATTGAAATATAGGGCCTGTAATAAAGAAATAAAACCACCTGATTGGCTGTTATGGGTGACAGATTACTCCCATTTCAGAAACATGAGCCATTTAGACTGATGCTTCCCATAGCCGTGTTAACGACTTGAGTACCAGCCTGTCATTGCCAGGCTATTTTATTTTTTTATTTTCATGACTGATCGTTTGAAAGACAAATACTCGGTCATATAACCATGTATGTAAATGGATTAGTGAATTTTCTGTAATTTTTTTTTGTAACACCTACAGAGCTTTCTTTTGATGGTATTTGTTAAAGTGATTGTAAAGGATCATCTTGTAAAACAAACAATTAAGTAGAAATGAAAGGAAAAACATTTGTATGTGTGTGTATTTTTCCTTTTCTTATAAATGATCACATCCTCTCTGTTCTCAGCTGCATAAGAGCTGGGGGGAGGATAAGCAGCAGCACATTAAAGAGGAAGTAAACCCTGATGGGTTTACTTTCTCTTTTTTTCCCTGCAAAGGTAAAGCATAATGGACTACTATGCATCGCATAGTAGCTCATTATGTGTCACTTACCTGACACAGGAGCCAGCGAAGTCGCCGCTGATCCCTGTAGTCCGCCGCATCCATGTTGCTGGTGGCGTCTCGCAGCTCCAACGAATCAGAGCGGCGAAGCCGCGATGACGTCACTCCCGCGCATGCGCACGGGAGTCGCGTCTCGCAGCTCCGCCGCTGCCACTCGGCGAAGCCGCGATGACGTCACTCCCGCGCATGCGCACGGGAGTCGACAAATTTGGCAAATCCATTCATGGATTTGCCGCATTTAGTGCGCCTGCGCGCCGCTGTCTACGGCGCATGCGCCGTAGACAGCGGTGCCCATTTTCGGGCAAATATCTCCTAAACCATATAGGTTTAGGAGATATTGCTTGGACCTACAGGTAAGCCTTAATCTAGGCTTACCTGTAGGTCCAAGTTGTTTGGAAGGGTTTACTTCCTCTTTAATCTTCTCAGTGAAAGGCTGTGTGGGTGGAAGGGCATGTCAGGACAAGCCTGACCATTGGAGGAGAGCAGGCTAAGTTCCCAGCATAGCTGTAGAACTACCAATGCTGTGCTCTCCTGCCTAGTGTGGCCAATTTTTTAAAAGGAAAGCAGGGGGACTGACGGGAACACCAGGGTTTTCACATAAATTAATCTATACAAAGAGCGGGATATTTTCTCATACAGGCACATATCAGGAGTATGAAATGCTGGGATAAGGAACACTTTAACTACCGGGTTTACTATAAAAGAAGGAAAAAGCAAAACTATGGGAAAAGCCTCTAAAACGTGGCAAAAAATAAAAGGTGGCACAGTACAAAAATACCCAAAACACTTTTTTTGGAGAATACATCTAATTTTTTGCAAACATTTTATTTTAAAATGAAAATACACGCTAGTATTGAGGAGGTTAAAACAAGGAGATTGGCAATGGTGCAATAGATACATAAATACACAAGTCATGCACAGATGGTGAAGGGGTTAATCTACAGGTCAGATCCAGTGGGAGGATGGATATGAAGGGGTTAATCTGCACATACCTAACAAGGGAGGTGAAGGGCTAATCATTACACATACAGAGACAGTGTGGAGATCAGAGGGACTGGGGGGGGGGTGAAAGGGTTAAAGGAAAAAAAAAATAAAGAAAAACTTCCAGTCATTGACAATCCCTCATTGGCGCATCTGAGCTCTGGAAGGTTTTACCCCCTCCCCCCTTTATGACCAGACCATTTTTTGCTATTTACCACTGTGCTACTTTAACTGCCAATTGCACGGTCATGCAGTGATGTACATAAATAATTTTTTTTTTTCCGCACAAATGGCTTTCAGTTGGTGGTATTTGATTACTTCTGGGTTTTTTATTTTTTGCATATATATTGTTGGTAGCTGGCCCGAAGGGCCCGCCTTTGTTGGTAGCTGGCCCGAAGGGCTCGTTTATTTGGGGCTTCACTGTTCAATTTTCAGTGCATTCCCAAGGCATAGACAAGGCAGAATGTCCCAAGGCATACAAGGTTGCATTGTGATGCAACAGTGTAAGTTACATCACAAATCACAGCAGAATGGCGCTGCGGTAAATAGAACTGTATTGAAAGCGCATTTTTTACCACGACTGACATCTGCTGGGCTTGGCGCATCAGCACTGCATGTCCGAGGGAACACCAATGGCCATGCGTTCAATGCAGTTCTTGTGAGCTCAGGTTGTGGCATAGAAACCAACCACCCCCCTGATGAAGTGTCCTTGCGTATTCAGGATATTACTGGGCTGAACTGAAAAGCGCTCGCGGCCCATCAAAGAGCGCCCACCGCTTCTAGTGAGGCAGAAGGACCAGCCTGAAGACTGCAAGAATAAAGGAAAGTAGAGGATTTTTTTTTTTTTTTTTTTTTTTGGTTTTGGTTGGTATTGAGGGGCTTCCACGCACCCCCAGCATATTTGTCCATTTCATCATGGGAGCACGCAACTTTAAGGCCTGACATTTTGGGTATCGGTTTACTCGGCCCCTCTAGGAACGGGGATGCTGGAATTTAGCTTTAAATGCTTGCCTCCTGCACTACATACTCCTCCTCGTCACTCACCCACCGCTCCTTTTCTTAGCAGAGAAGTGAAATGCCCATCACAGGGCATGTGACTTCTCTAGCCAATAACCAGTCACTGGTGCTGTCACGTGGGGAGAAAGACCAGAGACGTGTAAGCTCCAACCAAACCAACGTGGCCGTCACAAAGGGCTCTTGTCTTCACTCCATGAATGAATAGAGCGATGGCTGAATGAAGGATGAATAAGCCCCCTTAGGGGTAATCGATTGATCCTGTTGCTTTGCCCATCATGAGCCAACCACAGGTAAATCGCATAACCTGTTATACCGATGACCACAAGGGGAAGCGTTTACAAACTAATGTATGTCGTAATAACCAAAATATGGAACAGCAAGTAAAAAAAAAAAAAAAAATGTCAAAAGGTTATCTTTAGGGGAAATTTTTGTTTTATTTATTACAGGTAGTTAGACCTGTGTATTTTTATATAGCGCTTTACGTGCTATTCATTTTCATCAGTCCTTGTCCTCAAGGAGCTTAAAGTCCTCATCTTGAATGCATGCCAGAGTGCCAATTAAGCTACCAGCATGTCTTTGGAGCGTGGGAGTAAAGTGGAGCACCCAGGGCAAACTCCATGCAGAAAGTGTCCTATAATTATAATATTTTTATACCAGTATTTTAATACAAATAAACACAATATAGTACCCACTTTGTTTCTGGTAAAATATAAAAGGTACGCAGAGTAAATAGAGACCAAACATGTCATGCTTTAACATTGCGCACGCCCGTGCAACTGCGACAAACTACGTAAGTATCCCTGTCCATAGGCAACCCTTTAAAAGCCTTTACAGATTGCCACTTTACACAGGAGGTCTGGTGCTAGAATTACTGCCCATGATCTGACGTTTGCAGTGATACTGCACATGTGTGGGGCAATCAATGTCTAGGTGTGGGACCACCTTTTCCGTTCGCCTTTGCACTCAAGCACGGAGGGATGGGCGCACAGGTAGTTAGACCTGTGTATTTTATGTAGTGCTTTACATACTATTCATTTTCGTACCAGGAGGAGGCCTGTAGCTGCAAGCATTATCCAAATATAGTACTACTTGAAGTAGAGTGCGTCGCTGGTCTACATGCAGTTCAGTAGAGGACCTAGAGAATAAAATGGCGTGTGCTATAAATTTTTTTTTTTTTTTTTTTTAGGTCACACGGTATCTGTGCAGTGTTTTTTCACACTGTTAAAAAAAAAAAGATACCGGGATCATGGTTGCAGCTAGGGCCGTCTTTTAATATTGATTGGACCCTGGGCAAAACTTTTCTTTTTGCTCTCCACCTGCTCTGAGACATACAATAGCTAGACACAAATCCAGTTTATTGAATCAGATCAGGCAGCGATTGCGATTGGTTGCAGTGTATCATTACCGCTCACTGACTGGTTGCTAGAGGTTACACCACACATTACAGCTCACTGATTAGTTACTAGAGGTTACAGCACATGATTTCTGCTTGTTGTTTGGTTGCTAGAGATTACTGTGTATATGACCTCAGGGAGGCATGATATACAAATCAATGCCGCCAGTCGCCGCTATTTACATATGAATGCAGCCGCTATTTACATATGAATGCCGGTAATTTACATGTAAACACAGGGTCATCTGTACACAACAATAGGGCAGAGCCGGGCAGCATTAGTAACAGCACTTCACACTGAGATATTAGGACACAGCACGGGACTAAAACCTCAAGGGACGAGGGAATTTAAACCAGGATAGTTGGCAAGTATGAGGCAGCTGCTTTGGGCCCCACAACAATGACGGGGGCCCAGGGCAGCTGCCCCTTTTGCCCTGCCTTAAAAACGGCCCAGGTTGCAGCCTCAATCATAACTGCTATATTATGAGGCCTGTGTATGTGTGTGTCATGGACAGGCCGATTTATTGGATGAAGGTTGCCCTCTATGTTCTGTGGCTTAGACTTAGCCCCAAGACGGCCGTAATATCTGTCCCTGGTTCAGGACTTGGATGAGTTGGACTCAGGACGACAGGTGAAGCGGTGAGATGTAGTCGATCTATTGAAAAGTTATTTACATGTAGAATCCATTAGCCCGTCCTCAGCTAATATTAGCAAGTAGGCTGTTTATGGAATATTAATATATGTGTATGTGTTATATATAATCTCTATCATTTTTTTTGTTGTTTTTCTCTGTCTATACAGGGCGGTATTGAAGTGGTTAAAATATGTAGTTAAAAATACTGTAGTATCTCTTTAGGAAGCCTGTAATCATGATTCTGGGCTTATCAAGATACTTGAAACACTATTTGGAAAAGGAAACTGTTGCTTTTGTCAGTTTGTTTGTGAGGAAGTGCGTTCCAGATAACGCAGACAGCGAGCCGAGTACAGAGACCGACTGGCCCAATCAGCTCGCAGCTTCAGCAACTTTTTTCAAAAGATCTAAATAAAGCTTAACGAAACCTCCAAGTCTTAATGAGCGATCTGCAGGTCACTTTCACACCTGAGTATACGAACACTCCCGTAGCAGACAGTTGGTTTATTAACTGCCGCATCAGGCAATAAGAGTCATGGAATTTCTGTACAGAAGTGGAACTAAACCCATCCATTTAATAGGTACTCTACATTCCCGGCATGTGTCGGGAATGTAACTGTTCCATTGACTGCTAGTAAATCACGTTCTCTGATCTCTGTATGAGCTCCTCACAGTACCACTTCTCTTGTCCTTGAATGTAATTCTCAGGTTCTGTTCTTTATCTCTAGATATAAATTCTGCACAGTACCACTTCTCTTGTCCTGTATTCTGGTGGCAGTTGTAATCGTATGTTTGTTTGTATTCTGAACCTTGCACAGTAGTTCTTCCTTGTTCTGTATGTCTTTCACTATCTGTTCTGTAGGCATAGACACAGTGCCACTTCTCTTTTTTTTCTCTGTATTCTGGCAGCAATTCTAAGTATCTGTCTGAACTGCAGAGATATTTTTATGTTCCCCTTTTTCTGTATATATAGATTTACAGTTCCATTTCTCTTGTACTGTATGCTGCCTATAATTCCCTGTATCTGTCCTGTAGGAATAGACCCTGCATAGTACTTCTTCTTTCTATTCTGTATGCTGGCTGTAATTCTCTGGGTCTGTATTTCATAGGTATAGACCAGAGATTTGCAATTAGTGGGCCTACCAGCTGTTGCAGGACTACAAGTCCCATGAGGCATAGCAAGACTCTAAAGGGGTGAGACCTTCTGCCAATAACGATATATTAAACTAAACCGTTTTTTGTGCAAAAAAAAAAAAATGTTGCTCCCCAAAAACAACGTAATAAAAATTGTGCCATTAACAAAATGGGTAATAGGGGGCACTACATGATATTAATTAATAAAAAAAATAAAGAAGATGAGGGATTGGAGACGTTGAGCGATCTCGTTTGGCAGGTCCGCGAACAGCTCTGTTTTAGGATTATTATTATTTTATTTTTTTTACAAAATCTTTATTTAATTTTCATTAGCATACATAATTAGCCCACGCAGGGGACAAACCTTTGCCCATGCAGAGGCAGTTCTTCTGATGGCCGTTTTTAGGTAGATTTTGTCCTGTTGCTGAATAGACCAGCGTGAATATTCTGATCCAAAAGCGCTGGACCTTGGGACAGGACCACCAGACATGGAACATAGTACCCTCTTGCCTGCACCGTCTGAAACAAAGGGGTGGAGTGCCAGGGTAGAATCTCCCCGGAACCAGGTACCCCCATACTATTCTTTTAATGCATTCAATGCATTAAGGTAAAAGCCTTCTGTGTGCACAGTGGTGTAGTGTTTAGCACTCTTACGTAGAAGTAAAACGGGTCGCTGCTTTCAATCCCAACCATGACACTACCTGCATGGAGTTTGCATGTTCTCCCTGTGCCTGCGTGGGTTTCCTCCGGGTACTCCGGTTTCCTCCCACACTCCAAAGACATGCTGGTAGGTTAATTGGCTTCTGTCCAACCCTAGTATATGAATGCGAGAAAGGGACCTTTTTAGATTGTACGCTCCTTGAGGGTAGGGACTGATGTGAATGTACAGTGTGTATGTAAAGCGCTGCGTAAATTGACGGCGCTATATAAGTACCTTTTTTAAATGATTCCTTATTTAAAACCATAAAATAAAGTGCAAAAAGTTGGTAATTGAATACCTTATATAAGACCATATGACATGGAATAAGGTGTAACAATATTTAATAATTTGTGATAAACATATAATGTGATCAAAAATGAATTGGTATATAAATGATATAGTCCATGTTGAATCTTGATGGTAGTAGACCACACCGAAAAAATCCTTCACCGTATGTATCTAAATACATTCAAAGTGTTCAGAAATGAAAACTGCTCACCAGATGGATGTGGCCTCTTTATTAGAAGGTCTGTTGCGCTTTTGGGAAATCCTATTCGGATACTATAGGTTCAATGGATAGATCCACACTGCTGAAACCTCCTCTCCACCAGATTATCCCATATAGAAAACAAATGGACAATACAATACAAGCGCAGTACTGTACTTTATTTAAGAATATACTTAAAACCGGTGCCTGCTTACATTCGTTCGTTCATTTGCCTGGCACTGAGGATAGCCTGCAGAAAATTGTATATGAAAGCCGCTTGCCACTGAGCTTGCATCCAGAGCTGGCGTGCGTTCCACTTGTGCATAGGAGAAAACCGGGATCCGGAAGTGACGTGACCGGAAGCGCCTCGATGTACGTTTCGTAGTTAATACGTCCTCAGGAAGCATCATCGGAAAGTGACTCCTCTTTCTCAGTCTTTTTTTTTTTTTTTTTTTCGTTTTTTTTTTGTTTCATGTATTTAGTCCTGGCACTGTGCCACTTTACTGTTTTAAAGCGGTATTAAACACAAAAGTGTAATCTATTGCAGCTTACAAATCATTAGATGTGATGGCTGCATTGGTGTGTGGTTGTGTGGTGTGTTTGTTTTTTGTTTTTTCCACCTGGTGATCTTCCCAGTAACACACCTTCTGTATTAGTGCCCCCGCTCTGGATGAAGGACCACACTGGGCACCTTTTTGGACATAAACTTTCAGTCTGGGGGGGGGGGAAAGTGTTGGCTTTACTAGCAGATTTAAATACACTAGCAAATTGTAAGTTGAACTCCCAGTTAACACTTCTAAAAGCAATTACAGCAGACCGTTTTTTGTTACTTTTTGGAATGAAGGTTTTACATAAATAAAAGCTGATCCTGATGGCCTCTGTTGAGCTTACTGGCCAGATCAAAAGGTTAAAAAAAAAAAAAAAATGAGGTTAAAGAAACGAATGCAGCTATCAACTGTAAAGCTGAAAAAAAAGGTATAATTTTAATAAATAATAATAATAATAAAAAAAAAATATATATATATATCTCTTGGGTTTAATACTGGGGGCGATTTTTAGGTTAATTGACCTGTTACCCCTTATTTGTGTACATGTAGGTTATTTCCCTTTTTTTTTTGGGGGGGGGGGGGGGGGGGGATGGGGTTGTGTGGGTTTTAATGCGTTTCCATTGAAGTCTATGGATCCAAAAATGCAACCTTCTGTGGGCAAGACCCTGACACCTTCCAAAAAATAAAAAGTGCACAGATGTAAATGTGAGGCAAAGAAAATCCTGTTAAATGGACTGTGGTACATCTCTGAAAAACTGAAAACGCATAGGTGGGAACCTAGCCTCATACGCAGCCTAGTTAGTGTAGATGTTGCTAGGAGACTTGTTTTGCATTTAAAACATGCCTAAAATTTACCCATTAGTCTACAGCCTAAAAAATGCACTATAGTTCACCAAGAAGAGGAACCTGCATGGAAGCATGTGGCATAGGTGTGAAGTGGCCCTATATAGAACTCGCTAGGGTTGTGGGGACTTTATGTTGCGGGCATGGGGTCTGGCATGGTTTAGGAGGGAAGGGGGGCACACACTCGTTCCTCCCCTAGCTAGTCTGGCTGCATTCTCAGATAAGGGTCTGGTATGGGTTTTGGGGGAACCCCACTCTTTTAGTTTTTTGCATTAGACATAGGTCACCTTTTAACAAAAAAAACTGCCTATGCAGATAAGGGGTGTATGCAGATAAAAACAAACCAAGGTCGCCCATGCTATAGGTGTAGGCAATTTTATGTACCTTTTTGAAGACTGCCTTGAATGCTCCCAGGTCATTGCTAAGTGAGGCCTAGTGGTTGATGCTCACCCCCCTCCATCAAAGGAGTGAGCTGTCAAACGCTGCATGGGGAGGAGAAAGAGCGCATTTGAGAGGGTTTGAATCCGAAAAATAGCTTAACCTAAATAACATACTTCTGTGATGGTGGAGGTAAGTAGTATCAACTAGGCCTCACTTGCATAATGCCCTTGCTATAGGCGTAAGTCCTTTACATACCTCGTGAAGCCGGACTGGAATACTCCCAGGGCGTTAAGTGAAAGGCCTAGTTGCTACTGCTCAGCTCCACGATCACAGAAGTGAGCTTTTTCTCAGATTCAAACCCCCCTCACCTGCTCCTTCTCCTCCCCATGCAGTAGCTGAGCCCAGTGTTTGACAGCTCACTCCTGTGATGGTGGAGGTGAGCGGTAATAATGACTAGGCCGTGCTTGGCAATGTCCTGGGAGTATTCCAGTCAGGTTTTAAGAGGTACATACATGGCCTACATCTAAAGCAAGGGCATTATTCAACTTTAGTCAGAGCTTCACAGTTTTGTTATCTACAGACTTTGGTAAAGGTGAACTATGCCTTTAAAGTTCATACCAGAGCAGGTGCCAGCTCAGCCAACCCCTCATTTATTCAGCCATTCGCACAGGAATCTCTGTAGACTCTACACAATCCAGTGGTTACCCTCATATTTCCACCTCATGGTTGACTTATTTATTAATTTTTTTAATAGCCTATAGTAGGGGTCCCCCAACTTTATAAACAAAGGGCCAGTTCACTGTCCTTCAAACTTTAGGCGGGCTGCACTGTGGCTAATGAGAGAAGAAAATGTCCTGATGTTAGTGGAAGTAAACACTGCCCCCATTGTTGGCGTCAGTGGGAGGAACAGTGCCCCCATTGTTGGCGTCAGTGGGAGGAACAGTGCCCCCATTGTTGGCGTCAGTGGGGGGGAACAGTGCCCCCATTGTTGGCGTCAGTGGGGGGGAACAGTGCCCCCATTGTTGGCGTCAGTGGGGGGGAACAGTGCCCCCATTGTTGGCGTCAGTGGGGGGGAACAGTGCCCCCATTGTTGGCGTCAGTGGGGGGGAACAGTGCCCCCATTGTTGGCGTCAGTGGGGGGGAACAGTGCCCCCATTGTTGGCGTCAGTGGGGGGGAACAGTGCCCCCATTGTTGGCGTCAGTGGGGGGGGAACAGTGCCCCCATTGTTGGCGTCAGTGGGGGGGGAACAGTGCCCCCATTGTTGGCGTCAGTGGGGGGGAACAGTGCCCCCATTGTTGGCGTCAGTGGGGGGGAACAGTGCCCCCATTGTTGGCGTCAGTGGGGGGGAACAGTGCCCCCATTGTTGGCGTCAGTGGGGGGGAACAGTGCCCCCATTGTTGGCGTCAGAAACTGTCTGCAACAATGGTGGGAATAATGCCCCAAGGGCCTGATAAAAGCAAGCAAAGGGCCACAGTTTGGAGACCACTGGCCTATAGTGTTAAAATTATTTCTCAGGTGGTCAAATGTCATTTACCTCTTCTGGTTGAATGTTCCTAAGGCTATTTTCTCCTAGGATCGAAAGGTAGAGCCTGTTGAAAGACCATGCATCTTGCATTCATTACAGGTATTCCTGACTTTTGCGTAGATGATAAAACATTTGCAAATTTAAAGATGGCCTCCTTAGTGGCTAGTTGTATAGACCTTTCAAGGGGAAAAAGTAGCAAACCGGGGAGGCGGAGAGGCGCACACATTGCCCCTGCCCCCTTTAGGTTGCTTACTATAAAGCTGTAAGATGACTTTGATTTTGCTATTCGGCATTCAGTGTTGCTTTAAATGGCAATATATCATTATAAAGTCAAAGGTTGAAAAAACGTATGTTCTATCACAAGAACAGCCAGTGGGGGGCGATGTTCTGTGGTACGGTTCTCACCTGCACACATTCCCAGGTATATAGATTGACTGTGCATTTTCATCCAGCTGTGTCCTCCCGCCTGCAATCTGCTCATGTGTCGGAGGAGCAGACGGGCTGTGTGGGGACGTGGCAGGTGTGAGGTGTGAAGTTTCAGGTACGTGTTTTGCATCAGGGAGGGGTAGGGAAACGCTGTATGTGTTTGTGTGCATTTGGGGATGTGGTCTGCTGCTTTTCTCTATATACATGACTCAATAACAGGTTTAGCTGTGTAATGATCCCAGGGCTGATAATGCTGTATAAATGGACAAAGCTGGTTAAGTCAGCACTGCATGAATATAAACCTATAATGTTAACCTAACCTTATAATGCCCTGTACACACGGTCGTAAATTCCCGACGGAAAAGGTCAGATCGGATTATATTGTCGGAAAATCCGATCGTGTGTGGGCTCTATCGGACTTTTTCCGTCGGAAAAAATTTGAGAGCAGGACCTCAAATTTTCCCACCAAAAAATCGGATCTGACTTTTTCCGATCGTTTGTAGAGAATTCCGATCGGACAAAGTGCCACGCATGCTCAGATCAAATTACGAGGCCAAAGCTATTGGCTACTAGCCTGCACGTAGTCCCGTCGCAACGAACGAATGGCATCGTGTTTCCAAATTTGTCCGACCATGTGTATGCAACACCAGTTTTGGACAAAATCTGTCAGAAAAAATCAGACTGATTTTGTTGTCGGAATGTCCGTGCGTACAGGGGCTAAGAGCAGGGAGGGATAAGCGATTGGGCTTCGGAAATATTGACACGATGGCTGTATTTGATGGGTGGATTGGGGGTGCACGTGATATTTTTTTTTATTTTTTGTCAAATACTGTTATTAGCCGCCTTACAATATACAGTGTCTTAGAAAAAAAATTCATACCCCTTGAAATGTTCCACATTTTTGTCCATTTACAACCCTTTTATTGGGATTTTATGTGATAGACCACCACAAAGTGGAAGAAAAATGATGAATGGTTTTCAAATTATTATTTTTTTTGTGTTTGTTCCTTTTTTTTTTTTTTTTTTTTTTTTTTTTTTTTAACAAATATATGAAAAGTGTGGCTCAGGGGGGCTGAATACAAATGTACCCCACATTTTTCACATATTTATTTGTATAACAATTTTGAAAATCATTTTCCTTCCACTTCAGAATTATGTGCCACTTTGTGTTGATCCATTACATAAAATCCATGTTATGTTTTTGGTTGTAACATGACAATACCCCCCCCCCCCCCCCCCTTTTTTTTTTTTTTTTTTTTTTTAAGGCACCATAGTTCTGCCAAAATGTGTCCGCTGTATGCAGCTGGAACTGGTGCATTTGACACACCTTTTGATTTTCAGGAGAAAGTATTCGGTGAACTCCTCCTATGTCACCTCCAAGGCAAATGTTATCTGCGCTTCTCGTTTTCTTGCTGTGTTCATGTCACCTGCGCAATAAATTCTTTCACATCAAAAAACTATAATGAAGCAACTTTGAAACACTTGAAAGAACAGGGAGACTGTTCCCCTGGGGGTACAGCATGGGATTAGAATCTTGGCTCCAGGGTGCGGCTATTCCTCTTCAGTATGGTACAGCTAAGCAGCCTGAAGGAAAGTCGGCTCCCATGGGTCAAAGCGAATGTTCCCTACAAAGAGCCTGTATTACCGTGGTGTAAATTGTTTGTCTATGTCCCTATGTCCCCAATATTTGTTATTGTTACCGCAGTACTGTTCTTTTGCCACAAGATGTCCTCAGTCCTCTGGGTTGACACCCGGAAGGATGAGTTCATAGTGTGAGTACAGGGGTCATGGACCTTCTCCCTGAGGTTGCCCTGCATTCTCTATTCTCTGCATTACTGAGGAACACCCAGCCCATAGAACAGGTGAAAAGTATCCTGTGCTCCACATGATGGCTCTGAATACTCTAAAGGAAGCTAAATATGAGATTTAAAAAAATAAAACGCACAAAATACAGCTTGGGGGGGGGGGGGGGGGGGGGGGGTGGTGGTTGTTATGTCCAGGACACCCTGGACATCCCCTAAGACGGGAGTGACTGTGGGGCTAAGGGGGTTGTGGGAGTGAACATCCAGGATTTAGGCTTTAAAAAGTCTGGCTGGACATATCCTTTTAGTTTGGGAGGCTGTCGGTACAGGGGAAATTGTTTTGCGTCAGCAGATGGTCAACCAACCACCTTGATTTTCATGGTCTTGCCTTCTCCTTTTCTATTGCAGTAGGGTGTCTAAATATAACTGTGCATATAATGAGCACCAGAGGTAAACCTAGTATTTAGTACTGGACCTGGTCTACCACTCCCCCATCTTCCTCCGCAATACAGTACTTGTGCTAAGGGGTGTGGTTGTTACTCAGCTCTGCTAGTACAGAGCAATGCAGTGTTAGGACAGGAAACAGGATTTATCTGGAGTTAAAAAAAAAAAAAAAAACATACAGGACTATCCAGAGGTAAAAGGACGTGAGAGTTCAGAGTGGACAACTTCATTGAGCATGGGCCATGGCAGAGGTATATATATCTTTTGTTGGGGGTTTCATATTTGTAACGGGGTTACTGCCGTACGTATATATGGCATTGTATTGAGGTGGTTATACTGGGATCATGGTTGAGGCTACAGCCATAATCTCGATACCGTTTTCTTCAGCTGGCAATTCCCTGTCAGATTATGATCCTAGCGGCTATAGAGCCACTGGATCACTTTTACAGGTGGCAGAAGAGGTTAACCCATCCTGCCGCCTTTTACCGGGCTCTCCCGTCCCATAGGGGAGCCTGATACTGATGGAACTGCCTCGATCTTAGAAGAAACTAGAAACCTCAGTCTTGGAAGGGTCACTGAGAAGAGTGGTAGGAAGGAAGTTCCTGACCCTCTTCTATGATGTCAGAAACCGGAAGCGGCGAGGATATTGTCGCTTCCGGTTTTGGTTCTTTGATCAGATGCTTTGGAGGACAGAGGAGACATATGGTGTCTAATAGACTCCAGATGTCTCCATAAAGAGGTCCTGTCATGCTTATTGCTATCACAAGGGATGTGGAGGGGGATCGGATCGCGTAAAAACTTGCACGCGTATGTAAATGACAATCGCGGTTTCGTTGCAAATGTCAGCGAAAGCAAGAATTCTAGTGCCAGACCTCCTGTGTAACTCTAAACTTGTAACCTGTAAAGGCTTTTAAATCGCTGCCTATGGATAGTTTAATGTACCGTAGCTTGCCTCCATTCCATAGGCGTACGCTATTTTAATGCATGACATGTTTGGCATCTATTTATTCAGCATAAGATCTTTATTATTCTATCAAAAAATTAGGTATTGTGTTTTTTGTTCAATAACATTAAAGTGTAATATTTCTTTCCGCCGATAAATAGCATTTTAAAAACCATGGCGCAAATATCGGGTGATGTAAAAAAATTGCAACACCCACCATTTTATTCTCTAGGGTATCTGCTTAAAAACACATATGTTTGGGAGTTCTCAGTAAAAAAATTTTTAGCAAAAAATGCATATTTTTACACGTATGAGAGAAATGTCACAAAGTTGAATGATTTTATGCCTTCTGTGGCATGATGTTAATGCCACGTGAACTTCTGCTTGTCTCACAGGTGATGCTGCTGGGAGATTCTGGTGTTGGAAAGACCTGTTTTCTCATCCAATTTAAAGATGGCGCGTTTCTATCTGGCACCTTCCTGGCCACTGTGGGCATCGATTTTCGGGTGAGAGTTCCCGCTCTGCTCTTTTGCCCTTCGGCATCCTTTTTTAAGATCTTCAGATCTTTCCTTTCTTCAAGCCCTGGGCACTTTTCTTCTGTCAGTCCTGTGACATTCTGTATCTCTCCTGCAGCTGTCACTCTTTTTGGAAGTTCCTGCTTTCACCTCTGTGCACTGAACACCTCCACTACGACTTATCTCCTTTTATCTTAATGCTTTTTGAGTCTCTACTTGTTTTATTTAAACCTGCATTCTGCGTTTCATTGCTCTTGTCTGTCTTAAAGCGGACCTTCAGTCATTTTTTTTTTAACTTTCCATCTATTAAATCTTCTGCCCTTGTTTTAACTTTGGAAAGTAAAACATTTTTGCAAGTAAATGCCTTACATAGCCCACTTCCTGTTTATTGTCTGGTAAAAATATTAGACTTATGACATCGTGCACAGCACTCTCTCTCGCTCTTGTGAGAGTTTGCCAGGAAAGGAGGGGGGGGGGGGGGTGAGTCATAAGAGGGCCAATGAGAGCTGCAGAGCTGGAGGTGTGTCTGTGTAAATCCAGGAAGTGAACAGGCAGCAGCTTCAGCTGCCCACAGTTAAAATGGTTGCAGGCAGACTTGGTGGAGGGAGATTTCTGCAGCATAATTGCCAAGTACAGAATCGCAGTATATATAAAATAATATGCAAAGTGGTTGGAGGAAGGTTGAGCGGCAAAGATATTTTTATTACAAATTATGTGAGCAGACTGCAGTTCCCTCTTTAAGATGGTCATATATTGGTCAATAGTAGCAAGGCTTGCAACCAAGGTATGAAGCACATAGTCTTTGGGCAATGAAGAGGTTAAAGAATTCTAGGTATGGCATTGTTCCATAGTTACGTTGGTCCAAAGTGGACCGGTAACTAACTATGTGTATACTATACCTGTGGGATCCCTCTGGAACAGTCCGTGAACCTTTTTACCCTAGAGCAGGGATCTCCAAACTTTATAAACTCCAGGGGGGCTGGATTGTGACCAGTGGGAGAAGAATATGTCATGACATCAGTGGGCATAAACAATGCCCCATCGTTGGTGCCAGTGGGATGAATGGGGCCTGAAGGGCCAGGTAAAAGCAAGCACAAGGCCACAGTTTGGACACCGCTGCCCTAGAGAAATCCTTAAAATAGTTTTTATGTATCTGGGAATCCCCTGCTATGGTGGTGGTAAGTGGGGCGGAAAATGCCCCCCCCCTTATGGGTTGGCCAGAATGACACCGTGCTGTCATGCCACTGGCTCTGCTAAGTTCCATTGGGTCTGAAACTATGCAGGCACCATCAGATATGAGGTCACCACTTAAAGAACCCCCTAGCCACCCCTTGAGGAACTCTTGGGTTCCACGGAACGCTGTTTGAGAATGGCTTCTCTTGAAGCTGGTAATCGCTATAGACACCATAACTCCAGTGATCTCCACTAGCTTTCAGGGTTGTGTGTCGAGCTGCTGCCTTGCAGCATTGTAAACTGTGTGCTTGGTCCAACTATTCTCTGAATGCCAAGTGGTTCAACTGCTTCCTAACTCATCCCCGAGACCCAGTGCCTGGGGATGGTCATCCAGTGCCCAGGGCAAAGATGCCAAACCATGCTCCCCTTAGGGTCAGTTGCCCCCATCCCTGCAGTAAACCATTATGCCCAGGGCAGCCTCCCTTTCTGCCCACTGAGATCTGCCGCACCCACCCCTTGTCCCAGCCCTGCCCAGACCTATCTCTCCTAGTATCGTCAAATATAAATCTTTTATCAATACCTGCCATAGCCATTATGAGGCAGTCTTCCAATTCCTATTGGAAGCTTCATTTATTCATTCACCAATGGGATTGAGAGCAGACCTGGAAACTCCAGCTAGGAGATCCTTCTACTAGAATCCCAAAGACATTGATTTCGCGAGCCAGCCAGTAGCCATCAATAACAGAAATGTAGGGTATTGGAATAACTGACCCTTCAACAGGCTGGAAGTATCTCATCAGCCAGGTAAGTGCTTCAGGATTACTGGATGGTGCCTACCTTTTTTGAGCCCTTTTTACGCTGCCACTGAAATTATACAGTCCCATGCTGCTTTATTGGTAATCCATGTTTCTTGGAAGAGCTGATTTATTTATTTATTTATTTATTTGAGTCCGACGGCTAGATAATCAATTTTGTAACTGTATCCAAAGCCTAAATTCCAATATTTGGCTTTAGCTAGGTCTTGAGGTTTCTATAATACCCAATTGGGAATCCTCTGGATGCAAAGGAATTAATCTCCATACATAGAATTACACAGTTTAATATAAATACCTGGCAACAAACTGTATAAATAGTCAGTGTAAACAAAATCCCCATAAAAGTATCATAGAACATTATTGGGTTTTGAATTTTTTTTTTTTTTTTTTTTTAAATATATATATATATATATATATATATATATATATATATATATATATATATATATATATATATATATATATATATATATATATATATATATATATTATAAATGATAAAATATAATTATTTTATACTAATTGGCTATTTTTACATGACTTTATCAACAATGAAAATTTATTTTGAGATTTAAGCTACTGCTGGGTGACCATCAATGGAAAGCTTTAGGCCGGCCGCCATATGCAGTTTGAATCCTAGCCGGTTCAGCAGGAACCGGCTGAGATTCTAACCATTAATGGGCACGCTGAATGGTACGAAGTTGATCAACTTGGGTTCAACCAGCCTGCCAGATTATCTTGCGATTTATAGCCAACGCTAGTGATAATCACTGTCTTCTCCCGGTGGGGACAGCTTCCCCTGCTGGGAGAAGACAATTGCTGATTCCCCTATGGACACTGTGTGTTGATGGGGAAATTGTGCAAATTTCTTTCCTGCAACCCATGGTTGCAGGACCGAAGTTCGCACTGTGTGTAGCTGGCCTTACTTTGTGGGAGCCTCCTCGCCAGAGCCAGTGGTCTTGTGAAGGTTTTTTTTTTTTGTTTGTTTTCATCTGACTACACATGCAAGTGTATCTTGGACACTCTCACTGGGTTTTGGTCTGGCGCACCTTTTATTTCTAAGGTTTTTATTGCTGCCTGTGTCCCCGCTGGGTAGATTCACCATCTCTTATCGATCACGATGACCATTGTTGATTTAAATAGAAAGTGTTGGGAAATCCATCCAGTTGTCACTTGAACAAGAGGGGAGGGCAAATCATCCATCCAATGGGGACACCTGTTCTGGTAACGGCCCTCTAAAAAAAAGAACAGGAAGTCTAGGGAAATCTCCCCAATGGAGAGACAGAGAACGCATAAAATACTGACCGGTTTTAAACCCTCCCTACTTTATCCAAAACTAAAACGAGTAGTTTTGACTATACGGAGCCCTTCAGTTATTCCCCTTCCTAATATTTTTTTTCTGGACCTGACATTGATCCTTGTAGAGTGACTTTCCAGATCAAACATCCCTGGTGCATGAAAAAAAATTAATGCATTTAACCTCTGTTTTCTGTGCAGAACAAATTTGTCACTGTGGATGGACAAAATGTTAACTTGCAGGTAAGTGGTCCTTTTTAAACGATTAAATAACTCTTCTGGGGGTTATATGTGAATATAATAATATTAGTGAATCTGTATGGGAGTGATTTTACAGTTATTAGCTCCTGCACATGCAGGGCTCTGAGGAAAGTTTCAGGGTCTGCATCCCTTTTTAGATGTGATTTTCCCATTGGAAGTATCTCACCAAAAATGACATTTTTTGTTGCTGGGGATGCAAAAACTTGTATCTTAGTGCAGACTTCTAGGAAAATCAGTGAGCCAATCACACAAGCAGGAAATTTTCTGGACGTTCTGTACACGTTCTGTGCACAGAACGCCTCCAGGTTGCCATATTGCATTTTTACAGCTGCAGATTAAAAGGAAAGGCAATTTTTTGTAACATTTAATGAAAATATGACTTGTCGTAATTGTATGTGCTTAAAAAAAAAAAATGTATTTGCTATTTTTATTTTTAAAAATGTATTTGCTATTTTTATTTTTTTGTCTTTTTAAACATAAAAATTAGTTCAAATGTTTTCTATGTTTTTATGATGTACTTTATACAGCACAAGTGCTATAGTGGTTGTATCATACCTGCCTTGTAACTGCTTTCTTTTGCTTAGGCTTTAATTGAGGTTTACGTCCATGTGATGCATAATCAACGTGTATATTTACTACTTCATGTTTTCCATACTGCAGATTTGGGACACAGCGGGTCAGGAGCGGTTTCGAAGTGTCACACATGCATATTACAGGGATGCGCAGGGTAAGTCTGCTAATTAAAGTTGAACTCTGGGAAGGCATTATAAAGCATCTTTACTCATTTAAAAAAAGTTAAGTAAAATGATTAAATGGATATATAAAGCGGACCTTCTCAATAAAGCTGGGCATACATTATACAATTTTTGTTTATTTGATTTTCTTTTGAATACCTTCAATCATGTAGTGCAGCTCTCAAATTTTCCACTTGCATTTTGCGAGTGGAAAATGATGGCTGGTGAGCGGTGGGCTGCCTGGGAGTGGGGGGTGGGCTGAAAACCACCGACAAGTGGGGTTGAATGAGAGCCGTTCTCCCAGGGATTGCCGAGGGGGAGAGAGGAGAGCAGTCGGCCGGATTATCAGAGAGTGGGGAACATCTCTGTACCAGCTTTCATTTTGCATTGCCGTGCGTTTCCCCCGCCCGCCGTCACATACAGCCCCACCTGCTGGCCCGGGCACTTTGATAGACAGATCATCCGTTCAATGCCGGGACGTGTGATGTATATCAAAGTACCCAGGCCGGGAGGCGGGGCTATATGTGACGGTGAGTGGGGGGGGAAACGCACGGCAATTCAAATGAAAGTTGTTACAGCGATGTTGCCCGCTCTCTGATAATCCAGCCAGCAATCCTCTTCCTCTCTTCTCCTGCAGAGGCAGGCTGCGTTGTTGGGTGCAGGTGAGGCTGCGTTGTTGGGCGCAGGTGAGGCTGCGTTGTTGGGCGCAGGTGAGGCTGCGTTGTTGGGCGCAGGTGAGGCTGCGTTGTTGGGCACTGATAAAGTTGTTCATTTTATTTTTGTAACTTAATTCTGCAAAAAAAAATTTGAAGTGTAATTTTCATGAGAGAATTTGAGGGATTGTTTAGGAGTGGAATTATAGGCAGGGCGGGGTAGAGGTTGGGTGGGGCAACTGGTGGCGAGTAACCCTAAGGGCACTTTCATACTGGAGGCGTTGGGGGCGTTGGCGTTAAAGCACCACTATTTTTAGTGGCGATTTTACTGTCGTTTTAGCAGTGCTGTTTTTTGGTCGCTTGCGGGGGCCCTTTTAGCCCCACTAGCAACTGAATAAAAGGTTTAAAAGCGCTGCTCCCACTGAGATTTGCAGGCTCTGGCCATTGATTTTAATGGGCAGGGGCGCTTTCTAAAGCGCTGCAAAGATGCTGCTTGCTTTTTTTAACGTCCACTAGCGCACTGCCCCAGTGTGAAAGCACTTGGGCTGTCGCACTGGAGTGACAGGAGAGACGCTTTACCGGCGCTATTTTTAGCGCTATAGCGCCTATAAAGCGCCTCAGTGTGAAAGTAGCCTTTAAGACCTGGCTAGTAGCTCAGGACTTGAAATTTTGAGCCCTGATGTAGTGCAAGGGCCTTCCTGATTGTATACAAATTGAACCTGTTTTAGGTTTGACCTCATGTTAAATGGCTTTGGTAAACCTAAGAAAATTGTTTAATGTATGGCCAGCCTAATTAAGTCTCCATGATGTCCTAGCTGTGATGTCCTAGGCACCTGTTTTACATGATCCTTCCCGGAGGTAAGGTGTAGCGTTCAGATTGTCTGATCATGTAATCGAGTGCCTAGGCATGAGAGCAACACTTTTTTTACTTTTAAAAATGATACACCATTCAACTATATCCATGTATTAAAAGTAATACAAAAGTCTCAGTATGGTCCCTTGTGCTGATAACCTATTTCTCTTCCCATAGCTTTACTCCTATTATATGACATTACCAGCAGGACGTCATTTCAGAACATCCGTGTAAGTGACAAATCGCAGTTTTGGCTCTAGAAATTCTAAGTGTCTCATTTCTATGGCATGGTGCTGGAGCCACATACAGTATATAGCTTTTAAATAACCACCATATTCTACATATCTCCCTAGTTACTCCATAAGTGCACCTTTATACTATGCCTGTTCCATGCAGGCTCAACAAAAGGGCACTTGAAATCAGTTGCAGCATTCAGCATTTTTCAGTTACAATTTATTTTAATTTTTTTTTTACCCACTACCACTTCCGGCCTGAGCGCCGTGGCGATCCAAGCGGATGTTCATGCCGACTCTAAGGGCTAAAAGCATCTACATTTTTGTTGCTGTGGTTAAATAGACCCTGCAGTAAAGGTCTGCTTAATATATCAGGCTTCCCTCCTTCATAATAATAAATGGCAGCATGAAAGTAAAAAAATAAATAAAAAATAAATAAATAATAGGCTAAAATGGTAGCAAATATACAGTTCTTGCACCACCCCTGACTTCTGTATGTCAGCATGTGATTTCATGATCCTTCCAGCAAGATCCTGGGAAATGCAGAGTACCACAATTCTTGATGCTTCAGCACAGTTGCAGGAGCAACTAGCGACCTCTTGTGAGATTTAGGCCTCTTTCACCCTTGTGTGACTTGTCCTGCGACTTGGGACTGCAAAGTTGCATGACAAGTTGCACCCAATGATTTTCAATGGGTACCGTTCATATCTGTGCAACTTTAAAGTAGTTTAGTTTAGTACTTTAGTCCAACTTTGATGCGCGTTGAGGTCCATAAAGCTCAAGTGTACACAGTAATTCCCTGAAATCGCACAACTTTCAAGTCATAGCAGTGTGAAAGGGGCCATAAGGGTACTTGGCCTCACAGGCACTGTGGGTAGAATTTTTTATTTATTTATTTTTTAATTTAATTTAATGCTACTACTTATGACGTAGGGGGTTCTTGTTTGAAACGGACCTTGCTTTTTACTGCAAGTTCTGCTTTTGCTGTGAAATGTCATTTTTGAATTTCCAGTCAGCAGATGGTGCTTTATTTTTTATTTTTTTTACATGGGTACCAGTTTACTCTTTGCTACTAACCACTTGCCTACAGGGCACTTTCACCCCCTTCCTGCCCAGCGCTCTCACACTTGGAATGACAATTACTCAGTCATGCAACACTGTACCCAAATAAAATTTGCGTCCTTTTTTTCACACAAATAGAGCTTTCTTTTGGTGGTATTTAATCACTAGTGGGTTTTTTATTGTTTGTGCTATAAATAAAAAAAGACTGAAAATTTGCTGAAAAAGTGCCTTTTTAATTTTGCAAATTTAGTAATATTTCTTTATAAATTTTGGCCAAAGTTTATACGGCTACATATCTTTGGTAAAAAATAACCCTAATTAGTGGATATTATTTGGTCTTTGTGAAAGTCAGTCTACAAGCTATGGTGCCAATCATTGAAAATTGATCACACTGAAGACCTATCTCATTTCTTGAGACACTAACAAGCCAGGATTGTACAAATACCCACAAAATTACCCCATTTTGAAAAGCAGACACCCCAACGTATAATCTTTGAGCCATAATGAGTCTTTTGAACTGTTCATTTTTTATTTTTTTTCCAGAATTTTTTTGTGAAATGTGGGGGAAAAAAAAGTTGTACATTTTTAAGATATTTCCAACACATAGCATGAATGACACTACAAAATACATCCTGCTGCTCCTCTCGAGTACGGCGATACCACGTGTGTGAGACTTTTACACAGCCTGGCCACGTACAGAGGCCCACCAGTAAAGTAGCACCTTCAGGCTTTCTACAAGCATAAATTACACATCTCATTTCTCAACCACCTATTACACCTTTGAAGGCCCTGGAGCACCAGGACAATGGAAACTCTCACAAAATTACCCCATTTTGGAAAGCAGACACCCCAACATATAATCTATGAGGCATAATGAGTCTTTTGAACTGTTATTTTTTTTTTCCATAATTTCTTGGAATATGTGGGGAAAAAAATGAAAACTCATTTTATTTTTTATTTTTTTTTCTACAAAGTTGTCAATTTTTAAGATATTTCCAACACATAGCATGTACATAGCAAAATTGACACCCCAAAATACATTCTGCTGCTCCTTCTGAGTATGAGGATATCACATGTGTGAGACTTTTTTTACACAGCCTGGCTACATACAGAGGCCCGCCATTTGAAGTAGCACCTTCAGGCGTTCTACAAGCATAAATTGCACTTCTAATTTCCTGACAACCTATTCGTTTTGAAGGCCCTTATATTTATAACACGTAGCATTTACATACCAAAAATTACACTCCAAAATAATTTCTATTGAGGAAAGGGTAAAAAAAAATATTACCTTTTCGTTTTAATAGTGTGCCCAGAGGAGAGAATTGGTCCAGGCAGCAGGCAGGGATGTGCTTAGCAACAATCGTAATTATCCAGGCAGCAGGCAGGAATATTGTCTATAGTCAGCACAAGGATATAGTCAGCACAGCCAAAGCATTCGTCCATAGAAAATTTCCAGGCAGAGACCGCCAGCACAGCCATAATATTGGTCGTGGTATACCATTACCTGCCTCATTATTGTACTGCTCCCCAGCCCTTCATAAACATACTGCCTCTTGCTACAGCTAATTATTTCCATAGTCCAGGTAGCAGGCAGAGGTGTGGTCAGTTTGCAGGCAGGGGGATGGCGGCAGTAAGTCAACAGTAGGCTGAGGGCCACAGTCAGGTAAGACCTGTGCACAGGGGCACGGGGTAGAGTCTTCGACCCACCCAACTCCCTATGAAGCCTCCGGACTCCAGACCCTAATCCGCAAATTGCGAAACCCGGAGACAACAGAAAAACATTTCTGGAGCCCCTCTACATGTGAGACCCCTGTGTACTACAGTAGCAGGGCAACAGATCAGTCCAAGCGGTAGGCAAAAGCATAGTCCATAAAACAGGCCAGGGTCAGTTCACGTGCAAGCAGTTCAAGCAGTAGGCAGAAGCGTGGTTGATATACTACTGATGTGACAGATAACGTGTGATGGTCACTGGTGGGTGACGGTCACTGATGGCAGTCTCTGATGGTGACGGATGGGTCACTGATGGCGTTCACTGATGACGGTCACTGGTGATGGTCACTGATGGATGACAGGTGCACCACTGAAGGTAGTCTGATGGGTGACGGGTGCACTTTGTGGGCACTGATGGGTGACGGGTGCACTTTGTGGGCACTGATGGGTGACGGGTGCACTTTGTGGGCACTGATGTGGTGACTGTTGGGTGACAGCTGTAATAGTGGGGTGGAGAGGGTGATGTGACAGGTTCTCTTTTTATTTATTTTTTATTTTTTGTGTTGGTGCAGTACAGAACAATACATACATCGGTAACTCACTGCTCCTGGCTCTTTTCTCCTCACACTGGAAATGGTGTGTGAGGAGAGACGAGCCGGTGACTGGTCAATGGATCACAGCCGATCACGTGGTAAACAGCCGCTGGCCATTGGCTGTTTACCCTTATCTGTGACGAGCAGTGTTCCTGGGAACACGCCGCCACCGACATGACCTCGCTGCGAGCTCCCTATCTTGTACATGCGCGGTCTAAAGCGGGGAATGCCCATTGTGATCACCCATGACGTAGTCGTGGCCAATCACGTGCTGAAAAGCCATGCCCAATGGCTGTTCACCCCTGTCAATGACGCACTGTGTCTCGGAAACATGCCGCCACCGTCAGTGCAGGGCTTCGTGCCCGCGATCACGCACATGACCTGTGTGAATGGGTCACCGTCATATGACGACGGCCCAGAACAAGAGCCGCACCGCTCCGCCGTCATATCACAGTGGGTGGGCGGTTAAAGAGATCAGTAGCTAAAGCTTAGATTTGCACATACAGAGCTGTGACTCCTCCCCTTTACCCTCCTCCCTACCTTTCTGTTCAGATGGCTGTGTAGAAACCTGCATTGTCGCACCAGAACCTTTTAGTGCACTGACTGTTAAATGTGTTTTGGTAAAATTGATTGTTATTGTGAAGAAATGACTATTTCTCTGTGTCCATGTATACAGTGAACCTGTATGGGAGTGCCTTGGAAAAGTATTCACACCCCTTGAAATTTTCCACATTTTGTCATGTTACAACCAAAAACGTAAATGTATTTTATTGGTATTTTTTGTGATGGGCCAACACAAAGTAGTACATAATTGTCAAGTGGAAGGAAAATGATAAATGGTTTTCAAATTTATTTATTTTTTACAAATATGTTAAAAGTGTGGGGGGTACATTTGTATGGCGCCCCCGGAGTCAATACTTTTGTAGAACCTCCTTTCACTGTAATTACAGCTGCAAGTCTTTTTGGGGATGTCTCTACCAGCTTTGCACATCTAGACATCTAAATTTTTGCCCATTCTTTGCAAAATAGCTCAAGCTCTGTCAGATTGGATGGAGAGCGTCTGTGAGCAGCAATTTTCAAGTCTTACCACAGATTCTCAATTGGATTTAGGTCTGGACTGTGACTGGGCCATTCTAACGCATGAATATGCTTTGATCTAAACCATTCCATTGTAGCTCTGGCTGTATGTTTAGGGTCATTGTCCTGCTGGAAGGTGAACCTCCAACCCAGTCTCAAGTCTGTTGCAGACTCTAAAGCCCCATACACACCATCAGATTATATGCTGATTGTTTTTCCTTCAGATTTACCAAAACCATATAATATGAGGTCAAACCTTAGGAGTTTCAATTTGTATGTAATCAGGCAGGCCCTTGCACTACATGGTTTTGGTAAATCTGAAGACAAAAATCAGCAGAATATAAGATTGCCGTGTATTTGGCTCCATCCATCTTCCCATCAACTCTGAGCAGCAATGGTGTGTTCAGGGTGATGTGCAGTGTTAGTTTTCTGGCACACATAGCGTTTTGCTTTTAGGCCAAAAGGTAAAATTTTGGTCCCATCTCACCAGAGCACTTTCTTCCACATTTGCTGTGTCCCCCACATGGTTTCTCGCAAATTAAATGGACTTCTTAGCCATTGTTGAAACAAAGACATTTCTTACCACTCTCCCATAAAGGTCAGATTTGTGGAGAGCACGACTAATAGTTGTCCTGTGGACAGATTCTCCCACCTGAGCTGGGGATCTCTGCGGCTCCTCCAGAGTTATCATGGACCCCTTGGCTGCTTCCCTAATGAATGCTCTCCTTGCCCGGCCTGTCAGTTTAGGTGAACGGTCATGTTTTGGTAGGTTTGAAGTTGTGCCATACTCCTCCCTTTTTTTTTTTTTTTTTTTTTTTCACTTTCGGATGATGGAACAGTGCTCCAGTGAGATGTTCAAAGCTTGGGAATTTTTTTTATTTTATTGCCTAACCCTGTTTTCAATTTCTCCATAACTTTATCCCTGACCTGTCTGGTGTGTTCCTTGGCCTTCATGATGCTGTTTGTTTACTAAGGTTCTCTAACAAACCTCTGAGGGTTTCACAGAACAGCTGTATTTTATACAGAGATTAAATTACACACAGGTGGACTCTATTTACTAATTGGGTGACTTCTGAGGGCAATTGGTTCCACTAAATTTTAGTTAGGGGGGTATCAGAGTAAAGGGGGCTGAATTCAAATGCACCCCACGCTTTTCAAATATTTATTTGTAAAACCATTTATCATTTTCCTTCCAGTTCACAATTATGTGCCACTTTGTCTATCACAAAAAATGCCAATAAAATACATTTTACATTTTTGGTTGTAACCTGACAAAATGTGGAAAATTTCAAGGGGTATCAATACTTTTTTCAAGGCACTGTATTATACATAATTTTTATGTTTTTTATTTTTTTTATTTTTTATTTTTTTTTTCCCTCCCTTTAACAAAGTAAGTTTACTAAGACCCCTTTCACACCAGGGCGTTTTGCTATAGTGTTAGAAATAGCGCCTGCAATCTGCCCGAAAGAAGCTGCACCATTGTGTGTAGTGTGAAAGCCCGAGGGCTTTCACACTACAGCAGTGCGCTGGCAGGACGTCAGGGAAAAGTCCTGCCAGCAGCTTCTTTGGAGCGGTGAAGGAGAGGTGTGTTTACCGCTCCTCCACCGCTGCTCCCCATTGAAATCAATGGGGCAGCGCTGTAATACCGCCGCGTATTGCCGGCAGTTTTAACCCTTTCTCAGTCGCTAGCGGGGGGTAAAAGCGCCCCGCTAGCTGCCGAAATGCACCGCAAATCCAGCGGTAAAACGCAGCTACAAATAGCAGCGTTTTACCGCCCACGCTATGGGCGGTGTGGTGTGAAAGGGGTCTAACTGCAAGATAATTTGGATTAATAGGAGTTGGGTGGAAATTATTGTAGCCTAGATCTACTTTAACACTTTGAAAATGTCTCACTTCTGTGTCCCCTGCTATGTGCTGTGGCTCCATCCTCCAACCCATACATCCCTATAGGATACAATGGAGGGTGCAACCTCAGAGGACATGGTCCTCATACACTGCTGGAAGCAGGCATGTACTGGTCATTGGGACTACAGGGAGTTTCCCGGTGGGCCGATGGCTCAGTGGGCCGGTTTCAGTGACAAGTAATGGCTGAGCGGCTCGCCCTCAACTTCACGCAGTGATGTGAGAAAGATGAGAAAAATACAGAGGAGAATAAGTGAAATAATAAGAGGTTAGTGAGGACTCCTTATGTTACTTATGTTTTTTTGGCACAATTGCGTATAGTTTTATATACTGTATTTGTGCTTGTTTGAAAAATTAAAGTGGGCCGGTCTGGATGAAGTCCAGGGCCAAAGTTTTTTTTTTTTTTTTTTTTTTTTTTTTTGTCCCAGTCCAGCCCTGGCTGGAAGTAACATGTCTGTTTTATGCAACCAGAGAACCCACACAAACCCGAGGAACACGTTACACAGGGTCACTTCAATTGGCTTGTACCCAGTTATTTCACTGTGGTGTGGATTACTGTAAGCTGTTCAGCAATGGGGACTGTTTGTGAATAGTTCAATAACTCTTTAGTAAGTGTCGGTGCTTCACCCAAGCTTATAACTCGCTCACTCTGTATATATCTCCGCTCTACCCAAGTCTTCTCTCCAATTGTTTACATTTTGTTCCTAGCACAGCCATCTCCCCCACCCCTCTCCTTCCTGACATTGTTCATTATAGGAGGGGAGCGTCTGAGGACTGAGGAGTAGTTGTGTAGAAGAGAAGACGTAGCTTGGAGTTGTAGAACTCGCGTCCTACAATGGGCGGCATAGGCCCAATAAAAGACACTTTGGTCTAGCGATACAACTCCAATTCCAAAATCCATATAAACAGAATGCAATGATCTGCAAATCTCATAAACCCAAGTCTTTATCACAATAGAAAACCTAAATGTTTAACCACTTGCCGACCGATGTCAGCACATATATACGTCGGCAGAATTGCACGGCTGGGCAAAGTAACGTACCCATACGTTACTTTGAATTTCCAGCCGCGCCGCGAGCTCCGTGAACGTGCCCGCGGGACCCGCGGACTCGATCGCCACAGGGATACCCGTGATCGTGTAACGTACCCATACGTTACTTTGAATTTCCAGTCGTGCCGTGAGCTCCGTGACCATGCCAACGGGACCCGCGGACTCCATAGCCGCGGGCATACCTGCGATCGTGTCACAAAGCTGAAGAACGGGGAGATGCCGATATGTAAACGGCATCTCCCCGTTCTGCCTAATGACAGGACGCTGATCGTCTGCTCTCCTGTCATCAGTGTCGTGTCACTGTTGCCTCATCCCCCAGACAGTTAGAAACACTCCCCTAGGACACACTTAACCCCTCCACCACCCCCTAGTGGTTAACCCCTTCGCTGCCAGTGACATTTTTACAGTAATCAATGCAATTTGATAGCATTGATCGCTGTATTAATGCCAATGGTCCCAAAAATGTGTCCAATGTGTCCAATAATGTTGCAGTCACGATAAAATTCGCTGATCGCCACCATTACTAGTATTTTTTCCAACAAATATGTAGAAGAATACGTATCGGCCTAAATTGAGGGAAAAAAATGTTTCTTAATGTTTTTTTTTTTTTTTTTTTTTTTTGGCGGGGGGGGGGGGGGGTGGGGGGGATATTTTATTTAGCAAAAAGTAAAAAATAATGCATTTTTTTTTTCAAAATTGTCGCTCTTTTTTTCTTTTCTTTTTTTTTGCGTTAAAAAAAAACAAAAAACGTAGAGGTGAGCAAATAACACCTAAAGGACACTCTATTTCTGGGGAAAAAAGGACGTCCATTTTGTTTGGGAGCCACGTCGCACGACCGCGCAATTGTCAGTTAAAGCGACGCAGTGCCGGATCGCAAAAAGTGCTCTGGTCAGGAAGGGGGTAAATCCTGAAAAAAGCTGAAGTGGTTAAATTAGGGAAATGTACCATTTTAAAGGGGGTTGTAAACCTTTGCCGTTTTTCACCTTAATACATTCTTTGCATTAAGGTGAAAAACTTTTTTCAATGCAGCAGCGCCCTCAAGCCCCCCTCCCCCCCTTATCCTTACCTGAGGCCCGAAATTTGCGCGACGGGAACGAGCACACCAGCTTCGGCTGGTGTCCTGTCCTGATTGTATAGATTAATAGCAGTGCAGCCATTGGCTCCTGCTGCTGTCAATCAAATGCAATGATGCGGGGGGCAGGGCCGAGTCATACATTCAGCGGCTATGGACGCCGAATTTCGAACAATCTGACACTTTGTGGGAACCAGTGACACTAATGGTGATCAGTGCTAAAAAGATACTCTGTTACTGTACTAATGACACTGACCGGGAAGGGATTAAACACCTAAGGTGATCAAAGGGGCCTAGCCAGTGTTTTTGTGTTCACGGTGTGTTTTCACTAGAGGACGTGCTTTGCAGAGAAAGAACATCCACCACATCCCCGCTGACAGGACACAGCTCTGCCTTGTTTACATAGGCAGAGCTCTGTTCTGTGTCTCTCCTCGCCGATCAGTGGGTGCCGGCAGACATCCATTGGCCGGCACCCGCTGATCACAGCATAGCCGTGGCGCCGGGGGCACGCGGCCCCTACCGGTAAGGTATGTGATACGGCACAGGAGAGCTGCTCTGCTGCTTTATAACTAAGTTATGTGGTCGGCAATTGGTTAAAGCCCAATGCCAACCATCTTTGACAGAGTACAGATGACCCCATTGGGGAGATTTTCCCCACTTTGTCTAAATAGGAGATGATGGCAAAGGTTAGAACTTCTGCTTGATTATTACTGCCTATGGCTCCCCTTCCTAATGACAGCCTCCCCCCCCCCCCCCCATGTTTTGTCCTGCCTGCCGTCATACAAACAGGAAGTGAGGTGTAAACTCCCCAGTTGGGTCACGGGTGGCAATAAAGACTTTTAAAGCGGAGTTCCACCCTAAAGGGGAAGCTCCACTTATTTGCCTCCTCCCTCCTCCGCTGCCACATTTTGCACCTTTTGGGGGAGGGGGGGGGGAGAGTACCTGGTTTTGACAGGTACCCGCACCCACTCCTGGGGGACTTTGCCGCAGTGAAGTCATCTGGAAGTTCGCGCCCCCCCTCCTCTTTCCCTTGCTGTTGGACCATTCACAAGGGGCAGCTCGCTTTGCATGCGCAGTAGGGGAACCAGGGTCGGTGCAACCACTAGGCGAACAAGGCAGCCGCCTAGGGCGCACTGCTGCGCAGGGCACAGCCGCAATTTTTCAAAGAACTAATGGCACAAGCACCTCTAAGTGCAAACTGTATAAATCTTTTATTTAAAAAAAAAAAAAAAAAAAATGCTAAGTGACAATTCACATAAGGTGAATAATATGCTCATCAGAAAAGTATAAGTCGGGGGCTCTGTGCATGATTACACGCCGATTGAGCCACCAGGGGCCACTCTGCAGAGTGTTTAGGAAAACCGGCCAGACGCTTTGAAGGTGGCGCTGGAGTGCATGCATGGGCCTGCAGCATCAGTGAGATGGCACCGGAGTTGGAGCGACGCGTTTTAGAGCGCCAAGCCTCTATATATTGTGACCGGCCCACTGACGTTTATCAGTAGTCGGACTGGAAATCGTATGCTTTTTTTAATTTAATGGTATTATCGGGGTAATACTCTTGATGTTTTTTTTTGTTTTGTTTTTTCCTTTTGGGGGGGGGTGCAAATAGCTGGTCTTGCCTAAGGTGCAAAATACTCTAGCACTGGCCCTGTAGGGGACTGGCAAGGCTTCACTGCTGGGTCTCCTGCACTTGAAATTGCAGCGGCTGCCGATTGAAAAATCAGTTCGGGTGAGGATGAAGCTGGATTTGTGGACAGTTACGTGTCCTACTAAGTCAGCAACTACAGTATGCAATTTTTTTCTGACTGAGCCTGGAGCAGTGTTAATTTCTAAAAAAATATTTTCGTCGACTACATTTTTAATACTATTTAAGTCTACTAAAATAGTACTAAAACAATTCAGATGATTAAAGTACAACTAAAACAAAAATGACATTTTAGTCAAAACTAAATTTTTTATTTTATATTACTACTACTACTATTATTATTATTATTATTATTATTATTACTACTACTATTTTTTATTACTACTACTAATTATTATTATTATTATTATTATTATTCTACAGGATTTATCACAACGGCTAAATCTGTGTCTGTAGTGCATGCTCAAAACTTAATACCATAAATAATAAACACGTTAGTAGATTTTTACTCCAGGAGTATATAATGTTTGGTAGTTCTAAAGAAATAATGCATTCAAATGTAACTAAACCCATTTGATTTTAGTCAACTAAAATGTACTGGAGATTTTAGTTGACTAAAATACATTTAAAACAACTGGAATGACTAAAATATGACTAAAACTAAAATGGCATTTTAATCAAAAGACTATCACTAAAACAAAATCGAAATTTGATTTCAAAATTAACACTGGCCTGGAGATCCGTCTTTAAGCTGAGCAACAGGCTTTCATTTTTAAATCTATTCCTCAAAAGCCTAAAAGGATATAAATTCTCTGTGTGCACCAAATGCCCTTACAACCCCATATATTGCTATGTAATAGTAGCAGTGATATCATTTGTGCTGTAGAGCAATGTTTCTCAACTCCAGTCCTCAAGGCGTCCCAACAGGTCATATATTCAGGATTTCCCTCGGATGAAATGGCTGTGGTAATTACTAAGGCAGTGAAACTGATCAACTCACCTGTGCAAAATAATGGACAGCCTGAAACCATGACCTGTTGGGACGCCATGAGGACTGGAGTTTAGAATCTTTGCTGTTGAGAGCAGAGCTGGGGGAGGGTCCCAGCCAACTCCACCCACTACTGCAGAAACTACAGGAGGGGGCGGAGACAGGAACAGTTGCCCTGTACGGGGGGAAAGCAGAGCTGTGGGAGGGACCCAGCAGGCTCCACCCACTACAGGCTGCCTGGAAAAAAAAAACTACAGGAGGGGGGCGGAGACGAGACCAGTCACCCTGCACAAGGAGAGGGAGTGAAGCTGTGGGAGGGACCCAGCAGGCTCCACCCACTACAGGCTGCCTGCAGAAAACTACAGGAGGGGGCGGAGACAAGACCATTCACCCTGCACAGGGAGAGCGAGCAGCAGTGACTGGTCTTTTTACAGGGGCAAAGTTACTGCACAGATGTGGAAGAAATGCACAAACAATACTCTCTTGTATTTAGACAATATTTGCTGATCCCGAAGGTATTTACATTTCTGAGGTCAATCCAAAATGTTAAAAAGGTCGTTGGCATTTGGGTTTTATCTTTTAAATTGAGTAAAAAAAAAAAAAAATGCTATCTTATGCCTTTTCACATCTTTTGTATGATGTTTGTTTTTTAATCTCTCTATCTCTGACATTGTCAGGCTTGGCTTGCAGAGGTGCACGAATTTGCTCACAAGGATGTGGTCATCATGCTGCTCGGCAACAAGGTATTTGTAACTTCCTGAACTGCTACACTTCTCCGAATTGAGACACCCACTAGATGGTTTCGCATACGGCGTGCACATTCTCTATTGCTGTGCATGGGGTGCAATACATACATTGTATGTGCAGATGACGCTACCAAACAGTTGCTGCAACTGCATGAATACAGATGTCCTGATGTAGCCAGCTGCAGAAATGGAACTCTGCTTTTGAGTTAATAGTATACAGTATATGTACTCTAGAATTTGCCCAACGATTTGTATTCCTTATTTTTATCATTTTCATTCTTTCAACTTTCTGATTTTACACAAAAAATAATTCAGTCTTTAGTTGTCCGAATGTTTACTTTCCTTTTCCCTCTCATTTAGTTTACATGGCTTGTCTTTTTTATTTGATTTAAAAAATTTAAAACTCAATTTTAATGCAGTTTATGTCCTCCTCCTCCTTCTTTTTTTTTTTTTTTTTTTTTTTTTTTTTTTTTTTTTTTTTTTGTGCCAATAGCTGGAACCATACCTTTTTTGTATATATTTTTTGTGATCTGTTCGTGACTTTTTTTTTTTTATTTAAAATTCACAAACAGATTACAAAAAATATACAAAGGTAAGTTTCCAGTGCTTGGTACAAAATACATAAACTGCATTATAATGATGGAGGTAACTGTTTTATTTATTTTTAAAGCATATTTTAAGCCCAGAAACAAGAAATTTAAATATTGCAGATTACCAGTCCATCGATGTGGTGGCTGTATTCCTTTTTCTGTTGTTGTTGTTGTTGTTGTTGTTGTTGTTGTTGTTATTTATTTATTTTCCTTTTTTGGGGGGGGGGGGGGGCTGGTGATTCTGGCAATAATTGACTTCCTCCCCTAAGCTGAATAATTTGTCTACCTAAAGCCGGCCACAGAAGGCTCGAATCAACCGATCTATCTATGGGCAGGCTGGTGTACTGATCCATCAATTGACTTCAGTACAACCAGCCTGTCAGATATTTTTGTATGCGATTACCACCGCCAGCAGTGACCATTGTGTTCTGCCAACAGGAAAGGCTCCCCACCGACAGAACACAATAGCGCGGCAGGAGGGATTCCTCCATGAATACGGACAGTGTTTATGGGGATATTGAGCAATTTTTCTATTCTTCTGCCCTGTGGTGGAAGTAAAGAAAATTGTATAATCTGTGGGCTACTTCAATAATTTTACACTATTTTTTGAGGACATAAGACTTTTATTTGGTATATTGTTTTATTAAATACCCTACTCATGTATTTGTGATGTGTTGTGGTTTTTTTTGTTTGGGTTTTTTTTATTTATTTTTTTTGTGTGTTTTTATTTATTTTTTTATAGGTTGATAACAAAAAGCCTTTACAAGTTATTTTACACATTACCTTTTAGATTTTTTAACTTTCACTGGATTTATAAAAAAAAAAAAATATATATATATTATATACTTTTTTTTTTTTTTTTTTTTTTTTTTTTTTTTTAAGCATTTAATATAATGCTTTCTTCTTTCTCTGTGCAAAGCCAGAGCTGCAGTTAGCAGGTTTGTAACCAAACCTCATATAATCACTATGATTGGCTCTTGCAGTATCACATGATCGGGAACCATTCAGATTGGTACCTGATCATTAGTGTGAGACCAGCAGCAGAACTTGTTTTCAGCAGGGATGCTATTTAACATGCTCCTAGCAAGACTGTTTGAGAATGTTAAATATCACCCCCTGCAGGGGTTTTTCTGCCACTAGATGCCCTCAGTGATTTAGTTTTGAATGACACCTGGTGTGATTTACAGTGGTTGTAAGCCTTTACATTATACCTAGTGAGGTGACTGGCCTCAGGTGATACCTAGAGATGAATCCAATCCTCCTACATAAGTTGCACCTGTCCATTTGCAGCCCTCTCTTCTCTATTCAAAGTGCAGAATTTATATAGCTTGCATGAGCTTTCAGACTGGGTGGGAAGCTGAAGTTACACACTGTAGAGTTCAGTGAGGAGAGTTCTGAGAGCTGATTAGAGGAAGTGGACACACCCCTTTTCACACTGCACACAGGAACATGACTGAGGCTGTCAATCACAGGCTGTGTGCTGGAGCTCCCTCCCCTGCCAACTTTTTTTTTTTTCTCTTGGTGTAAGGAAAACTTGTCAGAAGTTTCAGATGAGAGAGGCATTAAGCAGCAGAGAGAAATTACACTGATAGTATCTCACAAAAGTGAGTACACCCCTCACGTTTTTTGTAAATATTTTATTATCTTTTCATGTGACAACACTGAAGAAATTACACTTTGTTACAATGTAAAGTAGTGAGTGTACAGCTTGTTTAACAGTGTACATTTGCTGTTCCCTCAAAATAACTCAACATACAGCCATTAATGTCTAAATCGCTGGCAACAAAAGTAAACCCATAAGTGAAAATGTCCAAATAGGGCCCAATTAGCCATTTTCCCTCCCCGATGTCATGTGACTCGTTAGTGTTACAAGGTCTTGGGTATGAATGGGGAGCAGGTGTGTTTAAATTTGGTGTTATCGCTCTCACTCTCTCATACTGGTATTTGGAACTGGTTGGAAGTTCAACATGGCAAAAAACTCTGAAGATCTGACAAAAAGAATTGTTGCTCTACATAAAAGATTGCCTAGGCTATAAGAAGATTGGCAAGACCCTGAAACTGAACTGCAGCACAGTGGCCAGGACTATACAGCAGTTTAACAGGACAGGTTCCACTCAGAACAGGCCTCACCATGGTCAACCAGAGAAGTACACTTGCTCGGCATCATATCCAGAGGTTGTCTTTGGGAAATAGATGTATGAATGTTGACAGCATTGCTGCAGAGGTTGAAGGGGTGGAGGGTCAGCACCTGTTAGTCCTCAGACCATACACCGCACACTGCATCAAAGTGAGTGTCATTGTCTGGGGCTGCATGAGTGCAGCCGGCCCTGGAAAGCTACAGTTCATTGAAGGAACCATGAATGCCAACATGTACTGTGACATACTGAAGCAGAGCATGAGCCCCTCCCTTCAGAGACTGGGCTGCAGGGCAGTATTCCAACATGAGAGCGACCCCCAAATACACCTCCAATATGACCACTGCCTTGCTAAAGAAGCTGAGGGTAAAGGTGATGGACTGGCCAAGCATGTCTCCAGACCTAAACCCTATTGAGCATCTGTGGGACATCCTCAAACGGAAGGTGGAGGAGAGCAAGGTCTCTAACATCCATCAGCTCTGTGATGTCATCATGGAGGAGGGGAAGAGGACTCCAGTGGCAACCCGTGAAGCTCTGGTGACCTCCATGCCCAAGAGGGGTAAGGCAGTGCTGGAAAATAATGGTGGCCACACAAAATATTGACACTTTGGACCCAATTTGGACATTTTCACTTAGGAGGGGTGTGCTCTCACTTTTGTTGCCAGCGGTTTAGACCTTGTGAGCTATTTTCTTGGAGAAGATCTGTAGAGTAGTAGGACCCTGCATGACACAAGACCAGTGCAGAGACAGATGGAAAAGGTAGTTATATATATATATATATATATATATATATATATATATATATATATATATATATATATATATATATATATTTATTATACTAATACTTTTGTTGAACCACCTTTTTTGATTTTATTACAGCACTCAGTCTTTTTGGGTATCATGACACATCTTAACTTGGCAATGTCCCCCCCCCCCCCTTTTTTGCAATAACCAGGGGTGTACCTGGGGCATTTGGCACCCCCAACCCCCCCATGACATATATAGGGTATTATAGTGGCAGGTTTTGGTAGTTTTAAGGTTCTCTGTTTGCAGGCTAGGGTTATATACACTGACAATGTGCTCAGTCACTTAGAGCATTCCTGGAGATGCAGACGCCCACGGCTCCTATGAGCTCTCCTCTTGCTCCTCTTTATCCTCCTTTCAGCTGCACAATCAGCCAGTGAATGAGCCTTTGGGAGGAGTGGAGGAGACAGCCACACCCCCAGGTCTGCCCAACTCCAGCTGCCTGATATTGAAGCTCCCTGAGGGACAGCCTGCCTGATTGGATGACTGGGGAGACAGGCAGCCGCCCTCCCCCGCACAGCTGGGCCCCCTGTCGACCCGATGGAATTCTGATGATTACAAAGCTGGGAAAGTGGGGCACTCGCTCACTAAGACGGCCCTGCTGCGATCTCCCCACACTGCACACCCCTGGGCTGATACACCCCCCCCCCCCCAGCACCATGGGCGGACCACCCCCCTCCCCCCCCTTGGTATGCCACTGCCAAAAACACTCAAAATCTGTCGTATTCCAAGGGCATCTCCTGTGCACAGCCCTCTTTGCACAACCGCATTATTTTATTTTTTTTTATTTTTAAATCCCATCAAGGTGTTGGCTGACAGTATCCTTCAGTCTCTCTGTAATGCTACAGGCTTTTGTAACCTTGTTTCCAGAGTGACATGGCCGATAGAAGAACTATCAGAACAGAAGAAGGAGAATCCCTGGCAAAGGTTAGACATTTTTGTTCAGGACAATATAATATTTACTAACGATTCCTGTGACCTAATCTAAAATGAAGTTCCTTCCTTCTTCTTTTTTTATTTCCTTCTTTAAATCTGCAGGAATATGGAATTCCCTTCATGGAGACTAGCGCTAAGACTGGTATAAATGTGGAACTAGCTTTTATGGCAGTAGCAAGGTAAGTACTTTGTTACTGCCAAATGATGACTGGTCTAATTATTTTAAAGGATCCAGTAGTTGAGAAGCGTTGGGAAAATCTGTTCTTGAATATAAAAACTTTATGGGCATATTACTTGTTAGAACCGTTAAAGATGTTAAAGTACATCCCAGTTAAAGGCAACTTTCTTACTGGCCAAAGACTTCCATTTTTTTTTTTTCCCCCATAAAAGCTTTATTGGGAAGATGCAATGTCCAGTCAAATTTTTTACTTTATTTTTTAGCAATAAATTGTACACATGAATGGAAAAACATACGTCTTTGGGCAAAAGTATTGGGACACCTGCCTTTACACGCAAACTTTAATGGCATCCCAGTCTTGATCCATAGGGTTCAATATTGAGTTGGCCCACCCTTTGCAGCTGTAACAGCTTTAACTCTTCTGGGAAGGCTGTCCACAAGGTTTAGGAGTGTGTCTATGGGAATGTTTGACAATTCTTTCAGAAGCGCATTTGTGAGGCTGGGTACTGATGTGGGCGAGAGAGCCTGGCTCACAGTCTCCACTCGAATTCATACCAAAGGTGTTCTATCTGGTTGAGGTAAGGACTCTGTACAGGCCAGTCAAGTGCCTCCACCCCAAACTCTCTCATTCATGTCCTTTATGGACCTTGCTTTGTGCACTGGTCCAAATCATTTGGTGGAAGGGGGGATTTGTGGTGTGGTGGTGTTTTTCAGGGGTTGGGCTTGGCCCCTTAGTTCCAGTGAAGGGAAGTCCTTCAGGTGTCGGCAAGACATTTTGGACCATTTCATGCTCCCAACTTTGTGGGAACAGTTTGAGGATGGCCCCTTTCTGTTTCAACGTGACTGCGCACCAGTGCACAAAGCATGGTCCATAAAGACATGGTTGAGGTAGTGGTGACCTTGTGGACAGCCTTCCCAGAAGAGTTGAAGCTCTTATAGCTGGAAAGGGTGGGCCAACTCAATATTGAACCCTACAGACTAAGACTGGGATGCCATTCAATTTCATGTGTGTGTAAAGGCAGGCGTCCCAATACTTTTAGCAATTTAGTGTAGGAGAAATTGCACTTTGGAACACAGAAGCAAGAGACCATTTGAGCAATAAGTACTAAACAAAATTAATCTCAACAATTGGTTATGCCCGAGGTTGGAAACGAATAAGACACCCATCCCTGAACACGAATTGACCATCAAATAAAAGAAAATACTGAAAAATATGGATAAAGCCACAGTTTCAGTCTTGCAATCTAAACATGCAGAGTATTAAAAAAAGGGGGAGGGGTGATGGGGGGGGGGGGGAGGGAAAGGGGACAACTGGGAAGGGGATGGATGACCTGACTCATCTGAGCCATGGGCTCAACATAGGGCTGCAAATTGGAATCTACACCCCCATACTCTCCTCCTAGCAGTAGAAATGGTGAAGTTAAGACAGAACTGAATCTCCCATAATAAGGAAAGTATTGTACTTCTGCACTGCCAATTACAGGAGAAGACTTCCATTTATATCTAGGAATAATTCAATGTTTCATATGACACCTCTTCTGATGCTGGATTTATTAACCATAATCTGGTGCTGGGGGAACACCACAGCTTCTCCAGTGTGAATGTGCAGCATGGTGCTCTCCACCCTGCCAACGCAATTCTATCCTGGAGGTGGTTCTTTGGCATAATGTCACCTCCTAGAACCCTTTTCAGTCCCTGGTCACTTACCGTGGTCCTAGAGAACTGTACCTCAGGTCTTGACCCTCTCTTTGCCCCTTTACCCCTTCAAGGACCTGACCTACTTCTTGCATTCTGCTGATCATCTTATGGCATCCGTTGCTGTCACATTGGTGGCCGTGCAGTGCCAAGATCCATTGGGTTACATGCCTGCCCGCCAGCCACCCATGGAGATCAGAGAGAAACTCAACTCCAAAGCTAACCTAAGGGGAATTACATGAACCTATCCGACCCACTCAATGGCAATGTTTTGTGGTTATTGGCCATTTAGTGATTCATCTATTGCTATTTGAATTCCTTTCCTTTCTATGCTTAAATTTCCTGCCAGCTGTGCTGTTGGCATTGATACTGTGCAACGTTACACAAATGCAGGAAATAATGGGAAAGCGTAAAAGAACTAGCCAGAATGTAGAGCGAGGTTCAAGATCTGACCCAATTCTCAAGCAGCAGGGTCAGCCACGAGGGTCATTGTGTATCAGTGTTTGAGATGAGACCTGTCTAGCCAGATTTTGTGCTTCTTCCCCCTTAGGCCAAATACCTTCTGTTGCCCTTTGTCCTGCCGCTAATGAGCCTTTAACCCTGGAATCAAAAGATCAGACCACATACCCAAGGCACACTAAGGCTGGGGAGGCAGAGGCTTAATGAGTTTGCTCACTCTGTCTTCATACACCTTGAACTAGTGATTTGATGGCGTATATTATGTCCAGCGCTGTGGGGCATCGATGGGTGCTAGATTCTCACTGTCCATGGCGAATCTCTACGTGGATTGGTGGAACAAGTTTTGTTCTCTCCCAGCAACCCTTTTGCTAGGCAGATTGTATGGTATGGTCGTTGTATTGATGACCTTGTGGGATGGTGTGGGATGGTGACATTATGGGATTGCATGAATTTTGGAAATTTTTGAATGATAATCAGTTAAATCTCAATTGAGCATGATGTTTCCAGTATCAGCTTTCTAGACCTAAAGGGCGATCCAACTACAGGTGATGTTTCTACATGCACCTATAGGAAACCATGCTCTGGTAACACTACACTTTTTTCTGCCAGTTGTCATCCATCTCACACCATCAATGCGATCCCTTATGGCGAGTTTATTCAAGCTAAACATAACTAAACCTAACAAATTCAACCTTTGAACTAGAATGTAAGGTTATTCATCAGCACTTATTGGACCGAGGTTATAACAAATCTGTTATATACCAAGGACTAGAAAAGGTTTTGATAATGGACAGAGAGGAATTACTGTCAGATAAGCCTAAAACCAAGAGCGAGCATAAAAATGAGCAAACCTCATCAACCTTACAACTCTAGAAATAGAAAAACGGGTAAACCTATTACATTTGTAACTACATTTTCCCAAGAGTATAATCAAATAGTCAGAATAATAAAAAAGAATCTGCCAACATTGCATACAGATAAAGACTTAAATGGGATTCTGCAAGCAGGTTGCCTTTTTTCTAGCCGACGTGTGCCCACATTGGGGATCGCACTATTGCCCAGTCTATTTTCATCTAAACCATGCCAACCCACCTGGCTCTCCTATCCTGGCAGTTACCCTTGTAATATAAAAATCTGTAGGTACTGTAACTTGTGTGATTTGAGTAAAACATTTGTTGCTACAGATGAAGAGTTTACTATACAGCAATACATCAACTGTGGCACAGATTATGTAATTTACCCGATTACCCGTATTTCATGCAGCCTCCAATATGTATGCTGTACCACACGTCCTTTGAGAGCCCGTATAGGGGAACATTATTGTGACACAAATAATCCAAATGCTAGAAATATTTTTTGAATGCAACACGTCACTTTAGGGAATGTCACCAGGGCAATCTCTCCTCTTTCCGTTTTTAGAGGCATAGAACGGTTGTCTCACTCACCCAGAGGGGGTGATCGGGAGAGAAGCATGGTGGATTTTTAGATTAAAAACTAGATCGCCTCAGGGGTTAAACCTGAGGTGGGATCTGGACTTGCACTTACATTAAGAATGCCTCTCCCCGGAGCCTCCTCTCTCTTTCTCTTTTCCTCTTCTGGTGTCTTTCTTCAGATGTTTTTTCATGGTGTGTTTTAATTATATATATATGTGCATGCACGAGTGCGTGCATACATGTACTTATTATCACTATAAGGTGTGTGAGAAATGGTGGATCACCCTATATGCAGTGTAGCTGATTCCCCCTTTTTTGGATAATTGCCTGCAGTCAATTAAGACAATTGATGAGTGGAGCCAGTGATCCTTAGAGCTACGTTTTTATTTCAAAGTTTCATGTCTGTAATGGGGTTATGACTAAGGCCTTATAGGCTGAAACGCGTCAACCTTTCGTATTTGTGTTTGGTCACTGTGGCTTGTTGATAAATACATTTTTTTAAGAGCAATTACCGGAGTGTGGATCATCTTTTCTTCAGGTTCAAGATCTGACCCAGTTCTCAAGCAGCAGTGTCAGCCACAAGGTTCATTGTGTATCAGTGTTTGAGATAAGACCTGTCTGGCCAGATTTTGTGCTTCTTCCCCCTTAGGCCAAATAGCTTCTGTTGCCCTTTGTCCTGCTGCTAATGAGCCTCTAACCCTGGAATCAAAAGATCAGACCGCATACCCAAGGCACACTAAGGCTGGGGAGGCAGAGGTTTAATGAGTTTGCTCACTCTGTCTTCATACACCTCGAACTGGTAAGTAAGAGTAGAACCATAGAAGACCTGTTGTCCTATTATGCCAGCAGCTTGGTTCTAGGCGTACAGACTCCATCAGCAGCCTAATGTGTGGCTGCCCATTCCTCTTGGCAGCCTTGCCACTCTATGGGGAAAAAAGAAAACCTGCCGCTCCAGGTGAGATAAGGAAGCCTAATGACCCAGCAGGTGCTCTCCTCCACACACAATGAAATTAGAAGAAATGGCACACCACTGTAGATCAAAATCCTCTTTATTTGGACATCCCAAAAATTACAGGCATTAGAATGCTGGGTAGGCGCATAACGCACACTTCATGTACGCTTAGTCATTACCTTGCCACTCCAGACTGTGGCTTGTGATAGCAATTTAGAAGTCTGTCTATCTATTTTTTTTTTTTTTTTTTTTTTTATGGTGCGAGGAACAAGCCTATCCTGGAAAACCACCCCAGACAAAGTAAATTGTAATTGGTTGCTGCTGGGCCAAACAGGTGGTTCTCATTTCAGACACAGTAGCCTATTGCATTTGACATTTCCACTAGACAGGTTAAAACAATTCTGCATTTAAGTGTATCTATGGCCACATTTTTGTGGACACTTGACCATCAAACCTATTAAATAGCTTAAAAAATATATATAACATCTCTCTAAACTGTTGAACTCGGATGATTACAATGACTCGTACTGTTAATGCTCCAACACGCTCAGACATTTTAGACAATTGTGTGCTTCCAACTTTGTAGCAGCAGTTTGGGGAAGGCTCCTTTCTGTTCCGGCATGACTGTGCCCTTGTGTAACAAAGCCATCTTCATAAAGACCATTGTTTGATGAGTCTGATGTGGAGGAACTTGTGTGGCTGATGCAGAGCCCTGACCCAAACGTCTGTGTAGAAGTTAAAAGGCCAAATTTGAACCTAGATTTTCTCTTATCAGTACTTGACCTCACAAGTGCCCATTTGGAAGAATAGATATATATTCCCGCAGATGCACTCCAAAATAAGGTGGAAAGCCTACCCAGAAAAGAAAATTGTCAGGTGTACATATGCCTTATAGCAGTGGTCTCCAAACTGGGGCCCAGGAGCCTGAATGCTGCTCTTTGCTAGCCTTTATCTGGCCCTTGGGGCACTGTTTCTCTCAGGAATACGAGACACTATTCCCACTGACCCCAATGATGGGGCACTATTCCTCCCACTGACACCAATTAATGGGCATTATTTCTCCTACTGACATCAGCAATGGGGTACTATTCCTCACACTGACACCAACGATGGGTGACTATTGCTCCCACTGACACGAACGTCCTAAAGTCTGAAGAACAGTAAACTGGCACTTTTTTGTTTAGAAAGTTTGGTGACCCCTGCCTTTATAGTGTAAGTGTACGTGGAGAAACTCTAGTGAAAGTTCTAATTATTTCCCATCTGGGTTCTGCACAGGGAGCTGAAACACAGATCCGGTGAACAGGATGAGCCAAAATTCCAAATCCATGAGTACATTGAATCGCAGAAGAAGAAAAGCAACTGTTGTGGGTTGTTCTGATTGTTTGGGACATTGAAGCTTGTCATCCTTGGGGAAAAGCCATGTTGGAGTTGTTTCTGTTTCCAGGAGCAGGATCTACCTTCAGTCATAGGTGGAAGAAACTGATTATTTCAAACTGCCAATGCTTGGCGGATGTCGCAGTGGTGGCCCCACCACGTGGATTTTACTCAGGACTTTTAAGGACCTCCTTGCCAGTTATTGTTATGATTTAGGTTGGAAAAAAATGTGATGTATTTTATGTGATGTAGGATCCATATATTAAAAGGATTAGTCTATGCATCACTGATATTTCAGCTCTGGAGAAGAAGGCTGACTCTCCTACAGTCTTCTTTTCTTATCTTTCAGGGACCCCAGCTATACTTCTGATTTCCTGGCTCCACCAATCTGTTGCTGCCATTATCAGTATTGCTCTCCCTGTTTTTTTTTTTTGGTTTCATATAGTTCTTCTCATCAACTTTCAACCATAACTGAAGTAAGTGTTGAATGGATTGATTCCTTTACCTGTTTCTTGTACCTGCTGATTTGGATGAAATTTTGGGTGTTTGTAAGGTAGCAAGTATTGGATCAACTTATCTGAGGTCACTGCTGTTAGAAAAAAAAATCTCTAAGCTGAGTTGGAAATATTGTGCACATCATCCCATACAGATTGGTGGGAAGGAAATGTGCACATGGTGAAATATTTTAATAATATGGTCACTGGCTAATGGCCAAGTTAACTTATCAGGTGCCATCAGGACCTGTTTCATGGGGCTTGCGTTCGTACCAGAACTGCTTCTCTCCCTATACAAGTCAATGGGTAAGTAAAGAAGCTTGACAGTCTACCACACTGCGTTTTAATTTTAATCTATTGGGCCTTGCAAACAATAAAAATTGCCTATTGGGCAGTCGTATTAAGGTTTGCTATAGGTTCCCTGCAGTGCCACTTCCACCATCTCACGGTAGGTCCCAGCAGTGTCATCTTTTTCCTCTCCTTACAGTTCTTGGAAGCTTTTTGTTAGGCAGAAAATAGAAAACATTAGTAAATAAAGGCTTGCACATGAATGCCAGTCTTCCAATGTGTACCACTGTTTATTGGTGACATGCAAACATGTCATTAACTGCAGTGAAATGCTGCCAAGTCTCATGAGAATGAGATGGAGGCCAAGGTTACCCATGACACAGCCTAGGTCATGCCAAGGAGTTGGGTCTGAAAGTGCCTAAAGACGGGTGCAGAGTTCAAATTTTTGTTTTTAGTTCTTTGTAGCATTTTATGTATGGATGTGACGAGGCCCAATATTTGTTTTTGTGCCCTGTCCTCAAAGTAAGACTGTCGCAAGAGAAACATGGAAGATGCCTATCCTATTAAAAATGCTATCTCCTTGGCTGTCAAGCAAACCCTCTTGCTTGTGAGCCATGACCTGGAACAAGTATGCAGATCAGGGCTTACGACTTCCTGATTTGGCATTCTTGTATCTAGTCTTTAATTGTTGGGTTGGCATAACAGCCAGACACTCAGCTTTTTCAGAAGCTAGAAATGGCTGCCCCCCCCCCCCCCCCCTGGTTCATTTACAACCAGTTAACTTTTTAAGATTCTAGACATTTGTAAAGTGTTACTACTTTTAGATTTTCAATGTGGCATCGTCCAAATTCACCAGAATGTCTCATAATACTCTGACCATAAAAGAAAACCTTCAAGAGAACTGCTTAAAACACAAACTCTGGTCAGATTCCCTTTTGAAAGTGAAGTTTATAAAGGAACCGTTTATCTATGAGGGATTAAAAAATGAGGTTGGTTACATGGGCGAGACTGGAGGTTTTATTAATGCCGCTTTATCACCAAAGGTGGTTTACTGCTTTTGAGAAGACCATTCTTAAGTTAGTTTGTGGATTGGGGGGGGGGGGGGAGGTTGAATTCAATGTTCTCAGTTAAACTGGTTTCTGCAACCCCAAATCACAAATGGTAACATTTTCCATGCGTGCCTTGAATTTTTGAGTGATTTCTGAGGAATCGGGCCAATTTTCGAGGTGCGGGTGGCACTGCCTGGCTTAACAAGTCAACTAAAAAATTGACTGAGCCAGATGGAAGATTATTTGCCGAACAGTGACTGCATCCCGTCAGATTCAGTCACCATGTGGGTATTCTGACAGCTGTCTGAATACGATATCTGGCAGGGAAGTTTCCTCCATCCATGTTTAGTGTGGAAGGAGGAATACATATTTTTTTTTTTCCTATTCAGCCTGCGGCCGCCATTCTGCACTTCATCAGCCGCTTTGCAGGGCTGTGAAACAACCTGTGCCAAAAAAATTAAACTGGACAAAGTTTTTTTATTTAATTTAACTACTGTGTGTGTGCATGGTTTTATATATATGTGTGTGTATGTGTAGTATCCCACATTGCCCTTTTCTAATATACCCTCCAATTTTGTATAATGTTGATATGCTGCACAACAGTGCTTTGTTTACATTTGAAGTGATACTTTCTGTACTTTTTCTGGTTTCGCCCCACACATCTGTGAGTTATTGGAGATGTTCCTACACTGAGCGATCTTCCAAGAGCTATTTTAACCTTGTATTGCACACGCATTCTAGAATGTGTGGGAAGCTAATAAGAGTACAGTAAAAAAAAAAAAAAAAAAACCTCTTTGACGTGTCTGAGAATTTATTTGAAAACAAAATGAGCAGTGAGATGTAGTAAGCTCCTGATGACCAATGAGATTTTAGTATGGAGCAATCAGAACACGATTGCCATGGGTTAATAGACTATGCTCTTTGCCTTATTAAATAAAAGCCACAGGATGTGTTTTCATTGATGTTTGTTGCTTTACTTTCAATAAAAAGGACATTTAAAAAAAAAAACCTGATTTGCTTGACATTTCTTAATAGCAACTATAGGCACCAAGATCTGAAAATCTAGCATTTGAATTTCACCAGATGAGTGAAGAATGAAGATATGTATTTCTAGTAGTTGTACGACCTTTCTTTCACTTCTGTCCCAGTGAGTTGCAAAGGAACTAATCCTCCTGTGATCTTTCCGGCATGAAGGTGCTATTCAGACCTGAGCGTAGCATTGATGTACACCAAAGCGCATGTTAGTGTATTGCGCGGTACTCTGTATCAAGGTGATTTATTAAAGGCAAATAGACTGTTAACTTTACAAGGGAAGTTGCACTTTGCAAAGGAACTTTCCCAAGAGGTTTGTAAATGAGGTGAAGATCTGCTGACTTCCATCATCCAAGCAAAAATGCTGTGGGTTTCTTTTCTTTTTATATATTCCTTGCATCTGACTAGTTATTGTTTGCAAAGTGAAATTGCACTACATTCACCAACCTCTGGGCCAAGTTCCCTTGCAAAGTAACATCCGATTTGCCTTTAGTAAATTCACCCAATTGTGTTGCTCCAGGCACACCAAACTAGTATACCTTCTTCTACAAGCTATTGAAGGCAGCTTGGGATCTGTGTTATAGAACTATTTTAGCTTTACAAATCATCAAACAAGAGGAAGAAAAAAAAAAAAAGATATCCGGTTTCCTGAACCGAAAAGGATCTTCTGACTATGGTCAACATCCTCCTCATCCCCATTCTCCGACAGTCCCCATGCTGAGTTCAGCCACAAATGTCTTCGAACCTACGCTATTCAAAGAGTGGCTGCACACAGCTGGCAAAGTTCAACTTATTATACAGGCTTTATATAGCGCGAACAGTTTGCACAGCACTTTACAATATAAAGGGGGACAGTACAATTGGCACACAGTTCAATACAGAAGGAAAAGGAAGGCCCTACTCATGGAGCTTACAATCTAATGGGAAGGGAGATGGTACAAAAGGTAATAGCTGTGGAAGGGATGTATTGCAATGCAATGTGCATTGCAATACATTTAGTGGAGCCCAGAGAAGCCTCATTATAGAGAACATGTCACCTAAAAACCATCACATAAGGAATTTTTGTTATCCCCTAGGTCTGTCAGTGGCTCTCAACCTCAGTCCTCAAGTACCCCCAACAGGCCATGTTTGCAGGTTTTCCTTTTATCTTGCACAGATTTTAGAGTCCATGGCTTGGTATTTTGGACAGCTAGTTCATCCAAGAGAAATTCCAAAACACGGCCTGTTGGGGGTACTTGAGAACTGAGTTTAAGAGGTCAGGGTTGCAGTGGTGTGCTTCAGAATTCTCTGCCTGAGATGTAAATCTGGCCCTGAGGATAGGAGCTGACAGGACATGCTTGGGTAGGGAGTTCCAGAGGATGGGAGAGGTTCTGAAAAAGTCCTGGAGGCGAGCCAGGGTGGTGGTAAAAAGGGAGCTAACAAGCAAGATGTCTTGGGAGGAGCAGAGAGGGAGATTTGTACGATGTCTGCAGATAAGAGTGGTGATTGGGCGTGTTATGGATGGATTGTGGTTAGTATTTAGAATTTTTTTATGTTGGGCTGGTGGAAGCCAGTGAAGGGATTGTCAGAGAGGAGCAGCAGTCAATTGCCTGGGTACTTTCCTAGAAGTTGAAGGTTTGAAGAGTTCATACAATCTGCACACAGAAAAAAATGAAATATTGAGGTTGTGTTTTTTTTGATAATCAGCCCTTAGCTGATTGTTTTACTTCAGTGAGGGTCTTATTTGTAACTTTCCTTGTTTGATTCATTTTGGGCTACACAAATCCTATTTTTCTCCCTATAATTCTTGTTTTCATGGTGCTGGTACAGGGAATAAGATCTCCGTTCATGCCCTCCGGTGAGTACAATAGCCCTGACCATCTGTGTTGTGTAACAATAAAAAGAATAGATGGTTATCTAATAAAGCTCATTCTGAACCATACCTGTGTTTGTAATTATGCTGTTACATGCAAAATGATGTGCCATTACAAAAACCAGAACTGCCAAAGGATTAGCTCTCAGGTCCTTGGTTTCTCCTTCCATGTCTCAGACAGTAATGTAGAGGTCAAGGTCCGAGAAGTCAACACTCCCAGAAAACCAGCTTGAGGTCACCAGGCGAAACAAAAGAGCGTTTGGGGGAACCAAGAGCTTGAGTTCCAACGGTCTTCAGAGGACCATTTCTCAATAATCCTCTTCTTTAGCCCTGGATGAGCATTTTGAAGTGCTTTTCTAGAAGAGCTTCAACTCACAATACAAGGATTCCCATTGTGTCCCTATAGTGCCTATTCACACCCGAGTGTCGTGTTGCTAGAAGCTTGTCCTTCAAAGCTCTTTTGTGCTTTTTTGGGCCAGAATTGCGGATTTTGGTCCCTCTAAACTTCAAAGGGAGTGCCTAAAATTGCCCAAAATTGTGCCATTTCTTGTCTCTCCTAGTAGCTAGCTTTCCATTGGCCAAAAAAACCCCCAAGCCTGAAGACAGAAAAAATGCGTGCGCAGATGCAAATAACAAATCAGTCCAAACATGCTTCCAGAAGTTCAAGTGGGATTTTGAGCTATAAGCTTCAATCATTTTTGACCCCAATAGACTTGAATGGGAGCACCTGAAAAACTAGCTAGTACCTAGCTTTCCGTTGGCTAAAAATAATTAAAACAAAAATGCTTAAGCCTGAGAGGCCCACAAAAAAAGCTAAAAATTGCTTGTAGATTTAAACAGCAATAATAATGAAAAATAAATACAAATATTAAATACCAGTGATACCAAACAATACAGTGCAAAATGATTAAACTACATTCCAAAAAATTCTTCCAAGTGTCGGTACGACAGTCCTAGTAAAATTTTTGTGTAAACAATGTTCCCGTGACTTCACACAATTGCTTAGTGCTCACAGAACTCTCACCTCTGAGTAATGTTGAATCAGCCTTATAGGTATTTATGGTGGTGGCAGGCTTCCACTTCCAGGCTCCCGATTACCAGGTCGCTCAATTTCCCTCCGGTTGATGTCATCCATGGACTGGTTGAGCTTCTCTAGTTCTCCCTAAGCTGTGGATCAGTTTAGGTTCAGTTTAGCTCAGTGGTGGACTGGTCCTGAGGACAGGAGTTGAAAACCACTGACCTAAACTGACAGGCTAGGCAAGGAGAGCATTAATCTGAGAAGTAGCCAAGAGGTCCATGGTAACTCTGGAGGAGCTGCAGAAATTCACAGCTCGGGGAGAACTAGAGAAGCTTAACCGGTCCATGGATGACATGAACCAGAGGGAAATTGAGCTTGAGGACAACTGGAACTTGGAGTGACCTGGTAATCAGGAGCCTGGAAGTGGAAGCCCGCCACCACCATAGATACCTATAAGGCTGATTCAACATTACGCAGAGGTGAGAGTTCTGTGAGCACCAAGCAATTGTGTGAAGTCAAAATTTTACTAGAAGGGCTGTCTTACCGACACTTGGAAGAATTTTTTGGACTGTAGTTTAATCATTTTGCACTGTATTGTTTGTGGCACTTAGCACTTCAATGGTATTTAATATTTGTATTTATTTTTTATTATTGTTTGTTTAAGAAATTGCATCTATCACTTTATATTTACGTTCGTCTATGTTCACTGTGTACACTATAGGTCAAGCAGCAGTTTATCACTTTTTTTGTTTTATTCACTTGGTAGCGCGAGGGACCACACTTTTCATTGCTTGTAGAATTGCGAGAAAGAAAGAAGAAAAAAAAGTCTATAAAACTACAAGGCTCTCAGTTCAAGTGTAAATGCAGCCTAACGCTGCAATTTTTTGAATTTGGTAACAGTATGTGTGTCTTTAACAGTATGTTTTCCTAAAATATTTTTACTTCTATGTCTGGCTCCCTACATAGATAGGGTTGCTTTAATCGCATTCCCTGATATTTAGATGACCACTAGAGGGAGAATTTCCTGTATACAGTACACTGCTCAAAATAAATTAAAGGAACACTTTGAAAACACATCAGATCTTAATGGGGAGAAATCTCATGCTTGATCTCTATACTGATATGTACTGGGGTAATGTGTTAGGAACAAAAGGATGTCACAACGTTTCACGGAAATAAAAATGATCAACCCACAGAGGGCTGAATTCAAAGACACCCTGAAAAGCAAAGTGAAAAAATGATGCAGCGGGCTAGTCCATTTTTCTGAAATTTCATTGCAGCAACTCAAAATGGTCCTCAGTAGGTTGTATGGCCCCCATGTGATTGTATGCATGCCTGACTATGTCGGGGCATGCTCCTAATGAGATGACGGATGGTGTCCTGGGGTATTTCCTCCCAGATCAGGACCAAGGCATCACTGAGCTCCTGAACAGACTGAGGTGTAACTTGGTGGCATCGGATGGACCGAAACATAATGTCCCAGACGTGTTCTATTGGATTTAGGTCAGGGGAGCATAGGGGCCATTCAATGGTATCAATTCCTTCATCCTCCAGGAACTGGCTGCATACACTCGCCATATGAGTCTGGGCATTGTTGTGCACCAAGAGGAACCCAGGACCCACTGCACCAGTGTAGGGTCTGATAATGGGTCCAAGGATTTCATCCTGATACCTAATGGCAGTCAGGGTGCCATTGTCTAGCCTGTAGAGGTCTGTGCGTCCCTCCATGAATATGCCTCCCCAGACCATCACTATACCACCACAAAACCGGTCATGCTGAATGATGTTACAGGCGGCATAATGTTCTCCATGGTTTCTCCAGACCCTTTCACGTCTGCCGAATGCTCAGGGCGAACCTATTCTGATCTGTGAAAAGCACAGGGCGCTAGTGGCGGACCTGCCAATTCTGGTGCTCAATGACAAATGCCAATTGAGCTCCATGACGTGAGGCAGTGAGCACAGGGCCCACTAGAGGATGTCTGGCCCTCAGGCCACCCTCATGAAGTCTGTTTCTGATTGTTTGGTCAGAGACATTCACAACAGTAGCCTGCTGGAGGTCATTTTGTAGGGCTCTGGCAGTGCTCATCCTGTTCTTCCTTGCACAAAGGAGCAGATACCGGGCTTGCTGATGGGTTATGGACCTTCTATGGCCCTGTCCAGCTCTCCTAGAGTAACTGCCTGTCTCCTGGAATTTCCTCTATGCTCTGAGAGTGTGCTAGGCGACACGGCAAACCTTCTGGCAATGGCATGTATTGATATCCCATCCTGAAGGCGTTGGTGAATTTCATTAACACCAAAGCAGCTGAAACTGGTTAACAACCCCCTCTGCTACTAAACTGACCAGATCAATATCCCAAGAGTTTAACTGACTTGCTGCTATACTTTGATTAAAAGGTGTTCCTTCAATTTTTTGGAGCAGTGTAGAAGAGACAATAATCCAAATTACAGGACAGCAAGGAAGTAGTAATGTGAAAGTCACATCAAGAATTAATTTTAGGTAAATGTTACAAAAGTACCTTAGAGTGTTAAAAAAAATATATATATATAAAGGGTGAGTAATCCTAAAATAAAATAATCCTTCAATTTTCCGAACAAATGAGGCCATGGAAGGGCCCACTTATCAGTATTTGGCTTTCTCCTGGATGGGCCGACCAACATTTCTACAACAAAAAGAGCAAATCCACACTCCGCAACTAATCCAGTGTGAGAAAACCCTTTATAAAAAAAATAAATCTATAATAATCTTTCAGGAAACACTTTAAGAAAAAAAAGGTGTTGCTGGGGTGCCCTTGCCTCTATGGTCAGGCTTTTGTGGAAGAACTGTGTATGTGAACCCTTCTGAACCAGGAAAGAAAAGAAAATCATTGGTGCTATAGGAACAGCCAAATTTACAGCTCTGTATAAAGTGTGCAGCAATTGAGTCAAAAGCTTACACACTAAATGGATGTTGGCCATTTCACTTTGTTTCCAACATTGCATTCTGAGACAAAAAAAACAAAATGTAAGACAAATTAATATTTATAAATGCCTTGTTTTTTATATCTGGACAGAAGTTCCTATTTATCCCTTTTAACATGACCTTTCATTATTAATTCTAATATATATATTATTATTATATTATTAATGATATAATATAAGAAGAAGAAATACACAGCACACGGAGCACCTTATGATCTGGATTAGATTATATATATATATATATATATATATATATACAGTATGAATCTGAGTATTTTATACTTCCACGGAGCACTTTAATTGTATTTATTTAGGAACTTTATTTGTTTTTTCTCTGCACTGTTGTTTTTTTTTGTTTTTTTTTAGTACTTTGTGATTTGCACTTCATTTATTAGATTTATTTGTATATACATGAATTTGAGTATTTTATACTCACACAAAACACTTTAATTTAATTTATTTAAGAACTTTTATATTTTATATATTATTTTAGCACTGAAATTTTCTGGATACTAGATTTATTGATGGCATTTTTGTTCACGTATATAGTGCTGAAGAGTGAATCTTGAATTACTGTGATTCAGCAGTTGTTATTCATTTTGGAATAGATGAACAGAGAATTGTTGTCTTAGGCCTGGTTCACACTGATGCGACAATTGCTCAGACTTTGGAGCACTTGTCGCATCAGAAGTCGGACTCCATTCTGTGCACTGGAATGCCGCGTAAACACGACCGGACTTTTTGACGGACTTGGTCCGGCGCACTGCAATCCGTCGGACAATTCGATCATGTGTGGGCTCCAGCGGACTTTTTTTTCCCCCCAAAAGTCCGGCGGACCTAGAAATAAACCTTGCTTCAAATCTTTCCAACTGACTCGAGTCCGGTCGAAAAATGTGGTCGTCTGTGTGCTAGTCTGATGGACTAAAACTGACGCTAGAGCAGCTATTGGCTACTGGCTATGAACCTTCCTTATTCTACGTCATCACGTTCGAATCCGTCGGACTTTTGGAGTGATCGGGTGTGGCCAAGTCCGTTCATTTGGAAGTCTGGCGGACCTCAGATGTAAGTCTGTCGGATTGTCCGCCGGACCAAGTCCGTCAAAGTCAGGTCGTGTGTACGTGGCAGAACTGTTCTAATCGGTGTGACTTGAGTCGCTCCGACTTAGAAGAAGGTTCCTGCACTATTTTTGGTATGACTTGCATTGACTTCTGTTAAAGAAGTCACCTGCAAGTCATGCTGAAGCCGCAAGCAGTATGAACCGGGGCTAGGGCTCCTTTCACACTTGTGCGACTTGGGATCCGACTTGTGAAACCCCAAGTTGCAGGACAAGTGAAATTCAATGTATTTCTATGAGAGCCTACTGACACTATAGAAGTCACTGCAACTTCAGAAAAGGTTCCTGTACTACTTTGCTGCAACTTTGGTCCAGAGAATGTAAAGTTACTAGAAATGGTACGACTTTAGAGACTTTGTATACCATTGTATAAGAATGTGTTTCTACCCGGGTAAGGAAGAAGTTAACCCTCCTTTTTTTTTTTTTTCTGAAATCACATTGGGATATACTGTAAAACTGTATTTATTTTATACTTTCATGGTTATGAAAAAGTGGATTATGTTATGTATACTAAGCAGCTTTAGGCCACATTCTCAGAGTATTATCTGCTCCACTGAATATTGAAACTAATGAATGCTTCAAAATACAAGCCCCCTGGCGATATATGCCTCTTGTTCTGGAAGGAGATGCCAACTTTCCTGTATTTGATATGTAAATAGCCACTTCCAGTTCCAAATTGGAGTTTTGGCACACAACCTTCCTAAATCATGAGCCTCTCGGTGCTACAAAAATGAGGGTATGGCAGGGGTGGGGGTTTTACAGACAAAGCCAACCCCTTTGGATCAGCCTTTCTCAACCTTTTTACCCTTGAGGGACCCTTGAAAATATTTTAAGATCTCAGGAAATTCCTAAATCATAGTGATTTTAAGGCCCCGTACACACGATCAGACTTTCTGATGGGAAATGTTCGATGTCAGGCTGTTGGTGGAAAATCCGACTGTGTGTATGCTCCATCGGACAATTGTCAGACTTTCCGCCAAACAAATGTTGGCTAGCATGTCTTCAAGTTTTCCGCCAACAAATGTGTGTTGTCGCATTTTCCGAGCGTGTGTACACAAGTCCATCGGAAAAAAGTCTAAAGTACAAACACGCATGCGCGGAAGGACAAGCCGGAAGAGGTCGGTCTTGTAAACTAGCATTCGTAATGGAGAATTTGTGACGTGGCAAATTATGAAATCTCGAAATGCAGCGCACAATTCTCTTCTTCAATGGGATAATAATGAAGCTGCTTTGCTGGTGATACTGATGGAGTTATTGCAAATTTATTTTCAAAGGCTTTTTTTTCTGGTGATATCAAGAATAATAATATTTTTTTTATTTTCCATTTTCCCGTAGTTTTTAAGATCAAAGATACAACTATGTTGGTGTCCCTTGTTAATTTTGGTATTTTTTTTAAATGTAACTGCCTACTCCCAAACTGTCATTTGAAGTAAAACACATAGTCAAGTATTATTCTCCACTATTTTTTTTTTATTGTGCATTAAAAAAAAAAAGAAAACACATAAAATTAGACATGCTATCTGCCAATAAAACTTAACCAAAAAGTGCATTCTATGTATCCAAAAATATAACAAATCAAATCATTATTCAACCAAAAAAATAATGTCAAAGCAAAAACTCCAAGGCCAATAATAAATTACACGTTATCTCCTCCGATTCTGCAACATGTCTGGTTGACGGACGGCCGTTCAGAAACGAACTGAAAAGCGCAAACTGAAAAGCACTAAATGAAAACCACGAAAATAAAAGCACAAATCAATACTCGCCATACTTCTACTAACACGAAATTAGCAGAAGGAGCCCAAAGGGTGGCGCTAATGAGCTGGAAAAAACACGTAGTACGTCACTACGTTCGTACTTGTTGGCCAACATTTGTGTGATTGTGTGTATGCAAGACAAGTTTGAGCCAACACCCTTTGGACAAAATTCCACAGTTTTGTTGGTGGAAAGTCTGATCGTGTGTATGAGGCATAAGTGTTCATTTTTTTTTTCTTTAAATAACAAACATGTTAGGCTTACCTGTTCTGTGCAGTGGTTTTGCAAAAGCAGCCCCTATCCTCTACTTTTCGGGTCCCCCGCCGGCAGTCCTGGATTCTCCATCTTGACCAGTGCCCCCAATAGCAAGCCGCTTGCTATAGCGGCACTGGTGTGTGCTCACTCCTGAGTCCCTGCTCTATGTGTCCATAAGAGGCATAGAGCTGCGACTCGGCCCTGCCCCCTGCTCTCTTCTCATTGGCTCACTGGCTGTAATTGACAGCAGTGGGAGCCAATGAAGAGATAGAGACCCAAGGCTCCGGTATCCCAAAAAAATTCAGTGCAGAGAAAAAATTATATCAATAAATCCAATTAATATATTTTATATATATATATATATATATATGAATTACAATTATATACAGTTGCTATATATATATATATATATATATATATATATATATATATATATATATATATATATATTTTTTTTTTTTTTTTTAAATAAATCAAATTCAAATCATAAAGTGCCCCCTGAGAGGGGGCTCAGGTGAGTATTGGGGGGGGGGGGGGGGGCTTTGGTTGGAGCAGAACAAAGAAGTTTTTTTTTTTTTTTTAAAAACCTTCAGTCTTTGTGGTAAATTAGTGTGATCAGTGTGTAGACAGATGTAGTTTGGCCATAAAGTGTAAAAAAAAAAAAAAAAAAAGAAGAAGAAAAGAAAAAAAGTAGTACAGTAATTATATGGTAACACTGCATTGCTCTAGTCACAGTGTGTTAAAAACATTTTGTAAACTTGATCTAATAAAAAGAATAAACTATTTTATTTTTTTACATTTATTTATTTTAAATACTGCCATCAGATACTGCTATTATCTATTATCTGCTATTATCTTTAACATTGTACTGCACTGGTGACAGTATTTAGAAAAAAAATGTGAAAAAAAAAACATTTTTTGTTTTTAATTTCTTTATTTTCCAAAAAATTGTGACAAAAAAAATGACAACTTCAAAACACTTGCCAGGCCTCTTACCAAACACCCTGGACTGTCTACTTTCCAAAAAGGGGTCATTTTGGAGATATTTGTACTGTCCTGGCATTTTGGTGCCTCAAGAAATGAGATAAGCCATCAGTACATCAGGATTGATTGAATTTCGGATATATCCCATAGGTTGGGGTCTCTATAACTTTCCTACAGACTAAATAATAAACACTGATTTGGGGTTATTTTCACCAAAGAAATGTAGCAGTGTACAGTTTGGCCTAAACTAACAAAGAAATGTAAGTTTATAATAGAAACGAAGAAAAACACATTTTTATTCCAAATTTTCGGCTTTTTTTTTAATTTATTGAGCAAAAAATAAAAAACCCAGCAGTGATTAAATACCACCAATAAAAAGCTCTATTTGTGTGAAAAAATTATAAAAATGTTATATGGGTACAGTGTTGCATGGCCCTGTCATTGTCATTTAAAGTGCCATGGGAACATCTTACATACCTGACAGAAGGTGATGCTTACGTTTAGTCACTATCACTGCATTCCGAAACAAAAATACAAAGACCTGATTGGAAGTGGTGGGGGGATCGTGACCTCACTGCCCTGCCTCTCCACCTGGCCCTGAGACTCAGTGTTGCCAAAGGCACTTTTCTCCTGTCAGTGCCCGTAAAAAAACTCCTTGTCCCTGGCAGCCCGCAACTCGCAGCTTATGAGTGGCTGGCAGCGAAGGAAATAAAAACTTCTCTGCGACTGTGAATCTGACTCTGAACTGCGCATTCCCAGTTCCGGAGATATCCGATTAGAGATCTGCCAGGCTCTGCAGCGGATTGGGCAGCAGGGTGTGGCTTATATTCACACGCCCTGCTCATGAGTAGGGGCCGAGCTCAACAGTTCTTTAATTGGCTGGCTCTGGAACTGCCCATGCGTAATTTCAAGTTGCCGAGAAGGATTTTTTTTTCTAAAGTGTTTACAACTAGCTGCTTGCGCAAAGTCCAGAAGCATGGGGAAGAGAGATGCTGCTCTAGGAAGGGTGTCTGGACATGTAGCTCTCCTCAGAACAGGAACAGCAGGTGCTGACGTGTTTCACACTGTCAAAAGTGCTTATTCATAGCTATGAAAAGTGCTTATTCAAAGCTATGAATAAGTACTTTTGAAAGTGTGAAACGCGTCAGTTCCTTTGATCCCTTGTTGCCTGTGGCTTGTACTTTTTGGATTATTACCTCCTTTTTTTTTTAATAAAGGCATTTGATTTTGAGTGCGGCTGTCCAGAATCTTCCCTTTATCCAATCACCAGCCGCTTGCTGCCAGGCCAGAAGGTATGTGAGAGGGAGAGCTAACTTTGGGGCAGCAGGACGACATAGATGGACACTAAATTAGAGGGCACTCTGGAGGAGCAGGACATAAGGGGGGACTACTTTTGGGGGCAAAGAGAGTGATGTCACCAGCACACCAAGATCTCCAAAATTGGTCCAAAGCTTGATGAAGGGGTCCTGTGTGGCTCCAAAATGTTGCTTTCTGCTGTACAATGTGATTGCCGATTAAAGCTTTGGACCCATTTTGGAGATCTTGGTGTGCTGGTGACATCACTCTCTCTGACTAGTATACACGGTTCCATCCGGTGGTCACTTCAGCACTCACTTACAACTACAGTCATCTCTACAGGAATGTGTGCATTGGAAATAGTGCATTGTAACTTTGGGGGCACTCTGGAGGAGAAGGGGGGTCATAAGGCGGCGACTTCCAGAGTGCTCCTTTACATCCACCAGAGTGTCTCCAAAATGCTCCTTTACATCCTCCAGAGTGCTCCTTTACATCCACCAGAATGCCTCCAGAGTGCTCCTTTACATCTTCCAGAGTGCTCCTTTGCATCCACCAGAGTGTCTCCAGAGTGCTCCTTTACATCCTCCAGAGTGCTCCTTTACATCCACCAGAGTGCCTCCAGAGTGCTCCTTTACATCTTCCAGAGTGCTCCTTTACATCTTCCAGAGTGCTCCTTTACATCTTCCAGAGTGCTCTTATACATCTTCCAGAGTGCTCTTTTACATCCACCAGAGTGCTCCTTTACATCCTCCAGAGTGCTACTTTACATCCTCCAGAGTGCTCTTTTACATCCTCCAAAGTGCTCCTTTACATCCTCTAGAGTGCTCCTTTACATCCTCCAGAGTGTACCTTAGTACAATATTTGTAAGGGAGTACTCTGGGGGCATTCTGGAGGAGGATGTATGGGGTACACTAAAGGATTTAAGGGGGCACGCTGGAGGTAATAACAGCCTCCAGAGTGCCTCTCTTACATTCTCCAGAGTGCCACCATACATCCTGCAAAGTAATGTGGGTACAAGTACAGTGGAGTGCTGCGTATACTGCAGGTGCAGATTCTGCACAATCCACTTTTCAGACTGGCCATGCCCACTGTTCGCTGCAGCGCATGCTTCCCAGGGTGCCCCGGGTCTTTCATAATCTTAGTCATGCTCACAATTTTTCATGCTGTTTTGACTAAAGCTCTTCATGGTTTTGTGCACCGTGGCCCTGAAAGTTTTAGTTACGCCTGTGTTTTTTTACCGATTTGTAAGGGGTAATTCTTCCCAATGATCACAAGTGTAAGGAGCATTCTTCCCACTGACCATTACACCAACATATCATGAGCTGTAGATATAGTCACTTTTAGCAGGGGTTCCCTGAGATCAGAAAGTTATTTCAATTGTTCCTCTGTGTTAAAAAGCTGTTCTTAGGTGTTCAGTAAAATATGTTAACATCATAGGGGTGTGCACAGGGTGTGCCGGGTGTGCCTGGGCACACCCTAATCACTCAGTGTGGCCCAGATTCCCCCTGTTTAGACCCCTGATATTTCACCAAACGGGGCTCCTAATTTAAGAAAAAAAAAATTGTAAAAAATTGAATAAAAACTACTGACACGGTCCACTGCTCTACTGCGACAGCGCTGAAAGCTCAAAATTGGCCTGGGCAGGAAGGTGTTTAAGTGCCCGGTATTGAAGTGGTTAAAATATGTAGATAGTTATTCAAGTAATTTAAAGTGATACTAAAGGATCGTTTTTTATTTTTTTTTAAATAACAAACATGTTATACTTACCTCCACTGTGCAGCTCGTTTTGCACAAACTGGCCCCGAACATCCATTTCTGGGGTCCCTCATTGGCTCTTGGAGAAGTGCTCTCCCGAGGGGGTTACCTTGCGGGCGCGCTCCCGAGTCCAGCATTCGGCGTCCATAGAGGTCAAATGCAGGAATCGGCCCCGCCCCTGGCGCCCGCGTCATTGGATTTGATTGACAGAAGCAGGAGCCAATGACTGCGCTGCTATCAATCTATCCAATCAAGAGCCAGGAACCCGTGGAGAGAGGGGCGGTGGGGATGCGCCAATGGAAATTCAAGGCTCGGGTAAGTAAAACACCGCAAGGTGTTTTTTTCCTATGCACTAAGGTGAAAAAACACGAGTCTTTACAACCCCTTGAAACTATCTAGGTCATTTATGACCAGTAGTTCTGGATCCTTCTGCATTCGGCACAGCACGGTGTCTGTGCTCCCTCCCAGCATTCCATGGATACCTTAAGCTTCTCATTAATCTGAGGAGCAAAGTCCCACTGCTGATTCCACTAATTACTCACTAATATAAACAGCAGCCCTTCTGTTAGTTCCTCATTTCATCATTCCTAAGTGATGAGACAGCTCTTTGTCCTCTTCCCGACTTATGTCCATTTACATTATAATGTCCATACTTCCCAACCTTCCGGGGTGGGAAAATCCTTTTAGCGCCATCATTGTATGCACCGTACACATATCCTTTGCAATAGTCATGCTATTGTTTTTCAGATATGCTTTTGTACTCTGTAGTGGTCCCCTTCAGTAAAATCAAGAGACAATGGGGGTTATTTACTAAAGGCAACTCCACTTTGCACTACAAGTGCAAACTACAAGTGCAAAGTTCACTTGAAATTGCACTGAAAGGAAGTAAAGTCGCTGTAGATCCAAAGTGGACATGCAAGGAAAATAAAAAACAGCATTTTAGCTTGCACATGATTGGAAAACTAAAATCAGCAGAGCTTCCCCTCAGATTTACAGCAACTGCACTTTCAGTGCAATTTCAAGTGCACTTTGCATTTGTAGTGCAAAGTGAATTTGCCTTTCGTAAATAACCACCAATGGGTTGGATTTACTAAAGGCAAGTATACTGTGCACTTTGCAAGTGCAGTTGCTCCAAAGTTTAGTAAATGAAGTAAAGCTTCACTTTGCATAGAATACCCAATCATGTGCAAGGAAAATAAAAAAAAAAATAGCATTTTTGCTTACATGTGATTGGATGATGGAAATCCGCAGAGCTTTTTCTCATTTACAGAGCTCTGGAGCAACTGCTCTTGCAGAGAGTAACTGCACTTGCAAAGTGCACAGTCTATTTGCCTTTAGTAAATCAACCCCAATGAGTTCCATCTGGACCTTTTCACATGTATGACAAATTCTTTTAAAATTATTATTAAATTATTATTAAAGTCCATTCAAAGACATCTTTTTTGTAAGGAAGGGTTAGAACCTCTCTCGGTTTTATTTTTATCTGTGTCACTACAAGGGGATGTTCACCTTTCTATTGGCCCTCCATTGTCACCAGCACTGAAAGGAGGGCATAGTTGTGCGCAGCCTATTGCATTAGGGCAGTGATGGCGAACCTTGGCACTCCAGATGTTTTGAAACTACATTTCCCATGATGCTCCACTACACTTCAGCGTGCAAGAGCATCATGGGAAATGTAGTTCCAAAACATCTGGGGTGCCAAGGTTCGCCATCACTGCATTAGGGTGTGAACCTCAAACACGTGTGTGTGTATCTATATTTATAGCAGTAGAGCAATGGACGGTGTCAGTAGTGTACAGTATTTTTATTATAACTTTTTTACTATTTTATTATTTTTTTACAATAGTTTATTATCATTACTTTTTTTTATTTTTTTTTACAATTTTAGGAGCCTCATTGGGGGCTTTGGTAAAATAACAGGGGTCTAAACAGACCCCTGATGTCTCACATTTGAAACAGAGAAAGGGACTGAGGACAAAAATTCCCCAGTCCTTTTCTCTGCAGCCAAGCAAGCAGCAGGGGGAATCTGCGCAGCAGATCGTAATTAGGCATGCGTGTGCGCACGCCTATGAAGGAGGGTAAACATTTGTTTTTCAGAGACAACTGTCTGTAGCACTGTCCCTGTAGGGCTTGAGTGTTGACTCAGAGCACTCTAATGCCGCATACACACTATCAGACTATCCGGCGGACTTTTTCTTTCCAAAAGTTTTGACTCAAAATTGTCCGCCGGACTTTTGAAATGAACAGACTCTGGCTCCAGGTAGATGGGACTAACGAAGGAAGTGAATGTCGCCCCCTCCATCGGCGAAATTGACACCTTGCTGGCCCCATCGCCTGGTATAGATTTAAAGGGGAAACCCCTACACTGAAAAAATGGCATGGGGGTCCCCCCAAAGTCCATAGAAGACCCTTATCCGAGCACACAGCCTGGCCGGTCAGGAAAGGGGGTGGGGACGAGTGAGCGCCCCCCCCCCTCCTGAGCCATACCAGGCCGCATGCCCTCAACATGATGAGGACAAGGGCCTCTTCCCGACAACCCTGGCCGTTGGTTGTCCGGGTCTGCGGGCGGGGGGCTTATCGGAATCCAGGAGCCCCCTTTAATAAGGGGGCCCCCAGATACCGGCCCCCCACCCTATGTGAATGAGTATGGGGTATGATGTACCCCTACACATTCACCTGGGGGAAAAAAATGTAAATAAAAAAACAACACAACTTTTTAAAATAATTTATTAGACAGATCCAGTGGTCTTCTCTTCTTCTGTCTTGGGGGGTCTTCTCGCTGTACTCCGGCTTTCTTCTTCGTCGTTGCAGCCACCGTCCGGGGGTCTTCTTCTGACTTCCTGGGCATGTCCCACTCTTCTGGGGTCTTGTCCCACTCTTAGGTTCTTCAGCCGGGCCTCAGCTATCTTCTTATAGCTCTTTTACTAGCGTTGACCCGGTCTTCTGTCGCCGCCGCCACCTTCTCTTCTCTTCTTCTTCCTTGCGATGTTGACACGACGCTCTCTCTGGCCACAATGGCAGGGACGCGTTGTGTGACAACTTATATAGGGGCAAGGGGTGGGGTCAACAGGTGATGTCACATGGCGACCCCGTCCCTTATGATGTCACAGCCCCAGCATCATAAGGGGCGGGGTCACCATGTGACAGCCACACTAATGAACGTCTCTCTGATGGGGGTGGGGGGATCTGCTTGGCTTGGGCTGGCCAGGTCGGCGCGGCTTGGGCAGGTCCACTCTGCTTCGGCGGGGAGCATGTCCGCTCCACTCAGACAAGCTACACAAGCCGCCTCCCTCAGTCATCTCTATGGAGGTCTCCGTGTGCCACGCTGCACGCTGGGAAGTGTAGTTTCCAGTGCAGCCCGCGGATTCTCTTCTCACTGACATTGCAGACAGGAGGCACGGAGGGGACGCTCGTCTCGTCCTAGGACAGCGAGGAGGAAGAAGAGTCCAGCAGGGAGATGCTTAGGGAACAGCCTACTAGGAAGAAGTGAGAACCGAGAAGTCGGGCAGACAGTTAGAGACAAGTCCGTATGTGTAAGTGTCCCCCTGTGCATCCCACTGTCCACCTGTCCATCCCACTGTGCATCCCACTGTCCCCCTGTGCATCCCACTGTCCCCCTGTGCATCTCACAGTCCCCCTGTCCATCCCACAGTCCCCCGTCCATCCTACTGTCCCCTTGTCCATCCCACTGATTTCATACATCTCTGCCCCAAAAATCAGCAAACAAAATGTCAAAAATCATCTTTTTAGAAGGCTGGGGGGGGGGGGTTCTGCATATTTAGGGGTGCTTAGCCAATCCCCAGGAGGTGGGCCTGGCAGCGGACTAAGTGAGCCCTTAAATAGGAAGGAGTCATGCTGGGAGGGGAGTCGTGGAAGATGAAGATACAGTGCTGAGGGGACTGTCGTGGCCCTCGAGGCAAACCCCCTAGTCTGGGAGGGGGGAGGTGATCTGTCTCGGGCCAGGGTTCAGGGTGCTGGCCTGGGAGGATCCTGACTAGGGATGAGCTTCGTGTTCGAGTCGAACGTACGTTCGACTCGAACATTGGCTGTTCGGCCATTCGGCGAATTCTGAACGTTTGGGCCGTTCGCGTCAAAATTCGAGTGACGCGCGCGCGGACCACAATGCACTGCGGTGGCGCAGTGCATTGCTGCCCCATGATTGGCCAACCATGCACTGTGACCCCGCATGCTTGGCCAATCGCAGCGCCGGCAGCGAGGAGAGCCATGATTGGCCACAGGCATCCTGCCTGTGGCCAATCATAGCTCAGGCTGTGTAGTGCACGCCCCACACTATATAAGGCCGCCTTTGAGGCGGCCTCGTGTAGTGTGTTACTTAGCATCTGAAGCAGTGGGTGTTCTGTGTACCTTCAACACAGTACACACCAATCGTTTTTGGCTGATTTCCTATCTTGCTGCTGTGTAGTGGTTGTTGTCTGTGCCCTGACTGCAGTATACACCACTATATTCACCTCACCTATATAGCTAGTGATCTAGCTTTAACCACTTAACAACTGCCCATTGCCGATTAACGGCTTCAGGGGGGTTGTTTAACTCTGAGAGGCCGTTAATTAACGGCCTCCCAGAATTCTGCTCTCGCGTGCCCCGAGGTGTGCGCACTCGAGGGCATCCGTGACCGCCGGGTCGCATCACAGATCACGGTAAACGGCCGCTCATAGCGGCCGTTTACCACGTGATTGCTCCGTCAAATGACGGAGTGATCACTTGGAAACAAACCGGCGTCATGTTATGATGCCTGTTCCTCCCTCCCCTCTCTGTACCGATCGGTACAGCGGAGGGGAAAGAGATTGGTGTCAGCAGCGATGTGGGCTGCATCTGCAGTGCCCACATCGCTGCTCACCGAATTTAACCCCTCAATTCCCTGCCAATACTCTGCAATACCAGTGCATACTCTGCAGTACCCTGCCATTACTCTGCAGTACCCCGCCATTACTCTGCAGTGCAGTACCCTACCATTACTCTGCAGTACCCCCCATTACTCTGCAGTAACCCCCATTACTCTGCAGTACCCCCCAATACTCTGCAGTACCCGCCATTACTCTGCAGTACCCCCCATTACTCTGCAGTACCCCCCAATACTCTGCAGTACCCGCCATTACTCTGCAGTACCCGCCATTACTCTGCAGTACCCGCCATTACTCTGCAGTACCCTGCCATTACTCTGTAGTACCCCCCAATACTCTGCAGTACCCTGCTATTACTCTGCAGTACCCCCAATACTCTGCAGTACCCTGCCATTACTCTGTAGTACCCCCCAATACTCTGCAGTACCCTGCTATTACTCTGTAGTACCCCGCCAATACCCCACCAATTCTCTGTAATACCCTTCCATAAATTGCCATACCCAGCCATACTCAGAGATACCCAGCCATACTCGGTGATACCCTGAAATACCCAGCCATAGACGCCCCCCACCCCTCACCGCCCTCCGGTGCTTCTACCAACTCGCCAGTACGATCAAAGCCAGAATCTTTTTTTTATTTTTTATTTCAGGCTTACCAGCCTAGAGGTGAGATGTGGGGTCATATTGACCCCCCAGATTTCACTGTAAAGAGGACCTGTCACCCCATATTCCTATTACAAGGGATGTTTACATTTCTTGTAATAGGAATAAAAGTGATCAAAAATATATTTTTGGGGAAAAAAATGTCAAACTAACATAAATAAAGTAAAATGAACAATAAAAAAATAAAATAAAAATTAAAGCGCCCATGTCCCCATGTGCTCGCATGTGCCACACATGTGAGGTATCGCCGAGAATGTTAGAGCGAGAGCAATAATTCTAGTCCTAGACCTCCTCTGCAACTCAAAACATGTAACCAGTAAAAAAAAAATTAAAGCGTCGCCTATGGGGATTTTTTAAGTAGCGACGTTTGGCGCCATTCCACGGGCATGTGCAATTTTGAAGAGTGACATGTTTGATATCTATTTACTCAGCATAACTTCATCTTTCACTTTATGCAAACATTGGGCTAACAAGTGGTTAATAATAGAGCTTGCAGTCAGTAGTGTTAGGAGATAGTGCGTGCTGTCTGCGTGCTCTGTACCCAGTACATACCGCTATAATATAGGGCAGGCCCCTACTTTCAAACATCCAACTTACAAACATCTCCTACTTGCAAACGCAAGGAGACAGCAGCAAGTGAGATGAAAAAAGATGGACGACAAAACAAATTATACAGGGGTGATAACCCTTCCCTATGTTTTCCAAAAAGCTTAAAGATAGTTTTTTTGACTGGAGCTACACTTTAAAAATGTACCGGTTGAAAATGACAAACAGATTCAACTTAACACAACAAACCTACACAGTCCCTGTCTTGTTTGCACCGCCTGTATACTGCTGTTCTGAGTATATAGGGCCTGGGGGCCACACGCATTTCCTTTTTTTAATATGGGTACGGGGTTCCCCTTAATATGCGTACAAGACCCAAATAGGCTGGTAATGGGCAGGGAGGGCTACCCATGCCATGTTTCTCAATGATTTTCAACCATATTGCAGGAACCAGATATAACATTAAAACCGCAAGCAGTTTTAAATGGTGTTATTTCCGTTTAATGTCATTTTGTGCAGGGACTGTTCTAAACACGGGAAACACGTGGCACTTCACAGGCATACTACAGACACCCCGCAGGCACCATATTTAAAGGAATATTTCACTTTTTTTTTTCACTTTAATCGTCATTAAAATCAGTGCTCCCGCCAAAACGGCAGTTTTTAAAACTTTTTTTTGCAGTGACCCATGTCCCCTGAGGCAGGAGGCAGGTCCCCAAACCCTTTTTAGGACACTATCTTGCATATTAGCCGTTAAAATTAGCACTTTCCAATTCGAACGTTCGAGTCCCATAGACTTCAATGGGGTTCTAACGTTCGTACCGAACAAGTTCCGGTGCGAACCGAACCGGGGGGTGTTCGGCTCATCCCTAATCCTGACTACAGGAGAAGTTTGGAAGGAGTCTTCTCTGAGAGGCAGCAGGAGCAAGGAGGACAGTGGGAGTACTACAACACTGTGCAGGGACTTACAAAGGGAGAGACTGCCACATGTAGCAGGTCTCTCTGGAAGATAGCTGTGTGCTTAAATCTTCTTTACCTTGCTCCAGGAGATCTCCAGAGAGTAAGTCAAGGAGACTGGTGGAAAAGGGGCCAGGTGGGCTAGCATTTCCTGCCATGGTAGTGGTCTACAGGGGAGATGAAGGTACTCCAGGATGCAGTTCACAACACATTGTGCTTCTTTGCAAAGGGACTGAGAGATCCTAACCTGTAAGGGGCTGTTGCTGATCTAACAGAGACTGTTGGCTACTAAAAAAAAAAAATCAAGTGGAGCTGTATGTAGGGAGGAAATAGCCCCTGGTTTTGTTATTATCAAGTTGGGCATCCCACAATTCTTATCCCCTTCAAAATTATTAACCCCCCCCCCAATAAAACATAAAAACAAAGCTCAAGGTCTGTTCACTGTGTCTGGATGAAAGTTGAAGCTGTGGTGTGCCTGGCTGTGCAGCAGTGGGGAACCCTGTCATTTGTAACCCCTACAGGGGTAGTTCTACGTATTTACCAGCCTCTTCTTTTCTCCAATGAACACAGTGAGCGATCCATAACGATCCATTCATCACTGAAGCAAACTGTTTACTATGCTTCAGTTTGTGAATGAACAAGAAGCTGCTCGGGACAGAGCACTTCACATTCATTCACTGTGCGGTACAGCTGAGGCTGCAGAGAAAGAGACTGATAAATCTGTCCTCAGTCCCTTTCTCTGTCTCAAATGGGAGACATCAGGGGCCATTTAGACCCCAGATTGCAAGGAGCAGATCTATTTAATTGAATGGGTCTTGATCAATGAGGGTATAATTTCTGCCATGGCTGTGAAGCAGAGCATCGCGTCCATGGCATTATAGTGAAAATATAATTTGATATCTTTGGAGGGGAATGAGCCCTGTCGGGTAGGCTGTACAGGGCCCTGTGATTTCTAACAGTAGCCCTGTTATCAGGAGCAGGCTGGGTGTTTTGGGTTCTTGCAGCCGACCCCCTACTAGATTTGAACTCCTAAAGAGATTATCTGTAGTCTGACGCCTCCTGAGATATCTGTGGCAGATATCCAAAGAAACTGCTGAAGCAGAGAAAACCCCCCTCTCGTCTATGCGAGAATGGTGGCAGGCGGTGGGTAGAAATAGGCTGAACACCCCACAGGGGAAAAGTTCTGACCCGAACCAACCCCATTGAAGTCAATGGAAGCCGAACAGGAAAAATTGAAAGTGCCCATTTTGAAGGCTTATATGCAAGTAATTGGCCATAAAAGGGGTATGGGAGTCCGGGTACTACCCTGGGGGACATGTATTAATGCAAAATAAAAAAAACATCATTTTTTTCAGGAGCAGTGATTTTATTGATGTTTAAAGTGCAACAATATAAATAAAAAATTCCTTTAACCACTTGAGATCCGCGCTATAGCCAAATGACGGCTACAGCGCGGATCTCCTTTGCCGGGACTACGTCTATTGACGTCGTCCCGTGCACGAGCGGCCTGCGCGCCCCCTGAGGGGCGCGCGCGGCGCGCTCTGTGATCGGCGAGTCCATGAGACTCGCCTGATCACCGATCCGTGCAAGGGGTCGATCCCGACCCCTTATCACGTGATCAGCTGTCAGCCAATGACAGCTGATCATGTGATATAACGGAGCCGGTAATCGGCTATTATTCCTCCTCGCGCTGACAGCGTGAGGAGAGGAAAAAAAAGCCGATCACCGGCGGCCGTGATCGGGACATCAGTCCCGATCACGGCCAGCCCTGCTAGTGCCCACCTGCCCCCTGCCAGTGCCCACCTGCCCCCTGCAGTGCCAAATGTTTTAAAAGTAAGTGCCCCCCATCAGTGCCACCCAGCAGTGCCCACAGTGCCACCCAGCAGTGCCCACAGTGCCACCCAGCAGTGCCCACAGTGCCACCCGCAGTGCCACCCAGCAGTGCCCACAATCTGCCTCAAAGGTGCTGCACCCCAGTGCCACTTATCCGTGCCCATCAGTGTCATCTACCAGTGCCCAGCAGTGCCGCCCATCAGTGCCCAGCAGTGCCACCTATCAGAGCCACCTATCAGTGCCACCTATCAGTGCCCATCAGTCCCATCTATCAGTGGTACCTATCAGTGCCCATCTGTGCCACCCATCCGTGCCACCCATCCGTGCCACCCATCCGTGCCACCCATCTGTGCCCATCTTTGCCCATCAGTGCCGCCTTATCTGTGCCCATCGGTGTCGCCTTATCTGTGCCTATTAGTGCCGCCTTAACTATGCCTATCAGTGCCCACCAGTGAAGCCTATCAGTGCCCACCAATGCAGCCCATCAGTGCCCACCAGTGCACTTCAATGAAGGAGAAAAATGACCCGTTTGCAAAATTTTATAACAAACTATTAAACATGATTTTTTTTTTTTTGCATCTTTTTTTGTTTGTTTAGCAAAAAATAAAACTCCGAGCTGTAACTAAATACCACCAAAAGAAAGCTCTATTTGTGGGAAAAAAATTATAAAAATTTCATTTGGGTACAGTGTTGTATGCCCGTGCAATTGTCATTCAAAGTGCATCAGCGCTGAAAGCTGAAAATTGGTCTGGGACTGAGGGGGGTTTAAGTGCCCAGTAAGCAAGTGGTTAAATATAGTGCCTGTGGGGTCCCCTCAGTCTGCATGAAAAGTGGCGCATCTGTAGCATGCATAGAACATGCTGCAGCAAAAATAACTTTTTTTTGTTAACTATTTTTTTCACCGGTAAATGTTTTTTTTTATTCAGCTGTCAGCGGGGAGGCCCACTGACAGCTGATAACTCCTCTGTTATTAAGGATGCAGTGGCCGGCTTCCCTGCTCCAGAAAAAACAGCTTTTACTGTGCCCTGTGCATTGCAGTGCATTGTAGGGTGTTTGGAGAGGCGAACTGCAGTAAAAACACAATTTAGTTTGTTGAAAGAGATTGAAATGAATATCACAAACAGCTAAAAGTGAACATACATTCTCTCTATACAATCCAAAAAATAAGAAAAGGATCTATCATTATATTTTTTACATGTTGATAGGTGCTTTATAACCTTAGCTATGAGGTGTGACCTACACTCCTCCCCCCTCCTGCCATGACCAATCTGACAAGTGCTAGGAAGAAGATGGATCATCATGGCACCATGGCTAGTATGGTGTCAGGATGATTGAAATGCATTATTTATATTATTGCATTGTAATATAAAATGAAATAGTTCAACTCACCATAATGCAGAATCAGTGGGAGCCTTGAGTGTGTCATTTGCCACGTCCCCTGCCACAAGTTGCAGATTGTCACTTGCCTGCCACCAGATGCTGATTGGCACTTGCCATGTCACCTGCCACCAGATGCAGATTGTCACTTACCACGTCACCTGCCACCAGATCGGGGGCGTAACTAGAACCTTCAGGGCCTCGGTGCAAGAAACCATGATGGACCCATTGTATGGGGACCCAGGTACTGCCCTAGGCGATATGTATCAATGCAAAAAGAAAAAAGACAGTTTTTTTTCAGGAGCAGTGATTTTAATAATGTTTAAAGTGAAACAATAAAAATGAAATATTCCTTTAAATATCATGCTTGGGGGTCCCCTTAGTCTGCCTGTATAGTAGCGCATCTGTTTGATGTGTAGAACAGTGGCAAAACAAAATGACATTTCTAAAGGAAAAAATGTAATTTAAACTTGCTCGTGGATGTAATGTATTGCCAGCTATCGGCAATATAGATGAAAAATAAGGGATAAAATTGGCCCTCCCTATTCCATACCAGGCCCTTTGGGCATCCAGCCTGGAGGACAGGATGGGGGGGGAGCGAGCGAGGGCTCCTGCCGACTGCCGTCTTTTCTGTTTGACAGTACTTATATAGACAAGGACGGGGCCACCCATTGACGGAAACCGACTAACCCCCCCACATAACGTCAGAAGGGGGCAGGGTCACTCGGTTATGTCACCGGGTGGCCCCGCCCTTGCTTACATTACATATGTCACAGTCAACAGACAGCAGTCGCCGGGAGGCCTAATATGGAGGCAGAGCTTTTTTTGCGTTTGATGGCACAATAAAGGAATTGTCAAAAACTGTCTATTGTGTTTTTTACTTTTCAACACTTTTTTTGGTGAATGGGTAGGGAGGGGTACAATGTGCCTGATAGACATTCACATAGGTAGGGGCCCCCTTGTTAAATTAAGCCTCCCACCTGCAGACCCCGACAACTAATGGCCAGGGTTGTTGGGAAGAGGTCCTTGTCCCCATCAACATGGGGACAAGGTGCTTTGGGGTGACCCTTTGGGGGCACCCTCCCTATGTTGAGGGCGAGACCCCCACGCTGTTTTTTTTTTATTTTGACGTGGAGTTCCCTTTTAAAATCTAAGCCAGAACCAAAGGGCCAAGTATAAATTTTGGGGGTGGGGGGGGCCATGCCATTTTTTTTTTCTTAATTCTGTCATAGGGTTCCCCTTAACCACTTTGGTGCATTGTATTATATACTCTGCATTGACTGCACTGTATATATAGTCTACACTGAATGCACTGTATGTATATATATACATATATATATATATATATATATATATATATATATATATATATATATATATATACACTAAACTGCCAGCACGCCACTAACTAACCTTTGGCCAATCATGGCTCTCCCAGTAGATCGCACTGTAATTGGCCAAAGCATGCAGGTCAGGTGCATGCTTTGGCTAATCAGCGGCCGTCATTGCACCGCAATCTTGAGGGGAGTTGCACCCTGAAAGTTTTTTACCTTTAGCCTTTACTTCCACTTTAAATACTCTTTCTGTTTCCACTTTCTCACCTAGAAGTATGACATTGCGGGGTCATGCCTGTACCCTCGCTGCTATTTCTGGGTAGGGGGCTGCCTGGATTTCCAGGAATTGAAGGGAGCTGGCTTCAACTGCCCTTATTAGAATAGTCACCGGCATATGAAGCGTGAGTGATCAAAACATGAGGGATAGAAGTAAAAACATTTAAATTGTAGACAGTGGCGGCTGGTGCTCCAAATTTTTTTTTTTTGGGGGGGGGCACAAACTCTATTTGTGTGATAAAAATGTAATTTGGGTACAGTGTTGCATGACCGCGCAATTGTCATTCAAAGTGTGACAGCGCTGAAAGTTGGAAATTGGCCTGAGCAGGAAGGGGGTGCAAGTGCCCGGTATTGAAACGGTTAAAAACCAAGTTGGCACAGCCACTTCCATATACTTCCATATATACTCCTCTATTGGGACCTGAAAACATCCAGAGGGCCCTGTGATAACATTTCTCTGGGGCCCATTTTGGGGGCGCTGTGCCTTTAAGGAAAAGATTACAATAAGAACTCCGCAACAATGTTGCCAAAAAACTTTCTCTGCGGGTCACGTGTCCCCTCTCTCCGGGTCATGTGAGTCACTTGTTGCAGCGATTAAGTCCGGACAGAGTGGGTGCGCCTCGCCTCATTTGCATGGCCGCCTCCTTCCTGCCCTCTCCCGTCCAATGGCAGCCCGTCATTTCCCCCGGGGCCGTCCTTTGATTGGCGGGCGGCGGTGCCAGTCTCCGCTCTGTTCTCTCCTCCGCTATAAGTGACGTTGAGCGGCTGTGTGCGAGCGCTTTGCTAGTAGGGATGGCACCGGAGCGCCTGTGTGTGCTGGAGAAGGGGCCCTCGGGCTACGGCTTCCACCTGCACAGCGAGAAGAACCGGCCCGGCCAGTATGTCAAGCTGGTGGAGCCCGGCTCGGCCGCCGAGAAAGCGGGTCTCAGAGCGGGGGACAAACTGATCCGGGTGTGCGGGGAGGATGTCCGAGAACTGGGGCACCAGCAGGTGGTCAGCAAGATCCGGGCGGCCACGGAGCAGCTCACCCTGGAGGTGCAGGGACCCGAGGAAGAGGGCGAGGAGACTTCCCAGGTATTCCAACCCAAGGGTCAGAGTCCAGCCCAAACTACTACTTCTGTTCTAGGTGGGGAGCCAGGTTCTGACCACCGTGGACCAGGTTCTGACCACCGTGGGCCAGGTTCTGACCACCGTGGGCCAGGTTCTGTCCACCGTGGGCCAGGTTCTGTCCACCGTGGGCCAGGTTCTGTCCACCGTGGGCCAGGTTCTGTCCACCGTGGGCCAGGTTCTGTCCACCGTGGGCCAGGTTCTGTCCACCGTGGGCCAGGTTCTGTCCACCGTGGGCCAGGTTCTGTCCACCGTGGGCCAGGTTCTGTCCACCGTGGGCCAGGTTCTGTCCACCGTGGGCCAGGTTCTGACCACCGTGGGCCAGGTTCTGACCACCGTGGGCCAGGTTCTGTCCACCGTGGGCCAGGTTCTGTCCACCGTGGGCCAGGTTCTGTCCACCGTGGGCCAGGTTCTGTCCACCGTGGGCCAGGTTCTGTCCACCGTGGGCCAGGTTCTGTCCACCGTGGGCCAGGTTCTGTCCACCGTGGGCCAGGTTCTGTCCACCGTGGGCCAGGTTCTGTCCACCGTGGGCCAGGTTCTGTCCACCGTGGGCCAGGTTCTGTCCACCGTGGGCCAGGTTCTGTCCACCGTGGGCCAGGTTCTGTCCACCGTGGGCCAGGTTCTGTCCACCGTGGGCCAGGTTCTGTCCACCGTGGGCCAGGTTCTGTCCACCGTGGGCCAGGTTCTGTCCACCGTGGGCCAGGTTCTGTCCACCGTGGGCCAGGTTCTGTCCACCGTGGGCCAGGTTCTGACCACCGTGGGCCAGGTTCTGACCACCGTGGGCCAGGTTCTGACCACCGTGGGCCAGGTTCTGACCACCGTGGGCCAGGTTCTGACCACCGTGGGCCAGGTTCTGACCACCGTGGGCCAGGTTCTGTCCACCCTTTTCCTGACCATTGCTTGAACCTGCATCCCTGATCTTAGGCATATGCATGGGCAAACCAGCATTTGCTGCCATGGCAGATGTTGCATGACAGATTGCAGACCGGACACGAGGCCCCCTTGTTATGACGTCACAGTAGGTGTAGTTGGGAACCCCACTGCTGGAGTCCCCCAGAGAAGGGTGATGGGTTGTTGACGTGAGGAGCCCACTGAAAATTAGACATGTCAGTTTGGGGTGGAGATAAATGCAGTGAATGGGGACGAGCAAAGTTTTCAGAAGTGATACAAAGTATCTGGTTATGTCAGGACTTCTGTCTTGTGAAGGTGCTTCAAACAGGGATGTGAGACTAAGATTTGAGGATCTGTGTTGTCTATTTTAGGAGTTGCAGAAGTCAGCGTGTGTTTCCATAGACAAGTGGACATGGTTTTATGTTATTGGATGGCAGCCCTGTCTTCTGGGAATTGGGTGGCACTGCTGTGATTCTCAGCTGATTCCCGGATCTGATCCCCGGCTTTGATCCTTTGTATTCTAGATCAGCTGTTCTCAACTGGTGTTCCTTCAGAAATGAGCAATCCTCCCACTAACCCCTCCCAATGTAAGACCTGCTTCACACTGACCCCCCCCCCCCCCCAACTCAAAGTAAGGGTCACTTCCCCACTACCACCATGTGGAGTGGTAGTGTGCCATGTGGACCCCCCACCACCTTGTGAAGGGCATTCTTCCCACTGACCACCAATGTTACATAGGGGTGTTGAAAATATTTGTGTAATCGCTGCATCGCGATTCAGCCTTAACCGATTCTGCATCTAAGCAGAGAACAGCTGAATCGCGATTTGCATCAATTACGTCATGGTCCCCTGTCAGTTGTCCTCTCCATGCCTAAATGTGTGTGTGATCAGAGCAGGGGATCTCCCGCTGTGATACTGACCTTGGATCTAAAATGCCCAGTGGCCACTGTAACAAAGTCCAATGCCAGTGTGTATCGTAGTGGGGCTGCACTGATGGGCTGCACTGATGGGCTGCACTGATGGGCTGCACTGATGGGCTGCACTGATGGGCTGCACTGATGGGTTTTTGATGGAAAAACATGAACAGTAATCGCGATGCATCGTGAATTCGAATTGACAAGATAATCGCAATTGACCTCTAATGTAGAGGGCATTCTTCCCACTGACTACCCCAGTGTAAGTCGGTCTATCTTACCCCCCATGTGAGGGGCATTGTTCCCACTGATCACCAATGTAAGGGGCACTGTTCCTACTGAACCCACCCCTAATGTGGTGGGCTTTCTTCCTACTGAGCACCCCTATGTAAGGGTCATTCTAACTGCCCCCCCCCCCCCCCGTAAAGGACATTCTTCCCACTGTGCCTCCTAGCAATGTGAAGCACATGCTTCCCACTGATCACCAATGTAAGGTTCATTCTTCTAAATGGCCACTTGCCCCCCCATGTAAAGGACATTCTTCCCACTGCACCCCCCCTTCCAATGTAAGGGTCATTATTCTAACTGACCACCCCCCCATGTAAGGACATTCTTCCCACTGCCCCCCTTCCAATGGGAGGGGCATTCTTGTCACTGCCCACCATGCTATTTGGTGCCCTGTAGACTCTAATAAATGGGGTTCCTTGAGAAACAAATTCATGGGTTCCTCTGTGTTCAGTAGGTTGAGAGGGGCTGATGTAGACTTTTGGGAATGCACAGACCTGTGTCCCCTTAAGGGGTGTGTGGTTTTCTTTATTCCTGGAGTCGTAGTTCTTGATTGAATTCCTGTTCCACCTTGAACGCAGACCAATTGTCATCGACCTAAAACTGTGCAAACACTGATGGTACATTACAAATCACTCTAAAATTAGTTTAGTGATGTCATAGAAAATACTAGATTTCCTTAGAAAAATTGCATATTGGAAAACAAGAGCCTAGATCGCCCGGCTGACGTGGCCTCTTCTCACCTCTATTCCATGTGAGTATCAGGTGATAATCGCTCAGGTCTGCCTTTTATCAGCAGAATTTAGTGAGTAAATAAGGGTGTATCTTCCCAGCATGGACACGCGTAGGAATGGAATCCCCCCTCCCCACTTCATCAGAAGAAACATTTTGGCTTTAGCCCTAAAATCTGAGTTCTGAGCAGCAAATGTTTTTAAATACCTTCCGCTTGTATATTTCCACTTGTTGGGTGTATTTCTTCCAGATCTGTGCAGTAATCCAGTGTGAATCCTTACTTCCTGTAGTAGAGACCAGCCCCTGCTCTCTCTCCTTGTACAGGATGACTGGTCTTGTCTCCGCCCCCTCCTATAGTGGGTGGAGCCTGTTTGATCTCTCCCATGGCTCCACTTTATTTCCCTTTCTGTGCAGGGTGACTGGTGTTGCCACCCTCTTCTGTCATTTTTACAGACCGCCTGTAGTGGGTGGAGCTACTAGGTCCTTCCCACAGCCCTGCTGTCTGTGCAGGCATGTACAGCATAGTAATGATGTCGCTGCTTTTACAGGATAATACCTGAGTTTGCAAAAGAATAGAGGAACTGTGTGGGCATCACCATCTAAGTGTGGACTTTATTTAAATCAGAAGTGTAAAAAAAACAGTATGCACTTGCATGCTTGAAATGGGCACCTCACACAATCCTGTGGCATCTGCAGAGTTTGCCAGGGAAGCAGTCAAGCATTGCATGGTAGCATCTGGAAGTGGCTATATACCATGTACAGAGTCTGCCAGGGAAGTGGTTGAGTATTGCAGAGTAGTGCCTGGAAGCGACTATATACAGTATCTCACAAGTGAGTACACCCCTCAGATTTTTGTAACTATTTCATATCTTCATGTGACAACACTGAAGAAATGACACTTTGCTACAATGTAAAGTAGTGAGTGTATAGCTTGTATAACAGTGTAAATTTCCCGTCCCCTCATAATAACTCAACACACAGCCATTAATGTCTAAACTGCTGGCAACAAAAGTGAGTACACCCCTAAGTGAAAATGTCCCAAATTGGGCCCAAAGTGTCACTATTTTGTGACCACCATTTTCCAGCACTGCCTTAACACTCTTGGGCATGGAGGTCACCAGAGCTTCACAGGTTGTCACTGGAGTCCTCTTCCCCTCCTCCATGACGACATCACAGAGCTGGTGGATGTTGGAGACCTTGCGCTCCTCCACCTTCCGTTTGAGGATGCCCCACAGATGCTCAATAGGGTTTAGTTCTGGAGACATGCTTGGCCCATCCATCATCTTTGCCCTCAGCTTCTTTAACAAGGCAGTGGTTGTCTTGGCGGTGTTTGGGGTCGTTATGTTGGAATACTGCCCTGTGGCCCAGTCTCTGAAGGGAGGGGATCATGCTCTGCTTCAGTATGTCACAGTACATGTTGGTATTTATGGTCCCCCCAATGAACTGTAGCTCCCCAGTGTCACTCGCACTCATGCAGCCCCAGACCATGACACTCCCACCACCATGCTTAACTGTAGGCAAGACACACTTGTCTGTGTGCTCCTCACCTGGTTGCTGCCACACACGCTTCACACCATCTGAACCAAGTGCATTTCTTGGTCTCATCAGACTACAGGCCATGGTCCCAGTAATCATGTCCTTAGCCTGCTTGTCTTCAGCAAACTGTGGGCTTTCCTGTGCATCATCTTTAGAAGAGGATTCCTTCTGGGACGACAGCCATTCAGACAGATTTGATGCAGTGTGCGGCGTATGGTCTGAGCACTGACGGGCTGACCCCCCCCCACCCCTTCAATCTCTGCAGCAATGCTGGCAACACTCGTATGTCTATTTCCCAAAGACAACCTCTGGATATTTGACGCTGAGCACGTGCATTTAACTACTTTGGTTGACCATGGCGAGGCCTGTTCTGAGTGGAACCTGTCCTGTTAAACTGCTGTATGGTCTTGGCCACCGTGCTGCAGCTCAGTTTCAGGGTCTTGGCAATCTTCTTATAGCCTAGACCATCTTTATGTAGAGCAACAATTCTTTCTTTCAGAACCTGAGTTCTTTGCCATGAGGTGCCATGTTGAACTTCCAGTGACCAGTATGAGAGTAAGGACAATAACAAATTTAACACACCTGCTCCCCATTCACACCTGAGACCTTGTAACATTAACAAGTCACATGACACTGGGGAGGGAAAATGGGTTAATTTGGGCCCAATTTGGACATTTTCACTTAGGGGTGTACTCGCTTTTGTTGCCGGTGGTTTAGACATTAATGGCTGTGAGTTATTTTGAGGGGACAGCAAATTTTATACTGTTATACAAGCTGTACACTCACTACTTTACATTTGTAGCAAAGTGTCATTTCTTTAGTGTTTTCACATGAAAAGAAAATAAAATTGACAAAAAAATGTGAGGGCTGTACTTTTTGTGAGATGGTGTACCATGTAGAGTATTGCAGAGTAGCACCTGGAAGTGGCTGTATACCATGTACGGAGTTTGCCAGGGAAGTGTTGCCCGGCAATGCAGAGTCTTGCAGGAAGCAGCTGGGGGTGTGAACTCCAAGGGAGCTAGTGTGGAGCGCACTGCCAAAATGGAAGCACGATGACGTCCGACATATGGGTGTAGTGGTGGTATTTCGTCAGTCGTAGGTGTGGCTACGCGTTTCAAGGTTTTGGAACTCCCCCTTTTCTGAAGCTTCTTGAGCAGCCCTGAAAACGCATAGGTCCCTTAAATTTAATGTCAATGGCTTGGTATTTATAAGTTATATTATATAATCCCCAAAATTTGGCCTCTTGGGGATACTTGAGGCTCGAGGCTGGGAATCGCTTGCATACTGCTAGATGTGCTTGGTATGTGACCATGCTCGGGCCTATCCATTGGCTGCTTGTGCACCGAGAGTTGGGTTGTGGATGGTTTTTGTGGGGGTTTTTCAGCAATGAAGTGGTCACTTATTTTTTATTTTTTTGTCATTTTAGCTAATACTGAGATTTAGTATTACTAGGCAGCACGACCAGTTTGTAGTACTTCTTCTTTTTTTTTTTTGTTTTTTTTTTCCTCTAATGCAGTGTAACCTGCTCCTAGCATGTGACTGGACCATTCAGGAGTAGCAGCAGACTGATGGACTCATCCCTCTGATCTATTCTTCTCCAATCAGGTTGTTGGGCAATTTGTATACAGGGCACCTAATTGAACCCTTTCGTTGCCACATCTCCTTTCAGTCTGCTATACTGGGAATTAAAACAGACTGACCAAAAACTATATTTAAGTACTAGGAGTTTTGCTTAACATGAATCCTTTCTTTTTTCAACTATGGCAAAAGTACTGTATACAGTATCCTGCCTGTAGTGGGGGCTGGGTGCTGCACCCTCTGGGAAGGATGCACTGCTTCTTGTACAAGGGGCCTTCGCAGCCCCCCCCCCCCACTATCCACAAACAGGATAATCTGTGCACACTTGCACCAACTTTGCAAATAAGACTTGGCTAAAAATTTCCCACCGTTGCTGTCAACTGTTCCTCTTCTGATTTTTCTTTCCCAGCTTTGTGTTGAAATCGTTGGCACCGTCTTTGTCTGATTATGACGGTGCCAAATTCTATTCCTTAGACCTTTCTCTGTGCTCAGAGGTCATAGTCTACTGTGAAGCGATGTATGCTGGGACTTGTAGCTATCCAGCATTTGGATGGACATGGGTTGCAGAAGACTGTTCAAGATCAATACAAAAAACAAATCCAGCATTGGCACGTATTGTGCAGTGAGCACAGATTATGTTCATATACTACCATAGGGTAACCTATATGGGAACTGAAGTCTGATTGGCTGTTGCTGGTTCTGGCACAATGCCCTGCCTTGTTTGTTAATATGGTTTTAAACCCAAAAGCAAACTTTTATTATGATGCAGCTAGTTAATGTTTCTGTGAAGCCTGGGAGGGGTTCAGGGAGGCGGTACTGAAGCCTGGGGGTTTCGGGAGGCAGCAGTGAAGCTGGGGGGGGGGGGGGGGGGGGGTCAGGGAGGCAGCATTGAAGCCTGGGGGGGTTCAGGGAGGAAGCAGTGAAGCTGGGGGGGGGGGGGGTCAGGGAGGTGGCAGTGAAGCTGGGAGGTGGCATTGAAGCCTGGGGGGGTTCAGGGAGGAAGCAGTGAAGCTGGGGGGGGGGTCAGGGAGGCGGCAGTGAAGCTGGGAGGTGGCATTGAAGCCTGGGGGGGATTAAGTGAGGCAGCAGTGAATCTGGGGGGGGGGGGGTCAGGGAGGCGGCAGTGAAGCTGGGAGCGGCATTGAAGCCTGGGGGGGGGTTCAGGAAGGAGGCATTGAAGCCTTGGAGGGTTCATGGAGGTGGCAGTGAAGCCCGGGGGGGGGCTTCAGGGAGGTGGCAGAGAAACCTGGGGGGGGTTCAGGGAGGTGGTAGCGAAGCTGGGAGGCATTGAAGCCTGGGGGGGGTTCAGGGAGGTGGTAGCGAAGCTGGGAGGCATTGAAGCCTGGGGGGGGGTTCAGGGAGGTGGCATTGAAGCCTGGGGGGTTCAGGGAGGCAGCAGTGAAGCTGGGAGATGCAGTGAAGCCCGGGGGATTCATTCAGGGAGGTGGCAGTGAAGCCTGGGGGGGTTCAGGGAAGCGTCAGTCCGAGTAGGAGTCGGCAGCGTTGAAAGCTACAAATTGCAAGGGTTGGGGTATGACTCTTGCCATATGGTTTACTAAGGAATGTTTATTTTCTTTAAAGATGCAGGTGTAATACTAATTTAAAGCAGACCTACACCCCCACCCACTATCATTGCACTCTGGCGCCTCTTTTCTCACAGTTGGACTTTACTTTTTTTTTTTTTTTTCCTTGTTCTCGGTGTACTCTGGATTTTTGCTAGGCACCCGTAGCCTCTTGGGATATTGATACCATGCATCTCAGGAGGCTTTGGGGTACTATATAGTGCATGTACATCATTGGAGGGGGGGCTGGCCGTCTCTTCCTGATCAGAGGCGACCAATGTGCACATGCACGGTTTTATTTTTCTTTGCACAAACTAGCCACTTAAAAAAAAAAAAAAAAAAAATAAAATAAAAAAAACTCGTGCTATGGGAAGCCGTGTGCGTGACATTTAGCTTTCCAGGTGGATAACCATTTTTTTTTATTTTTTTTAGTAAGCTGCATTTAATGACTTTGCCTCCTTTAATAACGGCCGGCTTCCTATCTGCTGCAGTTAGCAGCTGTATTGCTTTGCACGCCGTTTTAATAAATGTGTATTTGCTAGGCCATAAAGCATGTTTAATGGTTCTGACTTTACCACCGAACAGACCACACTTCCTGCGTGAAAGCTTTCTGCAACGTCATGTGAAATGTTCTGCTATCTGAAATTCAATAGACCTTTTATGGTATCCGGTATTGATGGGTTTCTCATTTTGTCTTATTTGACAGGTCGACGTTAAAGCGCCGGCAGCATTCGCCAATGACCAGGTATGTGAGCGATCGTCATTGCTGTGTTGATGTAGACCTGACCTCTCTGTATCTTATGCTTTTGAAGCGTAATTATTTTTTATGGTGTAATGGAAGAATGACTCAAGAACAGTAAATACAGTATTACATGAGAAGTGAAGGCCGTCACTCCAATACAGCCTGTTAGTTGTGTCACGGGATTAAAAATGATGACCCATCTGCTGTGAAGAGATCATGTCAAATTTTAAAGAGGACCTGTCCCAGGCATATATGAATGTAGGGCTCGATTACTATTTTCGTAATAGATTAATCGGCCAGTAACATAATAGTGTAAAACAAAAAATTGTGTGTGTGTATATATGTCTAAAATGAGCCCTTTATGGTACAAAAAGAAAAGTGTGTGTGTGTGTCTGTGTGTGTGTGTCTGTGTGTGTGTGTCTGTGTGTGTGTGTCTGTGTGTGTGTGTCTGTGTGTGTGTGTCTGTGTGTGTGTGTCTGTGTGTGTGTGTCTGTGTGTGTGTGTCTGTGTGTGTGTGTCTGTGTGTGTGTCTGTGTGTGTGTGTCTGTGTGTGTGTGTCTGTGTGTGTGTGTCTGTGTGTGTGTGTCTGTGTGTGTGTGTCTGTGTGTGTGTGTCTGTGTGTGTGTGTCTGTGTGTGTGTGTCTGTGTGTGTGTCTGTGTGTGTGTGTGTCTGTGTGTGTGTGTCTGTGTGTGTGTGTCTGTGTGTGTGTCTGTGTGTGTGTCTGTGTGTGTGTGTGTGTGTGTGTGTGTGTCTGTGTGTGTGTGTGTGTGTCTGTGTGTCTGTGTGTGTGTGTGTGTGTGTGTCTGTGTGTGTGTGTGTGTCTATTTTGCTAAATGTCTTAGACCTGGTTCACATCCTTTTTTTATTTTTTTGCAGAAATGCACTACAGTACATTTACATGGTTTCCTATGGAACACATTCACATCAAGGCTTTTTTCAGCCACTGTGTATTTGTAAAGGTTCAGGGACTTTTCTTTTTAATGCAAAACAGTGCTTTTTTTTTGGTTCAACACACTTCAGCAGAGAAGCTGCAGAAAAGCATGCATTATTTTTGCTTTTTCTAAACTGCCCAACAAATTGCCCAAAAAAAAAGCAAAACTCAAATCATGGCAAAAAATGCGTAGGTGTAAACTGAGCCTAACATTATACAGGATTTCTAAAACGAAAAGGACCTAAGAGTCCAGATGTACGGCATCCCTCCCCATATGCATTTTATATTGCAATATCGTGCAACTGCGATCCAAGTGTTTGTCTCATTTCCTCAATGGGCGAGTTTGACAGATGGGTTTTTACACATCGCTGCTAATTGCCCCATGGTATAATCTAAAATCATTTGCTTGCTGAAGTGGATTATGGACTTTTAACAGTGCTAAAAGTTAATTATTTTACCAGCTGGTATTAATGTGTAGGTGAAATGTGCTTGGGAAGCTGCTTAAAGCATTTAACCCCCCCCCCCCCACCCCCCTTCAAAAAACCCAGATCCTGTTCCCTTAAAGCATGTTATACAGTGCTTGTGCTGTCATTTGGCCCCCTGTATAACCTGTAATACTTCTGATCCTGCCTATAAACCCCCCCTGTAAACTGACCAGTGTATCATGGCTGCTGAGCCCTGACACCATGGTCAGTTTTTATGTGCTTTTCTCTTCTCTCCACACCCCCCACCTGCTCATGTCAGTGCCCGCTCCCACTGCTTTCATATTTATAAATGCTCCCATCCCCTCTGTAATATCATTAAGTTCCCCTGTGCATGTGTTGTATAATATGCTTATCTGTACTGATAACACATTGGCTGCCTGCAATCACGTGACCCCCCTCGGCCCTCTCTCCTCTCCAGCTGACGTCAGCAGCAGTGCTCGGCCCTAATCACTGGAACTGTTCTCCGGAGAGAGGAGGCACCTGAGTGCAGGAAGATGCTGTGTTATCGGTACAGATAAGCATATTTGTATAACGCAGGCACAGGGGGAAATTATTATATTAGACGTGATGGGAGCGTTTTATAGAGGTGGCTTGGCGACCAGTTTTAAGGCTTAATGTACACAGGACGTTTCTTACAACCTCCCGTGAACGATTTACCGTATATACTCGAGTATAGGCCGACCCGAATATAAGCCGAGGCCCCCAATTTACCCCCAAAAAACTGGCAAACTTATTGACTCGTGTATAAGCCGAGGGTGAGACATGCCTGTCCATCCCTGTGTGTGTGTCCGTCCATCCCTGTGTGTCCGTCCATCCCTGTGTGTCCGTCCATCCCTGTGTGTCCGTCCATCCCTGTGTGTCCGTCCATCCCTGTGTGTCCGTCCATCCCTGTGTGTGTGTGTGTCCATCCATCCATCCATCCCTGTGTGTGTGTGTGTCCATCCATCCATCCCTGTGTGTGTGTGTGTGTGTGTCCATCCATCCATCCCTGTGTGTGTGTGTGTGTGTGTCCATCCATCCATCCCTGTGTGTGTGTGTGTGTGTCCATCCATCCCTGTGTGTGTGTGTGTGTGTGTCCATCCATCCATCCCTGTGTGTGTGTGTGTGTGTGTCCATCCATCCATCCCTGTGTGTGTGTGTCCATCCATCCATCCATCCCTGTGTGTGTGTGTCCATCCATCCATCCATCCCTGTGTGTGTGTGTCCATCCATCCATCCATCCCTGTGTGTGTGTGTCCATCCATCCATCCCTGTGTGTGTGTGTCCATCCATCCATCCCTGTGTGTGTGTGTCCATCCATCCATCCATCCCTGTGTGTGTGTGTCTCCATCCATCCATCCCTGTGTGTGTGTGTCTCCATCCATCCATCCCTGTGTGTGTGTGTCTCCATCCATCCATCCCTGTGTGTGTGTGTCTCCATCCATCCATCCCTGTGTGTGTGTGTCCAGCCTACCTGTGTCCCGAGCCTCCGTCCCGTGCCTTGCCTCCGTCCCGTGCCGTGCCTTGCCTCCTTGCCTCCGTCCCGCGCCGTGCCTTGCCTCCGTCCCGTGCCGTGCCTTGCCTCCTTGCCTCCGTCCCGCGCCGTGCCTTGCCTCCGTCCCGTGTCGTGCCTTGCCTCCGTCCCGTCCCGTGCCGTGCCTTGCCTTGCCTTGCCTTGCCTCCGTCCCGTGCCTTGCCAGGATCGCCGCTCTTCGTCGGCGCCTCGGCGGCCATTCTAAAATTCAAAAGCCGCGCCTCCGCCTTCGCCTGTGATAGGCGGAACACTGAATTTCCCAGCAGCCTGTGTTCTGCCTATCACGGACATCGTCTCATCCTCGTCCGTAGTACGAGGATGAGCGGATGTCCGTGATAGGCGGAACAGTGACTGCTTTTGAATTTTAGAATGTCCGCTGTCTGTCTGCTCGACACGCTGATCGAGCAGGCAGACAGCAATGACTCGAGTATAAGCCGAGGGGGGCACTTTCAGCCTCAAAAAAGAGGCTGAAAATCTCGGCTTATACTCGAGTATATACGGTAACTTGACAGATAGTAACCCACGTTAAAAACATTTGTTTTTCGGTGTTTACATGTCGTGTTTAGTGGCGTTTTGCCACATTTGCGTTTAGAAGAAAACGTGTGTTTTGTTTTTTGTTTTTTTTTGGTTTCATTTTTGCCCATTTTGAAAACTCCTGTAAACGAAATGCGGCTAAACACAAGTTGTTTGGCGCTTGAAACGTGTCTGAACTAATTATTTTTTTGTTTGCTTTCCAAAAAAATGCATCTAAACTCAACTGCCTAGAAACAACTGTAATTGACCCGGTGTACATTTACTAAGATACCACAGAGGCGGGTTCAAGGGCAGTTGGGGAAAAAAAATGCCCAACTGCTCCTAAACGTCATTTTAGCAGCAGCAGTGTATGAGGCCTAAAGCTGAAAGTTTGATTAAAATGGGGGGGGGCCCTCATGTTTAAGGCCAATTTCACTCTGCAGGCGCTAAAGTGCTAAAAATAGCGCCTGCAAAATGCCCTGAAAGAGCCGCTCCATTCTCTCCAATATGAACCCCCCCTCCCCGAGGGCTTTCACACTGGAGCGGTGCGCTTGCAGGATGGTCAAAGTCCTGCAAGGCACATCTTTGGAGTAGGAGTGGTGTATTTACCGCTCCTAAAGCACCCCTTCCCATTGAAAACGATGGGGCAGAGCTACAAAGAGGCGGTTTTAACCTTTTCGGCCGCTAGTGGGGGTTAAAACTGCCGAATAGCTCTGCTAAAATTACGGTAAAGCGCCAGTGCCTGAAAAGCGTCAGTGCAAAAGTAGCCTTATAGTAAAGTCAGGGGAGATCCCCTGATGGTCCTCCCCTTTAGAAGATCTTCCTTCACCTTGTTTCAGTGGCAACTGTAACATTCTGGGATTCCCTGTTACTTTTTGTCCATGTGGTCACCAGGACAAAGGGCCAATCTCCTCAGCAGGGGCAGACCACAGTAAACGCCTAATGGGTTTTAACCCTTCACTATCCTAATAAACACCCCCCCCCCCCCCCCCCCCAAAGAGCCTTTGGCATGGTGCTTCTAGTTGAGCAGATGTACCGGTGGAGGGGGGCGCCTGCTGCACACAGGGGGTGTATTTATTTATTTTCTTCCCTATCTTCATACATGGAATGTGTGTGAAGAAACCTTCAGCCTTCTGAACCACTGTTCAACTTACAGTTGCACTACCTGCCTGGAGTTTGCATGTTCTCCCTGTGCCTGCGTGGGTTTCCTCCCACACTCCGAAGACGTGCAGGTAGGTTAACTGGCTTCTGTCTAAATTGACCCTACTATATGAATGTGAGTTGGGGACCTTGAGGGTAGGGACCGATATGAATGTATATGTAAATTTACGGCGATATATAAGTACAATATTTTGCACTAAGGAACGTGTGTGTGTGTGTGTCGGACTTTTTATTGGGTAAAATTTTTTTTAAAATACAGCCACCTATCAGAATTTTTCTTTGGAGTCCTAAACAAACCCCACAGATGTAAACTGAGAAGAGGGACTATGTATGCAAAGAGCATGATCTCTGTGCAAAGTGCCATGAGTACCAAGTTTGCATATTGTCAAATCTGATGTTCTATTAGATATTCATTGTAAATGAGCGGTCTTTGTATTAAGTTTTTTTTTTTTTTTTGTTTTTTGCTTAACACGCTCTACCCTCCTGTCAACCTGTCCGCTTCCTCCTTGTTGCTGCCAAATGGCTAATAAACTTTAACCCCCCCTTCCCCCCCCCCCCTTCCTCCATCTTCCTGTTTGTACTGACCAGACTTTGTTAATAGTTAAAGACAAAATCTGGCCATGAGCAAGTCTTTTTTATTTTTAAAAGTGTTTTTTTGCTTTGCACATCTAGAGGGACATTTTTGCTCATTCTTCTTTTCAAAATAGCTCAAGTTCTGCCAGATTGGATGGAGAGCGTCTGTGAACAGCAATTTTTCAAGTCTTGCCACAGATTCTCAATTGGCTTTAGGTCTGGACTTTGACTGGGTCATTCTAACACATGGATATGCTTTGATCTAAAACATTCCATTGTAGGTCTGGCTGTATGTTTAGAGTCGTTGTCCTGCTGGAAGGTGAACCTCCGCCCCAGTCTTAAGCGATTTGCAGACTCCAACAGGCTTTCTTATAAGATTGCCCAGTATTTGGCTCCATTCATCTTCCCATCAACTCTGACCAGCTTCCCTGCCCCTGCTGAAGAAAACCATCCCCACCACATGATACTGCCACCACCATGTTTCACAGATGGGTTTGTTCAAGGTGATGTACAGTGTTTTCTGCTACAGTTTTGCTTTTATGCCAAAATTCAATTTTGATCTCCTCTGACCAGAGCACCTTCTTTCACATGGCTTCTCGCAAATGGGACTTATGGTTTTCTTTCAACAATGTCTTCTTGCCACTCTTAAAGGCCAGATTTGTGGAGAGCACGACTAATAGTTGTCCTGTGGACAGATTCTTCCACCTGAGCTGTGGCTGCTTCTCTGAATGCTCTCCTTGCCCGGCCTGTCGGTTTAGGTGGACAGCCATGTCTTGGTAGGTTTGCCATTGTGCTATAGCCACTTTTTTCTTTTTTCCATTTTCCGATGGATTGAACAGCGCTCTGTGAGATGTTCAAAGCTTGGAATTTAATAACCTAACCCTGCTTTAAACTTCCACTTTTATCCCTGACCTGTCTGTTCCTTGTCCTTCATGATGCTGTTTGTTATCCAACAAACCTAAGGGCTTCACAGAACAGCTGTATTTGTACTGAGATTGAATTGCACACAGGTGGACTCTATTTACTAATGAGGGGACTTCTGAAGGCAATTGTTTCCACTAGATTTTAGTTAGGGGTATCAGAGTAAAGGGGCTGAATATAAATGGGGGGGCCCCCCCCCACACTTTTTACATTTGTAAAAAAAAATTGAAAAGCATTTTCCTTTTGCTTCACAATTATGTGCCACTTTGTGTTGGTCTAAACTAAAATCCCAATAAAAAATACATTTACATTTTTTTAAATTTTTTAAGTTTGAAAAATGTCAAGGGGTATGAAAACTTTTTCATGGCACTGTATATATTTTTATACACTGTGGTGTAATTTGATTTTGTGCTGCCCTAGGCAGAAAAATGTTGGGTGACCCACCCCCTACTTGTTTAATGGATGTGACTCCCTCAAATTGAAGGACTAAAAGTCCCAAAATGAACCCCTGAGATCTCATGGGGGGGGGGACCCCCTAGCCCTGCCTGCAGTCCCTCCTATGTCTCCCTGTCGGTAGGTGTGTGGTACCCATGCCTCCCACCCATCCTCCTCTGGGCCTGTCTCCCTGATGTCACAGCTGGGAGTAGAGAGGAGGTTGGAAAAGGGGTGCAGGCCCTGGGAAGCCTTATGGATACTGTGCCTGCTAAGGTCAGGGTGAAGGTCTTCTCACTCCTGGGCTCTCAGTTCAAGCCAGCCTCCAGGGACACCCGCCGTGTGAAGAAGCAGTTGCTGTTGGCAGTGGATTGGTGAATTTAACTCCGCTGCCCTATACCCCACTGCTACCAGACTGGCGAGACTCAACTTGGCAGCTGCTTTGGGCCCCGCGAGCACTAGGCGTGGAGGAGGAAGTTAAATCCTCCAATGCTTTGCATTATGGGCAGGGCCGGGGAGTTGTGTCCATGTTGCTAGAGGCCAGGTGGCTCTAGCAACCAGTGGACAGTGTCTTAAGCGGAGCTGGGGGGGGTGGCTTTTTCCCACCCCACAAAAAAAAATCCCTAGGCCAAGAGACCGCACAATAGGGTTTTTATGCATGCAACAAGATGGCACCTTGGTAGGGGAGGGCACAGACCTACCCTGAGCCCCAATAATCATTTGGCAGGGCAGGCTCAACAAAAAAGGTTTCTGTAGTTTCACGATAAAAAAAGCAATGAAGTGCTTGGAAAATGTGTTCTATTTAGAGGTCTTGATGGTTTTCCCATTAGAAGCTTTGGAAACTATTTTTTGTTAGGCGGTGGCATAGTGACCTGATAAACAGTGACGTATATTGGCATTTTTGAGACTTTGCTGTAGATATGTGGCCGGCTTAAATATGAAGTGCATAGCAGTGTGGTTCTTCACCTAGCACAAGCGATGAAATATTATTATTCCAGGTATAGTAAACTGTTTACTATGCTTCTTTTTGCTGCTGGGTTCACTGTTGGCAGCAAAAGTAAGAAGCCTTGTGTTAGGCTGGCCATACAGGGTTCAAACTGTTAATGGGTAGGTTTGAATGTACCAAGTTGATCGCTCAACTTTGGTACAAGCAGTCTCCTGGATTCTCTTGTGATTATCGCTAGTGGCTGCTAACCATAGTCTTCTCCTGGCAGGGAAGGCTTTCCCTGCCCCCGCCTTGAGAAGGCCATTGCTGATTCCCCTTTCAGCCCTGTCTGCATTAATTGGGGAATTGTGCAAATTTTCTTTCCTGCAACCTGAGGTTGCAGGAAAGATTTGCATTGTGTATGGCCAGTCTTAATATGTTTTGCTGGGGAGGGGAGCATTAGGCCTCATGCACACTGGCCATTTAGCACATGTGCAAGAGGCTCCAGGGTTTAGCTGCAGGGGTGCACCATCCAGCCCCGCTGCCAACTTCTGAGACGCTGCTGTGGCTGGGTAGCGCACCCAGCAGTACTTATGTTTTAGGGCACTGAGCACCCAGGGACAAATGCTTGATTTCTGGGTAATCACCCCCAAGGTGCATACTGCCCTAAATAGAAGTACTGCTAGGTGCACTGTCCAGCCACAGCAGCTGCTTGACATGCTGCTGGTAGCAGAACTGGATGGCACACCTGTGCCCTCTGTCCACAACTAAATACCAGAACCTGGGGCTAAGGGGTTGATTAAAGGCATATAGACTGTGCAGTTTCTCCAGAGCTTGGTAAATAAGGGGAAGCTCTGCTGACTTCCATCATCCAATCATGTGCAAGCAAAAATGCTTTTTTTTTTTCCCCCCCCCTTGCACATGATTGGGTATTCTTTGCAAAGTGAAGCTTTACCTCATTTGCTAAGCTACTGCAGTCTTTGCCTCTAGTAAATCAACCCCCTAAATGCAAAATGTTCATGAGGCCTTAAAGATTACCTCCACTTTTGTTGGGGGGGCGGCACGCGGCGGCATTCCCCTCTGGGTGATCTGTGTACATTGCAAGGATTTTAACCACTTCAATACCTTAGGGCGTCATGACGTCCTTGGCTTTGTGTGGGGTTTTCTGATGCCTGCAGCTACAGGCATCATTCAAACATTCTTTCCAGCCGGTGATTGATGAATGATCATAGTGGCAGTTCTGCCACTTGATCGTTCTAGGCGACGGGAGGGGACATCCAGTCCATCACCCCCAACCCCCCCCTGCCCGCCACATCCGGTGCTTCTCCTGGCTGTCCTGTGCCATCGGAGACCCGGAGAAAGAATCGGCTGCCGACGATGGAGACCAGTCATCTCTGACCGTCGGAGGTCCAGGAGTAGTGTTCTGTCACGCCCGGGTTCCCGGATGTAAACAAAGCTGTGATCATGGCATGACATTTTTTTTAAATAAATTAATTTTTTTTCTCAATCTCATGCTTTCCAGCCTGGAGGAGAGATGTGGGGTCTTATTGACCCCATATCTCTCCATAAAGAGGACCTGTCACAATAGATTCCTATTACAAGGGATGTTTACATTCCTTGTAATTGGAATAAGTGATTAAACACTTAAACACCTTCCTGCCCAGACCAATTTTGAGCTTTCAGCGCTGTCGCACTTTGAATGACAATTGCGCGGTCATGCTACACTGTACCCAAACTAAATTTTTATCATTTTGTTCCCACAAATAGAGCTTTCTTTTGGTGGTATTTGATCACCTCTGGGGTTTTTATTTTTTGCTAAACTTTGTAAATAAACTTTGTAAATAAGTATGTTTTCGCCTTCACTGATGAGGTGGCACTGATAGGCGGCACAAATTGGCATTGTTATACTGTACTAATGGATGCCAATCAGCTATGCCCATTGTGGGCACTGACTGGCATCCCTGGTGGTTTAGGGAGGATTACCTTGTGCTGGGCATCCCTGATGGTCTGGTGGCGTCCCTGGCGGTCCAGTGTGGGCATCCTCGGGGGGTGGGGGGGGGGGTCGGGGGCTGTGCTGATAATCGATCAGCACAGACCCCCCCCCCCTGTCAGAGGAGCAGCCGATCGGCTCTCCTCTACTCGCGTCTGATACTCATGAATGAGGAAAAGCCGTTCACCGGCTTTTCCTATTTACACTGTGATTGGACACGGCTGATCACGTGGTAAAGAGTCTCCGCCGGAGACTCTTTACCGAGATCGTAGTTGCGGGGTGTCAGATCACGTCATGACGTCCGGTCAGGATTTTGAAACCACTTTGCAGCCGTCATTTGCCTATAGGGTGGGCGGCAAGTGGTTAAAGTGAAAAAAAAAAATTGTAAAACTCCCCTGTAGCTCACGCTCAGATGCGAATGCACGCAAGTCCCACCCACATATGTAAACACCATTCAAACCACACATGTGCGTTAGAGTGAGAGCAACAATTCTAACGCTAGACCTCCTCTAACTCTAAACTGGTAACCTGTAAAAATTCTCAAAGCTTCGCCTATGGAGATTTAAGTACCGAAGTTTGGTGCCATTCCATGAGTGTGCGCAATTTTAAAGCGTGACATGTTAGAGATCTATTTAATTGCCGTAACATCTTTCACATTGTACAAAAAAATTGGACTAACTTTACTGTTTTAATTCATGAAGGTTTTTTCCAAAAAAAGCATTTGAAAAATGATTGCGCAAATACTGTGCAAGATAAAAAGTTGCAATGACCTCCATTTTATTCACTAGGGTGTCTGCTAAAAAACATATATAGTGTTTGGGGGTTCTGAGTAATTTTCTAACAAAAAATGATTTTTACATTTAGGAGAGGAGTGCCAGAATAGGCCCGGTGTGGAAGTGCTTAACAACTTTGCAAATTCCTACTATTTTTATTTTAATTGTTTTTGTTCTGAAGAAATGGCTGTGTGTATCCAATGTTCAGAGTGAGTGTGCATGAAGTAAGCCCCATAGGCATGCGCAGGGGGTGTGCCAGGTGTACCTGGGCACATGCTAATCTCTATGTGCAGTGCTGATTCCCCCTACTTACCCAGGCCCCCCGTGCTGCTGGCTTCCCTGCCTGCCATGCTGCTGCTGGGATGTCTTTGTAGGATTGAAGTGGCTATTAAATGTCATGCCCCTTCCTTTTCTAAATTAACACTGTTCATGAGAGGTATAGTAAACTGTTTACTATGCTTCAGTTTGTGAATGAACAGGAAGTCTTAGTACAGAGCACTTCCCATTCATTCACTGCCCCATGCATCTGAGGCTGCAGGGAAGGACATGTGTTTAAGCTTATGAGGTGCACACCATAATACAGTAAGCTTTGCACACCTATGGTGAGCATGGGGCAGTTCTATTTCAGATGCCCCTTGCATCCCTTAAAGTGGAACATCACCCTTTCAATTGGCAACGATTATTGTGAATCCTTATTCTGCTAGCAATAATAGATGGAGAGGAAGGTATATTGTCTCTACTTGAAGCAGAGCTCCACCCAAAAGGGAAGCTCTGCTTATTTGTATTGTTCCCACATTTGGGACATTTCGGGGGGGCAGGTAACCGTCTTTGACAGGTACCTCTCCCCCACCTCCTGCCTGGAGTCCTTGGTGAGGTCCCCCAGAAGTTCAGGGCCCCCCTGTCTGTTTCCCTTACAAGGGAGCGGGCTTGCAATGCACACAGGATTGCCAGAGAAAGGGGAAGGTTATATTTACAAGCTTTATTATAGTGAGGAAGCCTGGATTAGACCTGTACTTTAAGTGTATGGGTTAAAGATTAACCATTTGCCAACCACTGTATGTATATGCAGAGACCCTAGAGCAGTAATGGGGAACCTTGGCACCCCAGATGTTTGGGGAACTACATTTCCCATCATGCACTCTGGAGTGTAGTTGAGCATCATGGGGAAATTTAGTTCCAAAACATCTGCAGTGCCAAGGTTCACCATCTTCGTGACAATTGCAATATTTTATGACACACTATTTGGGCAGTGGACTTGCAAATTGGGGGGGGGGGGGGGGGGGGGGCACACGAAGGAGGCAAAAAAAATGCAGCCACCACAGCTAATCATTAGACATGGGTGACGTCAAATTTGTTCCGTCCAAAAAATAAATTCGAAATTCGTGTAGGAAATACAATTCGGATTCATACGAAATGCGAATTTTTGTTAGATTCATAAACTTTTAGTTAAAATAACGAAAGTTCGTTGTGATGAATTTATCATTATGAGGGGCTCCCACCATCCCTGTGCTGACTTCCTCATGTTTCTGTTAATTTGGATCCGGAATTCATAAATGAAAATTTTGTATGAAATTCGTAAGCATAGAAATTCCCATTGGGTTTCCCACCATCCCTGTGCTGAGTTCCCGGGTCTGAGTGTATACCCGCTGTGCCCATTATGAGGGTTTCCCACCATCCCTGTGGTGTGCTGACTTCCTCTGGTGAACAAATCACCAGTCATGTTTCTGTTAATTTGGATCCGAAATTAGTTAACAAAATTTCGTATTTTGTATGAAATTCGTTGGCGTAGAAATTCCCATAGGGTTCCCACCACCCCTGTGCTGACTTCCTGGGTTTTAACTTTTTTAGGTTCTTGACTTTTCGTTAATTACGTGTTTTTCGTTATTTGGATACGAAATTCGTAAACAAATTTTGTACGGAATTTTTTTTCATAAAAAACTCGTATTTCAGATTCATATGAATTTTCGTTTTGCATGAAACTAATCGCACATGTCTACTAATCATTGGTAAGCTGCAATATATTGCATTTTTGATTTTGGATTCAATACCACCAAAAAAAAAACTAGTAACGTGTACCTGAAAGACAGACCATTATATTACAACACGATGGATGAGGTTCAGCCCCGAACTGGACAGTAGGATTTTGCAGGGAAGTACAGCGTTCTCCTTGGTTGGTAAAGGAAGAACATGAAGTGTACAGGTGGTATGAAGTCAGTGGGGGTTTCGGTGCATAGAAGAAGTTTCCTCACTGTTGCAATGTTGACATTGTTCATCTATTCTATCTGATTCTCTATTCTATTTGGGACCCATTGTTGGTCTTTGTTTGCTATTACGCACGCATAGTGCAAGAACAAGGGTGCAGATGTGTCCGGCATGCCTAGGCATGTGGAGGATGGCATAGTGGCAGTCTGTGTCCTGTGCATGGAAATGTTCCAGCTAGAGTATGCAGGTGATTAACCCTTTGCTGCCACCAAGGTAAAACTGTCCCAATTACTTTGAATATTGCGAGCCCTATACTCAATGTTCCGGCTCCCTTCCCCTTTCCCCCTGGACCACACTGCTGCCTTATACACACAGTATTCAATCTCAAATCCCCCCCCCCCCCCCCCGGACTGCAAGCAATGATCTGGCATACTGGCCCCCACCCCTCCCAATCACACCGCTGACTTGCACAATGCTCCGGCTCTGCCCCAGACCACAATGATTCAGCTCTCTCTGCCCCTCTCCCCCCTGGATCACAATGCTCCAGCTCTCTCTGCCCCTCTCCCCCCTGGATCACACTGCTGCCTTTATACACCATGCTCTAGCTCTCTCCCCCTGGATCACACTGCTGCCTTTATACACACAATGCTCCATCTCTCTGCCCCTCTCCCCCTGGATCACACTGCTGCCTTTACACACAATGCTCCATCTCTCTGCCCCTCTCCCCCTGGATCACACTGCTGCCTTTATACACACAATGCTCCAGCTCTCTGCCCCTCTCCCCCCTGGATCACACTGCTGCCTTTATACACACAATGCTCCAGCTCTCTGCCCCTCTCCCCCTGGATCACACTGCTGCATTTATACGCACAATTCTCCGGCTCTCTACCTTATACACAATGCTCTGCCCCCCCCCCCCAGCCACAATGCTTCAGGCTCTCTCTGCCCCTCTCCCCCCTGGATCACACTGCTGCCTTTTACACACAATGCTCCAGCTCTCTGCCCCTCTCCCCCTGGATCACACTGCTGCATTTATACGCACAATTCTCCGGCTCTCTACCTTATACACAATGCTCTGCCCCCCCCCCCCCCAGACCACAATGCTTCAGCTCTCTGCCCCTCTCCCCCCTGGATCACACTGCTGCCTTTATACACACAATGCTCCAGCTCTCTGCCCCTCTCCCCCCTGGATCACACTGCTGCCTTTATACACCATGCGCTAGCTCTCTCCCCTGGATCACACTACTGCCTTTATACACACAATGCTCCGGCTCTCTACCTTATACACAATGCTCTGCCCCCCCCCCCCCCCCAGACCACAGGCTTCCCCAACATCCAGTTTGCTTGCCAAGAGATTGTGATTGGCTCTGACTGGAGCCGGTCCACACAGCTCCGCCGCCTGCAGCACAAATTGCACAAAAGTCCTGTTTTCAGGTCCAAATTCAGCCTAATATTCATACCGAAATTGGACCTGAAACGGTGAACAGGGACACACCGGACCCTTGTGAGCCGCTCCGCATGGCAGCGGAAACCCAGCCTAAAGCATGACCAATGGAGAATTGGGGGTACCAATATTTGGCATTGCAAATTTTAAGGCTCAACATGTTGGGTATCTTGTTTACTCGGCCTCCTTGCATCTTACCAAAGTGTGTGATCATTTTTATTTACTATGTTGTACTTGATAAACTGTTGCACTAATATCACGTGACTCGAAAAATTGGAACCATCATTGTATTCTCCAGTGTCCCTACTTGTAGAAAATATAGAATGTTTTAAAGGTTTAAGTAATCGCGGTTATACGTTTCTGTATATTTGACATACATAAACCTGGTTCCTCTGTAGCTTTTAAAAAAAAGAAAAAAAAGAAAAAAAATGTCCCCTTCCCAATAGCAGCAAGGGCTGCTGCATCTCTAAAAAGCAATCCCATTCTTGGACTGCTTTTCAGAGACATTTGACAGGCAGTGAAGAGGCAATACATTAATGGCTAAAGTGGTTGTAATCTACACACAGCCTTAAATGTATTCAATTCATACCCCTTAATTGTCCATTTTGTCATGTTACAACCAAAAACTTAAATGTATTGTATTGGGATTTTATGTGATAGACCAACACAAAGTGGCATAATTGTCAAGTGGAAGGAAAATTACAAATGGTTTTCAAAATGTTTTACAAATGTGAAAAGTGTGGGGTGCATTTTATGTTCAGCCCCCTTTACTCTGATACCCCCTAACTAAAATCTAGTGGAACCAATTGCCTTCAGCAGACGCCTCATTGGCTGTATTTATACTGAGATGAAATTGCACACAGGCAGGCAGACTCTATTTACTGTTCTGTGAACCCCTTAGAGGTTTGGAGAACCTTGGTGAACAAATGTCTCACGAAGCTCTGTTCAATCCATCTGAAAATGGAAAGAATATGGCACAACTGCAAACTTACCAAGACATGGCCGTCCACCTAAACTGACCGGCCGGGCAAGGAGAGCATTCATCAGAGAAGCAGCCAAGAGGCCCATGGAAACTCTAAAGGAGTTGCAGAGATCCACAGCTCAGGTGGGAGAATCTGTCCACAGGACAACTATTAGTCGTGCTCTCCACAAATCTGGCTTTTATGGAAGAGTGGCAAGAAAGCCATTGTTGAGAGAGCCACAAGATGAGCCCTTTGCAGTTTGTGAGAAGCCATGTGGGGGACATGGCAAACATGTGGAAGCTGCTCTGGTCAGATGGGACCAAAATTGAACTAACATTGCACATCACCCTGAACACACCATCCCCACTGTGAAACATGGTGGTGGCAGCATCATGTGGAGATGCTTTTCTTCAGCAGGGACGGGGAAGCTGGTCAGAGTTGATGGGAAGGCAAATACAGAGCAATCTTAGAAGAAAACCTGTTAGTCTGCAAAGGACTTAACTGCGATGGAGGGTCACCTTCCAGCAGGACAAAACATAGTCTGAGCTATAATGGAATGGTTTAGATCAAAGCATATTCATGTGTTAGAATTTAGGTCTGGACTTTGACTGGGCCATTCTAAGGAGAATCTGTGGCTAGACTTGAATTGCTGTTCAGATGCTCTCAATGCAATCTCTGATCAAGCTTGAGCACCAGTGCAGGCTCGCCCCTAAGTCCAGCTGCTGCTTCCATTGACACGGTGGGACTCTGCCCCCCCCCCCCCCCCCACAAACACTGGATTTGATTGATATTAGCAGGAGCCAATGGCTCCCACTGTCAATCTGTCCAATGACGAGAGACCGTGGCTTGAGCCACTGCACTTGTAAACATCGCTGGATCGGGCTCAGGTAAGGGGGGTGGGGGGAGCTGCAGCACAGAAGGGTTTTCACCTTCATGCATAGAGGGTTTAGAACAGGGTTTCTCATCCAGGGATCCCCAGATTCTGCCACGATCTGCTGTTCATCACAAGCAGATGAATAGTGAATCGCATAGTTGACAGGCTACAGTGCACAGCCAACTGACATCACTGTCTTGAGCCGATCACAGCTGCCCCCCCCCCCCCCCTCATCCCAGGTGCCTGCATGTGAAGGTGACCTCATTTGGGGGGGGAGGGGCAAGAGGGCAGGTGGGAAATCTATTCCAGCACCTTCCTTGTCCTACTCTGAATGAGTGCCCACCAGTTTCCTCTTGGCCCCCTGAACTATTGTGTTCTCCTCCTGGGCCCCCCTGTACAGTTTCCTCCTGTCCCCCCATGCTGTGCTGTTCTCTTGTGGCCCCCATACTGTTTCCTTCTGTACTGTCTTCTTCTGGGGCCCCCCTATTATGTTCCCTCCTGGCCCCCCTGAACTGCTGTGGGCCCTCCCATACTATTCTGTTCCCTCTTGGCCCCCTATAATGTTCCCTGTTGCCCCCCTTGTACACAGCTTATCTCAAGTTTGACCAAGGATTGAGCATCTGCAAAAGAGAGAGCACAAGTTTCACTTTAAAGCGGTTGTATACCCGCTGTTTTTTTTTTTTTTTTTTTTATTTGCTCACCTGCAAAGCAAAAGGCATAATGAGCTAGTATGCACCGCATGCGTGCAGGAGATTTTTCTCCGGCAGGGTCCAGCGTCTGCCGGGCTTCCAGCCGGGAATCCCCTGTGCGCATGCGCAGCTGCAGTCAGCGGCGCATTGCGAGGGGAATATCTCCTAAACTGTACAGGTTTAAGAGATACATTTTTTTTTTTTTTTTTTCCTACAGGTAAGCCTTATAGGCTTTCCTGTAGGTAAGTCTCCAATTTGACTATACAACTACTTTAAGGAGGTTATTTTATATTCTATTGTTTAATTCTAGTTCTAAGAATAAGTTATATCTACGGCTTGCTGACCATCAATGTTCCATGAACTGTAGATATAAAAATGTCAGGGGTTCCCCAAGATCTGACTCTTGCCTTGTGTTCCGCGAAGGCAAAAAGGTTGAGAAACACTGCTTTAGAACATGGGTGCTCAACCTGTGTGGCCCTCCAGCTGCTGCCAAACTACAAGTCCCATCATGCCTCTGCCTTTGGGAGTCTTGCTTATAAATGTCTGTGGCTTGCAATGCATCATGGGACTTGTAGTTCCATAACAGCTGGAGGGCCACAGGTTGAGCACCTTAAAGTGGACCTTCCGCTCATCGGAACCCTCCCCCCCCCCCTCCGGCGCCACAATTGGCACCTTTCAGGGGGGAGGGGGGTGCAGATACCTGTACAGTACAGGTATCTGCACCCACTTCCGGGATAGCTCTCTGCGGAAAGGGGCGTAGATTACGCCCCTTTCCGCAAGTGCCCCGCTGCCTGCTGGGAAACACACAGATCCCAGAGGCAGCGGGGACCGTCCTTATTGCGCATGCGCAGTAGGGAACCGGGAAATGAAGCCGAAAGGCTCCATTTCCTGATTCCCATACCCAAGATGGCGGCGGCAGCACCCGAGTGACGATCTAGAGATCGGCTTCGGGTGCCGACATCGCGGGCGCGCTGGACAGGTAAGTGTCACTATTTTAAAAGTCAGCAGCTGCAGTATTTGTAGCTGCTGGCTTTTAAAAAAAAAACGCGGAGTCCCGGCGGACTCCCGCTTTAATTCATTTGGAGGCTCTCTGCAGTTAAAATGGAGAATTCAGCTTTTGTGTGTACTTTGATCACATTATTCCTGCTCAGTATGTGTGTATATATTTACATATACAAATTTCTCACACTTTGCCATAGTGTACCAGTCTACATGGGTGTTTGTGGTTTTCGAGATCGCCTGCTTGTGAGATGGAAGGGGAGTTTTCTAACGTACCCTCCCTTGCTGCCTCTCCTAGCTAGAGATTAAAAGGAAAGGTGGGGGTGGGGTGGGGTGGGGTGTGATTGCCTTCTAAGTTTCAGGGCCTCCAATCAGATTGCAGCTTGCTTTTGAAAGTTTACCACTTGACCTCAGGAAGATTTAACCAAAAAAAGCTTTAACCCTTCTACCATGGTATGTATATAAATGTCCTGGTATTCAAGGGGTTAAGCGATCCAGTTTGCTGGACAACAAAAAATGGAGATTCCTCCATCCACACAAACAAGGGAACTGAGCAATCCCCCCCCCCCCCCCCACTGTGTGTGTGTGTGTGTGTGTGTGTGTTTTCTGTACAGGTAAATGAAGGTAAACGGAGAAGTAATTGCCCCATTTAAACAGTTCGCTGTCCTTTAGACTTTAGGGGGGCCGGCCTGTGGTCATTGGGAGTAAAAATTGTACCAGTGTCTGTGGGAGTAACAGTGCATCTTTGGCATTGGGGAGAGGAATAATGCCCCATTGTCAGTCAATGGAAGAATGTCTCCCATTGTTACATGAATTATGCCCCTTGGTGTTAGTGTATTGTATCACAGCGAGGAATGGTGCCCAAAGGGCCGCAGTTTGGAAACCACTGCTCTATTCAAACCCCTGAAGACGCCTACTCTGATTTGAAACATGTTGGAGCTAATTGACATTAGACTTATTTCATCTATCAAAGATGCAATGTGTGGTAGCTTTCAATAAAAATTTTTGATCTGTTATCCAAATTACTGCACCTTTGTGGTCCTGGATTTTAAATGGTGTGTAAGTAAAAATGTATGGTTGCACAGATGCAGGATTTTTAGTTGAGTATGGATACTTTCTGTCAAGTACTCGCCAATATGGACTACTGATGCGTTTTTTTTTGTTTTTTTGTGATGCAATTTGAGCCTATACAAAATAACTGGGCAAAAACCGCATGTGGTTTCAACAGGAATGCGGTTGAAATCCCTGACAAGTCTGAGTTCCCACAGAAGCAGTGAGGGAAACTATGTGATTTGGACAGGAATTGCACCGCATTCCTGTTCAATTCGCTTGGGGTTCTTTACAGGGTGATTTCAGCCCATTCGTTTTGTATGTGCTCAAATCGCACTGCAAAGGTATCAGTTTTCAGGTACTGGAGCATTTTCACAAGTACTTGGAGAAAATACTTGGTATCGGTGCAGCTCAAATGATTTTTAGAACGATTGTGGTGTGGTGCTTGGTGCCTTGAAAGTCCCACTCCACATGTTCATACTGTTTAAACTATTGGGGATGTGGCACCTTCAATGGCTTTTGGTCTGAAGGTTTATAGTTTGTGGTGCTCATATGCCATGTTCTTTTTTTTTTTTTTTTTTTTTTTTTTTTTTTTTCTTCTAAAATGACTGGATCTGTTTTAAGTTTAATCTCTGCCTGTGCTGGGGCTTGGCAATTGTAAACTGGATAATTAGGCCTTGATTTGAGAATGGAAGATGCCTGGCATTGATGCCAATCAATGCCAGGCACTGAGCAGCTTCCAGTGACTGCAAGACCACCAGTAGGCTCACTGGTTGTAGTATCCTCTTAGAAAAAAATCTTTATGCCGTATGATTTTTTTTTTTATATTTTTTTTATTTTTCTCTCCATAGAAGGAATACCGCCCCAGGCTTTGCACCATAAAGAAAGGACCGAACGGCTATGGGTTTAACCTGCACAGTGACAAAAACCACCCAGGGCAGTACATCCGGGCTGTGGATCCTGATTCACCCGCGGAGCAGGCTGGACTTTTGCCAAAGGATCGCATCATTGAGGTACGCTCCTACTTGGATAAGGTTACCAGGCAGCAAGTATTCACCGGGATAAACAGGCAACGCCTATTGTGGTGACAGAGAAAGGTGGACGAGATATGAGCCTGGGCAGTCATTTGATAGAACTTGACCAAGTAGCATTAGCAGCTGACAGCACCGTCTCCTGGTTATTTTCCTACAGGTGAACGGTGAAAGCATGCTCGGCAAACAGCACGGAGATGTGGTGGGTGCCATCAAGGCCGGGGGCGAGGAGACAACGCTGTTGGTGGTGGATCCAGAGGCAGATCAATACTTCCAGGAATGTCATGTGACTCCGGGACGGCAACACCTGTCAGGTTGGTAAAATTGGATTGTGAGATGTTAACAGCATGCTTCCCCCTCCTCTACAATCTACTTAGCTGGATTATAGGGATTCAGTGTACCGGATTCACATCTCTGTTGCGTACATATGGGGGGGAGGTGAGCAAGATTTGTGCACTTTGCTCCACTAACAGTCTGCTCTGATCTTTCCTTCTAAACTAATATTTACTTGCAACAAATGGATTTTAACTTTAAAATATATTTTTCCTCAAAACAAGATGCCATTGTTCAGCACTTGTCCATAATTTTTGAATATTTTTATTATCTACATTTTTATATAACACCAACATAACAATCTGCTATATGACCAAAAGTATCTGAATACTCTTCCAAATTGTTGCCTTCAGGTGGTTTTTCACTGAAGAGTATGGTTATCGCTACAGCTATGCAATAGTTTGCTTCCTACCTACACAAGTAAATAGTTTGGGGGGGGGAAAGGCCATTTTCTGGTTTCAGCATGGTATGGAGGCACTCAAGTGGCATGCCAAGGAGTCCTGACCTCAACACCTCTGGGAAGAATTAGAATGCCAAGTGCAAGCCAGGACTTCTCCAGTGTCCATACCTGATCTCACAAATGGTCGTTTGCCGTTGGCGCACACACCCAAAATCTTGTAGAAAGGCCTCCCAGAGGAGTGGAGATGGTTATGGCCTCAATGGGGTGGTAGGAGTAACAACTCCATGTAAATGCCTGTATTTTGGAATGCAATGTTTACCAGTTTATATAGTCCACAAACCTTTGCCCAGAGTCAAATATATTGCTCATTGTGTCCAGAGCTTTGACTCGCTATTGTAATGTTGCATTCACTGAATCGTACAGGGTTTTCCAGCTGAAAGTCCCCAACGAATGCCCTACAAATTTGTAGTTTCAAGAATCTGGAAAAAACCTTTCTACTCAAACTTCATCTCAGTTTGTAGGGTGTTCCCAAGAAAACCTCTGACTTTATGATGGCACACTTGCAGCATTGGGGATTTACGTAGATGGAGAGAAGACCCAGCAATAGCCAGCTGTTGGTAATTAATTGGTATTTATTACTCTGTAAACTTCCCATATTTGGACTGGCATTAAATTAAGTTTTGGGAGACCAGCTCAGTAGTACTGTATATAGTGAGGAAATCTGTTTTAAGAGTTTGAAGCTTCAGAAATTATTCACCTAGAGATCGCTCAGGTCTGTAAACACGGTTCCTCTGGACCTTCAATAGCAGGTCCCTCACACAGGCACTCGGAGCAACTCCTTGAATAAGCTTTTACAACTAATTCTATAGCAGTCTTTCCCAACAATTATACCCCTGAGCAAACCTCCAAATTTTCAGGTCCTGGGACCGCCTGCTAAAAAATTTTTTTAGCTAAACCTATTCCCAGCCCAATTTTGACTCCAATCTATCCCTGTAAAGAAAACCACTACACATGCTGAAGACATTCCTGGCGGCGGCTCCTGTGTAGAGCAGAGGCAGCCGACAATGGATGCCCCATAGTAAGTCTATGGGTGATGTCTGCTCCTATTTCCCAGCTGTTTTTTTTGTCTTTCTCTACACTGAAGCCACTGCTGGAGACCAAAGCAGCTTCAGGATAGGTAAGTAGTGAAATCTTCTCTTTACAAAGTTAGATTTATTAGGCTTAGAATGGGGCTGCGAGTAGGTTTAGGGTTTTGGCTGACCTTCCACTTTAATGGGGGAAGGCACCTTACATTCTTCAGTGAGAACGCCCCACTAGACTGCTACAATGGTCATTGGCGTTGTGCCACTGGTTTTTCCAAGTGGTGTTGGCTCTAGAACTGTGCAGACCCAATCACATGGAAGGGGTAATTGGGCACAGTTCAAGGAACACCTGGCAACCTCTGGAGGAATTTGAGGTTTTATGGAACCCCGGTTGAGAATAGCTGATGTATATAGTGATCAATTTTCATGACTTTGTAAAGTATTATAAATGTCACTATTGCAGCTTCTGTCACAGCCGATCATGGTCAGATCCAATTGTAATAAAAGGCAATTTTTTTTATTTTATGTATTTAATTTAAAAAAAAAAAAACTTTCCAAAAAATAACTCCAGTTGTGGCTTTTCTCTTGCCCATGTGTCTGCCATTGTCCTTTTTCATCTTTTGAGAATAACCTCCTCCTGCATCATTAACACTAGGTGTTCTAAACTTGCGAAATGTGTGTTAAATGGTCATTGTTGAGAAACTCGAGGCCGTAAAGCATTTTCACTTTCTATAGAGAAGGCAACGGTCTTCACAAGTTGATTTCTTCTTTGATAATTGACAGCTTTTGCTATAAGTTTTTGGACTTGGGATTCTTTTCTGTGGACAAGCGGCTTATGTTGTAGCTTATACGGGACATGTGATTTTATTGTTTGCAGACAGTTTAAATCCAAAGTACTTTATGAACTCTTTACCTGTATATAACCCCTCTATATATAACCCCTCTATATATGTGAAGCTGTGTTGCCCAAGAGACGGCAAAATCACGATCCTTACTGAAAGTTCAAAATGACTGAAAGTCTTTGTCCCTCCAAAATGGCATATTTCTAACTTCTGAGCAATCAGTTACTGTCATGCCAAGGCATGTAGATACAATTTGATAAGGATTCTTATAATCTTGGTCCCCCAAAACTTTTATTGCAGTTTTTGGTACTGTAGGTGCTTTATTTGTAATGTTCAATATATTTTGCTGTGGTTGGATTTCCACTCTGTAGTTCTAATTTCTGTTTACCCTTACTGCTTTGCATGGCATCGGATTTGTTGCTTCTTTATGAATAAATGATACAATTACGTTTTAAAGGGGTGATGCCTTACTATGTTGGCTCATGACGCAATATATGTGTGCATTGCATTTTGTTATGGCTTTTTTTTTCTTCCTCTATTAAAATATATTGGAAGAAAATGTTTTAAATGAGACCTTGGACAATGGTAGCATTAGGCATGGGGAGTGAGGACCTGAAAGGCAGCTAAAGTCCATGCAGCTACAACCTCATAAATCTACTCTAGGACAGTGTTCCTCAAGTTAGGGCACCCTTTAAAATTGAGAACGATCTTGAGGCACCCTATTAAAAAAATTTGAAAAAACTAAACTAATGGTGTGGGTTTTTTTTATTTATTTTTTTACACACCAACACCCACACATGTAGAACACCCAAAATCACAGGTGTATTCCAGGGCGCACTGACCTAGTATTCCAGTGTTTCTCTTCTCCCTCAATTTCTTTCCCTCACTTAATGACCCCAGGGCTAATGGGGGAGCAAACAATATCCTCTTTTTATAAACTGTCATTAGTTGTTGGGGTGCTGGTGGCTGGAAGGTTTTAGTTGTGCACAATGCAAACCTGTAGCATGGTATAAGTTGGGATTGATCCACCTGCTGGCTTTTATAACCTTTTTTGGACATTTTGCCCAGGCACCCCTGAAGAAACCTGAAGGCACTTCATGGTGCCTAGGCACCCTGTTTTAAAAAAGGCTGCTCTTGCATCAACCTATCTCGGCTTCCCCCTACTGCCTAATATTTGCTGTGGTTTTTCTTTTCTATAAAATATAATCATTTATTCGCTAACAGTTGTGCCAGGTAGGTGTGCTGGGACCTAAAGAACAAGACGGTGGGAGTCCTTGCCGATGCAATCTCATGAATCACCTCTCTAGCATCTGTCTATGTCTGCTCCCCCCTATTACCTAACTGGACCTAACTGGTAATGGACAGAGCAGACATGGGCAGATGCTAGAATGGATTGAGATTGCATCAAACACTGTCTTGTTGTTTAGGTTCCGGCACAACTGTTGGCTCCTTAAAGTGGAAGTAACTTTATTGGGAAAGGAGACCTCTGATGGTGGTTGCGGCAGGTGGGGGGAATTGGGACCTGAAGAATAAGATGGCTGTAGCCCTTGCAGATGCTACCTCGGCACTATAGCACAGGGTTTCACAACCAGGGTTCCTTCAGAGGTTGCTAGGGTTTCCTTGAACAATTTCAGCCTCAGATAAGTTCCAGCTGACACCACTGACCTTTTTCCTCCCAGTGACCACATGAGGAGCATTCTCCATTGACAATCGCACTAATGTATCACGGGTTGTAGATATACCAGGAGTTCCTGTGTCGAAAGGCAAACCTCACCTCATATTTCCAAGTTAGGAAATATCCATATTAGATTACTCTGGAACGTCCTGTAGCTGTATAGTATAATACACCTGTCAGTGGGCCATCCTACTGTATTTTAGGTGTCTTGTGCCCCTTTCTCTGGGGTATCAGCAAATTGCTCTGCGGTAATCCCTATTGTAATGTAAATGTTAACAACTGTGCCTGTTCATCACTTGTAATGTAAAGATTTGAATAAACCTTTTTTTTATTTTTTTTAAATACACTGAACCTTTATCCAAACTGAAGCGGCTGTTTTAGACCTTTGTATTAAACTTTGCTCAACTACTTTCAACCTCCTCAGAAAAGCGTCCCTAAAACCAGGTCTGAAAGGGTGCAGGTCTACTCTTCATGGTTTTGGACTCTCCCCAGGGATGTGAATACAGGGTGGTAAACGGACGCTGAATGCTCTGCTTTTGTTCACATGGCAACTCTAAGCTTTGTCTAGATAGCCAGACGGTGAACTTTACGATCAGAAGCCAATCGATCTTGTCTATTTAATGGTCATCTAGTGAACATAATTTCAAATCTTCAATGCTTTAGTGCAAGAGCTGCCTGTGTGGTTTCATAATTTTGTAGTTCTAGCGTTGGAAAAGGGGGGAGGGGGTGGCAGTACGTTTTGCTGCTTTCTGGGTTGCTATAGGGACCAATAGTAATCCTCTTGCTAATTCTTTTCAGGCTAAAGGCTCTCCTACTTCACTTTAACAGGATTGGGTTTTATGTACGCAACACTGCTATACTGTGACTTGATTTTTCTTCTGTACATTCACAAGTGGTGATTTCAGTTTTTTACCGGTTGCAGTTCATGGGTTGAGTTTAAAGTTCTTGATGTGCACCAGGGTCTGATTTTATTAAATCTTCTGGAATAAAGTGTACATTTTTGTGAGTTGATTGCATCCAACCAAAATCTACCTGTCATGTTCCAGTGGGCAGCTGCAGTCTCCTATACACCTTATGAAGGTAATAGTCAGAAATTTCCCCATAATTTGCTTTAGATTGTCCAAAAGTAATTACGATTTTACATATTTAGATTACAAATAACCATGTGTGTATGGATAGATAAGGTATTTGAAGAACTTTTTTAAACTCTATTCCCTAAAAGGTACAGAAATACCCCTTGCACATGGGCACTTGGGTACCCTCTGGAGCCAAATATAACCACATTGCAATAAAGCATTTAAAAACCCTAACATTCAATGAATGGCTTCCCTACTTGTTATGGTTAAGCAATTCCCTGTCCTCAAGTACCCCCAACAGGCCATGTTTTCCTTTCTCTTGCATAGGTGCTATAAATCGGCATCAATGGCTTGATATTTTGGGCAACTATTTTATCTAAGAGAAATTCCCAAAACCTGGCCTGTTGGACATACTTGAAGACAGGGTTGAGAACCACTGCTATAACACTACGATAGTGGCCTGCAAACTGCAGCCCTTTGCATGCCTTAATCCAGCCCTTGGGGTGCTTTTCCTTCCATGGATACAAGACACTCCTGCTGCCAACAATGGGGCAATACTGACCTCAATGGGGCACTCTTACTCCCACTGACGCCAGGACAATTTCTACTTCCAGTGGCCATAGTCCAGTCCCCCTAAAGTCTAAAGCACAGTACACTGACCCCATTGTTTGGAAACCCCTGCACTGCAGGATTACCCCCCCCCCCCCAGCTTTTCAAATTTAGCTCTTTTTCTGCAGCTGTTCACTTTACATTATTGCAGTCCAAGAAAGCATCTGAGGACCACTAACGGCACTTTTTCAGGGGATTTTGCACTTGATGGCAGTTGGGGTGGCCCGTACATGGATCGAACATCAGCTGGTTCAGCAGGGATTTCACAATTTTTGATCCATGTATGGTTGTGCTGGCTGTAGAAGTTGTTCTGATCGACTTCTCATCTACAACCAGTCTGCCAGATTTTCCTAAACAATTGGTGCCACTGGCTATAGCTGACAGCACTGATCAGTGTCTTCTGATGGCGGCCGTGTCCACCCTGTCAAAATACAATAACATGGTGGGAATGATATTGATGTGGATGTGAGAATCTGGTCCCCTTTCCACTACATTTTTTTTTTTATTTATTTATTTTTAAACCTGCTGGTTGAGAAAAAAAATTTAATATATAGCCAACTTTATAGTTTTGTTCTGATTCTAAACATTCTAACCTACTTGCATTTCAATCAGAATGTAGATGTGTATGCTTTCAGTATAATGGGTTTTTATATAAATTTATTTTTCTTCCCTTCAAGGTCCTCTGCCAGATAAAGTGGTCAATGGGAGTCTAGAAAAGGTAATGCCTCCTAATGGCCTTTCTATTTTGCTGTAAATATTGTGTTTTTATAGTTTACTTTATATTGTCTTCTGCTTGACAGGAGAACAAGTTGGAGCACCTGGAGAATGATAGTCCCCGGGACTCGCTTCTAATTAATACAGAGTCAGAGCCAGAAAACTCTCCTATACAGGAGGCACAGAAGGTATATTTGTATAGTCCACAGTAAATGTCCACTGATAAGTAATTTATGTTGAAAACTGCAATATAATTTTAAATCTAAAATCCAGGCAGATTGGGGGGGGGGGGGGGGGGGAAGACACGAATGAATGCAACTCAGAATTGATTGTATGTGTGTCAGTTGGGTGTGCTTTAGTGTACATGTGCTAGCCATTCAGGGCACAGTAATGGGGTTCCTTTCCAGCTCAGCCCACTGAAGTGACGGGAGCACAGTGACTAAACAATATGGGGAAGTTGCAGACATTTGCCTGGAGTTGGGTTTGAAATTTGTTCTAATTTTGATGGCTAGTGGGACTGATTGCTGTGGACTTTTGTATTATTGCACATGATTCCTTGTTACACTTTGTTCTAAATTTGAATCATTTCTGGTTTTAGGATGTTCAGGATTCCATCCCAGCACCTGCCTCAAACCCCGTCCCAAGCATTGAAACACTTGATCTTAATTTGACCCTGGCAGCAGCCAAGGAGCGAGCCCACCAGAAGCGATCACAGAAAAAGGCACCCACCATGGACTGGAACAAACGGAAAGAAGTGTTTAGCAGTCTGTGAGAAGACCAAGGGATTGATGTGGACCCCATGGCTATACCTTGAAATTTATCCTGTGGTATTAATCAACGACCATACCCTGCAATCCCGCATTTCCTGTTCTTGTGTCACCAGCAAATGTTCTATCAGTTCTGTGGGGTAATTGCCAGCCAGTTGGTGCAGTTATTTATTCTTGTTAATCTGTGAATCCGTCCATTGCTATCCAGGATTTCAGATGGCGTTGGTGCCCATGTGGGACCGTACAGCAATAATGCTCCAAGCCATCCTACATGGAGCAGGTGTCTTTGAAAACCAGGGGATGGAGCAAGATGCTTTGCCTGTGTACAGCATACACAAGATCTGTTTCTATTAGAAAGTTCAATTTCTGAGACTTTTAAGGTCCTGTTGAATTTCCATTTGTCTGCAGATTTTTGACAATGTTTCTAATGAGAGGTTTTTCTAATATTTTGTGAAGAAAAAAAAATGTTTAACCATATATTTTGCTATATAGCTTAATACAGATTTCTTTACTTTTACAGTGCCTTGCTACTTGTGTGCTTGACTTTATGAAGGTTATATGGTAGAGATTGTACAGATTAACCACTTTCAATTTTTTTTTAAATTTCACACATGTTAATAGGCATTCCTTGCTAGAAAATGACTTGGAACCCCCAGACATACATTTTAAAAAGCAGAGATCATGGAGAATAAAATGGTGGCTGTTCCAATTGTTTATAGTTCACAATATTTGTGCAGCCATTTTACAAATGCAAGTTTTTAGGAAAAAATACACTAAAATACATTGGTTCACACAATCGAATGCCCAATCTTTTGGTAAAATGGGTACATGTCAAAACTCAAAATTGCGCACACACCTTTGAAATGAGGGAAAAAAAATTATGAATTCTTGCTTAATCATGACTGGATGACTAAAGTCATTGCACTGTCAATTCAGTTGCTATGCAAGAATTCACTTTGCGAGAACATACTGTAATAATTTTAGTAAATCAACCCAAAAGCATCAGCTACTTAATTCCCGTGTGTGTGTACCGGCCACTTTATTAGATACACATTGCTAGTAACAGGTTGGACCCCCTTTGCCTTCAGAACTGCCTTACATTGTATCTGGAAAGTGTACACAACGCTTCACTTTATCCCCAAAAAAAATTTCATGTTGGTCTTATTTCAAAATACATTAAATTCATAATTTTTCTACAAACAATACCATAATGACAACATGAAGTTTGTTTTGAAGTCTTTTCAAATTTATTAAAAATTAAAAGAATCCCATGTGCAGAAGTATTCACAGCCTTTGCCATGACACTCAAAATTGAGCTCAGGTGCATCCCATTTCCATTGATCATCCTTTGTTTCTACAACTTGGTGTCCACCTGTAGTAAATTCAGTTACATGATTTGGAAAGTTACACACCTGTCTATATAAGGTCCCACAGTTAATGGTGCATGTCAGAACACAGACCATGCCATGAAGTCCAAAGAATTGTCTGTAGATCTATGAGTCAGGATTATGCTAGGGTACAGAAAAAATTCTGCAGCCTTGAAGGGCCAAATGAGCACAGTGGCCTCCATCATCCATAAATGGAAGAAGTTTGGCACCGCCAAGACTTTCCTAGAGCAGGCTGCCTGGCCAAACTGAGCAATCGGGGGGAGAAAGGCCTTAGTAAGGGAGGTGACCAGGATCCTTATGGTCACTCTGACAGAGCACCAGCATTTGTGTGGAGAGAACCTTCCAGAAGAACAACCATCTCTGCAGCACTAATGCAGTAATGATCTGCCCCATGATGATCCGCTCGCTCAGTGGGGATCGCTCCGTTGTCCCCGCTGAGCGGGCGGCGGACAGGGCGGTCTCCGCACACTGTGCAGGGACCGCCCTGTCAGATCTCCGCTCTGCTCTATGGGGATCGGACGAGCATGGACCGTCTGTCCGTGTTCATCCGATCCGCTCTGCAGACGGATAGAAAAATAGGATTTTCCTCCGTCTGCAGAATCGGACAGTAGCAGAGGTGGACGATATCGGGTGTCTGCGGATGCTCATCCGCAGACACCCGCTATCCAATAGGGATGAATGTATGCCTGTGTTTCATCCGCAAACGGATGGATGAAATACGGACATACCATCCCCATGTGTGAAAGGGGCCTAAATACTTTTATGCTGTCATTGTTTTGGAATTTTGGATTTTTTATTTTTTTTTGCTTTTTTTTCAATTTTGGATTAAGGCTGTAACATAACAAAATGTGGAAAAAGTGAAGCGCTGTGAATACTTTTCCAGATGCACTGTAATTCTTTGTGGCATTGATTCATCAAGATGTTGTAAACATTCCTCAGATTTCAGTCCATAGTGGTGATGGCATCATGCAGTTGCTGTAGACTTGTTGGCTGCACATCCATGAGCAAATTTCTCCCCCATCCCTCCACCACATCACAAAGGTGCCATATTGGCTTGAGATCTGGTGACTGTGGAGGCAATTTTAATACAGTGACCTCATTGTCATGTTCAAGAAACCAGTGGGGAGATTTGTGACATGGTGCATTATCCTGACAGAAGCCATCAGATGGGTGCACTGTAGTTGTGGGATGGATGGACATGGTTGGCAACAATACTCAAGTAGGCCGTGGTGTTTAAATTGATTCTAAGGGACCAAAAGTGTGCCAAGAAAATATCCCCTGCACCATTACACCACCACCAGCCTAAACCGTTGCTCTAAAGGCAGGCTGAATCCATGGTATTTACGCCAAATTCTGACCCTACCATCTAAATGTCACAGCTGAAATTGAGACTCTTCAGACCAGGCTTCTACACCTCAGAGGATCTCCAGTCTCCTTGGGTTGTAATGTAATGAGAATTACAATTGAAGCCCCGCACTACTAAGAGGTCCAGACACAACTTTATTCCATTAAGTCAGAGGTACAATCCAAAAAAGTAGCCAGCGTGTTTCGAGGGTCCAAGTGCCCCCTTCATCAGGGCTTCGCTGGTAACAATGTTCACAAGCCAGAAGTGAACCTACAATGGTATTTTTCTCCAGTGTGAAATGCAAACATAGGCTTTACTGGCAGCGTGATTGTACCCCTGACTTTTAATGGAATAAAGTTGTATCTGGAACCTCTTAGCAGTGGTGTGGCATTTCAATTCTCAAATGGATGGAGTCTGCTTTATGCAGCTATCTGCCACCACTTGTGTAAAATGATTACAGATGTAATGACATGAACTTTGGTCGTGTGCAGTTGTGAGATTGTCTGTGCATGCGCCACTTTACGCAAATGACGACATGTAACTTCCCCAAATGTCCTGGTGCCGTGTATAAGCCGCCCATAGACATAGGTGAAGGCAGCTGTACACTGCACCATAATATCCTGGGCATCAAAAATATACAGGGTGTTTTTATGCAACATGGGGAATGCACCCATGTGCATGAAACCTTTAAAGTATAAGGCTGCCTAAAGTTTGCCCGTTTTTTACTGCAAATGCTCAAAACATACCATATTGATATTGAGGCACATTCTGTACTTTCAGAAATGACATTTACCAAAGCTTTTATTTTTTGCGGGTGTGCTGCCAGGGTCCTGAATTGGTTGTAAAGCATGTGCCTCTTGCCTTTGTTCCCCTTTTTAATAAGCAAACCTTTCCTCCCTTCTCAGGTCACATAAACCTTGGAGCAAAGCTTACCTATTTGGACTCAGTTCACACCTCCTGAAAAAAGCACCAAAAAATGCATAAACTCACTACAGTTAATTTAACATTCCTATGTGACGCAATCACATCTATGCTTTTTTTTATTTTTATTTTTTATTTTTTTTTGCAATGATTCATTTTTTAATCTGCCTCACATTGGCCATAAATGCAAATTGTAGTAAAAACACCTGTGTAAAAAAAAAAAAAAAGCCCTGCAGAAACTACCAAAAGCAAACTGCATAGGCATGAACCGAGCCTTATGGAGTGCTCCAAAGACTTTTTTTTTTTTTTTTTTTTTTGCACTGACTGTAATCAGATTGTCCATGTCCAACCTTGATCTAAAATATAAGCTGCAGTTGCATGATTCACACCTATTCAGTTTGCTTTTGAGCTGTTTCGGCCATGGGTTTTTTTATTTTATTTTGCAGCTTCTCCATCGAAGTCTATTAAACAAAAACACAATGTTGGTTATTTACCAAAGGTAAATCCACTTTGCACTGGAAGTGCAGTTGCTGTAGATCTGAGGGGGACATGCAAAGATAAAAAAAAAAAACAGCATTTTGGCTTGCATGTGATTGGATGATGAAATCAGCAGGGCTTCCCCCTCAGATCTACAGCAAATGCACTTAAAAGTGCACAGTGGATTTCCCTCTTAGTAAATTAACCCCTCTGTTTTATGTTAGTCTGACCCTTTCCCAAAGTGCAGCAGCTGGGGAAAAAAAGCATAGTGAACGTCTCACAGCCATAGTGAATGGACTGTAGTGCTTTTCTCCAAAAAGCACTAAACTCATAGGTGTGAACCAGGCCTAACACTTGGCGTAGAGGGAGCAGTTGGCATCGGCCTATGTACAGGACAGCCTTTACTAAGCAGAGATTACTAATATTTGTACAGAGGGTGGAAGTGCCAACTGTTTACACTCAAGTCCAGAATTACATGTTCCCTCCTACTGTTCAATATTGATATGCTTGCCAGTTATCTAAATCCTTTGTTGTTGGACAGCCTACAAATTTTATTGAAGCTTAACTCCAGTCTAAAAAAAACTTTTATTTAGATATATTCTTCCTTTACACTATATTACCAAAAGTATTGGGGTACCTGCCTTTACACGCACATGAACTTTACTGGTGTCTTAGTCGGTAGGGTTCAATATTGACTTGGCCCTCCCTTTGCAGCTATAACCTCTTCTGGGAAGGCCGTCCACAAGGTTTAGGAGTGTGTCTATGGGACTGTTTGACCATTCTTCCAGAAGTACATTTGTGAGGTCAGGCACTGATGTTGGACGAGAAGGCCTGGCTTGCAGTCTCTGCTCCAATTCATCCTATCGGGTTGAGGTCAGGACTCTGTGCGGACCAGTGCCTTCACCGCAAACTCACTCACCCTCGTCTTTATGGACCTTGCTTTGTGCACTAGTTCAAATCATTTGGTGGAGGGGGATTAGGGTGTGGGGTTGTATTCAAGGGTTGGGCTTGGCCCCTTAGTTCCAGTGAAGGGAATTCCTAAGGCGTCAGCATACCAAGACATTTTGGAAAACTTCATGGCCCTTTCCTGTTCCAACATAACTGCCTACCAGTGCATAAAGCAAGGTCCATAAAGACATGGCTGAGCGAGTTTGAGGTGGAGGAACTTGACTGGCCTGCATAGGGTCCTGACTTCAATCCGATAGAACACCTTTGGGGGTGGATTAAAACGGAGACTGTGAGCCAGGCCTTCTCATCCACATCAGTATCTGACCTCACAAATGCACTTCTGGAAGAATGGTCAAACATTAACATAGACACACTCCTAAACCTCGTGGACAACCTTTGCAAAAGAGTTGAAGGAGTTATAGCTGCAATGGGTGGGCCAACTCAATATTGAGCCCTATGGACAAAGACACCATTAACGTTCACATGTGTAAAGGAAGATGTCACAATACTTTTGGTAATATTTTAAATACAATTTGTGTGCACCAAATGCCTTTACGAACCGAGAAATTACCTTTTTAAACATAGTGGTGACCTTTATCACTGGGCTGTACATAGCCTTTGTGGGGAGCAGAGCTGTGGGAAGGCCCCACCCCCTACAAGCTGCCTGTAGAAAGCTACAGAAGGGGGCGGAGACGAGACCAGTCACTTCGCACAGGGAAAAAGATCTGCAGTGACCGGTCTTTATTATAGGAAGCTCCTGCACAGAGGTAAAAGTTTGACATGGGATTGCTGCACAGATCTGGAGAAAATGCACAAAGAACACCAAGATTCAAATAAGAATACACTTTTTTTTTTTGTATTTAGGCAATATGTGGCTGATTTACTGCAACTGGAGAGTGCAATAGAAACCAATCAGCTCCAAGGTTTTATTGTCGAAGCTTAATTGAACAAGCTGCAGTTAGGAGCGGATTGGCTACAATGCACAGCTACACCAGATTTTGCGCTCTCCAGTCTTAGTAAATGGACCCCCTATGTGTTATTCCTTGATCGCCTTTATCAGGAGGATCTCTGTCCCTTTAGGGTCCTAGCATTACATTATACACCTGATGCATAGTGGATTATACATGTGATGGAATCCATGACATGAGAATTCCTGTAGGGTTTGGGCAGAGAGAGGATGTCATTCTGGCCTAGGTGAAAATGCAGGCTGTGCACCGCTGACAAAAAGGCCCCCCTCCTTTAAAAAAAAAAAGTGCAATTTTCTGAATGGGGGAAGAGGAGGAGCCAGATGAACAGCGCACAAAATAGAGAGTAACGTGCTTTAAGTTTTAACAGTTTGTACTGAATTAATAGACTTAAGGCCTGGTTCACGCCTCTGCAGGTTGCAGCTTGCATATTCCGGGTAGTAGTTGGGTAGTATGGAAACTGCAATTCTTCAGTAGGAGGTTGTTTTGAAAAAAAACACTCCTTTTTTGCGATTAAAGTGCTGGCTTTCACGTAAAGGACAACAAAACGTATGTGGCAGCAACGCCGAGGAAAATTGATTACACAGCTGCAATCCTTTGTTCCGTAAGATTATAGTGTCTTTGTGGCTTGCCCTTTAAAGCCTAACTTCCTAGTGAGGAATTAACGCAACCTTTGGAATTTACGTATGTTTGACTTCTACCCTTGTTAATAACGTGACCTGAGTTCGTTAGAAAAGTTCAATTTTCTAAGCCGCTGGATTTTTTACAGAGATATTTTATCACAAGTACGATCTATGTGTCATCAGCGCTTACATTATTGTTTTGATGTTTTCTTGTAAATTGCTCTTACTATGGGGAAGTTAAACAAATCCCTTGTCTGGTCAAGGAAGCAGGATGTCCCAAATCAATTCTGAGATGTTCACAGGTCAGCCAGAGCTGTCTTAGGGCTTGTTTACACTTCACTAAAGTTCTAACGCTTAACCACATGCCAACCAGCGCACGCCAATATACGTCGGCAGAATGGCACGGACAGGCAAATGGCTGTACAGGTACGTCCCTTTAAATTTGCCGCCGTTCCATTGCGTGCATGCTGCCAGGGGGTGCATGCGCCGGTCGAGACCTACGCGAGTCCAATCGCGGGTCCCGCGGACTCGATCACCATTGGGGATACCTGCGATCGTCTCACGGGGAGGAAGAACGGGGAGCTGCTAATGTAAACAAGCATCTCCCCGTTCTGCCTAGTGACAGTGTCACTGATCTCTGCTACCTGTGTTCGGAGCAGAGATCAGTGACGTGCCATACACAGCCACGCCCCCCCCCACAGTTAGAAACACTGCCCAGGGCTCACTTAACCCCTACACTGCCACCTAGTGGTTAACCCCTTCACTGCCAGTGTCATTTACACAGTACAGGCATACCCCACTTTTAAGTACACAATGGGGTTTATTTACTAAAGCTGGAAAAGGGCAAAATCAGGCTCACTTCTGCATAGAAACCAATGAGCTTCTAACCCCAGCTTGTTCAATTAAACTTTGGTAATAAAACCTGGAAGCTGATTGGTTTCTATGCAGAAGTGAGCCTGATTTTGCACTTTCCAGCTTTAGGAAATAAACCCCATTGTGTGCTTAAAAGTGGGGTATGCCTGTAATCCATGTATTTGTATAGCACCAATTGCTGTATAAATGACAATGGTCCCAAAAATGTGTCAAAAATGTCCAATGTGTCCACCATAGCTGGTAAAAATAAATAAATAAAAAATTATTAATAAAAATGCCATAAAACTATCCCCTAATTTGTAAACGCTATAACTTTTGCACAAACAGTTGCTTATTGCGATTTTTTTTTTTTTTTTTTTTTTTTTTTTTTTTACCAAAAATATGTAGAATACGTATCGGCCTAAACTAAGGGAAAAATTGTTTTTTTTAATATATTTTTTGGGGATATTTATTATAGCAAAATGTAAAAAATAATGAGTTTTTTTTCAAAATTGATGCTCTTTTTTTTTTTTTTTGCGCAAAAAATAAAAACCGCAAGGGTGATCAAATACCACCAAAATAAATCTCTATTTGTAGGGAAAAAAAGGACATCAATTTTGTTTGGGAGCCACATCACACCACCGCGCAATTGTCACTTTTTGCGACACAGTGCCAAATTGCAAAAAATGCTCTGGTCTTTGGCCTGCAAAATGGTCTGGGGCTTAAGGGGTTAACAAAAGCTCCTATAGCATTAGTATGGGTGTTTAGACTCGTGTTAATAAGCTTTAGTACGGGCTTTAGACTGACATTTTGCAAGTGTTAATGACAAGTAAAAAAATGCTCCTCAAATGCCCTATGGGCAGTTTTGAAGCGTTAGATGAGCGTTGAAGTGTGTTAAAACTGCTCCACAAATGCCTATTTACAGTAAATGAAGAAATCTTAACGCTCCGCAACTGCCTGCCAGAGCATTTGCGAGGCGTTACCATAGACTTGAATGGGAGGTGTTGAAAGGCTTCAAATGCCTCCTGACTCCACATGAGGCTTCAATTTTGAAGTGACGCTAAGGCTTACTGTGAGTAGCACTATGTGCTGTCTATTGTATCTTGTGCATAGGCGTTTGGGGGGCGTTTTAAACACCTACTTTTAATGGCAGTGTGTCGTAATGCACTTGGGCCTCTACCAGCTTGCCCCAATTTATGCACATACTCTCAAGAATGAAAGTATAAATAGTTGATAGAATTAAACATACACTATATTACCAAAAGTATTGGTACACCTGCCTTTACACACACACGTTAGAAGCCTAGATTCTAGGAGTAGTCTTAGGGGGTATATATCCCTCCTCCTTTTGCAGGTCTCACATTGGCTTGTCTTCCTGGTTCCCACCCTCCCGTTCCCCAATTTCATTTCATTCACAGCACCTATTTCTCATACTCCTATTCAGGGTATGCCCTCTTTTAAGCGAACCGACTAGCGAGACCAAGGCATGCCGCAGGTCTTGGTAGTTAGGGTTACCGCATGTGACAAGTGAAGACTGACCACAAATGAACTTTAATGTCATCCCAGTCTTAGTCCGTAGGATTCAATATTGAGTTGGCCCACCCTTTGCAGCTATAACAGCTTCCACTCTTCTGGGAAGGCCGTCCACAAGGTTTAGGAGCGTGTCTATAGGAATGTTTGACCATTCTTCCAGAAGCGCATTTGTGAGGTCAGGTACTGATATGGATAAGAAGGCCTGGCTCGCAGTTTCCACTCTAATTAATCCCAAAGGTGTTTTGTTGGGTTGAGGTCAGGACTCTGTGCAGACCAGTCAAGTTCCTCCACCCCAAACTCGCTCATCCATGTCTTTATGGACCTTGCTTTGTGTAATAGTGTGCAGTGACATTGGAACAGGAAGGGGCCATCTCCTCCTAAACCTTGTGGACGGCCTTCCCAGAAGAGTTGAAGCTGTTATAGCTGCAAAGGGTGGGCCAACTCAATATTGAACCCTACGGACTAATACTGGACTGCCATTAAAGTTAATTTGCGTGTAAAGGTGGGTGTCCCAATACTTTTGGTAATATATTTTATATTTATTAACACTTTTCAAAAAATAGTTTTTGAAACCATCAGAAAACATGCCATAAATCATAGACCAAACAACACAAAGTGCACACTACGGGGGATCAGGAGAGCACAGTACAGGATACAGGACATGGCCAGCGCGGGTAAGCTTAGCAAAAAGCATTACTATCCCAGCAAATCCGAGACTGTATGCAAGTATGATGTAATGCAAGATTATCATGGGGCCCCTGGGGAATTTTGATGCATTAAGACAGCCCTGAGCTCAGCAAGGAGGCACAAGTTCTCAGAATGTTTTGGGCCTCAATAGATGGGTCTAGTCACTAGTGGGATCTTTCCTATTGATACTCATAGGAGATTTTCAAATCGTATCACATGGTTCCTCCTTATTTTAAAAAGAAACGTTTCTACTCCAGAAAGACTTCAAATACTGTATTTATTGGCGTATAACACGCACTTTGTCACCCTGAAAATTGGGTGCAAATAGAGTGTGCGTGTTATACGCAAATACTTCGGTTTTAGCTGCCTCAGAGGGGACAGGAAGGGGCGGGACGAGCGCCATCAGATTACTTACAGTGAGAATCTCCTGTTTACTTGGCGGCCTCTGTAATAGGAAGTCCCGTTTCCTGGGCCGCCATTGGACCACTGTTCTGTCTATCATAGGAGATTCTCATGTAATCTGATGGTGCTTGCCCCGCCCCCTCCCTGTCCCCTCTAGGCTGCAGATGGGCATTGATCAGGCTGCATTGATGGCAATGGTGAGGCTACATTGACGTGGACTGATGAGGCTGCATTGATACCCCCTCTGTCAGCCACCCCCCCTTTGTCAGCTATCCCCCCTCTGTCAGACACCCCCCCCTCTGTCAGCCACCCCCCCTCTGTCCGCTATCCTCTCTGTCAGCCACCCCCTCTCTGTCACCTACCCCCTCTCTGTCAGCTACCCCACCCCGTCAGCCAGCCCCTCTCTGTCAGCTACTCCCCTTTGTCAGCTACCCCCCCTCTGTCAGCCACCCCCTCTCTCTTACCACCATTCTATCGCCCACCCCTCCTCTCTCTCACCCCACCCCCCTCCACACCCCCAATCCCCTCCCTCTCTCTCACCCCACACTTCCAATCCCCTCTCACCACACCCCCAATCCCCTCCCCCTCTCTCACACTCCCACCCCCTCTCTTTCTCACCCCCTCTCTCTCCCCTGCTTCCCCCCCTTTTCTCTTACCCCCCTTACCTCCTCCTCTCACCCTCTCTCACACCTCTTTTCCCCTCTCAGGGGGTGAGGGCCCCATGATTCCTAACAGCGGCCCTGTGAGTGAGTGCACAAATACGGATGTGTCTTGATTCCTGTGTCTTGCCAATATCTTGGGCACAGCGATGCAGCACCTGCCTCTACTTTGCCTTCTCCCCGAGCCCTCCCACACAATGGAAGGAAGGAAAATGGCACTGCAGTAGAGCAGCTTCGCTCCACCTCCAATTTCCGGCTCCCACAATTCCTGGCTCAAAATGGCTCTCGGTAAGGCAGTCTAATGGGGGTCTTTAGGGGCAGGGGCACTGATGGGAGGGGGGGGGGGTTCCCTGATCTAATAGAGGTCTCTAAAGGAGGTGCTGATATGAGGGCACTCTGAGCTAATGGGGACCCCTAAATTATGGAGGGGTAACCCTGACCTATATTTTATGAAGGGGGGTGACACTGACCCCTGTGTTATGGGGGGTAACACTGACCAATAAAGCGTGCCGCATTATTGCTCTCCTTAGTGCACCCTATAGTGTATACTACAAAAAAAAGGCCATGCACAGCTAAAGTGTTGGGGTTTGGCTTGAAGAAAAGGTGGCAACTCTAGCCCAAAGTAATATAGACACTCCTCAGCAATCATTTGTTTCATTGATCCCTCAGCCCAGTCTACATTTTAATCCTCCATTAGGATCCCTTTAGCCACCAAAATGCATTGCCAAGTTGTTGAATACAAGACTTCTCTGAACTTATACTGCTAGAGCAGCACCTTTATCTTCCAATTTTTTTTTTAAACGACCACAGGGCCCCATCTCAAAGGGTCCCTGGAACTAAGAGAGCGGACTACCATGCATCTACATGTATCCTGAGTTGTATATATAAAGGTTTCAACCCAACAGAACACCTTTGGATGAATTAGAGCAGAGACTGCGAGTCAGGCTTCCAAGTCCAACATCAGTACCTGGCCTCACAAATGTGCTTCTGGAAGAATGGTCAAACATTCCCATAGACACCCTCCTAAACCTTGTGGACAGCCTTCCCAGAAGAATTACAGCTGTTATAGCAAAAAAGGGTGGACCAACTCAATATTGAACCCTACAGACCAACACTTGGATGCCATTAAAGTTCATGGGCGTGTAAAGGCAAGAGTCCCAATACTTTTGGTGTTCCCCCACGTTCCCACTGAAAAAAAGCCCTGCCTTCTCTGTTCCCAGAGAGGATAGAGAAGAAAAGAGGATATTGAAATGCGTCGGAATATGAGAAACTCTGACCCAAATTGTTGTGCTCACAAATAATTACATGACAATAAAATTTGTATTTTTGTGAATTAGTAGTTTGAATGGCTGCAAAATCCCAATCTATGCAATTTATTAAATACTTTAGATTATAGTGAAAGGTCAATGTATAGCAAAAAAAAGCTGAGATTGTGTTATCTTCTTTCTTATTTAAATTCAATTTATTAGCTTCTGGAGTCCAACACAAAAATAAACTATTATATCAAGAATTGTTTACATATTCATAAATAATTAATAATATGAACCAATAAATGATCGCTAACAGTTTTTAAAGACACTTAAATTAATTTGGTCAAAGTTCACAGAGAACTGCCATGAAACTCTGCGTATTTGGCGGTATCATTCATTCAAGATAACTTTTTTGACAGTTTAATTGTACCGCCATTCAAGTTTACGTCAAGAAAGTAAACATTTTTTTCCCCTCAGGAAAGGTCATGTTTTTTAAAGAGCTATTTAAACTGTGTTGTATTCCAACAATATAAATTTCCTGCACAGCGGGGTTGATTTACTAAATTAATGTTAGAGTATTGCCTTAGCCGTGGATTGTTACAGAAATTTTGGAGTTAAGGCATACTTACTTAAGCTTACTTAATTTATTAAAGTGGCATAAAAAATATTTTTTTCATAAAACAGATAAAAATCATATAAAATTCCTCCTCTACGTTTTCTTTGAAAATGTCCCCCAACCACGTTTTTTATTCCACCTGAATCTATGCAATCCTATAGGAGTCCCCTGTGAAATATTGTCGCAGGCATATAATGGTGTATTAATGCAATGAATGTGAAGTGCAATGTAAATCTATGGACAATGTATTCACTAGTATTGGATGCCATCTAGTGACCAAAAACTGGAACTGGACCTTAGCTATTTTTCTTTTCTATGGTGTTGAAAGATAACAGGAAGTGACTGTGTTTACTTTGGTCATCTGACCTTTTTTATCCAGGAGTCTGTGTGACCTACTCATGAACACTTTGATAGGCAGTGCATGCTGGGTAGGGTATAAAAGGGACTGCAGCAGCCATTTTAGGTCTCTTGGAACCACGTTGCCTGCCTGTGTGGAACTGTGTGGGAGGTTCTCGGATGCATCGGTAGATAGTCACCGCGGAGTGCAAACCGGACTGTTTGCTGGGTGACTGGACAGAGCCAAGAGCTGGTGATCAGACCGACGGGGATCGGAGACGCTTGTTGGAGCAGCGGAGAGCCGGATCCAGTCGGTGGAGTGACACGGAGCATCTGGCCTAGTCAGCGGAAGCAAGCTGCAGCTGTAGGACTCAAGCCATCACTCAGAACTTTGATACGATTGGTGAGCGGGTTGCGGCCCACCGTTTAATCTATTACACGTACTTAGACTTACTAATAGGCCTTTCTGGAACCTGTCCACGAAAGTGCAACTGACACTTAGTAGGCCCAAGGCCCGTTACACTTTGGTGTCTAAGTATGATTACAAGTTTCTGGAGTTACACCTGGAGTGTTCTAAGTTAACTTTCTCTACTTACCCCTTTGGATTACAATTATTTGAGAAACTATTTAAGCTAGCGAAGAAAGAAGATAAAGGAGGAAATACATTAAGTGAGGCCTCACGTTAGACTTTAAATAAGGGGAGCTCCCAGGTCTAGATAATAACATACCTGCATGCTGTTTATTGTATTTGACTGTTGCTTTATGCTGTGCTGACGTTCTACATTGGAATGACAGTGCAAACTCTGTAACCACCTATTTGCTATATTTTCAGTAAAAGTATTCCTGTTTAAGAGTACAAGTGTGTGGTTTACTGTTTTTCCCCACCAGGTGGAGCCAGAGGATCCTGAGGGATAGACACAGGTACATTATACTGTTTGCACTGTACTGTATTATTATTGCACCACAGCATCATTCAGAGGGGGGGGGGGTTCTCAGTAGAGTGCAGGCCCAATTTAAATCAGCAGCTCCTTCAGGGGTAAGTGCTACATATGGAGCAATTGAGTCTTGTAGGAGTCCCATCTACTACATGGAGCTATGGAATCCCATAAGGAGTCCTCTCTACTAAATAGAGCAATGGAGACTTGTTGGAGTTCCCCCTAATAAATGGAGCTTTGAAGTCCTACAGGAGTCCCCTCTACTGCATGGAGCTCTGGAATTCCTTAGGAGTCCCCTCTACTATTTGGAGCTATGGAGTTCTGTAGGCATCCCCTATAGTAAGTAAAGCTAGGGAGTGCCGTAGGAGTCCGCTCTACTACATACATAGAGCTATGAAGGCCTGTAGACGTTTTCTCTACTACATGGAGCTATGGAGTCCTGTAGGTGTCCTCTCTATTAAATGAAATTTGGGAGTCCCGTATGAGTTCCGCTTTGTACTAACACTGTACATGCAGTATTCTGAAGGCTGCACCACAAGCAGCATGAGAGGGACACAGAGTAGCATAGCGTAAGCCCTTGTACACACGGTCGGACATTCTGACAACCAAATCCGTTGGATTTTGTCCGACAGATTTTGTCCGAAACTGTTGCATACACACGGTCAAAGTTGTCGGAAAATCCGATTGTACATAACGTGATGACGTTATTTTGTTATGACGGGACTACGTTCAGGCTAGTAGCCAATAGCTTTGGTCTAGGAATTTGATCTGAGCATGCGTGGCACTTTGTCCGTCGAAGTAGGCTACATATGATCGAAGTATGTCCGATCAGAGCATTTTGTCAGAAAAATGTACGGACAAGTTGGGAAACTTGGTCCGTCGGATACTTCCGACGGAAACAGCCCGATGGAGACCACAAACAGTCGGATTATCCGACAAAACGGTCCGATAGGACACATTCCGTCGGAATCTCTGACCGTGTGTACAAGGGCTTATAGTACCAGAATGAAATCAAATGGTACACAACTCAATGGGATATTGACTTTATACCAAGTTCTTCTCCAGTTACCAGATTCAATAACTACTACACTGTACTGTTTTCCAGTTTCCAAATTCCTTTTTTGGCCCCATGCAGACAATTTTATTCTCTCAGTCATCCTTTCTGGGTGATAAAAAATAATTATAGAAGTTTAAACATTTCATATAAGTTTTAACAATTTAATTTCAGAAGTTCATTCATTTTAAATATACCGTTTTCATTAAAGTAATGCCTAGTGACATGGTGGAGACTACAAACTGCCATGCTTGCTGACACACATTGCACCATCATGGTCCAGAATTGGTCAGTCCATAGTAGTACCATGAAGTTGACACTGGAATGATTGCATGGAGACAGGAAGTGGTTAAACGCAACTGGTGGAGATTAGCAGTACTGAGATTCAACAGAGGATGAAAAAGGGTGCAGGGGTCTCCAAACTATGGCCCTTCAGTTTTTCAGGAACTACAATTCCCAGCATGCCTAGTCATGTCTGTGAGAATGTCAGAGTTTTACAATGACTCATGGGACGTGTAGTTCCACAACAGCTGGAGGGCCGTAGTTTAGAGATCCCTGGTAGGCAGTGTGTTACGGGGGAAAAAAACATGGCAATTGCTTATGATATTTTCTACTTTAGTGAACTAAATATCATCAAGTTACATTTTAGATCTACTTTTGGAGGACTATTTGATTGCTATGGCCAACAAACTATTTTTTCTTCAGATGCTTTGTTTAATAAGGACAGTGTGATAGCAATAAACTCCAAATGATGTTTCTGAAAGGAAGTGAACAGTAACTATGGAGTTGTGAAAGCATTTCTCCACCATCCAAGAATGACTGGCAGGAATACTGCTGGCCCTAGCTTCAATGGCATCCCTTTGTTCATCTTCATTATCTGCTGAGGCAGCAGCATGGAGTTATTAGAGTGGAAGATTGAACTTAGTTAACCTGTATATATTATTTATTTTTTTGCCACATTTAAGTGTGTGAGAGGGCCATAGTATGTCCTCATATCGGCATGACTATTGTAACGTTTTCCTCCGTGCTCCACCAAAATGTTGGCACCACTCCATTTAATTTTTAACCATGCTGCTTGAGTCCCCCACCTCTCTTCTTGCTCCTTTCTGTCAGAAATTCTACAGCCAATTACTAAAAGATCCAATTTAAACTAATGACTCTATACTTTTCTCCCTTGTTAATTTCCAGATACCATTTCAAGATCAACCTCCTTCCTTCTCTGCTTCTTTAGTTTAGCCATGACTTCAATTTCTAAATTGAGGACATCTCAAGTTCTTTTCCTTCTGGTTTTGAATAAATTTGATTTTGAAGGATGAACTGTATTCAGACCTGGCATCATAAGAAGAAACTAGATGGCAATGTCTTTCTGAAAAAAGTATTTGCCCCCACCTCAGGGCCATCTTTAACACAGGGCAAAAGGGGAATTTGCTCCCAAGCCAGTCATTGTTGTGGAGCCCAAAACAGCAGCCCCTCGAGCCCTTGCCAGTGGTAGAACTACACCACTTTTCCAGAGTCCAGAGTTAAATAGCAAGCAAACTCCTGAGGCCTGTAGAGGAGGGGACAATCCTGTCACTCCATCCACAGTACATGGGGTCTGGGTCTTGTCTCCCGGGAGATGGGTAATCTTGTTTTTACGGTATTGGGGAGGAGGTGTGGTTTCGATGTTTTAGAAGTTTCGCAGGATTGGTTTGCCGCATTTCAGAGATGACGGTCTTCAGTGCCTTGGTTCTTTGTTAGTACCGATCCCGGTAGTCTGTGTGAGAAGGAGAGGGAGGTGGGAGTGCTGTGCTAGGCTCTCCAGGGTTGCTTGGGTGGTGGATTGGTTTCTCTTCCTGGTCCGAGGATGTCTCTTCCATGTCTCTACCGGGATGGAGCACAACACCGGCCAAGGTAATTAGTGACAGGTGGCCGGTATGAGGCGTGGGGGAAGGGGAGTTAAGGGGAATTCCTGCACTGTCAGCCTCATCTATTGGGCTCCACCAGGCAAAGAGAGTGGCCATAGGGGTCCTGGTGATTGGAGAGGGGCTGAAGGTGGGGCTATTGGAATTAGGTGGCTCTGGGTGGTATCTATATGGAGAGGGAAGTGACATTTGGGGTGGAGTTATGTAAAGTAGAGGGGGCTTTGTGGGTGGGGCTATGCAGAGCTGAGTGGAGTTTGGTGTGGGGCTTTGGAAAGGGAGATTTGTGTGCTGGGCTATTGAGAGTAAAGGGGGCCCAAGAAAATGTTTGCCCAGGGTCCAATCAATATTAACCACTTGCCGCCCGCCCTATTACAAATAGACGGCGGCAAAGTGGTTTGATAATTCTGACCGGACGTCATATGACGTCCTCAGGATTATGAGCCGCTGCGCGCCCCCGGGGGCGCTCATCGCGGCCATCGTTGTTGCGGGGTGTCAGTCTGACACCCGGCAACTACGATCTCGGTAAAGAGTCTCCGACGGAGACTCTTTACCACGTGATCAGCCGTGTCCAATCACGGCTGATCACAGTGTAAATGGGAAGAGCCGGTGATCGGCTTTTCCTCACTCGCGTCTGTCAGACGCGAGTAGAGGAGAGCCGATCGGCTGCTCCTCTGACAGGGGGGGTCTGTGCTGATCGATTATCAGCACAGCCCCCCCGAGGATGCCCACACTGGACCACCAGGGACACCACCAGGGAAAAGGTAATCCTCCCTAGACCACCAGGGATGCCCATGGTCAGCACAATGGATGCCAATCAGTGCCCATAATGGATGCCAATCAGTGCCCACAATGGGCATCACTGATTGGCATGCATTATTGTTTGGCACTGATTGGCATCCATTAGTACAGTATAAAACCAATGCCGCCTATGAGTGCCCACCCGTGCCGCCTATGAGTGCCCACCTGTTATGAGTGCCCACCTGTGCCGCCTATGAGTGCCCACCTGTGCCACCTATCAGTGCCCACCCATGCCCATCTGTGCCGCCTATCCATGCCCATCTGTGCCGCCTATCCATGCCAATCCGTGCCAGCTATCAGTGCCAATTTGTGCCACCTATCAGTGTCCATCCGTGTCGCCCATCCGTGTCGCCCATCCGTGTCGCCCATCCGTGCCACCTATCAGTGCTGCCTATCAGTGTCCATCAATGCCACCTCATCAGTGCCACTTCATTGGTGCCCATCAGTGCCGCCTTATCAGTGCCCATCAGTGTAGCCCCATCAGTGCCCATCAGTGAAGGAGAAAACGTACTTATTTACAAAGTTTTGAAACTGAAACAAAAAAAAACATTTTTTTTTTCTAAATTTTCGGTATTTTTTTATTTGTAGCGCAAAAAATAAAAACCATAGAGGTGATCAAATACCACCAAAAGAAAGCTCTATTTGTGGGAAAAAAATGATAAAAATGTCATTTGGGTACAGTGTAGCATGACCGCGCAATTGTCATTCAAAGTGCGACAGCGCTGAAAGCTCAAAATTGGTCTGGGCAGGAAGGTGTTTAAGTGCCCTGTATTGAAGTGGTTAAAGACAGCCCTGCTCCACCTACATATGCTTCATATAGCTTTTGTTGTTTTTACTGGTCTATCAAGAATGCCCACACATTCAAGAATAACTGAACTCATAACGTATGATGATTTGCTATGTAATGTTTCATCTAGAAACATTGTGCCTAAGGAGTTTCCCGAAAGACCTTTTTTCTGGAATTACTCCCTAAAAATAGAAGTGTACTTCCTGGTATGTGGGCATGGCTAGGCCCTTCTGTGCCTACAGCCACATAGCTGTATATCTGCAGTGTGAGATCTATGGCACTGCTGCCTCTTTTAGTCTCAAGAGACTTGGGGTGAGATTTGGTAATCTCCTTACTGCGCCAATCACTGTTCCCCTTGCTGGAGGCTCTGACAAGAGGAAGCAGAGCCCTGTCATTACCAATACCAAGATGGCCACAGACACACAGAAAAACAGTGCAAAACAATGCATGGTAAATCTGTAAAGGGAAAAAATATCAGCTGCAGGGAGACCACAGATATTGCTGATAACCAGTCCTTGTCCCCTATCTGCCTTTTTTTGAGCAGAGCTTCCAGAACTCAGTACATCTTGAAAGCTACAACTCCCCCCCCCCCCCCCCCCCCCTCTGGTCTGTGCCTGAAGCCAGCTTTTCATGGAGTATAAAAATGCATAAACAACTGTGACCTTAAAGCGGAGCTCCACTCAAAAGTGGAACTTCCGCTTATTTGTCTACTCCCCCCCCTCCCGGTGCCACATTCGGCACCTTTCAGGGGGGAGGGGGGACGGGTACCTGTTTTTGACAGGTCACCCTTCCCCACTTCCGGAGACGGTGCCGCCGCACAGTCCCTCGGAAGTTCAACTTCCCTCCTCCTTTCACCGGGCCAATTAGAAAGCGCAGCTCGCCTCACGCATGAGCAGAAGGGAACCAGCTGTGAAGCCAAAACACTCCACTGCCAGTTTCCCTTAACAGGAACGGCGATGGTAACACCCGAAAGCCGATCCAAAAATCGGCTGGGGTGCCAGCATTGCAGGATCCCTGGACTGGTAAGTGTCCTAATATTAAAAGTCAGCAGCTATAGTGTTTGTAACTGCTGACTTTAAATTTTTCGTGGAGGGGCCGGAACACCTCTTTAACCACTTCAGGACCGCCGTATTGCCAATGTACGTCAGCACAATGGCACAGGCAGGCACAATCACGTAGATGTACGTGATTGCCTTCCAGCGGGTGGGGGGTCCAATAGGACCCCCTCCCGTTGGATACGACGGTCCGGTTCCCTCCAGGAGCGCTCCGTGATGAGGGGATGGCCGTTCGTTTTCGGCCACCCCCTCTGGATCGCTCCTGGCCAATGAGAAGCTTCCTCCCACTGTGTATTGTTTACACAGGAAGGAGGAAGTGATGTCATTCTCCTCGGGGCGGTCTTTTTGACCGGACTACGAGGAGAAGACTAAAAGTAAGTGTGCACCAACACTACACTGACATGTAGGTACACACAGGCACACAAACCCCCCCCCGATCCCCCCCCCGATCTCCCCCCGATCCCCCCCCGCCCCCCCCCCCCCCCAGTCACAGTGTCACTGATTGCATTGATCATTTCTTTACTGATCAATGCATTCAGTGTCAGTTGTGACAGTAAAAACTGTCAGGACAGTTAGTGTTAGGTCCAGGGTAGCCCCCTATCACCCCCCAATAAAGATTTAACCCCCTGATTGCCCCTAGAGTTAACCCTTTCACCCCCTTTTGCCAGTGTCACTAAGCGATCATTTTTCTGATCGCTGCATGTGTCGCTAGGTAGCTAGTTATTTTTTTAGGTTCACCGCCAGGTTTTTATATCGCTAGGTACCCCGATATACTACCCAATAATGTTTTTAACCCCCTGATTGCCGCTAGTTAACCCTTTCACCCCCTTTTGCCAGTGTCACTAAGCGATCATTTTTCTGATCGCTGCATGTGTCGCTAGGTAGCTAGTTATTTTTTTAGGTTCACCGCCAGGTTTTTATAGCGCTAGGTACCCCGATATATTACTACAATAATGGTTTTAACCCCCTGATTGCTGCTAGTTAACCCTTTCACCCCCTTTCACCAGCGATCACAGTATAAGTGTCACTGGTGACGCTGGTTAGCCAGTTAGTTATTTAGGTTCCCCGTCAGGTTTTTATATAGCGCCAGGGACCCCCATATACTACCTAATAAAAATTTGAACCCCCTGATTGCCCCTAGTTAACCCTTTCACCACTGATCACCGTATAAGTGTTACGGGTGACTCTGGTTAGTTTGTTTTTTATAGCATCAGGGCACCCACCATTTATTACCCAATAAAGGTTTAACCCCCTGATCACCCGGCGGGTGATATCAATTAGGTTTTAGGGTCAGGGTCTGCGTCGCCCCAGGCAGCGCTAGGTTAGTGCCAGTACCGCTAACACCCACACGCAAAGCATACACCTCCCGTAGTGCTATAGAATCTGAACAGATCAATATCTGATCTGATCAGATCTATACTAGCGTCCCCAGCAGTTTAGGGTTCCAAAAAAACGCATTGTTAGCGGGATCAGCCCAGATACCTGCTAGCACCTGCGTTTTGCCCCTCTGCCCAGCCCACCCAAGTGCAGTATCGATCGATCACTGTCACTTACAAAACACTAAACACATAACTGCAGCGATCGCAGAGTCAGGCCTGATCCCTGCCATCGCTAACAGGTTTTTTGGTAGCATTTTATATTTAAATCCGGAAGGCAGTGCTTGGTTTTCGGGGTCCCGTACGTGGCTAGGCTCCCAAAAAGTCCCCCACATGTGGTATCCCCGTACTCGGGAGAAGCAGCAGAATTTATTTTGGGGTGTAATTTGACTTCTGCCCATAGCATGTGTGAGCAATATATCATTTAGTGACAACTTTGTGCAAAAAAAAAAAAGTTTGTAATCTTCCCGCAACTTTTGGCAAAATATAAAATATTCCATGGACTCAACATGCCTCTCAGTAAATAGCTTGGGGTGTCTACTTTCCAAAATGGGGTCATTTGGGGGGGTTTTGTGCTATTTTGGCATTTTATGGCCTTCGAAACTGTGATATCTAGTGAGGAGTTAAATCAAAAATTTGCACCCTTAGAAATCCTGAAGGTGGTGATTGGTTTTTCGGGGTGCCGTGTGCGACTAGACTCCCAAAAAGTCCCACACATGTGGTATCCCCGTACTCAGGAGAAGCAGCAGAATGTATTTTGGGGTGTCATTTCACATATGCCCATAGCATGTGTGAGCAATATATCATTTAGTGACAACTTTGTGCAAAAAAAAAAAAGTTTGTAATATTCCCGCAACTTGTGGCAAAATATAAAATATTCCATGGACTCAACATGCCTCTCAGTAAATAGCTTGGGGTGTCTACTTTCCAAAATGGGGTCATTTTGGGGGGTTTTGTGCTATTTTGGCATTTTATGGCCTTCGAAACTGTGATAGGTAGTGAGGAGTTAAATCAAAAATTTGCACCCTTAGAAATCCTGAAGGTGGTGATTGGTTTTCGGGGTGCCGTGCGCGACTAGACTCCCAAAAAGTCCCACACATGTGGTATCCCCATACTCGGGAGAAGTAGCGGAATATATTTTGGGGTGCAATTCCACATATAACTATGGCATGTGTGAGCAATATATAATTTAGTGACAACTTTTTGTAAAAAAAATTTTTTTTTTTTTTTTTTGTCATTATTCAATCCCTTAGGACAAAAAAAATAAATATTCAATGGGCTCAACATACCCATCAGCAATTTCCTTGGGGTGTCTACTTTCCAAAATGGGGTCATTTGGGGGGGATTTGTACTGCCCTGCCATTTTAGCACCTCAAGAAATGAGATCGGCAGTCATAAATTAAAAGCTGTGTAAATTCCAGAAAATGTACTCTAGTTTGTAGACGCTATAACTTTTGCGCAAACCAAAAAATATACGCTTATTGACATTTTTTTTACTAAAGACATGTGGCTGAATAAATTTTGCCCTCAATGTATGACTAAAATTTAGTTTATTCGATTTTTCTTATAACAAAAAGAAGAAAATATCTTTTTTTTTCAAAATTTTCGCTCTTTTTCCATTTATATCGCAAAAAAAATCGCAGAGGCAATCAAATACCATCAAAAGAAAGCTCTATTTGTGGGAAGAAAAGGACGCAAATTTCGTTTGGGTGCAATATTGCATGACCGCGCAATTACCAGTTAAAGCAGCGCAGTGCGAAATTGGAAAAAGACCTCTGGTCCTTAAGGTGTTTATTGGTCCGGGGCTGAAGTGGTTAATGGCTATACTGTTTCCATTCTATAAGGTATAATATTGTAGCTTAAAGAGGTTGTAAACCTCCATTTTCAAGTTGTACTATAGGTAAACCTATAATAAAGGCTTACCTATAGTTACAGTAAATATCCTAAACGTGTGCCATTTAGGAGATATTTACATTGTACTGCGACGATGACATCTGTAAGGAAACGGCCGTTTCTTCACTAGCGTGTGCCGTGACTTGAGGCTCCCGAGCGCACACGCAGGAGTGACGTCACGCGACTTCAGCCAGTCACAGAGCTGGAGTTCGCGGCCCCGCAGGGAAGAGGAGTGAACATGGATGTGGCCTCCAGCGGGAACAGCGCGGACTTCGTTTGCAGGTAAGCAGGGGCGTAACTATAGGGGGTGCAGCAGTCGCGACCGCAACTGGGCCCTGTGCTGCAGGGGGCCCATGCAGCCCCCTCTACATATGGCCGGCAGCAGCATAGGCAGCTAGGGGTACCAAGTGCACCATGCTCACGGGTGGCTGGAGGGTGACTAGCAGAGCTCCATGCTCAACTATCGCACTGGTTGCTCTTTAGTTGTGCATTCCCCGCATGACCTGTGTCCTCAGCCGGCTCCTCAGAGTACCCCTCTCCTCCTCAATGCATTGCCGCTCAGTCCGATGTCTGTTCTCCCCAGCCAGAGTCCCGCCCCCCCCCCCCCGAGTCCGGCCCACACTGCACTGCATACTTCTCCCGGGTAAACAAACTTTAAGCACACAGATGCAGTGCAGCCCTATGAGAGCCGACTCCCCGGAGGACACTGCAGGCTTGTCTGCCAGCCCTCCTCCTCCCCCATACACAGATGATGAAAGGTCTTTCTGGGAGATATGCTGATTGCCCGTCCAGCACACTGGATGGAGTCCAGGCCAACATGGATGAGTGCGCGGCCTGCAGCTTGGTCATGGTGAGTGAGAGGACCCCATCCCCCACACACCATTACATACCCCCTCCATCTCCCCCTGGGGACAGGGGTCCCTTCTCATGTGAGGACAGGGACCCCCACCTCCCCTGGGGGCAGTAACTTCATCTGCCCTGGAGAAAAGGACCTCATCTCTTCTGGGGACGGGGACCCCATCCTGCCTAGGGACAGTCCCCCAATGGGGCACCTAAAAATTAAAAAAATAATAAAAAAAACGACTGATACCAGTGGTGGAACTACAGGGCTCACAAAGGTCATACCTGGGACCACGCCCTGGAGTTCCAGTGCTGGACTCGGAGGGAAGGGCCCTGACTGGGGTTCAGGGGGGCCCTTCATGGTTTCTTGCATCAGGGCCCTGAAGGTTCTAGTTACGCCACTGCAGGTAAGTGTCACATAATGTGCTAATATGCGATGCATACTAGCACATTATGCTTTTACTTTGCAGGGAACAAAAAAGGAAACAAAACCCGTCAGGGTTTACTTTAAGGCCCCTTTCACACGGGTGGACTGATCTATAGTCCTCTATGGAGCGGCGGATGTAAATGGACATGTGTCATGTGACAAGTCAGTGGCTCATTGGAACAGGGGTGGGGGATTGCATGTGAATCCTAACTCAAGCCCAAACCTTGTTTTTTTTTTTATTTCTGGATATAGTTTGGAAGGTTAGATCTTCTGTCAGATTAACCAATGAGGGATCAAGTCCTTTACTTTGACGTAGCAAGGTTTGTAACGCCACGTCATTTCTTTGGCCAGCAAAGGCACTTTGTTCTGAATTTTAGGAAAATGATTTTGCTTTCACAAAATGTACGTGGCAATTGGTTTTTTACAACAGGATTAAGGATGGCTGTGACTAATACATGGCTGTACTCAGCATTAGGCACAATAAGGACAGCAATAGCTATTACTTATGTTCCATGCCTGGATATATTTTAACACTTTTTGGTGTGGCCTTTCCCGTCCTGGGGACCCGCTGACTTAATTTTTTTTTTACTCTTTATACATTTGGTGCTTAAATTTGGAGTGATTGTCTTATATGAGGTGATTTATTGCTTATATTATCATTCTATATTTTCTATTATATGTTTTTGAGATATTTTATGGCTTTGTTACTTCTGTGGGTAAGGATGAGCTCCGGCGTGTGCGCACAGCCCATGTGCAGAGCCCGCCAGGAAGATGGCACTGCGCTGCGCTAATCACAGGCCGTGAGATATTTCCCGATCTCTGCACCCGCGCATCGGGACCATGTCTCACTGCTTGTGATTAGCACCCGCAGTACCAACTTCCTGGCGGACTCACACACCGGAGCTCATCCTTTACGCTTTAGGAGATATTCCCTCGGTATGTGCCGCTGACAGCGGCGCATGCGCACAAGGGGATTTTCAGCTGAAAGCCCGGCAGTCGCCGGACTCGGCCGGGATGAAATCTCCCGCGCGCATCACTGCATACTAGCTCATTATGCCTTTTCCTTTGCAGGTGGCAAAAAAAAACATTAGCGGGTATACAACCGCTTTAAGGCAGTGCTGGGAAATAATGGTGGCCGCACAAAATATTAACACTTCGGCCCAATTTGGACATTTTCACTTAGGGGTTTACTTTTGTTGCCAGCGGTTTAGACATTAATGGCTGTGTGTTGAGTTATTTTGAGGGAACAGCAAATTTACACTGCTATACAAGCTGTACACTCACTACTTTACATTGTAGCAAAGTGTTATTTCTTCAGTGTTGTCACATGAAAAGAAATCTGAGGGGTGTACTCACTCTTGTGAGATACTTTATCTAGGTTCTGTACTGATTCATTGCTGTCCCCTTTTTTAGCTCACGCAAACAAATATTTCAGTTGGCTAGAGGTGTGTGTGTGTGTGTGTGTGTGTGTGTGTGTGTGTGTGTGTGTGTTAGGGCGGACGATTTGTGGAATGCACGGTCTGCCTTATCAAATACCTGTTCTTTGGATTGAGGAGATTGTGTTGTCTGATGGTGTCCACCAGCTCCGTGATGTCATCATGAAGGAGGGCAAGAGGACTCCAGTGGCAACCTGTGAAGCTCTGGTGACCTCCATACGCAAGAGGGTTAAGGCAGTGCTGGAAAATAATGGTGGCCACACAAAATATTGACACTTTGGGCCCAATTTGGACATTTTCCCTTAGGGGTGTACTCACTTTTGTTGCCAGCAGTTTAGACATTAATGGCTGTGTATTGAGTTATTTTGAGGGGACAGCAAATTTACACTGTTATACAAGCTGTACACTCATTACTTTACATTGTAGCAAAGTGTCATTTCTTCAGTGTTGTCACATGAAAAGATAGAATAAAATATTTACAAAAATGTGAGGGGTGTACTCACTTTTGTGAGATACTGTATCTAGGTTCTGTACTGATTCATTGCTGTCCCCTTTTTCAGCTCACGCAAACAAATATTTCAATTGGCTAGAGGTGTGTGTGTGTGTGTGTGTGTGTGTGTGTGTGTGTTAGGGCGGACGATTTGTGGAATGCACGGTCTGCCTTATCAAATACCTGTTCTTTGGATTGAGGAGATTGTGTTGTCTGATGGTGCAGGGGCCGGCTTTAATGTACAGAATACATTTTGGAATATTTTGAATCATTTGCAGAAGGTGGTTGCTCAATGATGTATCCAGCATTCCAGTTTTCAGGTGTGGTGGTAGGTGGGGTGCAGTGTGGAGTGGCAGCAATAATACATACAGTCAGGTGCAATGGAAAACTTGTGTTTAAATAATGCAGCAACAAAAAAACCCAGTGGAAAGGCTGCCCAACTGGGTGCAATCACAGTTTCCAGTAATGTAAAGATAAGCCAGATTGACAGTGTCCGTTAAGAGAACAGAATACGGCCTGGCTGTCTCGTGCCCAAGCAGGATAAAGGCCAGAGGAATTGCGACCCTACATTTATCCCTCCTCGTCAGGAACCTTTCCCTAATGCTAGTACTGTCCCTAACAGGCGAGGTACCTTTCCCTACACTACCCACTCGCATTAAGTGCACCAAACCCAGGAGCCAGGGTCTTAAATAGACTCTGTCTAACCCAAGATGGCTGCCAGAGTCACATGGCATGGCAGCATCCAACCAGGTAGCTTCCCCAGTGACCCAGGGAACCATAGAGAAACTATGTTCCTCTTGACTTCCTCTCTAGCTGCAAGACCACGGCAGGTGAGCGCCACCAGCAGTGAAGAACGTAGACTGCACCTGCCTACACTGTATTCAAAGGAGTCTGCAACGACTTGAGTTTTTCTTAAAAATTGTGAAGCATTACATAGTAAGTGTATGGGGACTTCTCTTCATTTGCCTCGGTTGCTATAGGGTGTATAGTGTATTTGTGCTATAAGGGGACGATAGTAATATCTGCCCTTCCATATTGGATTCATATAGGTGCCCCATTAAGACATTTTAAAAGTGTTTTTCTAAAGTATTTTGAGGCTTGATTGCCTTTATACCTGCTGGAGCGATGTTGAGCGAATCCCCCTTTTTTCGGTTCTGTGGAGTTCCTGACTGTATAGTCATGATTAAGAGTTGAGATAGTGTGAAACGCGTTGACTTACCTTTCAGTCCTCGCGGTGCCATAGTGCTGTTTTTTTAGAAGTTTATTAAAGTTGCATGTTTTTTGGAGTGCAGCAGTCTGGATCTTTGGACTTTACATTGAATGCAAAGTCGACAAACTGGGCTGGTACCTGAACACAGAAAAGGTATGGAGGATAGTGGCGGCTAGACCACCTGGAGCAGTGGCTTGCTAGATTTGTGGGATAGTTGAGGGTCGGGCTTAACTCCAAGTCACAGAAAAAGTCAGTGCCTTGCGGCACATTGTCAGGAACAGGGATGGGGGGTGGGAGAATTGCTGCATTTCCTATCTCAAGCCAAAACCTTTTTTTTTTCTGGATTCAGTTTTCGAAGGTTAGATCTCTCAGAAGAGCCAATGAGCCATCAAGCCCCAACGCTGCCCTTTACTTTGAAGTAGCAAGGTTCTCCACGTGACCTCTTTGGCCCGGCAAAGGCAATTCGTTCTGGGTTTTAGGGAAATTCTGCTGTTTGCACAAAATGTACGTGGCAATTGTTTTTTACAACAGGATTAAGGGTGGCTGTGACTAATACATGGCTATACTCGGCATTAGGCACACTAAGGCCAGTAACAGCCGGTTATTACTGATGTTCCTTGCATGGATATATTTTAACACTTTGAGATGCTCCTGATTAACAATGAGAAAAAAGTATTTTACTTTTGCTTTTTAAATGGATTATTATTTTGGTGGTGTCTAAAAATGACTGTTAATTGTACATTAAAATCTATTGTAAAGTTGGGGGTTGTTTAGCTCAGTGTAGAGCCTACCAGTGAGAAGAATCCACGCCAGATATGCCGTTGAAGGGCTTGTAGGCCCACTTTTATTAACCACTTTCAGACCGGACCATTTTGCTGGTAAATGACCAGAGGTCTTTTTACACTTTGGCACTGCGCTGCTTTAACTGGTAATTGCGCGGTCATGCAATGTTGTACCCAAACAAAATTTGCGTCCTTTTCTTCCCACAAATAGAGCTTTCTTTTGATGGTATTTGATTGCCTCTGCGATTTTTATTTTTTGCGATATAAACGTAAAAAGACCGCAAATTTTGAAAAAAAATGATATTTTCTACTTTTTGTTATTAGAAAAATCCAATAAACTCAATTTTAGTCATACATTTAGGACAAAATGTATTCAGCCACATGTCTTTGGTAAAAAAAAAGTCAATAATTGTATATTTATTGGTTTGCGCAAAAGTTGTCACATCTACAAACTAAGGTACGTTTTCTGGAATTTACGCAGCTTTTAGTTTACGACTGCCTATCTCATTTCTTGAGGTGCTAAAATGACAGGGCAGTACAAAACCCCCCCAAATGACCCCATTTTGGAAAGTAGACCCCCTAAGGAAATTGATAAGAGGCATGTTGAGCCCATTGAATATTTTATTTTTTTGCCTCAAGCGATTGAATAATGACAAAAAAAAAATTTTTTTTTTTTTTTTTACACAAAGTTGTCACTAAATGATATATTGCTCACACATGCTATGGGCGTATGTGAAATGACACCCCAAAATAAATTCTGCTGCTTCTCCTGAGTACGGGGATACCACATATGTGGGACTTTTTGGGAGCCTAGCCGCGTACAGGGCCCCGAAAACCAAGCACCGCCTTCAGGCTTTCTAAGGGCGTCAATTTTTGATTTCACGCCTCACTACCTATTACAGTTTTGAAGGCCATAAAATGCCAAGATGGCACAAAACCCCCACAAATGACCCCATTTTAGAAAGTAGACACCCCAAGCTATTTGCTGAGAGGCATGTTGAGTCCATGGAATATTTTATATTTTGCCACAAGTTGCGGGAAAATTACAAACTTTTTTTTTTTTTTTTTTTTTTTCACAAAGTTGTCACTAAATGATATATTGCTCATGCATGCCATGGGCATATGTGAAATGACACCCCAAAATAAATTCTGCTGCTTCTCCTGAGTACGGGGATACCACATATGTGGGACTTTTTGGGAGCCTAGCCGCGTACGGGGCCCCGAAAACCAAGCACCGCCTTCAGGCTTTCTAAGGGCGTAATTTTTTGAGTTCACTTCTCACTACCTATTACAGTTTTGAAGGCCATAAAATGCCAAGATGGCACAAAACCCCCACAAATGACCCCATTTTAGAAAGTAGACACCCCAAGCTATTTGCTGAGAGGCATGTTGAGTCCATGGAATATTTTATATTTTGCCACAAGTTGCGGGAAAATTACAAACTTTTTTTTTTTTTCACAAAGTTGTCACTAAATGATATATTGCTCACGCATGCCATGGGCATATGTGAAATGACACCCCAAAATAAATTCTGCTGCTTCTCCTGAGTACGGGGATACCACATATGTGGGACTTTTTGGGAGCCTAGCCGCGTACGGGGCCCCAAAAACCAAGCACCGCCTTCAGGCTTTCTAAGGGCGTTACAGTTTTGAAGGCCATAAAATGCCAAGATGGCACAAACCCCCCCCCCCCAAATGACCCCATTTTAGAAAGTAGACACCCCTAAATTTAGGGGTACACTAGTGAGACTAGGTAATAAATGGCGGGTGCCCTGAAACTATAAAAAAATAACTAACCAACCAGCGTCACCTGTAACAGTTATATGGTGATCACTGGTGAAAGGGTTAACTAGGGGGCAATCAGGGGGCTTTATGCGGTAGTATATGGGGGTCCCTGGCGCTATAAAAAGCTGCGGCGAACCTAAATACCTACCTGCCTAACTAGCGTCACCTGTGACACTAATACAGCGATCAGAAAAACGATCGCTTATTAGGCTGGGTTCACACTGGAGCGATGCGGGAACGCCACGAATGCGCGGCGGGTTCCCGCATCGCATGCCTCCCGGCGGCAGTTCACACTGCCCTATGCGAACTGCTGGGAGTGTCAGTGAAATGTTAATGACACCCCCAGATCAGTTCGCATATCGCAGTGCGATCTGCAAACTTGGATCGCATGGTGTGAACACCCATGCGATCCGATTCTGCTGCGGACCAAAAAAAGGGTCCCGTGCGAGTTTGCGGCGGGTGCGACACGAATTCAGCCATACTATCTGTATAGCTGAACTCGAATCGCACAGAGATCGGATGTGATTTGCACTGCAGTGCGGTGCGAATCACATCCGTTCTCATAAACCGCTGCAATGTGAACCCAGCCTTAGTGACACTGGCGACGGGGGGTGATCACGGGGTTAAACCTTTATTGGGGGGGTTAGGGGGGTACCTTAGAACTAAAGGGGGCTAACCCTAACTGCCCTAACAGTTATTAGTCACAAATGACACCTGCCGGGTGATCAGGGGGTTAAACCTTTATTAGGTAATAAATGGCGGGTGCCCTGAAACTATAAAAAAATAACTAACCAACCAGCGTCACCTGTAACAGTTATATGGTGATCACTGGTGAAAGGGTTAACTAGGGGGCAATCAGGGGGCTTTATGCGGTAGTATATGGGGGTCCCTAGCGCTATAAAAAGCTGCGGCGAACCTAAATACCTACCTGCCTAACTAGCGTCACCTGTGACACTAATACGGCGATCAGAAAAATGATCGCTTATTAGGCTGGGTTCACACTGGAGCGATGCGGAAACGCCGCGAATCCGCGGCGGGTTCCCGCATCGCATGCCTCCCGGCGGCAGTTCACACTGCCCTATGCGAACTGCTGGGAGTGTCAGTGAAATGTTACTGACACCCCCAGATCAGTTCGCATATCGCAGTGCGATCTGCAAACTCGGATCGCATGGTGTGAACACCCATGCGATCCGATTCTGCTGCGGGCCAAAAAAAGGGTCCCGTGCGAATTTGCGGCGGGTGCGGCGGGTGTGGCGGGTGCGGCGGGTGCGGCGAATGGCTGAACTCGAATCGCACAGAGATCGGATGTGATTTGCACTGCAGTGCGGTGCGAATCACATTCGTTCTCATAAACCGCTGCAATGTGAACCCAGCCTTAGTGACACTGGCGACGGGGGGTGATCACGGGGTTAAACCTTTATTGGGGGGGTTAGGGGGGTACATTAGAACTAAAGGGGGCTAACCCTAACTGCCCTAACAGTTATTACAGTCACAAATGACACCAATGCAAAAAAAAAAAAAAAAAAAAAAAAAATGACATTGGTGTCACTGTGACTGGGGGGCAGGGGTAATTGGGGGGGTGATCGGGGGGTAAAGGGGGGGTGTGAGTGTGCCTGGCATGTTCTACTGTGTGTGGGATGTGTTGGTGCAACTCACTGATCCGCTCTCCTCCGTGTCGGAACGAAAAATACCGACACGGAGGAGAGAATACATCACTTCCTCTCCTGTGTTTACATTACAGGAGAGGAAGTGATGTCACCGGGGATTTCCATTCGTCGGGAGCGATCGCGAGGGGGTGGCCATGAATGAATGGCCGTCCCCTCGTCCGGGATCGCTCCCGAACGAAAACCGACCGCCGCAGGCACCGGGCGGGGGCCCGATCGGGCCCCCGACCCGCGGGAGGCAAAGGACGTACATATATGTGCTTATGCCTGCCCGTGCCATTCTGATGACGTACATCGGCGTGAGGCGGTCGGCAAGTGGTTAAAGAAAGAACATGTCCATCCAGAATTGCCTAGCAGGGGTTTCAACTTCACAGCAGTAATGTAGTAATAAATGAAAAATACCAAGCCACCTGGCTCTCGAGCCGCACCGCTGCTCAGGCTTATGCTTCAGCCCTCTTGGTTCTATAACGGAGTTCCTGTACAAACCCTGTACCTCAGCACTTTTTTCCAGCTTCCTTGCTGTTCCAGTCCACGGGCTTGGACCCTCTGACAGACGGAACTGTGCAGACATGCACACTTCTCCCTTACTTGCCTGGGCTCCTCGGGAGGTTGGAGCCCAGAACCATGGACCTGGCTCTACTATCCGGCCTACACACACCTGAACAATCAGTGTGCTGGTGAGTCTCAAAACCCGGACCCAGGATTGGAAATTTCATCCCACCGGGATCTCTAAGCCGATCGGACCGTGTTGTCGGATAATCCGACCGTGTGTGGGCTTCATCTGACTTTTTCCATCGGAATGTCCGACCAACAAAGTTTGAGAGCTGGATATAAAAATTTTCCGACAACATGATCCAATCGGACGTAGAGAATTCCAATCGGACAAAGTGCCACGCATGCTTAGATCAAATTCCTAGACCAAAGCTATTGGCTATTAGCCTGAACGTAGTCCCGTCGTAACTAAATAACGCCATCACGTTACAAACGGTTGGATTTTCCGACAACTTTGTCCGACCGTGTGTATGCAAAACCAGTTTCGGACAAAATCCGTCGGACAAGATTCAACGGATTTTGTTGTCGGAATGTCCGACCGTGTGTACAAGGGCTAAGAAATCCCTCGGCTCCAGGTCCCAAAGTGGACTTTACTAAATAATGAGAAAACTGAAAAGCCAGTTTCCTCCAAAATAAACAACTTCACTGGAGCCCCACAACTTGCCTGGTTGAAAGTCCTGCGTCCATACACTGGTGGGGTACCTCACTACCACACTCTATATATAGAAGTGAGTACACCCCACACCTGAAAACTGGAATTCTGGATTCATCATTGAGCAACCACCTTCTACAAATGATTCAAAATATTCCAAAATTAATTCTGTACATTAAAGCCGGCCCCTGCACCATCAGACAACACAATCTCCTCAATCCAAAGAACAGGTATTTGATAAGGCAGACAGTGCATTCCACAAATCGTCCGCCCTAACACACACACACACACACACACACACACACACACACACACACACACACACCTCTAGCCGCATGAAATTGGTCAAAATGTCTTGGTATACTGACGCCTTAAGAGTTCCCTTCATTGGAACTAAGGGGCCAAGCCCAACCCTTGAAAAAAAATCCACACCATAATCCCCCCTCCACCAAATGATTTTGACCAGTGCACAAAGCAAGGTTCATAAATACTTGGATGAGAGAGTCTGGGGTAGAGGAACTTGACTGGCCTGCACAGTCCAGACCTCTACCGAATATAACACCTCTGGGATGAATTGGAGCAGAGACTGCGAGCCAGGCCTTCTTGTCTAACATCAGTGCCTGACCTCACATATGCACTTCTGGAAGAATGGTCAAACCTTCCCATAGACACACTCCTAAACCTTGTGGACAGCCTTCCCAGAAGAGTTTAAGCTGTAAAGGGTGGGCGAACTCAATATTAAACCCTATGGACTAAGACTGGGATGCCATTAAAGTTCATGTGTGTGTAAAGACAGGTGTTCCAATACTTTGGGTGGCACAGTGGTGTAGTGGGTAGCACTCTCACCTAGCAGTAAACGTCGCTGGTTCGAGTTCCCAACCAAGACACCACCTGCCTGGAATTTGCATGTTCTCCCTGTACCTGTGTGGGTTTCCTCTGGGTACTCCAGTTTCCTCCCACACTCCAAAGACATGCAGGTAGGTTAATTGGCTTCTGTCCAAAATTGGCCCTAGTATATGAATGGGGGCCTTGGATTGTGGGCTTCTTGAGGGTAGGGACCAATGTGAGTGTGCAATGTACAGGGATAGGGACAATTGTAGACACTCACTCAGGTTGAACTGGATGGACTGTTGTCTTTAATCAACCTTACTAACTATGCAACTATGTAACTACTTTGGACGATATGGTGTATGTAATGATAGCATTTAGTATATTGATTTTTGCATATCACATCACGTCTTCATTTATATTTTTTTGGCATTTCCATGTCTACCAAGTTGGGACAAAGATAGGGTTGGTACAACCATAATATGGCCAAGGGTGTTTGTATACAGCCACCTTTTATGCATCTAGCTTAAATGTTTAACTCTTCCTGTGATGCGTAGATTAAGGTTCCTCAGAACATCCCCCGTATTGAGGAATGATCATTTATGTTCCTTTCTACAATTAGGAGCATGCTATCATTGACAGTCTTTAGTCTCCCAGTAAGGATTGGGAACCAACACGATTGGTTGTGAAATGATGATCACATGGCTTTGTTTGTAAACAGCTGTCACAGTGAAAGTATATTTTTTTCTGTGCCCTTGCTGAAACAAATCCAAAATCATAAAAATCATAAAAAAAATTCAGAACATCATAGATAACACACACACACACATATATATATATATATATATATATATATATATATATATATATATATATATATATATATATATATATATATATATATACATATACCTCTTCTAGTTAAAAACAAGTTAGGAGGTGATTATGTGGTAAACAGTTGTATTATTTAGAGGATGGATGATTATTATATGCCTAAAGCTATGTTGTAAATGTGAACTTTGAGCGGCATAATTGTTCTGGAAAGAGATCAGTTTTCCTTTATGACCTTTAATTAAACTCACATGTGCCCAAAAGTACTGGCATATCTAAAGTGCACCTGTGCTTTATTCATAGAGGTTTATTACTTACGGAGGTCCACTTCAAGTGTTACTAAACCCAGGACCTTGCATTACTATATCTGGTCTCCCACAATACACAGAACATCGAAATGCAATTATTTTAGTAACTATAAACTGCTAAATACCCTTTCTCATCAGCAGTAAATAGCAGTCTTATGACTTCTATCAGCGTCTAGTTAAAGCTTGTAGGAGGAGTTTTCCTTCTCCTCTGACTGTCCTTTGAGGCTGCAGGGCCCCTGACCCTCTGTCTGGACAGTGCTGATTGGCCCTTTGCTGATTACATGCACCTTCCCAGGAGAAAATAAACTAGCAATACACACCAAACTGAGCATGTGCAGTGTGCCTCTAAATGCTCTGTCTTATCAGGAGATGGATTGGGGACAGTGGAAGAAGGGGAGGATCAGAGAAGATAGGATTAAACAGCCTTTTTGCACCGTGTGCAGGATTAACCCCTTGGGTTCCACAATTAGTATAACAAGCATGCTTTACTGCATATACAGACTGATTTTACTGTTGTGGGTTTAGTAACACTTTAACTTCTCCATTGCCCAACAGCTCATTCTTTTCTTTCTCTTCCCCCCTTTTTTTTGCTACCAGCAGAGACAGGATAAACCTGTCACTTCTAGGTAAGGGGAGGGATATGGCACTCCCTTTCCTCACATGTGACAGTGCTGGTGCTTGGTGATTGGCCCATTACTATCACATGAGAGAGGGTGTAGAGAGAGCAAAGCTTCCAACTGCCATTCAATGGAAAGCACAGTCCATCTTTGGTATTAAATCCTTCTGTCCTTCTTCTTAGTTGTTCCTCTATTTAGTCTAAAGTATAGACCTCTAAAAATGGTTATTTATCCACCAAATGCTTTTCATTTTGGCCTTGACAAGTACACAAAGTCACCGACTGTGTAAAAATCCAACCCGTGTTCAAGTGCCGAGCATGTAATTCTGCAAGCCTGTGATTCTCAATGGCTCCTATCAAAGCATAGTGGCTTAGTGGTTTTCATGCCTACCTTGCCCGCACTAGTTCAAATCTCCACCAGGACACTGTATTTACAGGGTTTGCTCGTTTTCCACACACTCCAAAGACATTCTGGTAACTTAATCTAAAATGGGCCTAGTATGCTCATGGGAGGTAAGAAGCTTGAGTTGTAAGCTCCTTTAGGAGAGGGACTGAAGTGAATTTCCACAGTGCTTTTTTATATTGTAAATTGTTGGTTCTACATAAATGGCTATAATAAATAAAGTCTATCCAGCTGCTCTAAACACTCATGAAACCTTTAAACCAGCCATTCTGAAGCCTTTTAGAGGAAAATCTAAAATATGTTTTTAGGTCTCAAGAAACCCCTGCTTAAACCAATTCAATACATTGGTGGTCAGCGGGAAGAATGCCCCTTACACGGTGGTCAGTGTGAAGAATGCCCCTTACATTGGTCTTCAGTAGGAAGAGTGTTCCTTACATGGTGATCAGTGGGAAGAATGCCCATACATTGGTGGTCAGCGAGAAGAATGCCCCTTGCATAGTGGTCAGTGTGAAGAATGCCCCTTACACAGTGGTCAGTGGTAGGAATGCCCCTTACATAGTGGTCAGCAGGAAGAATGCCCCTTACATGGTGGTCAGTGGGAAGAATGCCCCTTACATGGTGGTCAGTGGGAAGAATGCCCCTTACATGGTGGTCAGTGGGAAGAATGCCCCTTACATGGTGGTCAGTGGGAAGAATGCCCCTTACATAGTGGTCAGTGGGAAGAATGCCCCTTACATAGTGGTCAGTAGGAAGAATGCCCCTTACATGGTGGTCAGTGGGAAGAATGCCCCTTACATAGTGGTCAGTAGGAAGAATGCCCCTTACATGGTGGTCAGTGGGAAGAATGCCCCTTACATAGTGGTCAGTGGGAAGAATGCCCCTTACATAGTGGTCAGTGGGAAGAATGCCCCTTACATAGTGGTCAGTGGGAAGAATGCCCCTTACATAGTGGTCAGTAGGAAGAATGCCCCTTACATGGTGGTCAGTAGGAAGAATGCCCCTTACATGGTGGTCAGTGGGAAGAATGCCCCTTACATGGTGGTCAGTGGGAAGAATGCCCCTTACATAGTGGTCAGTAGGAAGAATGCCCCTACATTGGTGGTCAGTGGGAAGAATGCCCCTTACATAGTGGTCAGTGGGAAGAATGCCCCTTACATGGTGGTCAGTGGGAAGAACCCCATCCACATTAGTGGTCAGTGGGAAGAATGCAAACCTTACAGTGGTGGTCAAAATATCTGTATTAGAGACAGCGTAAAAGATCATTGGTGTTGTGCTGCTGCTCTGCATTATCCCCAGAGTATCCAGGCAAGGTTGGACTTGATGGACTTGTGTCTTTTTTCAACCTCACCTACTATGTAACTATGTAACCACATGAGTGGTCACTCAGTCACAAACTAAAGAACCTTTAGCAACTACTGGAGGAATCCTATCATTCCATGGAACCCTGGATGAAAATAGGTGCTCTAAACAATGGCTTTTGCTATAGAGAAAAACCAGTATAGGCTTTTATAGTATAAGAAAAGGAGTGCTTAAAAAAAACAAAAAAACTTGTGGGTTTACCCACTCGTTTTTTACATATTTATTGGGGACGTGGCAGGGGTGGGTCATTTGCTTACATATATTTTACTAAAAAACCTCCACTCCCCCCCCCCCCCCCCCCACCTAATCTCAGAAAGTTGTGAGGTCCATTCAGACATGTGCTTTACAATATACATAATATATACAAGCTTCCAATCTGCCCTTTGATGATTTGTCAGTTATTCATTCATAAGTGGGAAATCTGACAGTCCTATTCACGTCTGAACAATTGGATTGGGTGATTTATTTTGCACAGGAATACTTAGCCAACACATTTCAAGAACATGGCTTTACAATACTCTTGTGTAGCACCCTGTAGCTTAGGCAGGAAGCTCCTCACAAATGTCCTTTTGGATTAGTTTTAGGATTAGTTATCCGGGTTGATTGATATAAAGTCTGCCAACAAATGTTCGATGAAGCATACACACAGTCTGACTTTTGGCCAACAAGCTCACATCCAACATTTGTTGTCGGAAAATCCGTTCATGTGTACGGGGCATTAGTGTTGACAGTATGCCCCCTGACTTTTATTTACTGCCCCCCACCTAGGGTTGCCACCTGTCCGGGGATTCACCAACACGGTTCGGGTTTCGAATCATGTGTCTAGGTTTCAGTCCACCTGAAACCCGGACACATTATTCAGACAGGAATGTGGCTCAGAACAGGGCCTCATAGGAGGGTGAGGGGGCACTATGCACGCCAAATTACTAATTCTATTTGGAGCGCCCAAAGGTGTCCCAGGTCTGCTACAATCCTATAGATGTGTATAAATGTAATAGTGATCAGCGCAACTTTCTATAATTGGATAACATACACTGAAATGATAACTGTGACAAAATCCTTAAAAAAAAAAAAATGGCCAAAAATTATAATAACGATCAGTCAATTGCTGTGAAAGAAAGTCCCCTGATGAAGTCACGTGTCGTGATGTAACGCGTAGAGAGTGGTTTGATAAACTGAACAAACCAGGAAGTGATATACGAGGTGTCTAATGCTGTCTACAGCTAATTGTTTGCACCATTACTGCTGTTTTTTTTACTGCTTTTAATGTAAGAGTCCATTTTGGCCTTTAATAAATTGAGTTTAGTTAAATGGTTTTACCCTATGGGAGGCTTTTTCTTTACCCCCTTATAACATCTGACAACATTGGAACCATCATATAATCAGGAGCCTGGAAAGTCGGAGACACTGGTGGAAAACCTGTAGCCGTGTCCAGCATTATCAGAAACCGCAGTGTCCTTGTGGGGTCAAGAGACGGAGATTTGATCTGTCCCAGGGAGATCGTTAAGGCGGTTTATATTCCTCATTGAGGTAAGAGCTGTGGGAGCATTACGTTCACACGAAGATCACATATAGAAAAATCATTCCATTTTCCATTTTCACAAGATCTGTAGATCACAGGAATTTTGGCACATTGTTTGAAAAGGACTTTCTTTCGCAGCAATTGACCGATCGTTATCATTATAATTGTTGTGCATTTTTTTGATGGATTTTGTCACAGTTATCAGTTCAGTGTATGTTATCCAAGTATAGGAAGTTGCACTGATCACTATTACATTTATACCCATTTTTTGGTGTACACTAAAGGTCTAGCAGCCCTTTTCACGTTTATTCCATTCACTTATATTTGATCATATTCTATTCACTTATATCTGATTTTATTTGTTTAAGCTATTTTTACGTATATTCTATTCACTTATATTTGATTCTATTTGGTTGAGAAATTTTCACGTATATTCTATTCACTTATATTTGATTTTATTTGTTTGTTCACTTAGTGGCGTGAGGGATTACACTATTTTCATTTTATTTAACCACTTGCTTACTGGGCACTTAAACCCCCCTCAGTCCCAGACCAATTTTCAGCTTTCAGCGCTGATGCACTTTGAATGACAATTGCGCGGGCATACAACACTGTACCCAAATGACATTTTTATCATTTTTTTCCCACAAATAGAGCTTTCTTTTGGTGGTATTTAGTTACAGCTCGGAGTTTTATTTTTTGCTAAACAAACAAAAAAAGATGCAAAAAAAAATAAAAAAATAAATCATGTTTTAATAGTTTGTTATAAAATTTTGCAAACGGGTCATTTTTCTCCTTCATTGAAGTGCGCTGATTAGGCGGCACTGATGGCTGCATTGGTGGGCACTGATGGGCTGCATTGGTGGGCACTGATGGGCTGCATTGGTGGGCACTGATAGGCTGCACTGGTGGGCACTGATAGGCATAGTTAAGGCGGCACTAATAGGCACAGATAAGGCGGCACCGATGGGCACAGATAAGGCGGCACTGGTGGGCAAAGATGGGCACAGATAAGATGGCATGGATGGGTGGCACGGATAAGTGGCACGGATGGGTGGCACGGATGGGCACTGATAGGTACCACTGATAGATGGGACTGATGGGCACTGATAGGTGGCACTGATAGGTGGCTCTGATAGGTGGCACTGCTGGGCACTGATGGGCGGCACTGCTGGGCACTGATGGGCGGCACTGGGTCGCAGCACCTTTGAGGCAGATTGTGGGCACTGTGGGTGGCACTGTTGGTGGCACTGCTGGATGGCACTGTGGGTGGCATTGTGGGTGGCACTGTAGGTGGCACTGTGGGCACTATGGGCACTGATGGGGGGCACTGATGGGGGGCACTTACTTTTATTCAGGATGGCACGGCGGTGGGCAGGTGGGCACTGGCAGGGGGCAGGTGGTCAGCTGTATTGCTGGCCGTGATCGGGACTGATGTCCCGATCACGGCCGCCGGTGATCGGCTTTTTTTTTCTCTCCTCGCGCTGTCAGCGCGAGGAGGAATAATAGCCGATTACCGGCTCCGTTCTATCACATGATCAGCTGTCATTGGCTGACAGCTGATCACGTGATAAGGGGTCGGGATCGACCCCTTGCACGGATCGGTGATCAGGCGAGTCTCACGGACTCGCCGATCACAGAGCGCGCCGCGCGCGCCCCTCAGGGGGCGCGCAGGCCGCTCGTATCCGGGACGACGTCAATAGACGTAGTCCCGGAAATGTAGGTCCGCGCTAATTCCGTCATTTGGCAATAGCGCGGATCTGTAGTGGTTAAAATCCTATAGTGTATGTTAAAAAAAAAAATAAATAAATAAAAAAAAAATTTGCTAAAGTGTTTGGGTTTGGCTTGAAAAAAAAATTGGCAACCCCCAGGTCAGATAGGCGAGATCCAGCCCTGCTGGCCCTTTGGCGATGGCCCTTGAGGCCTACAATGTCAAGTGTGTTGACCACCACCTTTTCCTACTCTATGCAACATGAATGAATACCTAAACAGACTAAGCCCTTGTACACACGCTCGGACATTCTGACAACCAAATCTGTTGGATTTTGTCCGACGGATTTTGTCCGAAACTGTTGCATACACACGGTCGGACAAAGTTGTCGGAAAATCCGATTGTACATAACGTGATGACGTTATTTCGTTACGACGGGACTACGTTCAGGCTAGTAGCTAATAGCTTTGGTTTAGGAATTTGATCTGAGCATGCGTGGCACTTTGTACGTCGGAGTAGGCTACACATGATCGGAGTATGTCCGATCGGAGCATTTTGTCTGAAAATTTTACGGACAAGTTGGAAAACTTGGTCCGACGGATACTCAGACGGAAACAGTCCGATGGAGACCACACACAGTCGGATTATCCGACAAATCGGTCCGATAGGACACATTCCGTCGGAATCTCCGACCGTGTGTACAAGGGCTAATAGTAGTTCTGCTTTAAGTACTGTAACTGGACCTTATTTCCCCCCTACTGTTTACTGTTAAGCAATGTCATTAAATCTCTTATATAAGCCTGGGTAGGCTGGACATTTCCTACAGGATTAGTACACAAGGGTAACTGTTGCTGCTTAGAAAGAAAAAAAAAAAACACTTGACCTGTCAGTAAACAATAGAAGCTCACAAATTATTAGCAGCGTGGTGCCAGCTATGGCTATGCCTCCGTGCCCTGGTTTCGGCTGAGAATTTGTTTACTTTCTGCAAGCTGGTGCACTTCTCCTTTACCTGGCACTGTTACTATATACACCTCCAGTATACAAAGCTCCATCCGCTAATCCAGCCACAGTTACTAAGTAACTGATAACTGCAAGGGATGGTGTCATAAAATCAAACATTGAGTCATACAGAGATAAAACACTCCCTGATCTCTGGAACTTTCTCCCGAACGTCTAGGGTGGAGCGCTACGAGTTCGCTCTGTGCACCGTATGTTACCGGCGGCCGGCGAATTATCGTTAAAGGGAAAATAACCTATATACTTTTTCTCCAGTCACATCCAATACTTAATGGCCCTGTAACCTATTTTTCATAAAAGAGTTTCTAGGCCTAGGGCGGCACTTTGCAGGGGGGGGGCGGCAAAAAAGTCGCCCTCTGCATGAGAAAAAGCCAAGCCCCAAGCCCCCCCCCCCCCGACCTGTCTTTCCACGGCCGCCTCCGGCTTGATGTAGTGGTAATTGCAGGGGCGGACTGACTGGAATCGACAGAACACCTGTCCTGTTTTAAATGTTTCACAGTGTTCGCTCCAAGCCCAGCTTAGCGACAGGGGGGGTGGTCATGAATGGGGTCATGTGCCGGTCGGCCGACATGGGTCTGCACTGATAGGGCTGCACTGATAGGGTGGGTCCTAAACAGGAGGGGGTGTGGCCTTGACAGGAAGGGATGGGTCATATTTAAATTAGGTGGTGCATGGGTTTACTCAGGCCTAGGGCAGCACAAAACCTAAATACACCACTGTATACAGTGCAGGCAGTGTATTAATATATATACTGTGTAGTGTAATATATATATATATATATATATATATATATATATATATATATATATATATATATATATATATACATAGCATTAACCCCCAAAAGAAGCTGCTGGTTTTATTCGGGCTTACCGTTACCTCTTCTACTCGCCTCTTCATCCCAGGAGGGTCTCGTGGAAAGTAGCCCTAATGAAGATATATCAGACACGTGGTCCTTTTTTGAAGATTTATTTAGGGGTAACGCCAAAGAAATACACAAGACACAGTCCTTCAATAGAGGGTTAGAGGATAAGGGGGAGTTCAGGCACCTGGTAATTGCGGGTTAGAGGTATCAGTCAGATCTAGAGGACAAACAGGTCCACAGACTGGATCCAGCAGTCACCGTATAGGCCCCTCTCACTTGACCTAGCAGCCAATGAAAGTCTTTGCCACAGACTTGTTAATGAAACTTATGCCGCGTACACACGATCGAACTGTATGACGTACTTAGTCCGTCATACAATCCAACGGCCAATCCGGCGTACTTTCCACTGAACAGACTTGACCACACACGGATACACAAACAGTCCGACGAAAGCTTGCGCGATGACGTACAGCACGTACGAGGGGACTAGAAATAGGAAGTCCAAGACACAGCAAAGCACCCTTTGGGCTCCTTCTGCTGACTTTGCGTTAGTGGAAGTTTGGTTAGAGACGATTCGCGCTTTTATTTTTATTTATTCTCGAATTGGAATATTAATCATAGGATGAGGATGAATAAAGACATTTGTGATAACTCTGTGTGAATATAAGCAGCAAAGCAACTTCACTTTTCTTGCATTATGAAGAAGAAAAGAATGTGCGATATTTTCAAAAAAACACAAAATTAGCAGCATGATGAATATGCTAGCTTCAATACGAACACTAGTTTTACAAGACAGAGCGCTTCCGCCCTGTAAATCCTTTCTGGGCATGCGCCATTCTTAGTCCGTCGGACTAGCATACTGACGACTGTATTGTCCGCTGAAACCAAAGTACGACGGAAAGATTTTTGTGCAAACCGAAATTCTTAGTACTCCGGACTGCACGCTGAAAAAGTCCGCTGAAGCCCACAAAAGAGCGGATTGTCCGTTGAAATGTGTTTCAACGGACTAAGTACGTCATACAGTTCGACCGTGTGTACGCGGCATTAGTGGTTCTTGAGAGTAGATGCACAACAAAGTCTCTGCCACAGGCTTGTTAATGAACTTAGAGATTCTTGAGAGTTTATGGAAGAACTACCATAAAGTACCAGATTCTTTCAGCCGACCTAGCGATACTGTAAGGATATTGATCCGGGATGCATCCTCAAACTGAGCTTCCAGGCTCCTCTAGAGACACCAGCCTTGCTCTCGGTTCTCCCCTGGATCCTTCAGCTTTCCTCAGCTTCTCCCCGCAGGTGAGACAGCACAGGACCACCCCTGGATCAGTGGGCCCCAAGACATTCCTGGGCCTACACTCTCAGTTGCAGAGCCTCGGGCCAGCAGGCCCAGAGGCGCAGGACCATGCGGCACGGACCCCAGGCCAGGAGGGCCCTGGGGTTGGGATCACGGACCCCAGAAAACAACGAACAAACCCCGAAAAATGGCGTCGGTACCTTAAATACCCTCTCCCAGAATGCACAGCAGGGAAACCACACCCACTGAACCATTTCTGAGCAAGAGGCGATATTCAATACATCCAGCCTGCTGTTGTTCCAAACCCACTGACAGTGACAGCGACACCTACGGTCAGGTGGGAATCAGTGCAACCCAACTGGACTGGTACAGAAACCAGAACTTTAGAGAAATTAGTCTGAGCCAAACTACAGCTTCAGATAATTAAATTTAAGAAAAAAACAATAGCATCTGCTCATCAGGAGCAGGGCACTACATTCAGCAAAAAAACCAAATGGCACGTTTTGAATTTGCGAAAAGGCATGTGGGAGACTCCCAAAATGTATGGAGGAAGGTGCTCTGGTCTGAGACTAAAATTAAACTTTTTGGCCATCAAAGAAAATGCTATGTCTGGCGCAAACCCAACACATCACATCACCCAAAGTCCACCATCCCCACCGTGAAACATGGTGGTGACAGCATCATGCTGTGGGGATGTTTTTCAGAAGTCAGGACTGGGAAACTGGTCAGAGTTGAGAAAGGTGGATGGTGTTAAATACAGGGATATTCTTGAGCAAAACCTGCACCACTCTGTGTGTGATGTGAGGCTAGGACGGAGGTTCACCTTCCAGCGGGACAATGACCCCAAACACACTGCTAAAGCAACACTTGAGTGGTTTAAGGGCACTCTACAAAGTATTGACTTTAGGGGGGTGAATAGTTATGCACATTGACTTTTTCTGTTATTTTGTCCTATTTGTTGTTTGCTTCACAATAATAAAAAAAAAACATCTTCAAAGTTGTGGACATGGTCTGTAAATTAAATGATGCAAATCCTCAAACAATCCATGGTAATTCCAGGTTGTGAGGCAACAAAACAGGAAAAATTCCAAGGCGGGTGAATACTTTTGCAAGGCACTTTGTACAGTGCAGGCAGTCTAGTATAATATATATATATATTACAGTGCAGGCAGTGTACAGTATATTTTACAGTGTATTGAAGTGGTTAAGGGGAACCCTATGACAGAATTAAGAAATAAAACAGCATGGGGTCACCCTCAAAATCCATACCAGGCCCTTTGGGTTTGGTATAGATTTTAAGGGGAACTCCACGCAAAAATAAAAAAAAACAGCGCGCCCCCTCCCCCAAAACCGTTCCAGACCCTTATCCGAGCAAGCAGCCTGGCAGCTCGCTCGCCCCCCCCCCCCCCCCCTCCTCCTGAACCATACCAGGCCACTTGCCCTCAACATGGGGAAGTTGATGGGAGCAAAAGCCTCTTCCCAACAACCCTGGCCATTGGTTGTTGCGGTCTGCGGGCAGGGGGGTTATCAGAATCTGGAAGCCCCCTTTAACAAGCGGGTCCCCAGATCCCGCCCCCTCAATGTGAATGGGTAGCGGGTAAATTGTACCCCTACACATTCACCCAAAACAAAAAAAAAGTGTCAAAAAGTAAAAACCACAGACAGTTTTTGACAATTCCTTTATTAAAAAAGGAAAAAAAAGTGTCCCGCGATATCCATCCATCTTCAATCACGCTGCCCGATGGACCGGAAAAAAAAAAAAAAAAAAAAAAAGCTCTGCCTCGATGGAAGGCCTCCCAGCAACTTATGTCTCTTGGCTATGACAGCTGCTATATAGGCAAGAGTGGGGCTAAGGCACTTACTGCATATAACGGGCCCCTAACATCACTCAGGGGCCACTTATAATATCCAGTGAATATAATGCTACAGAGATTGCAAACATATAGGAGATGGTCAGAGACTACAGACATAGTACAGAAAATGGTAATAGACTGCAGACATGATACAGGAGATGTTCAGAGACTGCAGACATGATACAGGGGTTGGTCAGAGACTGCAAACATGATGCAGGGGATGGTCAGAGACTGCAGACATGATACAGGGGATGGTCAGAGACTGCAGACATGATACAGGAGATGGTTAGAGACTACAGACATGATACAAGGGATGGCCAGAGACTGCAGACATGATACAAGGGATGGTCAGACTGCAAACATGATACAGGGGATGGTCAGAGACTGCAAAAATGATACAAGGGATGGTCAGAGACTGCAGACATGATACAAGGGATGGTCAGAGACTGAAAAAAATGATACAGGGGATGGGCAGAGACTGCAGACATGATACGTGAGATGGTCAGAAACTGCAGACAAGATACAGGAGATTTTAAGAGACTGCATAAATGATACAAGAGATGGTCAGAGGCTGCAGATATGATAAAAGAGATGGTCAGAGACTGCAGACATACTACAGGAGATGGTCAGAGACTGCAGACATGATATTAGAGATGGTCAGAGACTGCAGATATTGTAGAGTAGATTGTCAGAGACTTCAGCCATGCTATATAGTCATAGACTGTGGTCACATAACAGGAAATGTGAAAATATATATAAGAATATATAAGCTCCCGTGCTTATGGAGAGAATCAGAGAAGAACTGTAGCGTCTACCAATAAATCCACCAAAGGTGGAAATAGGAGAAAATGGAAAACAGGGGGGTAGAAATGGCGCTGTTCTGGTGTGGAGTGTTTTAAACCCCTGGCTTGTAACGAGTGGGTTCCTAGTGTAATGACTGTGCTATCCAGATAATACAAAAAAACAAGCCCAATGAAAGTGCAAATATGCAAATGATCTGAGTGATTGTAGTAACAACCTAGTGTGATGCTACTGGAATGCAGATTGCTGTGCAATCCAACCCGTGATAAACCACTATACAAAAAGCAGCTAACTGCTGTGATAATAAATCATATATGACAACAAGCATAAAAATACTTATGATATCCTCTAATAAAAAATTGCTGTTGCTCTAGAAAGTCCATATGTCATAAAAAGGTAGTAAAAATAAATTGACAGGTGCTCTTCAAAAAATATAAAGTGACAGGTGCTCTTCAGAAAAACTCTATCCGGTGCTTCTTAAAAGGTGCCCCATAAGAAATGCACTCACTGGAATTATTCACCCCACAAGGAGGTATTACGCCTTCACAGTATTTGCCACGGTGTAGCACACAGCAAAACCATTTTGTCCTATTTCAGCTGTTTGCTTCCGTGTTTGCAGTGTAAGGCATAAAATAGTCTCCTTGCAGCTGGCACTTTATTTCTTCCACATGCAGGAAAGAAACACTTCCATAGTGTATTACCATAAAAACCTAACAGTTTACTCACATTCAGTCTGTTAATACAGAGCTTTTGGTAAAACAGGAAGCCCGGGACAGTTTGCGTTCCATGGCTCGAAACCGGAAGTGATGCAATGATGCTATTAGCCCCGCCCTACGCGTTTCATCACTGGGACGTCATCTGGAGCGGCGTCATCTTGTTACACCATCCAGTTTATATAGTATGAGGTGTATCCTAATTAGTGGCCATGTGACCGTGGGCAATTTTGGTTAGTCCGGACTTCGACATGGCGGCGCTGATAGTAGTATAAAACAAACGGCCAATACCATATAAAGCTAGATACTACTCCGCAACATGTCAAGATATTAAAGGACTGGTCTAACATTCATTGTTTATAGGAACACCGCATACCATTGCATTCGTATAAAAAACATACCAATGGTACAATCATCAAAATTAAAAATTAGCAAGATGAAAATGTATCTGTATGACCTCACATACAGTGGTGTGAAAAAGTGTTTGCCCCCTTCCTCATTTCCTGTTCCTTTGCATGTTTGTCACACTTAAGTGTTTCGGAACATCAAACCAATTTAAACAATAGTCAAGGACAACACAAGTAAACACAAAATGCAATTTGTAAATGAAGGTGTTTATTATTAAAGGTGAAAAAAAATCCAAACCATCATGGCCCTGTGTGAAAAAGTGATTGCCCCCCTTGTTAAAACATACTATAACTGTGGTTGTCCACACCTGAGTTCAATTTCTCTAGCCACACCCAGGCCTGATTATTGCCACACCTGTTCACAATCAAGGCATCACTTAAATAGGAGCTGCTTGACACAGTAAGGTCCACCAGAAGATCCTTAAAAGCTACACATCATGCCGAGACCCAAAGAAATTCAGGAACAATTGAGAAAGAAAGTAATTGAGATCTATCAGTCTGGAAAGGGTTATAAAGCCATTTCCAAAGCTTTGGGAATTCAGCGAACCACAGTGAGAGCCATTATCCACAAATGGCGAAGACATGGAACAGTGGTGAACCTTCCCAGGAGTGGCCGGCCGCCCAAAATTACCCCAAGAGCGCAGCGACGACTCATCCAAGAGGTCACAAAAGACCCCACAACAACGTCCAAGGAACTGCAGGCCTCACTTGCCTCAGTTAAGGTCAGCGTTCATGCCTCCACCATCAGGAAAAGACTGGGCAAAAATGGCCTGCATGGCAGAGTTCCAAGGAGAAAACCACTGCTGAGCAAAAAGAACATCAAAGCTCGTCTCAATTTCTCCACAACACATCTTGATGATCCCCAAGACTTTTGGGACAACATTCTGTGGACCGATGAGACAAAAGTGGAACTCTTTGGAAGGTGTGTGTCCAAGTATATCTGGCATAGAAGGAACACTGCATTTCATAAAAAGAACATTATACCAACAGTAAAATATGGTGGTGGTAGTGTGATGGTCTGGGGCTGTTTTGCTGCTTCAGGACCTGGAAGACTTGCCGTGATAAAAGGAACTATGAATTCTGCTGTCTACCAAGAGATCCTGAAGGAGAATGTCCGACCATCTGTTCGTGTACTCAAGCTGAAACGAACTTGGGTTCTGCAGCAGGACAATGATCCTAAACACACCAGCAAGTCCACCACCGAATGGCTGAAGAAAAACAAAATGAAGACTTTGGAGTGGCCTAGCCAAAGTCCTGACCTGAATCCTATTGAGATGTTGTGGTATGACCTAAAAAAGGCCGTTCATGTTCGAAAACCCTCTAATGTAACTGAATTAGGATAATTCTGCAAAGATGAGTGGGCCAAAATTCCTCCAGGACGCTGTAAAAGCCTCATTGCACATTATTGCAAACGCTTGGTTGCAGTTGTTGCTGCTAAGGGTGGCCCAACCAGTTATTAGGTTTAGGGGGCAATCACTTTTTCACACAGGGCCATGATGGTTTGGATTTTTTTTCACCTTTAATAATAAACACCTTCATTTACAAATTGCATTTTGTGTTTACTTGTGTTGTCCTTGACTATTGTTTAAATTGGTTTGATGTTCCGAAACACTTAAGTGTGACAAACATGCAAAGGAACAGGAAATTAGGAAGGGGGCAAACACTTTTTCACACCACTGTATTTGCAGGTGACCTCAATACAATTAACCACTTCCCATCCAGGCCAATTATGACTTTTCTCACCTACATGTAAAATTCATAATTTTTTGGTTAGAAAATTACATGGAACCCCGTAACATTATACATGTTTTTTTATTTTTATTTTTTAGCTAAGACCCTAGAGAATACAATGGCGGTCATTGCAACTTTTTATCTCGCACGGTATTTATGCAGCAATTTTTTTCCGCCTATAGGGATTTTTTAAGTAGCAAAGTTTGGTGCCATTCCACAAGCATGTGCAATTTTGAAGGGTGACATGTTAGGTATCTATTTACTCGGCGTAACTTCATCTTTCACATTATGCCAAAACATTGGGCTAACTTTACTGTTTTGTTTTTTGAAAAGCACAAAACTTTTTTTCCCTCCAAAAAATGTGTTCGAAAAACGGCTGCGCAAGTACCATGTGAGATAAAAAGTTGCAACGACCGCCATTGTATTCCCTATGGTCTTTTCTAAAAAAAAAACACATATATATACATATATATATATATATATATATATATATATATATATATATATATATATATATATATATATATATATATATATCTATCTATAAATAATGTTTTGGGGTTCTATGTAATTTTCTAGCAAATAAATGATTATTTTTACATGTAGGAGAGAAATGTCAGAATTGGCCTGGGTGCTCCAGAATGCCTGATGGCGCTCCCTGCATGTTGGGCCTCTGTATGTGACCACGCTGTGTAAAAGTCTCACACATGTGGTATCGCCGTACTCTGGAGTAATAGCAGAATGTGTTTTAGGGTGTAATTTGTGGTATGCATATTCGGTGGGTGAGAAATAACCTGCTAATATGACAATTTTGTGAAAAAAAAAGAAAAAAGAAAATCTTGATTTTTCAAAGAATTGTGGGAAAAAGTGACAACTTAAAAAAACTCACCACGCCTTTTTCTAAATACCTTGGAATGTCTTATTTCCAAAAAGGGGTAATTTGGGGGGTATTTGTACTTTTCTGGTTTATTAGGGTCTCAAGAAATGAGATGTTGGTACATCAGATGTGATACATTTTCAGATCTTGGCACCATAGATTGTGGACTCTATAACTTTCACAAAAAACAAATAATATACACCAATTTGTACTTATTTTTACCAAAGATATGTAGCAGTATAAATTCTGGCAAAAAATGTATCAAGAAAAATTACTATTTGCTAAATTTTATAACAGAAACGAAGAAAAATTCATTTTTTTTACAGAATTTTCGTTATTTTTTCTTTTATAGCGCAAAAAATAAAAAACCGAGCGGTGATTAAATACCACCAAAAAAAGCTCTATTTGTGTGAAAAAAAAGGACAAACATTTCATATGGGTACAGTGTTGTAAGTGAGTAATTGTCATTCAAAATGTGAGAGCACCGAAAGCTGAAAATTGGTCTGGTTATTAAGGGGCTTTAAGTGCCCAGTGGTCAATTGGTTAAGAAAGTTTTTTTGCTTACTTTATGAAGCTTATGCATCACCTAGTCATGGATTTGGTATTTGTTTAGACTGTCATACAATACACTTTAGTAAACTTTAATGGATCGGGTCAATAGATTACACAAATCAGTGTATTCAGGATCTGTCATTCCGGTTTTTCCATGTCATGAGACAATCAGTGCTGCCACCTAGTGACTGAAAACAGATAATACAACTTCAACGAACTATGTCCCTGCTGAGATTGTCAGCTTCTCTGATGGTCAGTGGCTGCTGGTGCTCAAAATTTTTGGGTTGAGGGCGCAAACTAAAAAGTTCTAAAAAATACTGAAAAAAAACATCAAATGCAGCCACTGTGCCCATCAAATGCAGCCACTGTGCCTTATCAAATGCAGCCACTGTGCCGTCAAATGCAGCCACTGTGTCGTCAAATGAAGCCACTGTGCCCTATCAAATGCAGCCACTGTGCCCTATCAAATGCCGCCACTGTGCCCTATCAAATGCAGCCACTGTGCCAGTCAAATGCAGCCACTGTGCCCTATCAAATGCAGCCACTGTGCGCATCAAATGCAGCCACTGTGCCAGTCATAAGCAGCCACTGCCCTTCAAATGCCACCACTGTGCCCATCAAATGCAGCCACTGTACCCCATCAAATGCAGCCACTGTGCCCATCAAATGTAACCACTTTGCCCGTTAAATGCCACCACTGTGCCCGTCAAATGCAGCCACTGTGCCAGTCAAATGCAGCCACTGTGCCCATCACATGCAGCCACTTGTGCCCCATCAAATGCAACCATTTGTGCCCATCATCTGCAGCCACTTGTGCCCCATCAAATGCAGCCACTGTGTCCATCAAATGCAGCCAATGTGCCTGTCAAATGCAGCCACTGTGCCCGTCAAATGCAGCCATTGTGCCCCCTGCCCGCTCACTGACTGCCCGCCACTTACCCCATCTTGGTGGGGGATCAGGCAGTGGGTGACAGAGGCGAGCAGTGGGATGAGCAGCGGGTCAGGCGGCGGCTCCTGTGTCCTCCATTTGTCTCTTCTTCCTTCTGTTAGGCGTCCAATCGGAGTGCCTATGCCTTCAGCCAATCAGGTCCTGATGAACACTACAAGCTGCAATGCAAATACACAGCACGCAGAATTGGACCACCATTGTCATTGTCAGGCAACTGACACTGGAGCAAACACAGGTAAACTTGAAGTGGTTTAAAAAAGGAAGGAAGAGATTAGCAGTACTATGATTTTCTATAAGAAGATGGTAGTGGTTTATGATAGATACCCTCTTATTATGGTTTGAAACACCTTCAGTCATTCCAAAGCAGATTTTAGTTCTGGGTGGCGCATGTTGGGTTGAGTCAGCCTATGGCTTCTTACAAAGATCGCCCAACAGCAAAATCAACTTTGAATTTGCAATGATCTCATTAATCTCACACTTTAAAAAACACCATAAACCCTCCTAATGTCACTTTCCCCATTGAACCCTCAATTCATTTTGCCAAAATAATCATCAAAATGTCAGTAGAAATAAGAACTCAACATTTTGCGCATCCGACTAGTAAGCACTATCTATTGTACATTGTATGTGTAACAATGTCCTGTTGGTGTAAATGTAGTGTCTCCCCCACCCCCCTAAGATTTACAATAAGGTTCCCTAGTGATGCAGGTTGGGAATGCTCTACTGGGAATTTAGAGAGGTGGGGGTGAAACCCTTCTAAAGGGTAATAAAACCTCCTCCTCTCTGGGGGGGGGCTGCAGATGTACAATTGTAGCCTACATCAGCAAATCTTGGATCACGTCAATGGATACCAACAGGAGGGGCAGAGCAAGTCATGGACTGAACTGGTAGAGAAACAACTTGACTTTTTTGAGCCAAAACATAAGTTTTAAATGCTGCTAGCTGACCAATTCAAACTACTTTTTTGTGTTTTTTTTACATTTTCAACATTGAGGATCTGTTGCACTTGAATATTCTATGCAGCTGTGCAATGTTAAAGTGCCGGTCAGGTGCGGAGTGTGGTGTACCTGTGAAGGCATTGGTCCTCTGTTCTTTGTTTAGTGCTTTGATATGGACCCCCCTATTATCTGCGGGTAGGAGGACCTCCCAAGGATCAGAGCTCAGCAAAGAAATAAGAGGTCCAGGTACTTTTGACGCCAATGACGATGATGACGATTGGTCCAGTGACCAAGGATGGAGCGCAGAGGGTCTCCTACGCTGTCCTCCAGCCTGCCAGTGCACTGAAACTCATGTGGATTGCTCTGGGGTTGGATTATTGGCTATCCCTTCTGCCAAGGAGTGCCCACCAGACACCGTCACCATGTGAGTAATGTTATTTAAAAAAAAGGAACTTGCCACTTGTTATTGTGAATTTTATAAAAGTATTAGGGCCAGGGCAAGGGGTGGGCAGGAGGGGCAGTCACCACACTGTCACGTCACGTGTGTGTGGGAGGGGGCACTACATTTTATCTACCTGGGAATTTTGGGTGTTCCTGCCCACTTTGTGTACTCCAGCTCCTCCTGTTACATTATTCATTATAGTAGTAGAGTGTTATACTGTTTTAGCCATCAAATAAATCCCAACCCCAGGGATTGTATAACATCTACCCTTACTGTACTGCAAGGGCTAAATGCTTGTTAAAGGGATTGTAAAGTAAATTTTTTATTTTTTTTAAAATAACAAACATGTTATACTTGCCTCCACTGTGCAGCTCGTTTTGCACAGAGTGGCCCCGAACCTCTTCTTCTGGGGTCCCACGGTGGCTGTCTCTGCTTCCTCCCACAGGTACTTCTCACGTTCATGCGAGCTCCCTCTCGTGGTGAGAAGCACCTGCGGGCGCGCTCCCATGATACAGCCGGCTGCTATAGCCACTCGCTGTATCACACGGCCCCGCCCCCGGCGCGTTGCGCCATTGGATGTGATTGACAGCAGCGCGAGCCAATGGCTGCGCTGCCTTCAATCCATCCACTCCAGTCAATCAGTGGCCAGGCTGAGCGGTGAAGAGGACGGCGGGGGGCGAGCGCGGGACTTTCGAGGGGTCAGGTAAGTAAAATGGGGGGACTGGGGGTGCCGGCACTGTGAGATGTTTTTTCACCTTAATGCATAGAATGCATTAAGGTGAAAAAACATTTACCTTTACAACCCCTTTAAGTCTAGGGGGTCATGGAACGTGCAATGTTATTTACCTTATACCCCATTTTGACCATCTTCAGCACTGCATTCTTCTCGCCAAAGCTTCAGTCTGTAGATGGTCCCTCAGTGTCATTTCTTACAATATAGGTCTAATAGGCTAATAGCCCTGCACTGCACATGGTGGGTTGAGTAGGCCAGAGGTTCTCAACGCTGTCCTCAAGTACCCCCAACAGGCCATGTTTTGGGAATTCCTCTTAGATAAAATAGCTGTCCAAAATACCAAGCCATGGACTCTGATTTAAAGCACCTGTGCTTAAGATAGTAGATAGTAGAAGATAAACCTGCAAACATGGCCTGTTGGGGGTACTCGAGGACAGGGTTGAGAACCACTGCAGTAGGCGACTGTGGACAGGAGCACCTTAGAGTGATGGCTGCAGGGGACCAGTTGCATCATTGGAGGGAACTTTTCTGGGGTGCAGAAAAACTAAGTATTCTTTACTTATTCTGGCACCCTAATGCCCCGTACACACAAGCGGACTTTCCATCAGAAAAATCTTCCATCGGAAAAATCAATTCTGCTTAAGCTTGGCTTGCATACACACGACCACACAAAAGTTTGCTGAACTTTCGACCGCCAAGAACGCGGTGACGTACAACATTACGACAAACCAAGAAAATGAAGTTCAGTGCTTCCAAGCATGCGTCTAATTGTTTCCAAGCATGCGTAGAAATTTTGCTTGTCGGAATTTGTACAGATGATCAGAATTTTCGATCTGAACTTTTTCCGACCGAAAAATTGAGAACCTGCTCTCAACCTTTTGTTGGCCGAAATTCCGGAAGCAACAGGCCAATGGAGCATACACACGATCGCATTTTCCGACCAAAAGTTTACATCAGACTTTTGCTGGCGGAATTTCCAAACGTGTGTACGGGGCATCAGACATAATAAGCATTTAACCCTTGCGGAGAGGAAGGGGGGTGCTAGGGGCACTGAAATAGTAGCTTTTTTTTTAATTCCTGGAGTTAGGTTTTAACACAGAATGTTTTGCCTCACATATATGTAATTGTTCTGTGTTGTACTGAACTGCATTAGGGTGTTATTGTTTAACTGCTCCCAGACCAGACACTGCATATATACTGCGGCAGGGCGGCACCGGCTTCGCAAAATCACCTACCTGTAAGTGATTTTGTGCACGTGGTGTAGGGAGCACCGATTCCACTGTGATTGGACACCGCGGGAGCCAATCAGCAGGTCCGATGGCCTCCGTGACCCGACGATCGCTCAGTGGCTAGACGGAGCAGCGGCCTGCCTATGTAAACAAGGCAGACTGCTGATCTGTCAGGGAGCAAAAGAGAGACCTCTCTAAGCTGAAACATGGATCTCTCTTTTCCTCCAGTGTATCCGTCCCCCATACAGTCAGTAAGTACCTCCCAGTGACACACTTTGATTGCCCCTGGTGTTAACCCCTTCCCTGCCAGTGTCATTTATACTTTAACAGTGCATTTTTTTTAGGACTGATCACTGTATTGGTGTCACTGGTCCCCAAAAAGTGGCACTTAGTGTCAGATTTGTCCGCCCCAATGTCGCAGTTCAGCTAAAAATCACTGATGCTTTTGATGAAGGCCTAAGGCCGAAACGTTTCAGTATTTTTGGATGATGTTATTGCTGAAATGCTCAAATAAATATTTTCTATGGAGAAGCTGCCCAGTTGCCGGCCTGTACTTTCCATGGATCTTTTGATCGCCGCCATTACTAGTCAAAAAAAATAATAATTCCATAGTTTGTAGACGCTATAACCTTTATGCAAACCAATCAATATACGCTTATTGGGATTTTTTACCAAAAATATGTAGCAGAATACATAACTGATTTCCTGAACATGACAATGAGTTAATTCTTCATTCATTCACTCCAATGGTCTCCACAATCACCAGATATCAATCCAATAGAGCATGTGGGATGTGGTGGAACAGGAGACTCGCATCATGGATGTGCAGCCGACACATCTACAGAAACTGTGCGATGCTATCATGTCACTATGGACCAAAATCTCTGAGGAATTTTTCCAGCACCTTGTGGAATCTATGCCACAAAAAAGTTAAGGCAGTTATGAAGGAAAAATGGGGTCCAACCCAGTACTAGCAAGGTGTACCTAATAAAGTGACTGGTGAGTGAATATACATAGTATTAGCAAAAGTATTGGGACACCTGCCTTTACACGCACATGAAATTGAATGGAATCCCAGTCTTAGTCCGTACCGTTCAATGTTCAGTTGGCCCACCCTTTGAAGCTATAACAGCTTCAACTCTTCTGGGAAGGCTGACACACTCCTAAACCTTGCGGACAGCCTTCCCAGAAGAGTTGAAGCTGTTATAGCTGCAAAGGGTGGGCCACCTCAATATTGAACCCTACGGACTAAGACTGGGATGCCATTAAAGTTCATGTGTGTGTAAAGGCAGGTACCCCAATACTTTTGGTAATTTGGGGGATGATTTACCAAAACTGGAGGGTTCAAAATCCGGTGCAGCTCTGCATAGAAACCAATCAGCTTCCAGGTTTTATTGTCAAAGCTTAAAGCGGGACTGCACTGCGGAAAAAAAATATTAAAAGACAGCAGCTACAAATACTGCAGCTGCTGACTTTTAATAAATGGACACTCACCTGTCCCGGGGTCCAGCGATGCCGGCAGCCGAGGCCGATCGATCGCTCGGCACTCGGCTGCTGCCGTCACCATTGTAGGTGAGGAAATCAGGAAGTGAAGCGAAGCGGCTTCACTTCCCGGTTCCCTACTGCGCATGCGCGAGTCGCGCAGCGCAATAGGAATTGTCCGTGCTGTCTCTGGGACCCGTGTGTGTCCCAGCAGACAGCGCGCAGGGACAGGAAGAGGCAAAGACTCCCGTGGGAGTCTATGCCCAGAAGTGGGTGTAAATACCTGTCTTTGACAGGTATCTGCACCCCCCTCCCCCCTGAAAGGTGCCAATTGTGACACCGGAGGGGGGGGAGGGATCCGATCAGCGGAGGTTCCACTTTAGGGTGGAACCCCGCTTTAATTAAACAAGCAGAAGTTAGAAGTTGATTGACTACCATGCACAGCTGCACCAGATTTTGCACTTTCTGGTTTTAATTAACCCTATAGTGTATATATGCCAAAATGAAAACTAAAAGCTATGTATTAAAATTGTATTTTTATTGAAAATATATTTTTATTTCTTTTTTAGCCTAAGTGGAATGTTCTTTTAAAGTTCTGTCAGCTAGGACAATGTAGTCTTGTTGTCCGTAGCATCCTTCTATTCTTCAATTCAGAGGAAGCACCTTGTTGCTTTAGGAAACTCAAAGAGCAGGCCCCCTTGTGACTATGACTAGGCACCAATATTCATCTACCTGGTGTGAATGAAGTCTAGGGTGATAACATTCCTCAGCAATGACAAGCTGTGGTGTTTCCCCAGACTGATAGGTATAATACAGGGATAAAGAATTCCTGAAGCATATCACTTTGTGTAGATAACAAATGACATGCACACCACTCCCTGCACACAATACAGTACATATCTCCGTCCACACACACCCACAGAATACATGTCCTATGCTCTATCCCGTTGTTTTCCTGGTATCCTTGGCAATGGCGGCGGCTGGGAACACACAGCTGTGGGTCTCCGGGCAGCCCTTGAGATACACCAAGAATGTAACGGCTTTATTGTACTTTTTTGTCCTCAGGAGGACAATGTTGTAGACAAAATGTTCGGAACTGTGGCCAGTTTTCCTTTGACCTGTCTACTCATTTTAAAGTGTCTATCCGCCCCGGGATGGGGAGGGAGGCAGGGAAACATGGATTTTTAAAGTGTATCTAAAACCCAAACTTTTGTTTAGGATTTTAGATAAATGAACCAAGAGTTAGAAACTCACATTTTTATTGCTGTCTGTGTCCCCAAAGGAAAGATTTACCCGTCCTATTTGTACTTCCATTCTCACCAAACTAAAAATGTTACTGTTGTTGACAAAGTACTAGCCCTGCGTTGTATGTAATGATGACGAGGGACCGCTCACAGAGCAGAGCATCGGGGAGAAGAGGTCAGCTCTGGGGAAACATGCCCCTAACATTGGTGATCACTGGGGAAAAAGGCTTCTTACATTGGAGGTCAGTTGGAAGAATGTTCTGTACATTGGTGATCACTGGAAAAAAGGCCCCTTACATTGGAGGTCAGTAGGAAGAATATTCCTTACATTGGTGATCATTGGAAAAAAGGCCCCTTACATTGGAGGTCAGTAGGAAGAATGTTCCTTACATTGGTGATCACTGGAAAAAAGGCCCCTTACATTGGAGGTCAGTAGAAAGAATGTTCCTTACATTGGGGATCACTGGAAAAAAGGCCCCTTACATTGGAGGTCAGTTGGAAGAATGTTCCTTACATTGGTGATCACTGGAAAAAAGGCCCCTTACATTGGAGGTCAGTAGGAAGAATGTTCCTTACATTGGTGATCACTGGAAAAAAGGCCCCTTACATTGGAGGTCAGTAGGAAGAATGTTCCTTACATTGGTGATCACTGGAAAAAAGGCCCCTTACATTGGAGGTCAGTTGGAAGAATGTTCCTTACATTGGTGATCACTGGAAAAAAGGCCCCTTACATTGGAGGTCAGTAGGAAGAATGTTCCTTACATTGGTGATCACTGGAAAAAAGGCCCCTTACATTGGAGGTCAGTTGGAAGAATGTTCCTTACATTGGTGATCACTGGAAAAAAGGCCCCTTACATTGGAGGTCAGTAGGAAGAATGTTCCTTACATTGGTGATCACTGGAAAAAAGGCCCCTTACATTGGAGGTCAGTTGGAAGAATGTTCCTTACATTGGTGATCACTGGAAAAAAGGCCCCTTACATTGGAGGTCAGTAGGAAGAATGTTCCTTACATTGGTGATCACTGGAAAAAAGGCCCCTTACATTGGAGGTCAGTAGGAAGAATATTCCTTACTAGGGTGGATAAAAATCAATGATTTTTTTAAAAAGATCAACAAAAATCTTTATTTTTTTTTATTTAACAACTTAAAGGGGTTGTAAACTCTTGTGTTTTTTCACCTTAATGCATTCTATGTGGAATGGCGACAAACTTTGACCCTTAAAAATCTCCATAGGCGACGTTTAAAAATTTCTACACGTTACCAGTTTTGAGTTACAGAGGAGGTCTAGGTCTAATCGCAGTGATATCTCACATTTGTGGATTGAACACCGTTTTCACATGCGAGCGCGACTTATGCATGCCTTCGCTTCAGATACAGTGGGACGGGGCTCTTTACATTTTTTTTTCTTATTTATTTTGCTATTTATTTTTTATTTTGACACTGTCCTTTTTAAAAAAAAAATGTTTTGGGTCACTTTTATTCCTATTACAAGGAATGTAAACTTTTTGTCAAGTTTTTTCTAAATTGTGCATTCTCTGATGACGTCTGCGCACGGGTATATTGTAAATATCTCCTAAACTGATCAGGTTTAAGAGATATTTCCAGCACCTACAGGTAAGCCTTAATATTGGCTTACCTGTATGTAAAAATGGTTGTACAGAGTTTACAACCACTTTAAATTGGTGGTCATTGGGAAGAAGACCCCTTACATTGGAGGTCAGTAGGAAGAATGTCCCTTACATTGGTGATCAGTGAGAAGAATGTTCCTTACATTGGTAATCAGTGGGAAGAATGTTCCTTACATTGGTAATCAGTGGGAAGAATGTCCTATACATTGGTGGTCAGTGGAAAGAATGTCCTATACATTGGTGGTCAGTGGGAAGAATGTTCCTTTCATTGGTGGTCAGTGGGAAGAATGCTCATTACATTGGTGATCAGTGGGAAGAATGCCCCATACATTGGTGATCAGTGGGAAGAATGTCCCTTACATTGGTGATAAGTGGAAAGAATGCTCCTTACATTGGTGGTCAGTGGGAAGAATGTTCCTTACATTGGTGATCAGTGGGAAGAATGCCCCTTACATTGGTGATCAGTGGGAAGAATGTTCCTTACATTGGTGATCAATGGTAAGAATGTCCTATACATTTGTGGTCAGTGGAAAGAATGTCCTATACATTGGTGGTCAGTGGGAAGGAGGAGGAGGACACACCCAAGGAGCTCTCTGTGAGAACCACCCTTTTTTCAAGTCTGGGCCTTGCCTGCTAGCTCGGCCCAGGAATAATGGCTGATCCTGGGGGAGCATAGTTGCCAACGGTCCCGAATTTCCCAGGACATTCCCAGGATTAGGACATTTGTCCTGAATTAATTTTGTCCCGGGAAATTCAAATTTCCAGTTTTTTGCCACCGGCCGCTAGAGGTCCGCGGCTGGCGGAGACAATGTCTCCGCCGGCTGCCATTTTAAAGAAGACCAGAAGCTGCTCTTCAATAGAGATGCTGTGGCGCCGCCCACCCCCGCTGCCAATGTGTGTGCGAAGTGCAGCGGGCGGTGCCGCAGTTCAAAGTCACCGCGCGGCAACGACGGGATGTCGGGGGCCAGTGAGTGAGTCTGTGGATGTCGGGGGCCAGTCTGTGGATGTCGGGGGCTAGTCTGTGGATGTCGGGGGCTAGTCTGTGGATGTCGGGGGCTAGTCTGGATGTCGGGGGCCAGTCTGTGGATGTCGGGGGCTAGTCTGGATGTCGGGGGCCAGTCTGGATGTCGGGGGCCAGTCTGTGTATGTCGAGGGCCAGTCTGGATGTCAAGGGCCAGTCTGGATGTCAAGGGCCAGTCTGGGTGTCGAGGGCCAGTCTGGGTGTCGAGGGCCAGTCTGGGTGTCGGGGCCAGTCTGTGGATGTCGGGGGCCAGTCTGGATGTTGGGGGCCAGTCTGTGTATTTCAGGGGCCAGTCTGTGTATGTCGGGGGCCAGTCTGGATGTCGGGAGCCAGTCTGTGTATGTCAGGGGCCAGTCTGTGTATGTCAGGGGCCAGTCTGTGTATGTCAGGGGCCAGTCTGTGTATGTCGGGGTCCAGTCTGGATGTCGGGGCGCCAGTGAGTCTGGATGTCGGGGGGCCTGTCTGGATGTCGGGGGCCAGTCTGGATGTCGGGGGCCAGTCTGTGGATGTCGGGGGCCAGCCTGGATGTCGGGGGCCAGTCTGTGGATGTCGGGGGCCAGTCTGTGGATGTCGAGGGACAGTCTGTGTATTTCGGGGGCCAGTCTGTGTATGTCGGGGCGCCTGTCTGGATGTCGGGGCGCCAGTGAGTCTGGATGTCGGGGGCGCCAGTCAGAGTCTGGATGTCAGAGGGGCCAGTCAGAGTCTGGATGTCAGAGGGGCACCAAATGTTAGGAGGACTGATGGGGACACCAGATGTAAGGAGGGGCTCTGCTGGGGGTACCTGATGGCATCTGGTGGCAGGCAACGTGGCTAGTGACGCGCTCAGGGCTCCCACTGATTCTGCATTATGGTGAGTTGAATGATTTCATTTCATATTACAATGTAATAATAGATATAATGCGCTTCAATCATCCTGACACCATAACAATCATGGCGCCAGGATGATTGAAGCGCTAACATCAGGTATTTGGAGTATCTTTATCTGCTGATTGTCAGACTCTGGAAAACACACATTGCTATTGTGGTGTAGGATCGGGGGGCTGCTGTCACTCCATCCTCCCCCCCTTTCCCTCTCCACCCCACATTCATCTCAGACACTAACCACACCACTTTGAGCCATGCCCCATGTAAGCCACACCCACTATTTTACGTAAAAAAACACGCCCATATTTTGCCGCGCGTGCCTAATTTTCACCTTTTACTATGCTACACCTATAACCGCATGCCCCCACCCATTAATTATAACACAACTCCGCCTACTGCCGAAAAAGTGTCCCAAATTCTTTTTTTTACAATGTTGGCAACTATGGGGGAGGCCCTGGGAGGGATTGCCCTGATGATATGGGGCCTAGTGAGAATGTGGATGCCTACAGACAGAAGATCGTTGATCGCTTTTGTGCAATCGGAAGGGCTGAGGAGAAACTTAAATGTTTGCAAGCTGAACATAAAAACTTCAGGGCCAAGTATTTCCAGGCCTGGAGTAAGAACCGTTTGGCCATGAAGCCAGAGCTGCATTCACACCTAAGCGTAGCGTTTTCAAGCAGGAAATCGAGCGAATTTACCGCGATTTTTACGGCGTTTTTTAGCGCGATTTTGCGGCGTTTTTTAATCTGCTCAATTCGAGCGACAAAAAAGGGTCCAGAACTTGTTTGAGCTTCAGGCGTTCGGCTTCTGGCGACTTGGAGTGGAGATGTGAACCGTCTCCATTGAGAATAATAGATTTTTTCCCCTCCAGCTTTTTGTAGCTTCAGGCTTCAAGCTACAAAATGCTCAGGTGTGAATGGGCTCTAACAGCAGCAGCTGGAGGAGAAGGTAAAGAAGCAATCTTCATTATTGGAGAAATTGAAGGATAAAAGTGGAGCTTTTGCAGAAAAGTTTAAAAACGAGAGGAGATTTTCCAGCCAGACATCGCTGAGTTCTGTGGATCAGCAGCCGCAGGTAACAGACAACCCGGCTTCATCTGTCTCTGCACCTCTCCCCCCATGTCAGGCTGGGGAATCGCCAGCGGCAACCAGCCAGGGGTTTGAGAGTGAAAGATAGAGTCACCCCTAAGGGCAGTCGGGTCTGTTAGTGAGCCTGATGGAGTTTCTGCTACAGAGAAACCCTCTACAGACATGGAGGGAAAACCCCTGGCAGAGGTGTCATCAGCCCACCAGAGCAATGTGGATGGATCTCCATCATACACCCCACGCCTGGATTATACTACTACTGCTGAGACCTGTAGTTCTGTTTCTCCTTCACCTGGGCTGATTGATGCAGGTGGGGGAGGGGATCAGCACAGTGCAGCATGTGAAGTGGAGACAGCCATGGAAGTCTCCTGCAATGATTCACCTGTTGCTGTATTCGAACAACATTCACTCTGCTTATCTGAAAATCCTGTCCTGATGGAGAAGAGTCGGCCTGGAGGTGAAGTGTGTATGGGGACAGCGGTGACTGTGAACACAGCAGGAACTATGAATGTGCCAAAAAATAATGACAGCAATAATATTGATAAGGCAGTGAATGTGGTGGGTGGTGGTGAAGGGGGTTAATATTGCTGGGCAAAATAAAAATGACATTCCTCCCTCTGCTCAGCAGAGGAAAGACTCATCGATTGTTCAGACCAAATCTGTACAATCGATATCTGCTAGAAGTGTGTCAGATGGATCAAAACACACAAATGTTTTTTTCTGCTGGGAGCAGTGGCGGAATTATAGGGGTCGCTGAGATTGCCAAGGCGACCGAGCCCCATGCTGCAGGGGGGCCTTGAGGGGCCCCCCTGTATATCTGAAGGAGCGGGCGGCTGAGACCGAGCTCCCCGATCTTCAGCCGAAGTGTAATCAGCACTGTGCGGGGAGCTCGGAGTCATCACACTGCTTATAACTAAAGTGAAAGCAGTGTGTGCTCTTTGTCTCCCCCTACAGTGCAGTACCCGGCAGGAAGAGATAAGATAAAGCACTGCCGTTTTTGAAAAGACTTTGTGTGCATGCGCGTGCGTGCGTGTGTGTGTGTGTGCATATGTGCGTGCATGTGTATGTGCATGTGTGTAGATGGCGGGCGGGGGGGGGCACACTGGGGGCATTCAAGGGCACACTAGCAGCATTTGATGGCACACTGGCAGCGTTTAATGGCACAGTGGCTGCAATTGATGGCACAGTTGTAGCATTTGAGAGCACAGTGGCAGCGTTAAATGGGCACAGTGGCTGCAATTGATGGCACAGTGGCTGCAATTGATGGCACAGTGGCAGTATTTGAGGGCACAGTGGCAGCGTTAAATGGGCACAATGGCAGCGTTAAATGGGCACAGTGGCTGCAATTGATGGCACAGTGGCAGTATTTGAGGGCACAGTGGCAGCGTTAAATGGGCACAGTGGCTGCAATTGATGGCACAGTGGCAGTGTTTGATGGCACAGTGACAGCTTTTGATAGCACAGTGGCTGCAATTGATGGCACAGTTGTAGCATTTGAGGGCACAGTGGCAGTGTTTGATGGCACAGTGGCAGTGTTTGATGGCACAGTGACAGCTTTTGATGGCACAGTGGCTGCAATTGATGGCACAGTTGTAGCATTTGAGGGCACAGTGGCAGCGTTAAATGGGCACAGTGCCAGCGTTTGTCACAGTGGCTGCAATTGATGGCACGGTGGCAGTGTTTGAGGGCACAGTGGCAGAATTTAAGGGCACAGTGGCAGCGTTAAATGGGCACAGTGGCAGTGTTAAATTGGCACGGTGGCAGCGTTTGATGGCACAATGACAGCGTTTGTTGGGCACAGTAGCAGCGTTTACGCACAGTGGCTGCGATCGATGGTACAGTGGCAGCGTTTGACGGCACAGCGGCTGCATTTGATGATTTGGTTTATAAAAAATGTTGTGCCCCCCAAAAATTTTGAGCACCAGCCGCCGCTGTTTAGATGTATGTATGCACATTTTATGTATCTGCGTTTAATCCTGCCCCCCCCCCCTTCCCAGCTGGGCGATTTTCTAAAAAAAAAAAAAAATTGTCATTTAAAAAAAACTCGATTCCCAATTCGAATCCAGTTTTTTTTTATGGACACCGCGCCAGTCCAGAGGAGCTGCGGGCAGGAGTTTTTAGGTGAGGCCGTGGCTTTGTCCTAGTCCGCAGGTCCAGCCTCGTGGACTAGGCCGAAGCCGCGGCCTCACCTAAAAACTCCTGCCCGCATCTCCTCAGAACCGGTGCGGTGTCAGCACCGATCCTGGTGAAAAAATAAATATCTAAAAAAAACGATATGCTGAAAATTTGAATCGATTTGATCTCTCAACTCGATTCAAGATTCAAATCGATTTTTTTCCCCAGCCCTACCCCATATGTGTACAATCAGAACTGTTTTTTTTTCTTGCTTGTTCAAAGTACCAGCAAAAAAATGCTATTCCTCTGAAAAGCGATCTGTGCTCAGATCGCTTTTCAGAGGCATTTGACCGCTGGTAAAGGGGCAATATGTTGCCTCCTGACCACCTTCTTTTTTTTTTTTTTTTTTTTTTATCACAAACATGTTATACTTACCTTCACTGTGCAGCTCGTTTTGCACAGAGTGGCCCTGAACCTTGTATTCTGGGGTCCCTCGGTGGCTCTCGTGGCTCCTCCTCTTATCAGACAACCCCCTAGGAGAAGCGCTCTCCCGGGGGGGGGGTTACCTTGCAGGCGTCCCCGATGCCCGCGTCATTGGATTTTATTAACATCAGTGGGAGGCAATGGCTGAGCTGCTATCAATCTATCCAATCAGGAGCCGAGAACCCCGGGCAAAGGAAGAGCGTATCTCCACCTGGTGAAGTTCCAGGGCTCAGGTAAGTAAAACGGGGGGGGGGGGGGGGGGGCTGGGGTTTCCGGTGACTGCCGGGTGTTTTTTCACCTTAATGCATAGGATGGATTAAGGTGAAAAAACACAAGGGTTTACAACCCCTTAAATGCATCATCACTATGCTGCAACTGCATGCAATGCACACAGTTGCAGGGGAGTTGCAGTGCAGCCCCATTCACATAGGTATGTACTTAAAGGGTGCCCTGACTGGAAAAAGATTGAGAAACACCGACATAGAGGAACCCATCTCTCCATTTTCCTCCTGCAGCCGCTTAATGCCTGTGGGAGGGAGAGGTGGAGAAGCGGCGGCAAATGGAGAAATTGGTTCCTTTACATGCAGCCACCCAATTGCAACCGGGCCCTGTTGTTCCGCCACCAAACTCGGAGTAAAGGGCCCTGTTAGGGGGGCCCTTCATGGTTTCTTGCATCGGGGCTCTGAAGGTTCTAGTTACGCCACTGGCTGGGAGGAATGTGGGGAGTTATGCATCAGTTTTGGGGAGTCGCACCAAGGAGGGTGGGGGGAATGTTGCAAATGTTAGTGGAATAATTTTGATGGTTCAGCCTCACACAACACCTAACAAAGATGGCACCTCATCCCTGAAAATTTGAAACATAAATCAAAGGACAGGAAGGGAAATTAGGGATTTTCGCGGTGCTGATTAACAAAGTACAATTAATTAAAGTACAAAATTTGTAGTACAAAAATTTATTAAGTTTGAAGTTAAAATCAGTAGCAATATATGCTTAAAAGATTCAGAGTAATGCAATACAGTGGTTGTTCTCGTCAAGCACACATAGTCCGGACATGTTTCGCATTGGATTGCTTCTTCAGGGGATGTGTGAATATTTGAACAAAATCTAGACCAAAAATACAAAAATAATAATAGAATATATCACAAAATTCATAAGTGCAGAAAGAGGGGGAAAAAAATAAAAATAAAACACAGACACACATCAAACCCACCTTCAACCACTACGTTGATGGTAAAGTAGGGGAATTGTCCACCTCGGGGGTTAACTGCAGCAGTGCTGAATCGCAGGGGGCTAAAAAGCCAACCCAAGGAAACTGATAACAAAAAGGTATGTAGTAAAAAACGAAATTTGAAATTTTGGGATAATTTAAAGCGGGAGTCCACCGGGACTCCGCGTTTTTTTTTTTTTTTTAAAAGCCAGCAGCTACAAATACTGCAGCTGCTGACTTTTAAATAGTGACACTTACCTGTCCAGCGCGCCCGCGATGTCGGCACCCGAAGCCGATCGCTCGCTCGTGCCGCCGCCATCTTGGGTATGGGAATCAGGAAATGGAGCCTTTCGGCTTCATTTCCCGGTTCCCTACTGCGCATGCGCGAGCCGCGCGGCGCAATCCGGGACGGTCCCCGCTGCCTCTGGGAGCTGTGTGTTTCCCAGCAGGCAGCGGGGCACTTGCTGAAGGGGGCGGGCGCTTGCGGAAAGGGGCGTAACGTACGCCCCTTTCCGCAGAGAGCTAGCCCGGAAGTGGGTGCAGTTACCTGGATTATCCAGGTAACTGCACCCCCCTCCCCCCTGAAAGGTGCCGATTGTGGCGCCGGAGGGGGGGGGATTCTGATGAGCGGAGGTCCATTTTAGGGTGGACCTCCGCTTTAAAGTTCTTTAATACATGACTTAATTTTAAGGTTGCTAAAATAAAACAGCCTTTTAGGGGTGAAAAACCCTCTAAAGTATAGAAATTGAGAAAGGTAGTACACAGATATATTTTAATTTCAAATGTATTACTTACATAGGTTGGATAGTTGTAAGAAATGGGGACGCTCGTATTTTGAAAAAAATCTTTTTTGAGCACTCAGGGAGACACCCCTGCACAGAAGTACCAGCTGGGTGGCCAATCAAAGAAAAAACAAAACGAGGATTAGAAAGGTTAGGATAGATAAGAAAGTATATCTCAAAAAGGTGGTGTGTACATCACAAACTGAGTGTTATAAAAACACAAACACTCAAGCATATAGACATACACTAAGAATTACACATTAGCATCCCAAAGCATAGAATTCCAAGCCAGGGAGTCAATGCAGACATACAAAAAGAAACATGGACAGTAGCCCAGGTCTAAAGGGTTGAAAAACAATCAGAAAGAAAAGTGAACGTTTGCAAATGAAAAAAACGATCGATTAAAGTAAATATAGAAAGATATAACAGTAAGCTTACCAAGAAGTACAAAGTCTGGAGGATCAAGCGTCACCCTTGGCTGCGACCCGCAAAGGAATGACGGTATTACGAAGGCTTTTTATATGCCCCGCCATCAAGCCGGCGTCTGACGTAGTCGGCCTGATGCGGACAAAAGGAGCGCTATTGCGCATGCTCACCAATGGGACGAGACTGAGTAAGCCTACAAGTCCCATAATGCCTCAAGCATGTGGGCGGGGGAAAGAGGGGAACGAACGATGCCTTCGTAAAGGGCGACGGCATAGACGAACGTGGCCACCAATCCGACTGCCCAGTCAGGCATAGAGGCAAAAACGATGGAAAAAGAGGGTCGGAAAAGGATGGCAAAAAATGGCCAATCCTTCCGACCAATGTAAGGGGAGCGTTGCAGCGCTAAAGAGGGGCAGTGGCACACAAGGCGCCTATGCCCCCGGGCGTCCGTGCGAACAGCACTGATGGGGAAACCGAGGAGGTGGACCATTCGGGTGGGGAATCATAAAGGGGGAGGGCAAAGAATTATTTCTCTAAAAGCTGCACATAATAATATCATAAACATAATAATATCATAAACATATAAACATATACATGATGTATTCTTATACTCATTATTAACAAACAAATCAATACAGACAAATTTCAAATAAAAAAAAAAAGGGGGGGAGGGGGGGGGAAAGAGGGAGGGGGAAATGGGAACCCAACCAGGTTCCCTCTCAGAGGGGCGGTCAGCAGGACTGAAGGGCCAGAAAAAAAATTTTATATCACAAAAAGGGTTTAAAGCTTAAGTTTTCATTAAAGCCAGGTGAAGTTGTAGCCCTTAAATTAAAAATCCATTCAGCTTCATGTTTGAAGTAAGATATTATCCACACTGCCCCCTCTCACATCAAGGGGGATGTGTTCAAGTGCGGAAAAGGTGATAAATTTGGGATTGAAAGCATGGAAGAGGCCAACGTGCCGACTGATGGCCGTCTCCATTTTCTTTTTAATAATGGGTTTGATGTGGTCCTTGATTCGAATACAAAATTGTCGCTTTGTTTTACCTACATAGAATCCGCCACAAAGGCAACGGGCAAGATATATAACGCCCTGTGTTTGGCATGTGACTCGATGTTTAATGGAGTGCCATTTGCCATTTGGCAGTTTAAATTTGGTATGTGAGTTAACATAACAACAAACGTCGCAATGGCCACATGGAAAAGTGCCATTAATTACTTTTCTAGTATCCAACTTTGGTTGTTCAAAGTGACTATGCACTAGTTTATCTTTGAGAGAGGGAACTCTTTTAAAAGTAACTTCGGGAAAAATTTTTAAATATATTTCTTGGTAGTAGGGTCAGCTAGAAGGAGTGGCCAAAACTTGTGTAGAATTTCCTTAAACTTACGATGCTGATTGGAATAGCGAGTAATAATTCTAACTGAATCATTTGTACTGGAGCGTCGGGTAGAGAAAATAAGTGAAGTTCTAGTTTTAGGTTTTACACGGTTATAGGCTCGTTTCAAACATTTATGGCTGTATCCTCTTTTTCTCAATCTTTGGTAAAGGTCATCAGCTGCTGTATGAAAATCTGAGTTTTTGCTACAATTTCGCTTTAAGCGCAAATATTGGCTATAAGGAATACTATTAATCAAAGAAATTGGGTGAAAGCTAGTAGCGTGTAAAACCGTGTTACCAGCAGATGGTTTCCTAAATAAGAAAGAGTTGAGTCTACCTTCACTGTCCAAGGAAATGGTTATGTCTAAAAAGTTAACTATTGACTGACTATGTTGCATGGTAAATTTCAAATAAAAATTATTAATAGAAATCAATTAAAAAAAAGTTTTTAATTCTGTTTCCGTGCCTGACCAGAAAAAAAGAACATCGTCGATATAACGAAACCATGAAACAATTTTATCCAAAAACGGTAACAAATCTTCTCTAGAGAAAGTTTCCTTTTCCCACCCCCCCCAGGTACAGGTTTGCATACGATGGGGCACATTTAGTCCCCATCGCAACCCCCTGCACCTGGAGGTAGTGGGTGGAGTCAAAAACAAAGACATTATGCTTAAGAATATATTCAAGAAGGTCCACAACAAAAGAGCTGTATTGTAGGAAAGAGGAGCCTCTTTCAGAAAGAAACCTACGTACAACTTCAACTCCCTTGTCATGGGGAATTGTGTTGTAGAGGCTTTCGATGTCCAGGGCAACCAACCATGAGTTGGGAGGGAGAGACAATCCCTCAATCATTCTTAACAAATCGATGGTATCTTTTACATATGAAGATAAAGAGATGACATGTGGACTTAGATAGCTATCAACTAATGCGCTCGCATTTTCAGTTAAACAGGAACATCCTGAAATGATAGGACGTCCTGGAGGATTTGTTTGAGACTTATGAATTTTCGGTAGTGCGTAAAAAGTTGGAATCTTTGGATCCTTGGTGTTTAGGAATTTCCATGTGTTAAGGTCAATGACCCCTTGTTGATATGCCTTAAAAATGAGATTCAAATAGATATTTCGATAATTTAGAATAACAGTTTTAGAAATAGGACAATACCAATTTCTGTTGGACATTATATTTCGGCACATGGAAGTGTATTGTGCAACTTCCATGATCACCAAATTTCCGCCCTTGTCTGCGGGCTTAATAATTAAATTTGTGTTTTTTTGTAGAGATTTAATAGCTGCTCTGTGTTGTAACGAAAGATTGGTAGATAAGGGTGAGTGAAAAGACAATTTCTCGATCTCTATAGTTGTTTGCTGTATAAACGCCCAAATGTTTGGGTTTGCATTGAGTAGAGGAAATGCTCTGGATTTGCATTTAAAGGATAGTGGTCACAATTTGGGGCACTTTGGTGGTGGGATGGTTGGTGGGTACAGGAGGAGAAATGTGGTTCAGTTGAAGTGGGAGGGGGAGGGGACCCCACCAGTGAGGGGGAGGGTGGCTGAGTTAGTTTTGGAAATGGGGTTGAACGCTTTGGATATATTTGCTTTGATTTGCCCAGTGGGGAGTTATGAATTTGATTTGTCCTTTGTAAAACCTGAGGGTCTGGATTTATTCTGGGAGCGATGTAGGAGGTGCAAGGGCCTTCCGCAGTGGAGTGGTTTGGTGCCAAAGGTGATTTCCAGGCAGCCTCTGATAAAATCGGTGACGATTCTGGTGTGCAACAAATCCATACCAGAGGCTGATTTAATAGTATGGCTATGCCGATATGGTGAGGTCCTCACTCCACTGCGGAAGGTCCTGGATGAACATGGGATATGGACAGGGGCCTCGACAGTGTCACTAAAATTGGGAATGCTGGGAAATGTAGTACAACATCTGCCCTGTTCAGCTTTTCTGGGGAGGGATCGGCTGACTATATTCTACCAGGGTCAGCCCAAAGTCTGTAATAAATGTGGTGAAAAAGGTCATTTTGCATCTACCTGCACCTGTAAGAAGTGTTCACTATGCCAGGATCTGGACCATTTGGCTAAAGATTGTACTGAAATTCGGTGCAATTTGTGCCAAAAGCTCGGCCTTCCTTATAGTCAGTGCCCGGAGGCTTTACATAATTTGCCAGGATTGGAGGCTGAGCTGCAGAGGCTAGATAAGGAGGATGAGGCCGCTGAAACTGTTGTTGTCCCCCCTGTGTCTGTTGCATCTGTTGTAGAGCTGCCACGACGAGTCGGCGTAATCGATTACGTCGACTACAAAAATATGTCGACGTGCGTGCAGGGCGTCGATGCGTCACAGTGCTCAGTATCTCCCACTCTCCTCCGTGCCGCCGTCCCTCTCTCTTCTCCCCTTCCGTGCCGCCGTCCCCCTCTCTCTTCTCCCCCTCCGTGCCGCCCCCCTCTCTCTTCTCCCCCTCTGTGCTGCCGTCCCCTCTCTCTTCTCATTGTCCCCCTCCGTGCTGCCGCACCCCAACCCCCCCCCCCCAACCCCCCCCCCCCCCCCTCGGTATCTCAGGATGGAGAGCAGAGGTAGAAGCCGGTAAACACGGCTCCTTCGTTTTCCGAATGGACAGAGTCAGTAACCACTGCCTCTGTCCATTCACATAACTGAAACATTGTAACCTCCTGTGATTACGATGTCTCAGTTAATGAATGGAGAGGAGCTGCTGTCTTCTCTCCATTCATTATCAGTGCAGCGAAGGCTACAGAGAAAGGGACTGGGGAATCTGTGTCCCAAGTCCCTTTCCCTGTCTCAAATGGGAGATGTCAGAGGTCTGTTAAGACCCCTGATATCTCACCATAGCCCCCCCAACAGGGCTGATACCAAAATTGCAAAAAAAAAAAAAAAATTGTAAAAAATAATAATAAACAAAACACACTGACACTGTCCCCACACACCCTCCCCCTTAACCACTTGCCTACTGGGCACTTAAACACCCTTCCTGCCCAGACCAATTTTCAGCTTTCGGTGCTCTCACACTTTGAATGACAATTACTCAGTCATGCAACACTGTACCCAAATGAATTTTGTGTCCTTTTTTTCCCACAAATAGAGCTTTCTTTTGGTGGTATTTGATCACCTCTGGGGTTTTTATTTTTTGCGCTATAAATGAAAAAAGACTGAAAATTTTGAAAAAAAAACCGCATATTTCTTTGTTTCTGTGACAAAATTATGCAAATTATTAACTTTTCTTCATAAATTTTGGCCACAATTTATACTGCTACATATCTTTGGTAAAAATAACCCAAATTAGTGGATATTATTTGGTCTTTGTGAAAGTTAGAGAGTCTACAAGCTGTGGTGCGAATCATACAAAATTGATCACATCTGATGTACTGGTGGCCGATCTCACTTCTTGTGACCCGAACAAGTCAGGAAAGTACAAATACCCCCCAAATGACCCCTTTTTGGAAAGTAGACATTCCAAGGTATTTAGTAAGAGGCATGGTGAGCTTTTTGATGTTGTCATTTTTTTTCCCACAATTCTTTGCAAAATTAAGATTTTTTCTTTTTTTTCTTTTTTTCCACAAAATTGTCATTGTAATAGGTTATTTCTCTCACGTGGCATGTGTATACCACAAATGACACCCCCCAAAAAATTCTGCTACTCCTCCTGAGTATTACAATACCACATGTGTGGGATTTTTTCACAGCCTGGCCACATAGAGAGTCCCAACATGCAGGGAGCGCCATCACGTGTTCTAGGAGCATAAATTACACATCTAACTTGTTGACTACCTATTACACTTTTGAAGGCCCTGGAGCACCAGGACAATGACACATGACACTGATGACAGATGGCACTGATACGCGGCAATGATGGCACTTATACGTGGCACTGATGACAGATGGCATTTATACGTGGCACTGATGACACGTGGCACTAATACGTGGCCCTGATGACAGATGGCACTAATACGTGGCACCGATGAGAGATGGCACTAATACATGGCACCGATGACGTGTGACACTGATGACAGATGGCACTGATAAGTGGCATTGATGACACATGACACTGACAACAGATGGCACGTGACACTGACAGGTGGCACTGATGACACGTGGCACTGATGACAAATGGCACTTATACGTGGCACTGATGACAGAGGGCACTGGGGACAAATGGCACTGACAACAGGTGGCACTGGGGACAGATAGCACTAACAGGTGGCACTGGGGGCGGATGGCACTGGGGGCGGATGGCACTGGGGGCGGATGGCACTGGGGGCGGATGGCACTTTTTTAAACTTTTTTTTCACTTACGGCTGCTGCAGCTGTTCATCTCTCCCTTCTCACACGCTGTCTGGGGGACACGGCCAGCACAGAACTTCCCCGATGCGTGCTCCTGGGAGCGCGCATTGCGGAAGTAAACAGGAGGACGTCCAGGGATGGCCTCCCGGCAGATGGCGTCTGCTCTGAAGCTGTCTTTCGGCTATAGGGCGGGCGCGAAGCGGTTAAAGTTGCAAAAAATAAATTATAAACATGAACTTCTGAACAGAAAATATAAAGTTAAGATAAAAGAAGGAAAAAAAAAAGTAAAAAAAAAAAAAAAAAATATATATATATATAATATGGGACTGCATTGGTGAGATCTCTGAGCTTTTCAGCATGGATAATACAATGTTCAGCCCCTTATAATGAAAACAACTGGTGTGCAGACCAGTGCAGATTTTTATAATGTCTTTTATACTACGGGCAATGTAACAGGAAGATCCGGAAAGATTTTGGGAACACCCAAACCTCCCAGGAGGCCAGGAGCTAAATTAGGAATTGTGAATGGGAGATCTCACTGCTGGAACATCCAAGAACTAAAACGTCATCATTGGGTGGATCGACCCTTTAATGATTAATGTATGTAAACCACCTACATATAGGCTTTGTGCATCCTCCTCAGCAGTAAACAATGCAGGGAAGGCATTTAGGTTAATACAATCTATTGACCAAGGATGAAACTCTCTTGTATACAAGGAATTCAAAGAACCCTTTTGTGGTCTGGTAGTAGGAATGTGGGCTGTCATTGCATCCTTTCAGACCCCCACTTACTGCCCGGGCCTTTTCTAGTACACTTTCTTTACAAGTTTAAGTTAGTATTTTTTGCTAGAAAATTACTTAGAACCCCAAACATTTTATATATATATATATATATATATATATATATATATATATATATATATATATATATATATATATAATATAGCAGAGACCCTAGAGAATAAAATTGCGATCGTTGCAATTTTTTATGTCACACTGTATTTGCACAGCTGTCTTTCAAATGCATTAAAAAACTGTAATAAATAAAACACAATAGTTATATAGAATGTGAAAGATGATGTTACACTGAGTAAATAGATACCCAATATGTCATGCTTTAAAATTGCGCACACTCGTGGAATGGTGACAAACGGTACTTAAAAATCTCCATAGACGACGCTTTAAATTTTTTTATACGTTACCAGTTCTGAGTTACACCCCATACACACTATCAGTTTTTTCTGCTGAGTTTTTCCTTCAGATTTACCAAAACCATATAATATGAGGTCAAACCTTTAGGAATTTCAGTTTGTATGCAATCAGGCAGACCCTTGCACTACATGGTTTTAGTAAATCTGAAGGAAAAGCTGGTAGTGTGTATGGGGCTTTACAGAAGAGTTCCGGTGACCTAAAAAAAGCAGATGTGTGCCATGACTAAGCTCCGGGGGTGGGGGGGGGGGGTGGGGGGGGGCGGGGTGAAACACGTTGGGGTGTGTGGCCTATTTGGAGTACAGGGTGAGGTTGCCACTCTCTTCACCTCTCTAGGATATGGTGCTAGAATTATTGATCTCACCGTAACGATCGTGGTTATTCCTCACAGTGTGGTTTTGGAATGCCGTTTACATATGCGGGCGCAACTTATATATGCATTCGCTTCTGCTCGTGCGCACAAGGGACTTTTGTTTTTTCTTATTTATTTTACTTTTTATTTTTACACTATCCCTTTATTTTTTTTGATCACTTTTAGTCCTATTACCAGGAATGTAAACATCCCTTGTAATAGAAATAAAGGATGACAGGTCCTCTTTATTGGGAGATCTGGGGTCAAAATGACCCTAGATCTCTCATTTACCTTTAGACCCCTTTCACACTGTTTTTCAGGCGCTACAGCACTAAAAATAGCACCTGTATCACACCTGAAAAAAGGCTCTAAGGGCTTTCACACCGGAGCGGTGCGCTGGCAGGGCGTCACAAAAAGTCCTGCCAGCAGCTTCTTTAGAGCAATGAAGGAGCGGTGAACTCACCGCTCCTCCACTGCTGCTCCTCATTGAAATCAATGGGGCAACGATGCGATACCGCTGGAAAAACGCTGCTTCGGTATTTTGCAGGCATATTTAACCCCTTTTCGGCCACTAGCGGGGGTAAAACCGCCCCGCTAGTTGCCGCATAGCGCCGCTTAAAACGCCGGTAAAGCGGCGCTCAAAATATCGCTGCTTTACTGCCCCCCACGGCTTGGTGAAAAGGCAAAAAAAAAACAATTTCTTTATGGGCATAGAGGGCCAAGGGCATAGAGCCGAGTGGGTGCCATCTTGCCCTTATTCAAGTTCCTGCCTAACCATCGGCTTTTGGGTTCACTGACGACTCCGGTAAACCCTGAAACAACCGGCAAGCGGCGAGAGGAAAGGCACCTCTCCCATCGCCTCTGAAAGTGATGCTAGCTGCTGCCATAACAATGGCATTTATTGTAAAAGTAATGACGTATATATACTGTGGGGGGTTGGTGTAACAGCTGCTCCTAAAAAATCGCATCTGTTGTGGTTCACCTGCACAGCCCTGTACAGAGACAGCGCAAAACATTCTTACATGAAAATCATCACAAACACATAAAATCATTATATGTATTTTTTAACTGCAGCATAAGTACCTGCATTTGACCTAGAATCCGCCTCTTCCCGTTCCCGGACAGCAAAGCTCAGACTTGGGTAGGTAGAAACAGCAGAAGCAGCCAATCGGCTAAGCTGCAAGGCAGGGAACATGCTGATAGGAGGAGAGAGCAGACTGTCAGAGAGATGAGTTTATCAGTGTGCTGCTTCTCCTTTCACTGTCAGTCAGTCTGGGAGTCAGTCTGGGAGAAGAAAAAGACGTAGATGTAACTGCAGAAGAAACGAACATCTGCAGTAGGAGTTCAAACTCATTCAGTTTAAAATAGAAATGAAAGGCAATACATTTTTGTATAGATACAAAAAAACAATATAAATACCTTTTTTCCTCTTTTATAAGTGATCACATTCCCTCTGTACTCTGCATAAAAGCTGAGGGGAGGAGAAGCAGTAGCACACTGATCTTCGCAGTGAATGGCTGTGCAGCGGGGGCGTGTCAGGACAAGTCTGATCATTGGAGGAGAGCACACTAAGTTCCCAGCATAGCTAGAGAACTGACCACTGTGTGCTCTCCCGCTTAGTGTGGTCAGTTTTTAATAGGCAAGCAGAGGTACTGGCAGGAACACCAGGGATTTCACATAAGGAAGCAATACAAAGAGAACAGGAGACTTTCTCATACAAGTAGATGGTACAGCAGGAACATATCAGGAATATGAAGTGTTGGGGTAACAAACGCTTTAAGTCAAATTTCTAAGCATAAATAAGGAATGTTTGTTCTGTCTTGTATCCTGCAGGGACCTTTCAGGAAACCGGCTGACCGCGCTCCGTACGACAATCCTGAGTGAGCTCTGGAGCCTCCGAGAACTGTGAGTAGGAAGTGATGGAGAGAAGAGAACTGAAGGGGTTTATATCTGAAATAATAAAAAAAAAAGTTTAGTGGTGACTGCATTCGTTTTCTTTTCTTTGGCTTTTTTTCCCTCTGTAATTGACACGGATCTGCCCAGTAACACACCTCCTCTATTGGTGAGACTCAGCTCTGGAGGAATGACCACAGGAGGCAAAGCAGGCAGCACCATTTTCATTCCGGAGGGAGAGAGCATACCTCCCAACTTTCAACTTTTTGAAATGGGAATGAGAAACACCTATCAGCAAAAGTATGCAGGCATAGGACACACCCCCCTGCCACGCCCCCTTAAAGGAGCATTGTACAAAAAAACAAGATTGGTTAAACCCACAAGTGCTTTTTTACCACTACTATTCCTTTATATTGGCTTTTGGAATTTACAAATGCAGCAATTTAGAGATCAGATGAAAGGTTTAGCGCTGGAAAACACTTTTTGATAGATAAAAATATTATATACAACTATATAGATAGGGTTGCCACCTTTTTGTTCAAGTCAAACCCGAACACTCTTGCGGCGCACAGCAATATTTTTTTATAGTATAAACTGTACATATATTTTGCTATTAAATAACATTTCTAATCATATGAAGTTAATAACAAGAGTCCCCCCTTTACATCCGAGTCCACAGAGTTCCCCTTTTACATCTGAATCCTCAGAGTTCCCTTTCACTGTAAGGGGGGACTCTGCAGACTCTGATGTAAGGGAGAACTCTGGGGCCTCTAACATAAGGGATGCTCTGGGAACTCTGATTTAAGGGGGAACACTGGGAGCTCTGATGTACGGAGAGGACTCTGATGTAAGGGGAAACACTGTGGCCTCTGGTGTAAAGGGGAACTCTGATGTAAGGGGTGTTCTGAGAACCCTGATTTACCTTTGTGTACTTACTCAGAGGCAAGAGAGAGGGGGGGGGGGTGAGACTTCAATCACAGACAGGGATGGATGGTGAGCTCACTCACTCTTTGGCAGCACCTCTCATCCAGATGTATCTGAGTCTGCTCGACTTCAAATTTCCGGCCCCAACTTTCCTTTTCTGAGGCACATCGCCAGGGATTGGAGTGTGGGCAGACACAGAGGGGTAAGGGGTGCAGATCGAGCCCTCTCGCCTCTCCCATCTGTGTGTTGTTGTTTTTTTTTGGGGGGGGGGTTGTTAGTGTTGGCTTTGGGCAGTGTGAAAGGGTGTAACAGACACTCTCAGCTGAGACAACTGCAGTCAGAAAGCCTGCTGGGAAGCCATAGTCCAATCTAAATAATGTGTCCGGGTCTCAGACAGTCTGAAACCCGGACACATGATTCCAAACCCAAACTGTCCGGGTTAATCCTGGACAGGTGACAACCCTGTATATAGATCAGACCAAAATGAGGGATATTGCTTCAAATCAGGGACAGTTGGGAGCTATGGGAGAGTGTTAACTGTATTAGTAGATTTAGACACACTTTATAAGCAGTTACAGCAAACAGTTTTTTTTTTTCCTTTTTATGATAAAGATTTTACATGAATAAATAAAAGCTGATAATTTTAATCACCCCTGTCAGTGTTTCACCCAAAAGTGGAACTTCCGCTCATCTGATTCCTCCCCCCCTCCGGTGCCACATTTGGCACCTTCCAGGGGGGAGGGGGGGGGGTGCAGATATCTGCACCCACTTCCGGGAATAGATTCCCGTGGGAGTCAAGCCCTTTCCCGCAACCCCCCCCCCCCCCCACCACTGTCTCCTGGGAAACACACAGGTCCCAGGAGATAGCGAGGACCACTTACGACGCGCAGTGTGACTCGCGCATGCGCAGTAGGGAACCGGGAAGTGAAGCCGCAACGATTCACTTCCTGATTCCCTCACTAAGAGTGGCGCCAGCAGCAGCCGAGAGCCAATCGAATGATCAGCTTCGGACATCTCTGGACTCCAGGAAATGTAAGTGTCCATTTAATAAAAGTCAGCAGCTGCAATATTTGTAGCTGCTGGCATTTAGTAATTTTTTTTCAGGTGGGCTCCCTCTTTAAGTGGTTTTTCTCATCCATGTAAATTGATACATTCTGCTGGAGAGCTGAAAAAGCCAAGCTTTTGAAAAAAACAGACTTGCTGGCAGGTTCACCAGATAGAAAAAAAAGCCTAAAAATAGAAAACGAATGCAGCCATCACATCTTAGAATTGGTAAGCTGCGATGTAATAAATGTTTGCTTTTGGGTTTAATAAAGCTTTAAATCAACTTATACTTCCATCATGAGAAGATGCCATTTCTCCCCTCCTGAGATGCGGGAGATGATCCAAGTCTAAAGTATGACTGTTTGAAAGTCGGAGGGATCTCACTCCTGCATTCTCCGTAACCAAAACGGTGGGTCAAGATGACCTTGTGATTTCTGAAGAACAGACGAGGAGCAAAACAATTACAGTGCCCAGCGTTTATTTTATTTTTTATGTATATAGGAAAAAACTCACTCAAGCACAACTAATTGAACCTTTTGCCATCTACATAAAACATATGTGTGTCAGCAAAGAGGGTGGGCTTTAACGGGCACACATATGTGACCATGGGAAGCAGAGATTTCTGTGCTGAGAGCGCGCTCGCTGTGTGCTCCCAGCACAGTGACTGAGTGGCAGCTGGTGCTCAATTTTCTTGGCCAGCTACCCCCCCAAATAACCCCCCCGGGGGTTGCTCAATCGGTCACCGTCCCCCCCCATCATCGCTTGATCGATTTCCCGTTGCCCACCAGGCCGCAATTTCCCCATCCAGGTGGCGGCTCCCCCCCTGCGTCTCCTCCTGAATCCCAGCAGTTGCTTCTCTTCCCGGCCAATCAGGAGTTAGGATTCGCGGACAATCTGGTCTTAGAACTACCGGCCAATCAGGTCTCAGTACCCACTTCCTGACTGGCCGGGAGGAGAAACAGGAAGACATTAGCAAATATTAATTTGCTAACGTCACGCAACTGGATGGGTTCCTGCGCCCTGAGCCCACCCTTTTTGAAGTAAATTAGAGCCTCAGGCTCTAATCATGTGCTTCTAAAAAAAAAAAAAAAAACCCCCACTGGAATGCATGCGTCCGGCACCCCACATGGAGATTATGGACTGGGCGCATTAATTAGGGGGTGGCGCCCTCGCATGTAGATTAGGGACCGGGCAAATTGATTGGGGGGTTGGCGCCCCTAATGGAAGGGCTGCCACTGCCGAGGTGGTCAAAAAAAGCTCTTGGTCCGTACTAATAATAGGGAGCCAGAGGGACTGGCTCCCGACCAACCATGTAACCACTGTGACAGCCAATCCCAGTAGTCACATGATCCGCCCATTCTTCCCGTACCCCCGGGCATACAGACCACTGCTTTTTCAACTATAAACATACATTTAGTACAAACTGGTGTAGCACTGACCCCCGAAGGAGCTGCTCTCTGTCTAGGGGTTCCCGTGGTAGATGGCCCAAAGAAATGTGGAAACTGACACTGAATCTTCTTTTGGGGTATTTATTTGAACCAGAAACAGTCTTTAGACAAGAGTAGAGTGTTAGGATTAAGCTCAGGTACTTTAGACTGCGAAAATGGAAAGTCTCTTATAGGAAAAATCCAGAGAATAGCAACCATTTCACAGCTGGATTTTACAACCCCCGGATAGACCTCCTCTCACTAGGCCTAGCAGCCGGGAGAGTGTTAAGCAAAGTCTCTGCAACAGACTTGAGCATAGGATATTTGAGGAAAGTCTCTGCAACAGACTTGAGCATAGGATATTTGAGGAAAGTCTCTGCCACAGACTTTAGCATTACTGAGCAACATAGACAAATTTAAAGAGCTATCATACGGTACCAGTATCTCTCAGCCGATCCGGCGATACCGTATGAGTGTAGATCCATGTAGTGTCCTTCAACTAAGCTTCCAGGCTCCTTCAGAGAAGCCAGCCTTGCGCACTGCCTTCTCCTGAAGAGTCCTCCCCTGGGGTTTCTCCAGTTGCTTAGCCTCTCCCGTGGATGAGATGGCACCGGACCACCTTTGAATCAATAGGCCCCGAAATCCATTCAGGCCTGTCCCTGCAGTTGCGTTGCCTCGGGCTCAGGGCCGCTGATAGAAATCATGGGGCCCCGTACAGCCTATCTGACGGGGCCCCCTTCAGCTCCACCCTGGCCCCGCCCCTGGTCCCTCCTTTAGCCCCACCCCTGGCCCCACCCATTGCCCCTCCCCAGACCCGCCTTAAACAAAGTGTAGGTTTGTCTACAAGTGATATTTGTTTTTCTCCAGTCAGTTATAGGTTTGATTATCCAAAAGAAATACTGTTTTCAGATGAGAACAGACCTCTTTAATATCTATATGTAATACAAACCATTAATGAATAAATAAAATGGTATTTTGGAGAGTATTGGCAGGGTAAGTATTGCAGAGTATTGCCAGGGTATTGGCGGGGTATGTATTGCAGAGTATTGGCGGGGTATGTATTGCAGAGTATTGGCAGGGTATTGGCGGGGTATGTATTGCAGAGTATTGGCGGGGTATGTATTGCAGAGTATTGGCGGGGTATGTATTGCAGAGTATTGGCGGGGTATGTATTGCAGAGTATTGGCGGGGTAAGTATTGCAGAGTATTGGCGGGGTAAGTATTGCAGAGTATTGGCGGGGTAAGTATTGCAGAGTATTGGCGGGGTAAGTATTGCAGAGTATTGGCAGGGTAAGTATTGCAGAGTATTGGCAGGGTAAGTATTGCAGAGTATTGCCAGGGTATTGGTGGGGTATGTATTGCAGAGTATTGGCGGGGTATGTATTGCAGAGTATTGGCAGGGTAAGTATTGCAGAGTATTGCCAGGGTATTGGCGGGGTAAGTATTGCAGAGTATTGGCGGGGTAAGTATTGCAGAGTATTGGCGGGGTAAGTATTGCAGAGTATTGGCGGGGTAAGTATTGCAGAGTATTGGCGGGGTAAGTATTGCAGAGTATTGGCGGGGTAAGTATTGCAGAGTATTGGCAGGGTAAGTATTGCAGAGTATTGGCAGGGTAAGTATTGCAGAGTATTGGCAGGGTAAGTATTGCAGAGTATTGGCAGGGTAAGTATTGCAGAGTATTGGCAGGGTAAGTATTGCAGAGTATTGCCAGGGTATTGGTGGGGTATGTATTGCAGAGTATTGGCGGGGTATGTATTGCAGAGTATTGGCAGGGTAAGTATTGCAGAGTATTGCCAGGGTATTGGCGGGGTATTGGCGGGGTAAGTATTGCAGAGTATTGGCGGGGTAAGTATTGCAGAGTATTGGCGGGGTAAGTATTGCAGAGTATTGGCGGGGTAAGTATTGCAGAGTATTGGCGGGGTAAGTATTGCAGAGTATTGGCGGGGTATGTATTGCAGAGTATTGGCAGGGTAAGTATTGCAGAGTATTGGCAGGGTAGGTATAAAGTATTGCAGAGTATTGGCAGAGTATGTATTGGCAGAGTATGTATTGGCAGAGTATGTATTGGCAGGGTATGTATTGGCAGAGTATGTATTGGCAGGGTATGTATTGGCAGAGTATGTATTGGCAGAGTATGTATTGGCAGGGTATGTATTGGCAGGGTATGTATTGGCAGGGTATGTATTGGCAGGGTATGTATTGGCAGGGTATGTATTGGCAGGGTATGTATTGGCAGGGTATGTATTGGCAGGGTATGTATTGGCAGGGTATGTATTGGCAGGGTATGTATTGGCAGGGTATGTATTGGCAGGGTATGTATTGGCAGAGTATGTATTGCAGAGTATGTATTGCAGAGTATGTATTGCAGAGTATGTATTGCAGAGTATTTGCAGAGTAGTAGTAGATGTTGAACTTCAAGCATACACCTCACCTGTGTAATTGTTAGCTCCAGCAGGGCAGCAGAGATCACTTCCTCCCTCTTCTTGAGTGTCCACAATAGCTCGATCGCCTGGCCCCTGCACTCTCTGCTCCTCTCACTCTGCTACTTCTTCTCACGCGGAGAGAGAGAGAGAGGAATATCACTCCGCAACACCATAGGGTATGCTGGCCTGGACTTGTGCTGTGTGCGGAGCAGGAGGAGCGGGCGCAGAAGGCGTATTCTTCCGCGCCCGAAATACAACAAATAGTCCCTCCCCTGCAGCCTCATACAGCACAGACTAATCACATCTAATAAAAAAAAAAAACTTACCGAACGGGGGTGGGGTTGTGCGGACGATGATCGGTGGAGGAGAATCTTTTTTTTTTTATTTACTTTGCAGTTCAGGTTGCCCGGGCCCCCCCTGCTGGTCAGGCCCGGTACAGCAGGGCCAGTTGTACTGGCCTATCAGCGGCCCTGCTCGGGCTAGCCAGCCCAGAGACTTGAAATGCATGGCTCCACACCCCAGGCCAGGAGGGCCATGGGGGCTGGTCAGGAGGACCAGAACCAAACAGACAGAAAATATTCTCTCCAACAGAGCAGAACCGAACCCCGAAGCACATGATGTCAGTACCTTAAATACCACCTCCCAGAATGCACAGCAGGAGAACACTCCCACTGGGCTGGTTCCGAAAGAACAGTGGCATTCAATACACCCAGCTAGACTGCGTTCTCAACCTTGCCGGCGGTGACAGCGACACCTACGGTCAAGGAGAACCCAGTGCAACCCAGCAAGCCTGGCACTGAAACCAGAAATTTAGAAAATTAGCCCCAAAACCCAACTGTGGTTTCAGGAAAGTTAACTTTGAAAAAAAACATAGCTCCTGCTCGTCAGGAGCCAGCGCTACACCGGCGCATTAAAAAAAATGACCAGTAGAACCAGAATTCTATGCAGTTGAAGTTGCATGCAAATCTTGATTTTTTTTTTTTTTCTAACCACCTCTGGAGGAACCCTGGTTGAGAATCCCTGATCTAGACTCCTCAAAGAAGGATTATATTACTCTTCTAATTCCTGACCTGATTTTTCTTCATTTAGCAATGTGAGTCACAATCAAGTTTCCATTATTGAAGAAGCAGCGATGGTCTCACTACCCCAGCTGCAAATATTGTAAGTATCATGATTCATCATATATACTAATAGGAGAGGTTAGTGGGGAAGTGTGAGGAAACCCACAGTTGGTCAATCACAACTTCTGATATCACTTCCTCCACACTTCTTGTTTGTGGTCCAATGAGAAAGTAGATGATAAAGGATGTTACAGTAATGCCCCGTACACACGAGCGGAATTTCCATCCGAAAAATCTTGGATGTTTTTTCTGATGGAATTCCGCTCAAGCTTGGCTTGCATACACACAGTCACACAAAAGTTCTCTGAACGTTCGATCGCCAAGAACACGGTGATGTACAACACTACGGCGAGCCGAGAAAATTAAGTTCAATGCTTCCGAGCATGCGTCTAATTGTTTCTGAGCATGTGTAGAAATTTTTTTGCGTGTTGGAATTGCTACAGATGATCGGAATTTCCACATGGATTTCCACGTGGAGATCACATGGAACTCAATCAGTCACTGTCTGTAAGTAAGTGAAGATGTGGGAGGGTAAGAAGAATTCCTTTACAAAGATTTTCACCCAACTTGAAAGGAGGTGGTGGTGGGCCCTATCAGGGGCCTAGGCTGCTACCTCAGGGTACGGCCTTATGTCCGATTTCACTTGTGACCTTGAAAAGTGGATGGAAAGGAGCACCCGTTATCCAGTTAATTTGAAAAGTTCGATCCTAATCAGGTATGCTTGTGGCACAAGGATGGATTGGTATTTGAGTGTAACCGAAGAGGCAACATTCACAGCTGGCACTTGGATACCAAATCTGATCAGAATCCTTTTCCAATAGCATGCAGCAACCGCCCTGAAGAAGTCTCTGTTCCCCCGAAACACGTTGGCTTGATTTTTTATTTGTTGCTACCCTAAATAAAATGTATTTTCAAACTCACATTTATTGGATACCGGGCGCTCCTTTCCATTCACTTTCAAAGGTGATATAAGACTTCCAGTAGAATTCATAATTATTTTGGTGGGTAAAATTGAAAATAAGCATAAAATGTGTAGGCTTTTTCTGTAATGGAGACTCTCTCTGGGGTGTATTTATAAAAAATGTGCATAGATGTTTGCCAATGGAAACTGTATCTAAACTTGATTTGTGTGAATGGGGCAAAACAAAATGTTATATATATATATCTATATCAGGGATATGCAATTAGTGGACTTCCAGCTGTTGCAAAACTACAAGTCCCATGAGGCATAGCAAGACTCTAACAGCCACAAGCATGACGCAGAGAGTCATGATGGGACTTGTAGTTTTGCAACAGCTGGAGGTCCTCTAATTGTATATCCCTGATATATATTCTCTGCAGGTAGAATGTATGAACGCGGACACTACTGCATTTTGGCCATTAGATGGCACTAAGGAACATTTTTAGTTCCTATGACAGTGAGTGCCATCTAGTGGCCATCATGGGGTAATTCTTCAAACATTCTGGATCTGCATAGTTTCAGAACATTCGATTTTGCCACATTTACACAGAACAAATTTACATTGTAGTTTTAATGGATGAACAGCTATGCATCTTTTTTAATTCTATTATAAATACACCCCTCTGTCTCTTCTGCTGTAAAAGTTCTTCTGCCTGACAATAATTTTCTTCTAATTGTACATTGAGCTATACATGCATAAGATCTTGACATGCCGTAGGTACCGGAATGAAGTAACTTTGGCTGCACATGCCAGGCAATATGCCTAATCAGAAGATGTCAGTGGTGGCGGGATTGCACACTGAGCTGTCTGTGTACTGCTCATTGTACAATTAGAAGAAAACTGCTGGCAGGCAGAACATGAACTGAAGCCTGTGCATACCAGGCCTTAAAGAGGAACTGTAGTCTGCTCACATAATTTTGTAATAAAAACATCTTTGCCACTCTGAAGCTTCCCTCCAACCACTTTGCATATTATTTTATATATACTGTGATTCTGTACTTGCCAAATATGCTGCAGAAATCTCCCTGCACTGAGTCAGGCTGCAGCCATTTTGACTGTGGGCAGCTGAAACTGCTGCCTGTTCACTTCCTGGATTTACACAGAGGCACATCTCCAGCTCTGCAGCTCTCATTGGCCCTCTTATGACTCACCCCCTCCCTTCCTGGCAAACTCTTACAAAATGAGAGAGAGAGAGAGAGAGCTGTGCATGGTGTCCTAGGCTAATGATCAGACAAGAAACAAGAAGTGGGCTATATAAGGTCTTTACAGGCAGAACAAAAAAAGTTTTACTATCCGAAGTTAAAACAACAAAGGCAGTAGATTTAATAGATGAAAAAATGACTGAAGTTCGGCTTGTTAGTACTTTTGACAATCTGATCATTTTTGTTGTTTATTTCTGAAATGATCCCTTTTTCTCACCATAAATTAAACCATTACATTATTTCAGAGATCTTTCTGGCAACCGTTTACCATGCGGTTGTCCACTACATGGTTTAATTTCACATATGGCAAAAGGAGGAAGACTGATCGTGGACCAGGAGGTGGAAAGCTGTCTTCATGACTCCAGTTTGCTACTAATGCCATGTGGTAAGAGAATACAAGAATTTAGTTAGTTTTAGTTTATTTTTGAACATGTAAAAAAAAAAGACAAAACAAAACAAAAGTACTATCTCATAATATACAAATACAATACAGTAATTCAAAACTTAAAAAAATATTTTGTTACCCGAAAAAGAGTAGTTAAAGTGGTTGTAAACCTCAGACATGAAATATGACCAAAACGTATACCTCTATAGTGTGTACTTGTCTCAATCCAGAGCACCTTGTGTCAGCTCTAACCACTGGCCCATTCCTCCGCTATCAGCATGAGTCACTTCTGATGAGTTTTCCTGACACCAAGAAAAATTGGGGACAGGGGAGGGATCCCCATCTGATTGACAGCCTCAGCTGTGCTCCTGTGTGCTGTGTGCTCTCAGAGTTCTCCTCACTGATGGAACTTTGGCTCCCCGCCCCCTGCTTTTCAAAGATGAGAGATCCTGTGTAATTTATGCACTCTGAATGGATGTAGGGGAAAGACAGCCGCAGATAAACAGGTACAACAGGTGTAGGAGGATTTGTTTCATCTCTGTGTATCACCTGAGGCCAGTCACTTCGCTGGGTATATACAGCCTACCCGACAGGCTGTCTTCAGCCCCACCCTTGACCCCGCCACCGGCCCCCTTCTTCAGTCCCACCCTGCCCCGCCCCTGACCCCACCCCTGGTCCCTCCTTCAGCCCCACCCCTGGTCCCTCCCCAGAGCCTGCTATAAACAAAAAAAGACCAACAATTTTGAAAAGAATAAATCTGTTTTTTACTTTCTGCTATAAAACATCCAATAAAAATGTAAAAAATGTACTGACATATCCTGTATCTTAAGTAAGAAAACTTCAATAAAACTTTAAGTTGAAAAAAAAAAAAAATGTAAAAAATTTAATTTCTTAGAATTTAGGCCAATATGTATTCTGCTCCATATTTTTGTTAGAAAAAAATCCTAATAAGTGTATATTGATTGATATGCACAAAATTTATAGCGTGCCATACTGTGTATGTGCTGCAGAGACCATGCCATTCATGCCAATGCTATAATGTGTATGTGCTGCAGAGACCATGCCATCCATGCCAATGCCATAATGTTTATGTGCTGCAGAGACCGTGCCATCCATGCCAATGCCATAATGTGTATGTGCTGCAGAGACTGTGCCATCCATGCCAATGCCATAATGTGTATGTGCTGCAGAGACCGTGCCATCCATGCCAATGCTATAATGTGTATGTGCTGCAGAGACCATGCCATCCATGCCATTGCCATGCCTCCCACCGCACACCCACTATCACATTACAGAGGGAGAGAGGTACCCAGAAAATAGATGGAAAAAAAAACAAGCTAAGTAGGAGGGGAGTGGGGGTCGGATCGTGGTTCAGAAAGGCTTTTCTGTATTCTGCACTCTGTTCAGATTGCCCGGGCCTCCTGCAGAGCCGAGGACGCCGGGCCCGGTACAACAGGGCCAGTTTTACTGGCTTTTCAGCACCCATGGGTATATGTGAGGGTATACAGGCACTTTAATACTTGGAATAGACTTCCAGGTAGAGAGTCAGTCACCAGTATTTGGATTCAAACATGCTTGGGACAAACATTGATCAATACTCTATCAATACAAGTTAAATAAATATATAAATATAAAAAAAATGGGGCAAACTTGATGAACCACTTGGTATTTTTTCTGCCAACACTCTTCTATAGAATTAAAAGATAATTTTATTTTAACAGTTGTTATAGCATGTAAAGAAATGACCATGTGATCCATTTTCAAAGAATAATTTGCGCTTTTCCTTTGTAGCGGCGCACTATGTCTCATGTGTATGGGGCCCTCCACGCCATGTTCTGCATTACTCTCTCATCACCCCAGGTCCTTTCTCCAATAACAGCTGCCTCGTTCTCTGTTTCCGCCATGGCTATTCTTATTATGGAATGGACAGTATGCAGCATTGCCTTTGTGGCTCAGTCACACCCGATGATGACGATGACCTCTGTTCTGGGGTCTGCTCAAGAGATGGGAATCTCCACATGTGCAATAAGAGTATCATTCAGGATCTCCATGCTGTGCAGGTAAATGTTAATCTAACCAAAAATTAATTATACATAAACACTGATAAGTAATCATCCCTACTTCCACCCACCCAGATTTACTGTCTGCACATGTGCATGAAGAATAAAGCAGAACCTGATTGGCTCCTTGTGTTGCCCCTTCCACTGCTTTCTAAACAGAGGGACAGTTTACTGTCTTTCAGACTTTAGAGGGGAGAGACTGTGGCAAGTGGGAGTAGAAAATGTCCTGGCGTTGATAACAATGCCTCATTATTGGTGTCAGAGAAGGGGGTAGTGCCCCATTATTGGTATCAGAGGCAGAGTAGTGCCCCATTATTGGTATCAGAGGCAGAGTAGTGCCCCATTATTGGTATCAGAGGCAGAGTAGTGCCCCATTATTGGTGTCAGTGGGAGGAATAGGGCCCCATTATTGGTGTCAGTGGGAGGAATAGGGCCCCATTATTGGTGTCAGTGGGAGGAATAGGGCCCCATCATTGGTGTCAGTGGGAGGAATAGGGCCCCATCATTGGTGTCAGAGGGAGGAATAGGGCCCCATCATTGGTGTCAGTGGGAGGAATAGGGCCCCATCATTGGTGTCAGAGGGAGGAATAGGGCCCCATCATTGGTGTCAGTGGGAGGAATAGGGCCCCGTCATTGGTGTCAGTGGGAGGATTAGGGCCCCATCATTGGTGCCAGTGGGAGCATTAGGGCCCCATCATTGGTGCCAGTGGGAGCATTAGGGCCCCATCATTGGAGTCAGTGGGAGGAATAGTGCTCCATCATTGGAGTCAGTGGGAGGAATAGTGCTCCATCATTGGTGTCAGTGGGAGGAATAGTGCCCCATCACTGGTGTCCCCCAATGGGGCTCCTAAAAAATAAAAAAAACATAATTATTGTAAAAAAACAAAACAAAAAAAACTTAAATTATATGTATATGTATATGTGTATATATATTTTGTTTGAACTATGGGGTGCACACCTTAATGCAATAGTCTGCATATGGGGTACAGATATGCGGTCATCTAGCACTAAGAAGGGCCATAGATACAAAATGATCAGAGGTACACCAAGAAAAAATAGTAATATAAACATATTGTGCAAACACCAGTATTCGGGTATATAATACAAAACAAACAAAATAAAAGAACCATTCTAGCCCATAGTAAATGGGCAATATACATCGAAGTCAAATGGCCAGTCTTATTTATGAATAGGTTAATAGATAAAGAGAGAGATCGTTTAGTTTTAAGAAAATACTTTTATTGGTGTAAAGGACTGAATTGAAAGAACATTTCAGCATTTTTCTTTCTCATTTTTTCTTCGTGATTTCCTTGTAAGTCTTATATCAACTATTCTTTTTTTCTTACTGTATTTGCAGGTGACAATATTACTGTCAGCCCCTTCTTACTACAATGTTTTGCAGCCTGCCGAGTTCCATGCAGTAGCGTCTATCCCCGCCGCCCAGTTTGTTTGGGAATTTCGAGATGGAAGCCAATCAGTTGTCACTGGTAATGGCATGGTCAGTCATAGATATAGTCTGCCTGGGAAATACACAGTAAAAGTAAGAACAGAAGCGCCGCAGCCAGAAGCAGAGACCACGGTGACCATGGCAGTAGCAGTAGACATGGCGGAGCTGTACTGCCCAGCGGTGGCTCAGACAGGACAAAGTGTAGAAGTATGGCTACAAGTAAACCAGGGAACGGATCTCCAAGCTGTCTATAGCATTCAGATGCCAGATGGTCAACTATTGACAGGTAGGAAACACATTACTAAGGACGGGGGGTAGATATCTATTTATTTCTAGCTTCTGTCACTAGGCTATTCCACTAATTAACTTTTTTTTTTACAAAATAACCACCAATTAACATTTAATTTAAGGTGGAATGTTAATATCATGATCTCCACTTGAGAACACGTTGCATTAATAATAATTAAGATAAGGCCAAGTGTTCTGTAAATGGCACCCATGCTGACACTGTCAGAAACCATAAAATCAGGCCGAGACAGCAGTACAGTTAAATCACACTTGTTTAATAATAAAAGTAAAAAGAACAAACGTAGTCAAAACATAGCCAAAGTTCAGTAACCGGAATGGATAGTCAGCCAAGCCAGATGTCAGGGATCAATGTAGTAGAACAGCAAGCAGGATCTGGAGCCAGAAGGGATGTCGGCCTAGCAAGTCTTTAACCACTTTCAGACCGGACCATTTTGCTGGTAAATGACCAGAGGTCTTTTTACAATTTGGCACTGCGCTGCTTTAACTGGTAATTGCGCGGTCATGCAATGTTGTACCCAAACGAAATTTGCGTCCTTTTCTTCCCACAAATAGAGCTTTCTTTTGATGGTATTTGATTGCCTCTGCGATTTTTATTTTTTGCGATATAAACGTAAAAAGACCGAAATATTTGAAGAAAAATTATATTTTCAAATTTTTGTTATTAGAAAAATCCAATAAACTCAATTTTAGTCATACATTTAGGCCAAAATGTATTCAGCCACATGTCTTTGGTAAAAAATAGTCAATAATTGTATATTTATTGGTTTGCGCAAAAGTTGTCACATCTACAAACTAAGGTACGTTTTCTGGAATTTACGCAGCTTTTAGTTTACGACTGCCTATCTAATTTCTTGAGGTGCTAAAATGGCAGGGCAGTACAAAACCCCCCCAAATGACCCCATTTTGGAAAGTAGACACCCTAAGGAAATTGATAAGTGGCATGTTGAGCCCATTGAATATTTTATTTTTTTGCCTCAAGCGATTGAATAATGACAAAAAAAAATCTTTTTTTTTTTTTTTTTACACAAAGTTGTCACTAAATGATATATTGCTCACACATGCTATGGGCATATGTGAAATGACACCCCAAAATAAATTCTGCTGCTTCTCCTGAGTACGGGGATACCACATATGTGGGACTTTTTGGGAGTCTAGCCGCGTACGGGGCCCCGAAAACCAAGCACCGCCTTCAGGCTTTCTAAGGGCGTTACAGTTTTGAAGGCCATAAAATGCCAAGATGGCACAAACCCCCCCCCAAATGACCCCATTTTGGAAAGTAGACACCCCTAAATTTAGGGGTACACTAGTGAGACTAGGTAATAAATGGCGGGTGCCCTGAAACTATAAAAAAATAACTAACCAACCAGCGTCACCTGTAACAGTTATATGGTGATCACTGGTGAAAGGGTTAACTAGGGGGCAATCAGGGGGCTTTATGCGGTAGTATATGGGGGTCCCTGGCGCTATAAAAAGCTGCGGCGAACCTAAATACCTACCTGCCTAACTAGCGTCACCTGTGACACTAATACAGCGATCAGAAAAACGATCGCTTATTAGGCTGGGTTCACACTGGAGTGATGCGGGAACGCCACGAATCCGCGGCGGGTTCCCGCATCGCATGCCTCCCGGCGGCAGTTCACACTGCCCTATGCGAACTGCTGGGAGTGTCAGTGAAATGTTAATGACACCCCCAGATCAGTTCGCATATCGCAGTGCGATCTGCAAACTCGGATCGCATGGTGTGAACACCCATGCGATCCGATTCTGCTGCGGGCCAAAAAAAGGGTCCCGTGCGAATTTGCGGCGGGTGCGATGCGAATTCAGCCATACTATCTGTATGGCTGAACTCGAATCGCACAGAGATCGGATGTGATTTGCACTGCAGTGCGGTGCGAATCACATTCGTTCTCATAAACCGCTGCAATGTGAACCCAGCCTTAGTGACACTGGCGACGGGGGGTTATCACGGGGTTAAACCTTTATTGGGGGGGGTTAGGGGGGTACTTTAGAACTAAAGGGGGGCTAACCCTAACTGCCCTAACAGTTATTACAGTCACAAATGACACCAATGCAAAAAAAATAAAAAAATGACATTGGTGTCACTGTGACTGGGGGGCAGGGGTAATTGGGGGGTGATCGGGGGGGTGTGAGTGTGCCTGGCATGTTCTACTGTGTAGTGTCGTGTTGGTGCAACTCACCGATGCTCTCTCCTCGGTGTCGGAACGAAAAATACAGACACGGAGGAGAGATTACATCACTTCCTCTCCTGTGTTTACATTACAGGAGAGGAAGTGATGTTACGGAGCATTTTCATTCGTCGGGAGCGATCGCGAGGGGGTGGCCATGAATGAATGGCCGTCCCCTCGTCTGGGATCGCTCCCGAACGAATACCGACCGCCGCAGGCACCGGGCGGGGGCCCGATCGGGCCCCCGACCCGCGGGCAGGCAAGGACGTACATGTAAGCCCTTATGCCTGCCCGTGCCATTCTGTCGACGTACATCGTCGTGCGGCGGTCGGGAAGTGGTTAAACAGAAACGCAGGTGGGCGTCTCTTGTGATGTTGACCAAGGCGAAGGCAACAGCTGAGTAACTGTGGAGAGATAGGAGCTGGAAATTAACCGACAGCTGAGCAGCCAGCTCTGAGAAGGAAGGGCTGAGCCCAGCCCTGACAGACGTGTGATCCCTCTGTAAGCAGCAGAGCAGCTGGTGGACACAGCACCCGGAAGCTGGTGATGATCGTTGGCTGCCCCAGCTTGGCGTAATTTGTGATGAAACGCTTGGCTGGAGCAACACGCTGACGTCACCCCCACTCTCGTGTTCCGATAGATGAGTTGTCTTTGGTTGTGTTCGGCCTTTTTGTAATTTTCAGCGTTTTTAATTTTCTATGTATGTGAGTGCCATGCACTTTATAAAATAAACCCCAAGGATTTTATGCTATGCAGAGCTTCTTGGTCTTTATTTTCGGTGCTGAACTCCATTGTTGCTTGTCGAATGACACCAGAAGTGCAGAGCAGTTCTGAGACGTGTAGAAAGGCCCAGGCTGGGTATTAAGCCACAGGCGTATCCGTCCACAGGCGCTGGTAAGCAGTCTTTACAGCTGGTGGTGGATTCACAGCGGTTTGTGGTGATGGATGACGGATTCTTGCAATGAATAGACCATCCTTCAAATTTTCTAATTTCACTGTGGACTCTTTTGCACAATTTTGGATTACATGAACTTATTTAGTATTGATATTAATTACAGCGCGATTCTTATTATTTTTATATACATCCTTACATTAGTCCAAGCTGGATCAATGTGACTATGTAAAAATTTACATATCTAAACTTCAGAATCAGAATCTGGTATTTTTTATTGATTTACTGACTCTCTATGTATCTGTTCTTAGGGATGTATTTTTTATTTTTTTTGACCTAACAGATTTAAAAAATTGTGTTAATTTGCGCACTCACAGCAGGCAGTTTCTAAATTTACAGGATAAGGCTACCTAGGGTTTGTCGGCAGGTGCAGTCTACTTTCTCCACTGCAGGTGGCGCTCTCCACAGCGGCACTGCAGTTGCAGAGGAAGTCAAGAGGAATAAAGTTCCTTTGTGGTTTCCTGGGTCACTGGGGAAGCATCCACTTGGATGCTGCCGCTACATGTGACTCTGGCAGTCATCTTGGGTCAGGCAGAGCCTATTTAAGGCCCTGGCTCCCAGGTTTGGCATGCATTTGCATGTTGGTAGAATAGAGACAGGTATTTTACCTGTTTGAAACAGCATTAGTGGCAGGGAAATTTTCCTGATAAGGAGGAAAGCGTAGGGCTTGCAACTTCTCTGGACATCTGCCTGTTGGGCACAAGATGGCCAGGCCGCATGGTTCCCCTCTCTACGGTCTGCTACATTCTACTTTCTACATGCTGTTGGAGCTGCACCCCACCTACAGGTTGATATCGCATGTGTCAGAGGATGCTTGAGAATGGCTGAAGTACCCCATGCATCTTTTGTCTTGCATGGACTTCTACGACATATACTGAACATAATATAAGCAGATTTTTGCATTATTTATACATTTTTATTTTTTTAGAGGAACTACAGATTTGTGGCACTGTAAGCATTTAATAGCTTTGATTGAACCTTTTTCCAGATGATTCCGCCTGTCCCCGCGGAGGCAAAGTTTTCCGTGAAAATCTCCGCTGCTATTGGCTAAATCAAGTGAAGGAATCGTTGTCAGATGCTCGTAGTCGTTGCAGATTAATACCTGGAGGGGATCTTGCATATATAACCTCTGCTGATCACCTCAGCTTCATCCAGGAGTTCTTCAGAAGGTAAATTCAATAGTTTAGCTTATATCACCAGCACAGTAACGCCAAGAAGAATCCTCATGAGGACCCTGGTGTGCAGTCATGTTGGAACAGAAAGGGGCCATCCCCAAACTGTTCCCACAAAGTTGGGAGTATGAAATTGTCCAAAATGTCTTGGTATGGTGACGGCTTAAGAGTTCCCTTCACTGCAACTAAGGGGCCAATCCCAACCCCTGAAAAACAACCCCACACCATAACCCCCCCCCCCCCTCCAACCCAAACTCGCTGATCCATATCTTTATGGACCTTGCTTTGTGCACTGTTGCGCACTTATGTTGGAACAGGAAAGGAGCCGACTCCAAACTGTTCCCACAAAGTTGGGAGCATAACAATGTCCAAAATGTCTTGGTATGCTGATGAAAAAAAATAGAAAAAAAGTTAGAAAAAGAAAATGTTAAAAAGTTTTAATTTTTTTTTTTTTAACATACCATCAGTATCCACGATCACCACCACATCATTTGATGATGCTGTATTGCACTGGTGGCAGTATTTAAAAATAAAAATGTGAAAAAAATTATTTAATTTCTTAATTTTCCAAAAAATTCCATCTTCAAAGAAACCTACCATGCCCCTTACTAAATGCTTCAGACTGTCTACTTTTTCCAAGAAGGGGCCATTTTGGGGGCACTGTCCTGGCATTTTAAAGGCCTCAAGAAATGAGACAGGCCATCAGTAGTACATCATAATAAATTCTCAAAAAAAAAAAAAAAAAAAAAAAATATATATATATATATATATATATATACCATAATTTTGTAGACACTAAAACTTTAACGCAAAACATTTATTATAGATTTACCTGGGATTTTTTTTGCCAAAGACATGTAGCAGGCGTTTGGCCTAAATCTATGAAGAAATTTTATTTTGTTGCATATGTTTTATAACCGAAGGTAGAAAATATCATCAGGGTTTTATTTCAAAATTTTCAGTCTTTTTTTTTAATTTTTATTTTTTTGTTTATATTAAAAATAAAAAACCCAGTGGTGATCACATACCACCAAAAGTATGGCTAGCTTAAGCTGTTGTTTCTTCTCCTGGTTCCTACTTACTGTCTGCTTGTTTTTTTCTGTTTCTCTCTGTCTTAGTAATTCTCCAGTATGGGTGAACATTTCACAATCCCTGAAAGAGGAGAATCGGAGGCTCCAGGCTGATCCAGACTCCGGTGTTCATGAAATACAGGACTGCCTGCGTCTGTCATTGCTACCAGGGGAGGTTTATCAAAGGAGCCCATGCCAAGAGAAAGCACCTTCTATCTGTGAATGCCGGGCTGGAGGTCCGTATTTTCTATTACTGAAAAGAAATTGTCATAGATGATCAAGTTCATTGCCTGATGCCAACTTTATATCCAGTGCCTTGCGAAAGTATTCGGCCCCCTTGAACTTTTCAACCTTTTGCCACATTTCAGGCTTCAAACATAAAGATATAAAATTTTAATTTTTTGTGAAGAATCACCAACAAGTGGGACACAATTGTGAAGTGGAACGAAATCTATTGGATAATTTAAACTTTTTTAGCAAATAAAAAACTGAAAAGTGGTGCGTGCAAAGTTATTCAGCCCCTTTACTTTCAGTGCAGCAAACTCACTCTAGAAGTTCAGCGAGCATCTCTGAATGATCCAATGTTGTCCTAAATGACTGATGGTGATAAATAGAATACACCTGTGTGTAATCAAGTCTCTGTATAAATGCACCTGCTCTGTGATAGTCTCAGGGTTCTGTTGAACGCGCAGAGAGCATCATGAAGACCAAGGAACACACCAGGCAGGTCCGTAATACTGTTGTGGAGAAGTTTAAAGCCGAATTTGGATACAAAAAGATTTCCCAAGCTTTAAACATCCCAAGAAGCACTGTGCAAGCGATCATTTCGAAATGGAAGGAGTATCAGACCACTGCAAATCTACCAAGACCTGGCTGTCCCTCTAAACTTTCAGTTGAGACAAGGAGAAGACTGATCAGAGATGCAGCCAAGAGGCCCATGATCACTCCGGATGAACTGCAGAGAACTACAGCTGAGGTGGGAGAGTCTGTCCATAGGACAACAATCAGTCGTACACTGCACACATCTGGCCTTTATGGAAGAGTGGCAAGAAGAAAGCCACTTCTCAAAGATATCCATAAAAAGTCTCGTCTAAAGTTTGCCACAAGCCACCTGGGAGACACACCAAACATGTGGAAGAAGGTGCTCTGGTCAGATGAAACCAAAATCAAACTTTTTGCCCACAATGCAAAATGATATGTTTGGCGTAAAAGCAACACAGCTCATCACCCTCAACACACCATCCCCACTGTCAAACATGGTGGTGGCAGCATCATGGTTTGGGCCTGCTTTTCTTCAGCAGGGACAGGGAAGATGGTTAAAATTGAGGGGAAGATGGATGCAGCCAAATACAGGACCATTCTGGATGAAAACCTGTTGGAGTCTGCAAAAGACCTGAAACTGGGACGGAGATTTATCTTCCAACAAGACAGTGATCCCAAACATACAAAAAAATCTACAAAGGAATGGTTCACAAATAAACGTATCCAGGTGTTAGAATGGCCAAGTCAAAGTCCAGACCTGAATCCAATCGAGAATCTGTGGAAAGAGCTGAAAACTGCTGTTCACAAACGCTCTCCATCCAAAACGCTCGAGCTGTTTTGCAAGGAAGAATGGGCAAGAATTTCAGTCTCTCGATGTGCAAAACTGATAGAGACATACCCCAAGCGACTTGCAGCTGTAATCGCAGCAAAAGGTGGCTCTACAAAGTATTAACGCAAGAGGGCCGAATAATTTTGCACGCCCCACTTTTCATTTTTTTATTAGTTAAAAAAGTTTCAAAAATCCAATAGATTTCGTTCCACTTCACAATTGTGTCACACTTGTTGGTGATTCTTCACAAAAAATAAAAATGTTATATCTTTTTATGTTTGAAGCCTGAAATGTGGCAAAAGGTTGAAAAGTTCAAGGGGGCCAAATACTTTCGCAAGGCACTGTCCATGGCAATCGGGAAATGTTCTAAGGCTTCCTTTTGGACATTTCGCAGAATGATGGCATCTATGATACATGATCTGCTACTTTTATAGACAAAATATATATTGAAAGGAATTCATTGTAAATATGAGAGATTTATTTAGATAAAAAGTCACTTTTAGGCTGGGTTCACACTATCTTCACATGCGGCTCACAGCAGGGGTCCGGTGCGTCCCCCGTTCACCAATTCGGGTCCAATTTCAGCCCGAATTTTTTGGCTGGATTCGGACCTGACGTGGACCAAAAGACGCACAGGACCCCAAATTCGCAAAAATTCGCACTGGAGCCGCAACGGAGATATGTGTACCGGCTCCATAGAGAGCCAGTCAAAATCTCCTGCTATTGCAAATTGGAGGTTGGGAACCCGCAATAGTGGGAACCCAGCCTCAATGCAATCCTTGGCCGTAGTAAGGCCTAATGAATACTGCTCCTAAATTTAATGTTCCTATAGCTGCACAATGAATTGCCCTATATACAGTGTACTGCGTCAAGTCTATTAAGATTTTACCCAACATAGGTGTGCTTATCTTTTTCAGTACATCTCCCTGATGCTCCTGTTTATATGGTAGGCGTTCCGATATTTGATGATGCATACACAGAGAACGCCACATTGTCTCTTTCAAATACCATACCACAACATAATATTGAGGTAAGTGCCAAAGTTTCATTCTGGATCCAATTTTATTTTTGGAACAGTCTTCTTTATTATTCCCTAAGCAATATAAAATATAATAATCATGAGAATATAAAATATAATAATAATCATGAGAATATAAAATATGCAAAACAAATATTCTTATTAGTCATGGGGCTTGTGTTTAGTAAAAAAATAAATCTGAGAATAAATGTTAAAAAATAAATAAAAAATAGAGCGTATCTACAGGGGAAAAGCCCTAAAGTCATTTTCACGCTTGCAGAGAAATTAGCTTCAAATTACCTGGATGCCTGCATTTTAATTTCAATGTGCAAGGGCCCTTAGATGCATCCAGGACTATGTTGATAATCTGGTGATCCTGGAACGCACCTGCTTGAGATGCTGGAGCAACCTCCTTGCTACCTCCCACACACTCTTTGCCCTCCACAAAGAAGAAAAAAAAAAGTATGTTTTACACTTGCTTTGAAAGTGTGAACATCATTACTAATGTAGGAAGCAAAGAGAGAGAGAAAGTTACATAGCACAGGCTTCAGAAAGTGCACTCCTCCTATTGTCATCTTAGGCCCCTTTCACATTGTGCCGCCCCGGGCATCAGCAGTAAAGTGGTGCTATTTGTGAGTTACTGCATTCTAGTACACTGCAGCAAATTAAATCAATTTACCTTAATCTGAAATCTCTGTGCACTTATGCCACAGTGCACACAGAGCACCTCACAGGGCTTTAAGACCCCTTTCACACTGGGGCGTTTTGCAGGCGCTATAGCGTTAAAAATAGCGGCTCCAAACTGCCCTAAAACAGCTGCTCCATTCACTGCAGTGTTAAAGCCCAAAGGGGCAAAAACAAGCCTGTGGTTAAAATAGCAGCCACAAGCTTGTTCTAAAATTGAACTGCAGACTCTTGGCTACTTTTGTAGAAGCAATCTCAATGTCTGTAAAATACCTGATCCCTTTTTAAGGTTTGATTCACACTGCCGCGACCTGAAAGTCGGCACGACTTTGCCAGGCAACTTCAGTGCGACTTCAGAGCAACTTTGAAGCAACTTCCGGGAATGCCTGGGTAATATTCCTGTAATGTCAGATCCAAATCACATCAATTAAGATCAGGATCCGACTTGGAGGTGACTTCCATTAAAGTCTATGGGCACAAGTCGGATAGAAGTCACCTTGAAGTAGTACAGGAATCATTTATAAAGTTGTAGCAATTTCAGTAGTACTAATTAAGATTGACTAAAATGGTATTTCACGTCACGCGACTTGGGGTCTCACAAGTCAGATGCCAAGTCACGGCAATGTGAACTGAGTCTAAAGCTCCCCAATCCCCATTCACCCATCTCCCAAACCTCTCTTCAGTCACTAAACTTTGGAGGTGCTTGGCTCTAAGCATTTCTGTGTTAACAGCTGCCATATCCCATCTGATAATGGCTAGGTTTGGAGTGGACTCTGTGTGTTTGTTCTATACAAGGTAGACAATAGGGTTCTAAAAGACCCCTGATTTCTCTTTGAAGAAAACCTGTTATTGCACAATACTATCACAAGGGGGCTTCCTATAAAGTGGTCACTGGGCATCATGAATGTCAAAGAGTTGAAATTTAGTTATTTTAGAACAGTGGCCATCAGATTGCATTATCAGCAGTTACCAGCCTGTTACTGGCTCCTCTGTTCTGATGGAACTGCAACAAATGCAGTTTTTATGGACAGCTGCAAGGAAGAATTAATATCCCTGCTCTTTTGATATAGAGTGTGTCAAAGCATTTCTGCTTACTTTAATATTCCTCATAGAAACCAACATTTTACTCCCTCCCCCCCCCCCCATAACTCATTTTCCCGTATTGACTATTTTTTTGCCTCACCAGCACTTTTACAAATGGCTCGGGATCCGGAAATCCATGACCCTAGAATCTCAGACCACAGCCCTGTGACTATTAACTTGACGGACACATCAGCCGGATCCCTGCTGGGTATCTGGCGATTCCCTTCGTACTTATCAGAAAATGAAGACTTCCGCTCCATGCTGGAAACCGCATGGGCGGAATACACAGATACGAATGCAGAACATCTTTCAAACCCTAACCTCTTCTGGGAAGCCGGGAAAGCTTTCCTACGGGGTAAAATTATTTCCTACACCACTCAATTTAAAAAAAACGCCAGACGACAATACGTACAAGCTAGTGAGACCCTGCGGCTAACGCCAAGAGGGAATTTGACCTCTGGGCGGAACAACAGGAGTTGGCAAAAACATCCTACTCCACTTTATACTTCCACAAATTCGGAAATAAGGCGGGCAAACTGCTAGCAAGGCTGTGTACTGGGACTAAGAAGCCCACTCATATTATGGCTCTGACAAATGCTGCGGGGGTAGTACATACCTCCCCCAAAGAAATTAGCGACATTTTGACACACTATTATACCCAACTATACTCCTTAGACCCGGTGGACCAGAGTGCAGCGGCGACCCTTTTAGATAAATTGCCCTTACCCAAGTTGACGGCTGAAGCCCTAGACACCCTTAACGAATCTATCTCTGTGGAAGATATACAGGCAACGATTAAATCATTAGCTTCCTCTAAAGCACTGGGCTCAGACGGTCTTACAGCCAAATTTTATAAGTTAACCAATGCTTTCATCCCAGCTACGTTGAGCAGGGTTTTTAAGGCTGTCTGGGACGGAGGCCCATACCCCCCTATGGGCACACAAGCGTACATACGACTTATAGGCAAAAAAGACAAGGATCCCACCCTCCCAGGGTCGTATCGACCGATATCACTGATTAATGTGGATGTCAAAATCCTATCCAAAATCATCGCAACCCGCCTGGCGTCACTACTTCCTTCCCTGCTACACCCAGCCCAATCGGGATTCGTTAAGGGACGCTCAGCCACTCTAAATGTACGTAAAGTCCTGACGGTACTGGAATACGCTAAACTGCACCCTGACCAAGACGTAGCCATACTGTCGTTAGACGCCGAAAAGGCATTCGATAATATTAGTTTGTCTTGGCTTTTTCAAGTTATGGAAAAGCTAGCGTTCTCTGGGCCAATCATGAATTTTCTACACAGTATGTACGAATCCCCGACAGCTAGACTAGTTACGTCTGACTTTATTTCGGAAGCGATTCCCCTAACAAAAGGTACTCGTCAAGGGTGCCCCCTCTCCCCCTTATTGTTCAACCTGGCAATCGAACCTTTGTCTAGACTACTTAACTCGCCTGGAGGAATCAGTGGGGTAACCATTGGAGACCAAACGCTTTGATCCGCTCTTTTCGCGGACGATATTTTATTGTTCTCCACTGATCCGGCTGGGGACTTCAGGCGACTTGAAGACATCTTTCAGACATTTCAATCATGCTCTGGGCTACGTGTCAACTTTGAAAAGAGTGAAATACTGTCTCTTAGACCTAGTATGGCCATGACCTGGTCTCACCAATCCCCTTTAGCGATAGCTCCACACAGTATTACCTATCTGGGGATTCGTTTTGGCCGAACACCCTCGTCCCTCTACTCGCTTAATTTCTCACCTGTAATATCGAAAATTATGCAGGAGTTGGAAGCTTGGGTGGCTCTTCCCCCCTCTCGCTCTTTGGGAGATGCCATCTTTTTAAAATGGTATCGTTTGCTTTACCCCATGCAAACTATCCCCCTCCTGATTAAACACTCTGATATCAAAATGATCCATACTGCATTGACTAAATTCCTATGGGCTGGGAAAAAAAACATGGATCGCCTTGAATAAGTTGTGTCTCCCAAAGGAGGAGGGGGGAGCGAGCTTGCCCAATATACATTTCTATAACTTAGCATGTTTACTTAGGCAGGGTCTCGATTGGTTATCAGGGAATTCCAGATACTCGAACCACCTTTTGGAAGCAGCGACTACGGAACCATTCGCCCTATCGGCTATCCTCCACTCAAATCCAAACAAACTACCTATTCATCTTAAATCTAATCTACTTATCCGAGATACGGTAGTGGCCTGGAGGGAAATCCGGAGACTACTAGGGCTACCTTCCAGTATCTCCTGTCATTTGCCTATTCAAGCTAATCCCATGTTCCGCCCGTCTACAATGCACAGAGTCTTTGCTTGTTGGTCGACAAAGGGCCTCACTAACGTACAAGCCGTCTATCTACATAGTTCTGGTAACCCTAAGCCTTTCCAGGAGCTGGCTAGAGAATTCTCTTTACCAGCCACCCATTCCTTTTACCACCACCAGTTGCTCAGTTACCTGAAGACCTGCTATGGTCCTACTACAGACCCCTTTCAAAAATCTTTTATAGACTCGAAACTACACGAAGGGGACTACTCTATCTCTGCCATCTATAACTCTATGATCTCACACCAAGCTGACAAATACCACCTTCAACCGTTTCAAAAGTGGGCTAATATTTCTGACGACATCGACCTTTCCGTTAAGATATTGGAGGGCTTCAAACGCATCCGCAGAATCACCGTATCCGAAACATGGAGGGAGACACAATTCAAGATCATACATAGAGCCTACCATCCCTTCCGTATTAATTGGGCTGACCCAGATACAGAACGGTGTGTTTGGTGTTCAGCGCCTCGTCCCACGCTCCTACACCGCCTGTGGGAATGCCCACACGTAACGAAGTTTTGGAACTCGGTGCTACAATTTATTCGAGACGTTATGGACCTTGAGTTACCCAGAGACCGCTCCCTGTGCCTGTTTGGATGTAATCCGCCTACTTTAACACCACCTGGGGTTAACGCTGATTGTATCCCTCAATGGGCTCATCTGTGCTTAATAGTGCCACGGAGAACTATTTTAACACAATGGATCAAAGTCCCACCACCTACCCTACAGGCTGTTAAAAAAACCCTGACGAGACTTTTCTATCTGGAACGGCTAGATACCATCCTGCTGAGCTTCAAATCTTCTACACGCTTCTTTTCGAAGTGGCGCAAATTTATGGAACATGTCTTCTCTCAGGAAGAAATACATACCACTATGCAGCCATTTCGATACACGGACTGGTACCTTAAAAGAGAACTTACGAACTGTTTGGGTAGTCTAAGGATACCCGGCAGGGCAACCAGAGAGCGACCCCCTTGACAGGTAATCACACCACCACGACTAGTTTATTACATAGCTTTAGTAATAAGTGAGATGAAACGTTGCTTCCGCTCCTATATGTATTATCTTTCGTTGGCATGATAACATGATGTAGTGATATATCAATATTTGACTTTTTATACTTTTTGTCTTCTTTATTTGACATGTACGTGTTTATAGTGAAAATCTGAATAAACATTTAAAAAAAAAAAAAAAAAAAGAAAGAAACCAACATTTTGTCTTGAGTGCTTCACTCTCTTTCTCTGCAATTTTTCCACTGTAGGTAATGGTTTTTCCTGGTCTGTGGTTCAGCCACTCGGGCTCTCTGCTTGCCTTGGATGTAGGGATTTGGCCTATACAGCATGATCTCTTGGTTCGAATTCAGATTCTGCGTCCATTCTGCAGTCCAGAACAGCATTTGATCCCACCAGGTAAATCAGGAATATATAGGATTGGTGCATTGAAGGTACTATCTAGAGCAAAAATTTGGATCTACTTTTCCTATTATAAATGTTGGCCTCCTCTCACAGGGAAGGTTAGCAAATGTCTCTGTCAGAAACCATGAATCAGACTGAGACAGAAGTACAAATAAATCACACTTGTTTATTAATAAAAATAAAAAGGTAAATAGAAAAAAGCGTAGTCAAGCATAGCCAGAGTCCAGTAGCCAGATCGGGTAGTCAGCCAGGCCTGAAGTCAGGGATCCAAGGAGAGCAACTGCAAGCAGGATAATAAGCCAGGAGCGATGTCAGCAAGCCAGTCTTGAAACAAACAGCAGGAGATGGTTCCTTGTGATGTGACCAACGCAAAGGCAAAGGAGAAGTGAGCTGGAAGGCTTTAAATAGGCAGGTCAGACGAGCATCATCGGGAACAGCTGGTAACTGTGGAAAGAGAAGAGAGCTAGCAATTAGCCGACAGCTGAGCGGCCAGCCCAGAGGAAGAAGGGCTAAGCCAGCCCTGACAGTCTCTGAATATGGAGTAAGTTAGTAGATGTCCTTGTCTGTTAGCAGATGCCTTACCTAGGGAGGAGGTTAGCAGATGTCCCCACCTAAGGTAAGGTTTAGTAGATGTATTTGCTTATGGGGGAAGCTAGCAGATGTTCTTGCCCATGGAGGAGGTTAGTAGACACCCCTGCCTATGGAAGAGGTTAGCAGATGTCCCTGCCTATGAATAAGTTAGTAGGTGTCCACATCTATGGTGAACGTTAGCCAATGTCTGTTGTCTAGAGTGGAGGTTAGTAGATGTCCCTGCCTATGGAGGAGGTTAGCAGATGTCCCTGCCTATAAATAAGTTGGTAGATGTTCACATCTATGGTGAAAGTTAGCCAATGTCTGTTGTCTAGTGGGGGTTAGCAGATGTCCCTGTTTTATAGAAGGTAAGGAGATGCCCATGGCTATGGTGAAGATTAGCAATTGTCCCTGCCTACGGTGGAGGTTAGCATATTTCACAGCCTATGGAAGAGGTTAGCAGATGTCCATGTCTGCGGTGGAGGTTGGCAGATGTCTTAGAAGATGTGTCCACCTATGGAGTAGGTAAGAAATTGTGCCCACCTATGGAAGAGGTTAGAAGGTATGCCCAACTATGGTGTAGGTTAGATGTGCCCACCTATGAAAGAGGTTAGAAGATATGCCCATCTACGGAGTAGGTTAGCAAATGTTCCTTCCTTTGGAGGAGTTACGTGTCCCACACAGAACTCCTTATCTATACTTCCCTGTTTCATTTTTTTTTTTCTATCCGCTTCAAGGAGCAAGTCTTTAGGCAACCTGCACAGGTTGGATTCTGCATTATGATCATTCAACTTTGCATTTTACTGCTTGCTCTCTTATATTGAATAAGCTTAATTGATTTACTGCCAATTTAAACTTTCCAGCACATTGTAAATCAGTCATTACCCACTTTCTTTTATAGGATGTGTAGCGCTCTGGTCTCCATTTGCTACATGTAACCCTCAGCCATTGTGTAACACAACTGGTGACTGTCCTAATGGAAGGCAGTGGTGCCCACTTAGTGAGACTTGCCTGAAACTCAACCGTCCATGCAGCACTTATACCTCCACACATTACCCACACCCACCTCGATACTCACGGGCTCCTCCTTCATATTCACCAGTTGCTGATGTACTGTTGCAGCTCAGTCCCAACAAGAAGGAACGAAACATACAAGTAAGTTTATGCTTTAATTACATTCATTGTGTATATGTATATATATTTATATGTGTATATATATATATATATATATATATATATATATATATAAGCACCAAGTGTCTGGCTTTGGCTGTAAAATTGAACCTTTGAAGGCTTCCACTGCTGACTTCCTTCTAAAAATTCAAGTTGTCTGGCTGTTTTTCTCATCCTCTGACATCGATATTTTGGAAGTCAGGAAAGTAAGAAGACCTTACCTCTGCAAACCAGCTCTGGATCATTGGCATTTTAAACATGAGAGATAGCATGACAGCCAGACAGCTAGCATTTTCAGATTCAAAGGTTGGCAAAGGCAATCACAGTCTCCTTTTTTTTCCTGGGGAAAACCCAACAATTTCTATAAATAAAACCTTATGAATCCATGTATGGAATTATTAAATGGATGGGTTACTATTTATTTTTTTAGCTTTTACTTTATAGGAGGCCCTTGGGCCCCTCACAAGGAATGCAAATGGTTTGCCTTTTTGGAGGTCATTTAATGAATGTGCTCAGAACAGCTGCATCATCTTCATCGCCTGTAATTGTGATCTATTTTTTGTGCCTGTTGGCCCCATGTTGACTTACTTTATCTGCAGCCATTAGTTATTGATGGTTTTGATTTTGATAATTCTCTTTCAGGTCCAGTTGTCCCACATGTCTCACTCTGTGCATCCCGAAGATATACTTTCCATCCAGTACAATGGAAACCAAGAGTCTTTTTTACGTTGCAAATCCAGTCCAAATTCGCCCTGGCGGCAAACCTATGCCAGTATGACACAACAAGGATGGCTAGAGGACTCTTTTCTGCTAGATTCTGCCACCTGGTTTGACAATGTAGTCTGTGACCTTCGTGTCATCTATGGATCAGAGTTACGTAGCCTGGTAGTATCCTCTTTGTTAAGCAGTTTTCAGGAAGAAGGGACATACGTATTCAGTGCTGCCCTGAGCAATGGAGTTAGCTCAACAGTAGCAAGCTGCGATGTTGCTATTCTGAGTCCTGTCAGTGACTTACAGCTTATATACCCAGCATTAGGAACTGATTGCCTGCATGTAGTCACCCACCATCCAACCCTTGTGGTCATCAGTGCTCAGAGCTCCAGTCAAGCTCATGTTCAGTGGTCAACAGTGGCACAAAGTGGAGAGTCAATGCTACAGCAGGAATGTCCTTCAGATGTTTCCTCAATATTATCTGTTTGTACCGCATTTTCAATAAATGTTGGTTTTGCTTGGATGTGGATGAATCTTGACCACCCACAAACTACTAGACTGACCATCTTGGTGACCAATGAGGTCAGTTCTATAAATCTCACCATGCCAATCCAGTCACATGATGCCATTCAAGGACTCAGACTTCACTCTGATGGCCCAGATCATGTTAATCTCAGTCAGACACGGGTGAGTCCTATTGTCCATATTCTGTGGCTATTTTTGTACTCTTAAATTAGAACTATAGGCCTCCTTCAGATTTTATTTCCGCCTGTGTCCAGTGTGTCACTTCTTGTTCCATAGCCAAACAGGAAGTGAGAGGAAATCCCTGCAAATTAAGGGAATTCCTTGGGTACCCCTGGGTCCCCAGAACTAGTGTCCCCATTAGAAATTTCCCCTCCATTATTTTTCTGGGGACAACCCAAAACTGATAATGGTAAATAAAAAAAATAGAGAGGGTGAATCTCCAAAACGGGGGCACAAACAGCAATACAAACCGACAGGGGTTCTAATCCAGCTCCACTCTATCTAAAAATAAATGCCTTTAGTTATACTTTATTCATTAAAGTATAGACCTTTAAGCAGGGCAGGACTTAGGGTGGTGGGGGCTGGGCTTGAGTCACTTTCGGCCCCTACCTTCTATACATTACCGTATTTATCAGCGTATAACACGCGCCGGCATATAACACGCACCCCAAGTTTAGGAGGAAATTTTAAGGAACAAAACTTTTAGGAAGGAAGTTTAAGGAAAAAAACTTGCATTTAAACGCCCATAAATGCAGCCTTATCAGTGTCCATCTGCAGCCTTGCCCATCCATCTGCAGCCTCGTCGGTGTCATTTGCAGCCTTGTCAGTGTAGCCTTGTCATTTGCAGCCTTGCCCCAGTGTCATTTGCAGCCTTGTGATTGCAGTCTTGAAATTTAAAAATACACAGTCCTGTGTTTCTCGGCGGCGCTCGGGTCCTTTTAACAGCTCTTGGCAGCTCTCGGCGCCTCTCAGGTCCTCTCGGCGGCTCTCTGTCCTCTTGGAGGCTCTTGGCAGCTCTCGGCGGCTCTCGGGTCCTCTCGCCGTCCCAAGCGGAGCCAAGATTAGCCGAGTGCACTAGGCTCAGCTCACAGTCATACCCAGTCCCTGTGTTATGTCCATCATAGGGTGGGACTGGGCGTGACTGTGAGTGGAGCCGAACCGAGTACACTCGGCTATGTATCTCGGCGGGGCCCCCTATTGGGCGGGGCCCATGGGCTTGAGCCCAGTCAAGCCCAATGGTAAGTCCTGCCCTGCCTTTAAGTATTAAAAACTATAAACCTTCCTACAGTGCACCAGTCCAACCCATGCCCTTCTGGTGGCATTCTGGGAACCACTTTTGTTCACTTGTTAGTACAGCCTTTCTCAACCTTTTCAACACAGAGGAACCCTTGAAATAGTTTTCCGGTCTTGAGGAACCCCTGCTAAAAATTAGAAATGTACAACTCATGATACATTAGTGTGATGGTCAGTGGGAAGAATGGTCCTTACACTTGTGGTCATTGGGAAGAATTACCTCCTTACAGATAGCTAAAAAGATCAATGGTGTCATTGGGAACTTATGTGAGAGGCAGAAATTGCCCAATGCTGAAGGAACCCCTAGCAACCTCTGGAGGAACCCTAGGGTTCCACAGAACCCTGGTTGAGAATCACTGTGTTAGTAATTCAAAAGAGGTATCCCATGGCAAGTCTCGGTACTCACAAGTTCCTCACAGCCAGTCATATTCAAACCCATCTTGAAGGTTTAAATGTAATTGATGATACGGACATGCCATTGCTTCAGTGCACATGTGCCGACGTCATCAGCACACAAGGGATATCGGCATCATCGGCACGGTTTAGGAGATATAAGGGGTAGCTACAGGTAAGCCTTATTATAGGCTTACCTGTAGCAAAAAGTGTTTGTAAAGGATTTACAACCGCTTTAAAGTGATACTAAATCCACAATAGTAAAATCAGTCTGTATATGCAAGCATGGTTGGTATACTCACTGTGGAACCTAATTGGTTAATCCTCTGCATTGATCCTGTCTTCTCTGACCCTCCCATTTTTCCACTGTCCCCAATCCATCTCCTGATAGAACAGAGCCTTGGAGGCACTCTGCACATGCTCAGTTTGGTGTGTATTGCTAGAGAGTTTTTTTGCTAGGGAGGGTGTATGTGATCAGCACAGAGCCAATCAACACTGTCCAGACAGAGGGTCAGGGGTCCTGCATCCTCATAGGCCAGGGGAGAATAAAAACTCCTCCTACAAACTTTAACCAAACACTCATAGAGGTCATAAGACTGCGATATACTGCGGGTGAGAAAATGTATTTAGCAGTTTATATTTACCAAAGTAATTTAATGTCCTTGTTCTGTGTACTGTGGGAGACCAGATATAGTGAATGCAGAGTCCTGGGTTTGGTTACACTTTAAGTTTAAATTACAGCTTCAAATGTAAATGGTAACAATTGCCGATCCAACTTCTCAGATCTTCTCAGCCGAAGTGACGCAAGGGTCATCTGTCACATTCACATGGACCATGGATAACAATGAAGGATTCTCATATAAAGGAACAAGCTACATGGTGACATTCAGGACTCCAGGTGTCTATAAGCTTAAAGTAAGTCCATGCTGATTGTTTATTTTATGGTTCACACAGCTTAAAGTGTAACTCTACTTTTGTTGAGAAAAAAACATTCCCCCTCTGGGTGATCTATGTACATTGCAAGGATTAGAACAACCTTTATTGCAGATTCCTACCTTTTTGTTATTCAGAAGAAATCCCTGTGTGTTTGTGTGTGCCTCCTGTTCTGAGTAGGTCTAATGGGAGAGATTCCATAATTAACTGTCAGGTGTGCAGCTGCAGGGCTCTAATGAGGAGATCTGTTGGGCCTGCATCCCTTTAGACGTGCTCCTATTCAAAGTATCTCTCCAAAAATGACATTTTTGTTGCAAGGGATGCCTGAAATCTGACTTGTGTCTTAGGCAGACTTCTGGGAAAATTGGTGAGCCAATCACACTAGCAGGAAATGATGTTTCTGGGGAGTGGTCAGGCCACACTCTGTGTACAGAACAACTCCAGGTAGCCATATTGCATTGCATTCTCAGAAAATTACAGTGACTGCAGTTTGAAAAGGAAAGCTAATTTTTAGTAACATTCAATTATAATATGATTAGTGTCACAATTATATGTGCTGTCTTATTTTTTTCTTCATTTGCTATTTTTTTTTCCTCACGAAAGTGGAGTTACCCTTTAAACATCTTCAGGTGTTAGCAGATAAGCTGAGCGATAGGGATACAGGAATGCCAAATTTCACAATACCCAGTATTTTTGCTTCATTAGATGCTGTCAGTTGTCCTGGCACATGGGCAGGGCAGCACAGGCACATATTGTAGACAACAGATTGGCAGATGATACTTTCCCATCGTCACTCGAGCGAACACCAGATATTATGAGCTATCATATGTCCAGGCAACCTATGGTTTTTATCTTCTATAGGGGTCTCCAAACTTTCTTAACAAAGGTCAAGTTTACCATCCCTCAGACTTTAGGGGGGGCTGCACTGTGGCTAGTGGGAGTAGACTATATCACAGGCTTGGTAGTCCATGGGAGTAAAAAAATTACAGTTCCTGTGATGAGTAGAAGTAATAGTACCATAGCTCCCAACGGTCCTTGATTTCAAGGGACGGTCCCTAATTTGGAGCAATGTCCCTCTGTCACTCATTCCTCCTCATTTGTCTCTTATTGTGGTCTGATCCATATGGGGGTATATAAAATGCACTTTTTTTTCTTTCAAAAAGTGTTTCCTATTGCTAACTCTTTCATCCGATTTTCTAAATTGCTAAATTTGTACATTTTAAAGTGGTTGTAAACCCTTACAAACCACTTTGACCTACAGGTAAGCCTAGATTAACCACTTGCTTACTGGGCACTTAAACCCCCCTCAGTCCCAGACCAATTTTCAGCTTTCAGCGCTGATGCACTTTGAATGACAATTGCGCGGTCATACAACACTGTACCCAAATGAAATTTTTATAATTTTTTTCCCACAAATAGAGCTTTCTTTTGGTGGTATTTAGTTACAGCTCGGAGTTTTATTTTTTGCTAAACAAACAAAAAAAAATGCAAAAAAATAAAAAAATAAAATCATGTTTTAATAGTTTGTTATAAAATTTTGCAAACGGGTCATTTTTCTCCTTCATTGAAGTGCGCTGATTAGGCGGCACTGATGGGCTGCATTGGTGGGCACTGATGGGCTGCATTGGTGGGCACTGATAGGCTGCATTGGTGGGCACTGATAGGCTGCACTGGTGGGCACTGATGGGCACAGATAAGGCGGCACTAATAGGCACAGATAAGGCGGCACCGATGGGCACAGATAAGGTGGCACTGATGGGCAAAGATGGGCACAGATAAGATGGCACGGATGGGTGGCACGGATAAGTGGCACGGATGGGTGGCACGGATGGGCACTGATAGGTACCACAGATAGATGGGACTGATGGGCACTGATAGGTGGCACTGATAGGTGGCTCTGATAGGTGGCACTGCTGGGCACTGATGGGCGGCACTGCTGGGCACTGATGGGCGGCACTGGGGTGCAGCACCTTTGAGGCAGATTGGGTGGCACTGTGGGTGGCACTGTGGGTGGCACTGTGGGCACTATGGGCACTGACGGGGGGCACTGACGGGGGGCACTTACTTTTGCTTTTTATTTTCCTTCAGGATGGCACTGCGGGAGGCAGGTGGGCACTGGCAGGTGGCAGGTGGTCCCTTGTATTGATGGCCGTGATCGGGACTGATGTCCCGATCACGGCCGCCGGTGATCGGCTTTTTTTTTTTCTCCTCGCGCTGTCAGCGCGAGGAGGAATAATAGCCGATTACCGGCTCCGTTCTATCACATGATCAGCTGTCATTGGCTGACAGCTGATCACGTGATAAGGGGTCGGGATCGACCCCTTGCACGGATCGGTGATCAGGCGAGTCTCATGGACTCGCCGATCACAGAGCGCGCCGCGCGCGCCCCTCAGGGGGCGCGCAGGCCGCTCGTAACCGTAACAATAGACGTAGTCCCGGAAATGTAGGTCCGCGCTAATGCCGTCATTTGGCAATAGCGCGGTACCGAAGTGGTTAAGGCTTACCTGTAGGTCCAAGAAATATCTCCTAAACCTATACGGTTTAGGAGATATTTGCCCGAAAAGCATGCGCCGTAGACAGCGGCGTGCAGGCGCACTTAGGGCGGCATTCTCAACGACGGAGCTGCCGCGCGTGTCGGCTACCCTGCGCATGGGCGGGAGTGACGTCATCGCGGCTTCGAATGACAGCGGCGGAGCTGTGAGACCCCACCAAGAAGATGGATGTGCTGGGCTACAGGGGGCAGCGGTGACTTCGCTGGCTCCTGTGTCAGGTAAGTGACACATAATGGACTACTATGCGATGCATAGTAGTCCATTATGCTTTACCTTTGCAGGGAATGAAAGAGGAAGTAAACTCATCAGGGTTTACTTCCTCTTTAATAGCCAATATAAAGGAATAGTAGTGGTAAAAGAAGCCCTTGTGGATTTAATGAACCTTCTTTTTGGTTAATGCTCCTTTTTAAGGGGGTGTGACAGGGGGGTATTTCCTATGCCTACATACATTTGTTAGTAGGTGTCCCTCAATTCCATCTCAAAATGTTGATAGTGCCCCGTCATTGGTATTCATGGGAAGAATAGTCCCCATCCTTGGTGTAGAGCACAATTGTTCATATAAGTGGAAGGAAAAGTTCCCCCGAGAGTTGGATAAATCCAAGCAAAGGCCAGCAGACAGCCCATGGGCCACAGTATGGCACCCAATTTTCTATACTAATGAATATCTTTATCTGATGTCTGTAACTTTTTTTTGTTAGCTGTTTGCTCAGAACCCGATCAGCTTCCAGGAGGAAGAGATACTTCTACAAGTAGAAGGAAGTTTACCACTGCCGGAAGCTGAGCTCCTTGTCTCCTCCACAGTGCTGCTGGCCTCTGAGTCTCAAACAATATTATTCAGGATACAAGTGCAAAGATCATCCGATGTGGTCATAAGGTGACTTTCTGATAATCTTGTACTGGTCTTGCCTTCAGTGATTTATGATCCTAAAAATCTTGTATTAATTATTGTACTATCTCTACAGCTGGGATTTTGGAGATGGCAGTCCACTTCTAAACAAAAGTTTCTGTGCTCCTCATGATATGCAGAATTCGAACTTCTTGGTCACTTTGAATGACACAGAACATCATGTATATGCCGAAGAAAGTGAGTAGTTGGTGGAAAAACAATGTACTATGAATCTATACTTACAGATTACAGTGTATCTAATGGCAGAATGTATATATCATTTTGGACAGTGTAGGAAGGATTAGAGACTCTATTAGGTTTAGATGCTGTCTGCATTCCCAATTCAGATTTACCCTCTTTGTTCTGGTGACCATTGTCGATGGGACTGAAAGAGAAAATCCAAAGTTTTTGAGTTGTCACTGGAACATGAATGGGGACAGTTGTTCCCATGGCAGTTGTCTAAATGAGGATTTTCTTCACTTTAGAGAGGTTTTGTCTTTTTCCTGTGTCTCCATCACATACATGCTCCTCCATTTTAAAAAAAAATTGTTATAAAATTTAGAGTGTTTAGATTGGCCACTAATCTAAAGGCAGCCCATGGATCGAAATTTGGCTGGTTGAGCAGGGACTTGCTGAATTTCGATCCATGTATGGGCATGGAGGTTGTAAGGTGTTCAACCATCCTATTGGGTTTTCCTTGCTTGATCGGTACCACAGGCTATAGCTGGCAGGGCTGATCAGTGTATTCTGTCGGTGGGGAAGTCTCCCCGCTGTCAGAATACCAAGGCACAGTAGGGAGAATTCCTCCATCCACCATCAATGTATGATTGGGGGAATCAAGTCCTTTGCTTTCATTCAACACACTGGTTGAATGACTCATCTATGGGGAGCATATGACCAGCAACTCTGTTTTCCACTACTCTCGCTCAAGCCTTGCTGTTTTAAGAGACACTGTCACTTAGCCCTCAAATCAGGGCCGTCTTTGATATTGAGTGGACTCTGGGCAAACATTTTCCTGCCCCCCCCAGGCAATCCCCCCCCATCATTACACAAGTCTCCCTCCCCATACTATCCAAATCACAACATAGGACCCCCATTCCCCATACTATCCCCATAAAGGGCCCACATCATTACACAGGACCTCCTCCCCCATACTATGCCCATCACTACACAGGCCCCCTCCCCCATTATTACACAGGATCCGTCCCCCATAATACCCCCATCATTACACAGCCCCCTCCTGCTGAGGGTGGAGAAGCAGGGAGGGGGGTTATTGGGAGTGGAGAAGCAGGGAGGGGGTTGTTGAGGGTGGAGAGGCAGGGATTGGGGATATTGTTTAGGGTTGAGAAGTGGAGAGGGGGTTATTATTGAGGTTGGAGAATCGGTGAGTGGGGTTATTGAGGGTGGAGAAGCAGGAAGGAGGTTATTATTGAGGGTGGAGAAGTGGGGAGGATGGTTACTGGGGGTAAGAGGCAGGGATTGATGTTATGGTTGGGGGTTGAGAGGCAGGGAGAGGGGTTATTGTTTAGGGTGGAGAAGTGGAGAGGGGGTTTATTATTGAGGGTGGAAAGCAGGGTTATTGATGAGGGTGGAGAGGCAGGGAGAGGGGTTATTGTTTAGGGTAGATAAGCAGCGAGGGGAGTTATTGTCGAGGGTGGAGAAGCAGGGAGGGGGGTTTATTGCTGAGGGTGGAGAAGCAGGGAGGAGGGTTATTGTTGAGGGTGGAGAAGCAGCAAGGGGGTTATTGTTGAGGGTGGGGAGGGGGGTTATTTTTGAGGGTGGAGAGGTGGGGAGGGGGGTTATTGTTGAGGGTGTAGAAGTGGGGAGGGGGTTTATTGAGGGTGGAGAAGCAGGGAGGGGGTTATTGTTGAGGATGGAGAAGCGGGGAGGGGCGTTATTCTTGAGGGTGGAGAAGCAGGGAGGGGTTTATTGTTGAGGGTGGAGAAGCAGGGAGGGAGTTATTGAGGGTGGAGAAGCGGGGAGGGGGGTTATTGTTGAGGGTGGAGAAGTGGGGAGGGGGGTTATTGTTGAGGGTGGAGGAGCAGGGAGAGGGTTATTGTTGAGGGTGGAGAAGCAGGGGAGGGGTTATTTTTGAGGGGGGAGAAGCAGGGAGGGGCTTATTGTTGAGGGTGGAGCAGGGAGGGGGGTTATTGTTGAGCCCACAGCTGTCCCTGCCCTCCAAGAAGTTCTGCAGCAGCAGCCAATCACTATCCTGCACTACAACACCCACCAGCAGCCCTTCCCTCCCCCTCCAAGAGGTTCTGCAGCAGCAGAAGCCAATCCCTGCTCTGCACTACAACACACAGCAGCCCTGCACTCCCCCCAAGAAGTTCTGCAGCAGCTGAGACTCCCTGAGAAGTTATCAGAGGTGGGGGGAGTGGGAGCCCAGCTCAGGACAGCACACAGTGCAGAGCGATGTAGTCTGGCAGCCCGCAGAGGAGGGGCGGAATGCAGCATGTCGCTGGGGAAGAGACATAGTCCACTCAGACTGAAATAAGGGGATGGGGTCGGGCAGTAGAAGAGACACTGAGGGGACGTGACTTCACTTAACACGTGCCAAGCTGGATAAAAAGGAGGAGAAAACGAATGCACTTTACTTATCAGCGTTTGGGGCCCTCCAACAATGAATGGGCCCTGGGCATATGCCCCATTTGCCCTGCGTTAAAGACAGCCCTGCTTGAATTGGTAGTGTTTTCAAATAGCTTACTCCGTCAAGGCATGTATACTTACCCAACCATTCTCCATTGTCAAACAGACCAAGCCTAACAGGCTGAGGCATCTTGGTGTATGGGAGAATGCGACCTCCCTAATGTGGCAGTGTTTGAGACTGAGTGGCAAACCATGGGGCCCAAACATTATTGTGTGGGGGGTACTGTGACATCATTCCTGTCTCCAAACTCCATCATCAGTCAGCACAGAGGTATATAAGTAATGAGGAATCATGGCTGATGCATATGGAATGAGAAACTATTACATATATACTAAAATAGGAAAAGACTATACATTTTATATAAAAGCTAATGATAACTTTGGTTCATTATAGGTCATTATCAAGTGACTGTAAAGGCTTATACTGATGGCTCTGAGATCACAAGAACTTTACTGTTACAAGTTGTCCATCGACTCTCCAGCGTGAGTCTGAAAGTAGACCATTTCACTCTTGAAGTTCATAAAAGTACATTGTTCTCTGCTACTTGTCTTCCTTCTCCCTTCGGTGTGACTGTCACATGGAACTTTGGTGATAAATCTGACATTGTCCAAAGTAATGATTTGCAAACACAACACATCTACAAATCACTTGGCACATACAATGTCACAGCCTCTGTGACAAATGGACAGAGCTACGTAACAGGATCATTAATGGTGACCATTGAAGAGAAAATTGAAGGCCTGCAAGTGTTGAGCAACGAAACAACTGAACTGGGATCAGAAAGCATAATAACCTGCTCATTAACTCAGGGCACAAATGTTATATGGAATTTCTATATGGGGGATGGTATAACTTACTCTAACCAGTTGAAGCCTTCAGTAACCCATACATACTCCCAGTGTGGCAATTTTACTGTTAGAGCAGTTGCTAGAAACTCCTTGAGCTACATAAGTAGTTCCATTGTTGTTCAGATTTACATGATTCATGTCAATAACATCCTCCCTGATGTTATCACCAGTCATTTGAAGACTCTACTTACTGCAGACCTCACAGGGCCATCCTTCTTGCTGAAATTTCACTGGGACTTTGGGGATGGCAGTCAACCAATATTATTGCAAGGAAAAGCTAAGGTGTGGCATAGCTATGTTTCTGCTGGTAATTATACACTGAAGCTGTTGGTGAGTGGACAGAAGAGCAGCAAAATGTATAGCAAAATCATTATAGTAGAAGATCAGACAATTGTGGCTACCATCAATGCATCAGCCTCAGTTACTAATGTGTCCCAGTTAATCCTTTTTAATGCTTCAGTGCAACCTCCGTCAGATCCAGTGCACTTCTATTGGTATCAATGGGATTTCGGCGTTGGCATGTTACCTCTCAATTCTTCCTCACCGGAGGCTACATGGGCTTACAAGTCTGAAGGAAACTACAAAGTCACATTGACTGTGTGGAATCAAGTCAGCCAGTACAGGACACAGTCTTATGTGACTGTTCAGAGACCCATTACTTTGGTTTCCATAAGACATAATGGGGGAGATGTAATCTCAGCTGGTGTTGAGGTAGCATTCACTGCAGTCGTCTCTGATGTCTCTGCCAATTTCCTTTGGAATTTTGGTGATTTGTCTCATGTGGATTTTGGACAAAATGTCTCATACACATTTCATGTGTCAGGCAACATAACTGTCAGTGTCCAGGTAAATACCAGCGTGAGCTTTGGTGAAACCTCTGTTATAGTATATGTGCAAATTCCGATCACAAGATTGTGTTTAAGTGCTGACTATGTGGTGGTAAGGACTAAGCAAAAGGTCAATTTTTTTACATCCTTGTCTAGTGGGGAAAGTGTGCAATATTACTGGTCAATGTGTATCTCATGTCCAAATGTAACTGGACCTTCAAATATCTCTCATACATACACTCATCCAGGAACCTATAGGGTTAAAGTGAAGGCACAAAATATAGTGGGCTTTGCTGAAGCATTCATCATGGTAGATGTGCAGGAGCCAATTGAAGGTGTTAAAGTACAGCAAGAGAACCCATGTGTGGTTGGTTATGCTGGTCTTTTGGAACCCCTCACTCTTACAGCTCATGTTATCAAAGGCACCAACCTTACATTCCGCTGGGTGTTGTGGCCTGGGCCATGGGAAAGCAACAATTCATCTGTTTATTTCCATCCAACTAAATTAGAAGTAATTTTGGCAGAGGTTTGGGTAGAGAATGCCTTGGGGGTTGGATATGCCAAAACTCAAGTCAAAATCTTAGAGAGAACAAGAGGTGTTTATATTCAGAAATCAGCTAGCTTTGTTGGTCTTGGAAATCCAGTAAACGTAACTGTTTTTGTTGAATCTGGTAGTGAACTGGAGTACAATTGGCATCTTGGGGAAGGTTCAGCAATGCCAACTAGTCAAAAGCAATCTGTGACTTTAAATTTCCTTACCCCAGGTTTAAAGAACATCACAGTTACAGTGTCCAATGCTTTGAGTTCAACTACTGTGTCAACAGTGTTGACTGTGCAAGAAGTTTTGTCCAACCTTAGCATTGGCATTGAAGACACATATAATTTCCAAGCAGTTTTGTCACGCAAAAGGATTTTATTATGTGGTTCAGTTGAAAATGGCACAGATTTGATGTGGAAATGGACAGTGTCTGGAGCAAACAAAGATGTCACATACAATACCCAAAACGTGTCACATATATTCACAGAACCTGGGCAGTATTGGCTGTGGCTTTGGGCCTGCAACTCAGTGAGCAATGCCAGCACATCTGTTTTATTGTTGGTGCAGGATCCAGTAAGTGGGTTTATGGTCAGCACAGAGAAAAACCTCTTCTGTATGGGGCAAGAAGTCAATATTTGCCCCAGTGTTCACCATGGCACAAATGTGTCCTTCACATTGATGGTTCCTCAACTGAATCTCTCCGAGACCCTCATTAGTAACTGTGGTCACTTTAATTTTCCATTTTCTGGCACATTTAATATTTTGGCGGTTGCCTATAATAAAGTCAGCAGAGCAAATATTAGCCATAGCATTCAAGTTGCAGAGAGCCTGAAAGGGTTGAAAGTGATAGGTCTTCCATCTTCTTGGCCTGTGAATCAAACAATGCATTTAATGGCCACCCTGGAATCTGGATATGCCACCAGCTTTCAATGGACCTTCCAACAAGTCGGACAACCTGAGTTAACCCTTATGGGTGAATCCATAGAATTCACTTTTCTCAAAGCTGGAACACTTCATGTTCTTCTCAGTGTTAGTAATCCCTCATGTTTCTCCTCATTTACATCATCAGTGATCATCCAATCACCAGTAACTACGGTTTACCTGCAGAGCAACATCAAAGAGGTTTTTCTGAACCAGTGTGTCACATTTCTTGCTGTTATATCTGATGGGTCCGACCTACATTTCCTCTGGACATTTGAAGGTGATGATAGAAATGTTACAAGTATGGAGAATACCGTTGAATACTGTTTCCACCATGAAGGGAATTTTGTGACTCGTGTTTCTGTTTTTAATCTGGTGAGTGTTGTTTATGCTCAGACAACAGTAAGTGTTCGGTCACTAGCATGTGAACAGCCCCAAGTCCAGATATTAGAACCAGCAAAGTTCTTGTACAAATCCTTTGGTGGTAATTTTGAAATCGGTGTGAATCTAAAAGGATGTATCAAGTACAGAGCAGTATATCTATGGCAGCTTTATAAAGGGACAGATTGCTCCAATGATTTTTTGACTGTCCCAGAATTGGTCACATCAAAGACCTTTTTGTCCATTCCTGGACGCACACTTGGCATTGGGATGTACTGCTTGCTGTTCACCATCACTCTTGAAGGAACACCGCTCTCTAATAATGCAACACATGTTTTTCAAGTCAGATATAGCTCACTCATTGCTCAGATCCAAGGAGGCTCAAAACTAATTTGGCCAATAGACATAGACTTGGCTTTGGATGGTACGCAATCTTATGATCCTGACCTGGATGAAAGACAGAAAGAGATGGATATGGAATATGAATGGAGTGTGAAACCACTGGAGAATAAGGTGAGATAGCCAAGAACTGTAATTAATTGTAAATTTTTTTAGAAACATCATGCAATACACTTGATTAAAAAATAACTCCACTTTTGTTGAGAAAAAAAAAAAACATTCCCCTCTGGGTGATCTATGCACATTGAAGGAATTGCAACAACGTTTGTTGGAGATTCCTGCCTTTTTTTATTCTGTTGCTGTTTGTCCGTGTCCATGTGCACAGTGAATCTGTATGGGAGTGTTTTTATAATTATCAAGCAGCTGTTTCACCTGCAGGGCTCTAATGAGGAGAGTTTCAGGGTCTACACCCCTTTAGATGTGATTTCCCTTTGGGAGTATCTCACCAAAAAGGACGTTTTATATTGCAGTGGATGCCAAAAATCTGACTTATATCATAGTGCAGACTTCTTGAAAAATCAGTCACCCAATCAATCAAGCAAGAAATTACATTTTCAGGGGGCGTTCTGTACACCATCTGTGTACAGGACACCTCCAGGTCGCAATATTGCATTGCATTTTGCAGAAAATTACAGCGCTGCAGATTGAAAAGGAAAGGTCATTTTTAATAACATTCAATTACAATATGACTTAAGTTGCAATTATTACAGTATATCATTTTATTTTATTTGCACTTTTTTTTTTCTCACGAACGTGGAGTTACCCTTTAACCACTAGCTGTCCAGGGAATTTTTTCACACACGTTAAAATCAGCATTTTTGCTAGAAAAATACTTAGAACCGCCAAACGTTATATTTTCTAAAAGCAGAGGCCCTGGAGAATAAAATGGTGACTTTTTTAAAAAAATTTTTATGTCAAACACTATTTGCGCAGCCATTTATCAAATGCAAATTTAGTGCACATAAACATAATATAATACCTTTATTTTGGTAAAATATAAAAGCTGATGTGGAGTGTGGGCCTGATCTCGCTTGGAGCAGCATGTGAAATAAATATTTGACATAAATTTGCTGTTAAGTTCTGGTTTGTCAATTTTCAAACAGGATTTTCCGAATCTTTGGGGAATCAAACCTGTGCAGATTTGCCCATACATACTAAGCGCAAATAAAAAAAGTGAAGTGACATCAATGATAGAGCACCATTCCTCCTACTGACACCATCGATGGGTCACTATTTTTCTCATTGCGATCAACAATGGGGCACCATTCCTCCCATCACAACAAATATGGGGCACTGATGACGAGACATTTTCTACTCCCACTGACCATAGTCCGGCCCCCTAAAGCCTGAAAGACAGTAAACTGGCCCTTTTGTTAAGAAGGTTTGGAGACCCTGGTATAAAAGAATGGACTGAAATAGGGCTTTTAATGTCAGTTTACAAATATACTTGATGGTTAATTTTTCGAGTATGATAAATTGTGTGTTGTCTGTCACACCCAAACCACTATGATAATTTTATTTTGTCTAAAACAAATATACTCCTCTGACCAACTATAGATTGGAAATTCTATTTGGGTGGCCTCTAGAAAAAGAATCACTGGGTGTATAATTTAAAACAACGGTTGTGCCATCATCCAAGACTTAATGGAACTATGGTGGATAATCCATCAAGTGGACTATCTCGGTACAATACAAAAGGTATACAATGGAATATATAACCAGTCGTAAAAAGTTAAGAAAAATTTATTGATACATAGTACATGACAGTAGTAGATTAAAACAAAGGTGACTTGGTCATAAACAGTGTTTCAGCTAGTTTCGTGGGATAAACCGCTTCATCAGGAAATACGTCTGTAATTTAATAGACACAAGATCAATGACAATGTAGTCGACATATATGGAAAAATATAAATTGTACAATTCAACAGTACCTATATGTAAAGAGGCATATTTTTAGATATATGTACTGTTGAACTGTACAATATATATTTTTCCATATATGTTGACTACATTGTCATTGGTCTTGTGCCTATTAAATTACAGATGTATTTCCTGATGAATCGGTTTATCCCGCAAAACTAGTTGAAACACAGTTTATGACCAAGTCACCTTCGTTTTAATCCATTTCTGTCATGGACTATGTGTCAATACATTTTTCTTAACTTTTTACGACTGTTTATATATTCCACTGTATTCCTATTGTATTGTACCGAGATAGTCCACTTGCTTCCTTTCTTTCCCTTTGGTGAGCCCTGGTTGGGGACCAGGTTCGCAAACCTCTATTCCAGCTATAGATTGTGCTTTTTTTATGGAAGTTCCTGCAGGAAGAACCTTCTTGGACAGTCTGTATTGTCTGTAGACCACCATATTATCCCATCGTATGTATATGGCCAGGGTCTCCAAACTACGGCCTGCAGGCCACATCTACCCCACTTTAAAATTTTATGTGGCCCCAAGCTAGGGTTAGTGCCATACTTTCAAGGTGCACAAATGAATGCTTAAGGACCGCAGAGGCTGCATATGGTTTACATAGGGTCATTGATGAACTTTGAAGGGAATGCTAATGCAAGGGAGGATTCTGATGGGGACACTGATATGGGGGGGGCTCTGATGGAGAACCAGATGTAAAGGGGACTTTGATGTAAGGACCTCTGTAATGGCAAGTGCCCATGTCATTTTAATGACTTCCTTCCTTCCTTTTCACTTATTTATGTGTTTCCAAAGGGTACACTCTGCCCCTTGCCTTCTTTGCCTGCATTGCCAAGGATCTCGGTCATTTGGGCAGCACCTTGTGCTAACAACTCCTTCATCTTCACCCTAACTGTATCGAAGCCTGGAAGGCCTGCAGCAACAGCCCAGCAGATAGTAAGTGCAACTAAATTTGATGTATATGATTTTAGAAATTCTGTGAAAAAAATACTTGTCTTTTTTGTTTCCCATGGCAATAACTAAGAAGCACATAAACACATATTTACATTTTAGTTCCTGTATATGAAAACTGATCTGCATAAGTGAGCAACTCCATGTCAGGAAAACAGGCTTAGCTCCTATTGCTCTCCTAATACACTGAACCTCCCCTGATTCATCCTAATTTTCAGGTGAAATCCCCAAGCTCTACAACTGTTATGCACATCCACCACCAAACGCCCAACACTTCTTTTAGGCCCGGTTCACAGTGCCGTGACTTTTGTGCAGCTTTTAAGTCAAGATCCCAGCGTGACGTTGGCGTGACTTGCATATGACTTCTTTAAAGCAGAACTTTTTTTTTCCATGTCCTCGTTGCTGATCTTCTACCTTCACCAACTTTGCCATACATGCTCTTCTGAGCTCTGTAGTTCCTCTGTAATAGGCTGCTGAAATTGCTGAAAAAACGTTATTGCCTGGTAACATCCTGTTTGTAAGACCACTGGCTGCTATCCCTCTGCTCAGCTCAGCCAGCGGTGTGAAATGCCTCCTTGTAGTCCTCTGAAAGCCAAGGGGGGGAGTGGAGGTGCTCCTAGAATGTATTTAACAGATTTAAAGGGTATCTATACTGATAATAATCCCCGCTTTGCACTGGTGGAACTGACATGAAGGACTGATATGAGGCACTGGTGGACCCTGACATTCGGCTCTGGTGGACCCTGACATTCGGCTCTGGTGGACCCTGACATTCGGCATTGGTGGACACTGACATGTTGCACTGGTTTGGGCTGTAACCTATCGTATTATGTATGGCTTGCTGGCTGCAGAATGAGGGGCATGATTTATGTTGAAGTGGGCGAGTTCACATTTACATGTACAAGCCTAGTGTACCTCCCACATTCACTCCCATCCCAAGGATTCATGGGAAATGTAGGCTGATTACAGTGAGAGAGAAGATGATATGATGCAATCATTGTTCTAACACCTCCTCCTTGCCAGAATACAGGCTGCATTTTTTGAATCACAAAACCGACTTCCTGAAAATTCAATCAGTTATATCTCTTAAACGGTAATAAATTTCACAAATGTAAAAACGGTTTAGTGTGGTGTGTGTGTGTGTGTGTGTGTGTGTGTGTGTGTGTGTGGGGGGGGGGGGGGTACTAATAGGGGATTTTTCTGAAAATGCCGGAATTCTGCTTTAACAGAAGTCAATGCGAGTAGTGCCAAAATCAGACCAAAAGTAGTGCAGGAAAACTTTTTTTCTAAGTCGGGGTGACTCAAGTTGCTACTATTAGAATGGTTCCATTGCACTTAATGGGGCCTTTGATGTGCTTATTGCTGGTCCATTGCTTCTCGCATTCCAAGGACACTGGATGCCCCTAGATGGCTTCAAGTGTTGTTTTGCAGCAGACACCAACTGCTCCTGGTAATTGCCAGCTGTTTGTGTTCCAGATTTTTCTTATCCATAAGGAATATGAACGTTGTTGCCTGGAGAACTCTAGCTCTTGCTCAGCAGGGGGAGTGTTGGAACTTTGCAGAAAAACCACTGCTTCCACATAGAGTGCGGGGATCCTTCTCTTCAGCATGCTGGCACGGGGCAGGCTTGTTTAATCAGGCTTCGCTATTGGAGATTTCCAGCTTTGACTCATCAGGGGGGTGTGTTGGACCTCTACAGAGAGACCACTGCCTCTACACAGAGTGCAAGGTTCCTTCTCCAAAACATGCTGGCAGAGAGCAGGCTTTGCTTATCAGGCTATGGCTGTTTTCTAATGAAAATGTATGTAAGACTTTGAACACCTTTCTTTCTGATGTCCCTGAAATGTATTTAGCTGATTTAAACTGAAAGTTCAATTGGGCTTTAAAGAGATTGTAAACCCCTGAAAAAAAGAAACAATCCAAACAAACCTGCAAGCCAAAGGCATAATGAGCTAATATGCATCGGAATTCGTATTCGAAAATTTTTGAATTTTCTTCGAATTTACTGATTTTTTTTCAATTCGAATTGTTCAAATCAATACATTTTTCTAATTGGTAGAAACAAAAATGTTATATTCTTTTCGATTTAAATGCAGCAAAGTGAACAAACAAAAGAAAAATCTTCATCAAATGATTACAATGACTCTTTAAATCACCTTTTGGCTTAACAAAAATAGCATTATTTTTGAAGTGCTACTCTAATAACACACACAGGCTTTGATTTCAGCATTTTGTGTGGTTAGAATTCGACTGGAGTTCAATGTAAAATTCTATTCAAATTTCAGTCCGAATTTCCGAAATTCTGACAAATTTCATTACGTTGTTACATTCGGTAAAATTTGTTTATATTGTAATTCGGGTTTTCGGACATATCCGAATCTCTGAATTATGAAAAATTTGTCAGAATCTTAATTCGAAACGGAACTAACTGCACATGTCTAGTGGTCATGCACATGAGAATGCTGGGTACTCAGTGATGCATAAGAATAGCAGTTCCTACAGGGCAGTGATGAACGGGTTTGATAACTGAATGGTCTTGCATTGCTGAAACAATTTGGTAAACGTGTTGGTGACAATGATTGATTTTAATGCCTAAATACTTTTTACGGTCTCTTTCTCTCTCTGCAGGTTACGCTTCCACCTGGAAAAGTGTTACCAGTCTTTGTTCAATGCATCTCATGTCAGTCATCATCTCCCTATCAGTTCAGCCTTAGCGGTCCTGTGATTTTGTATGGTGAATGTAATACTTGTCACAATGATACAATGGTGAGAAAATCCTGCAATGTAATGAAAAAAAAAAATTATGCAACAGTATTAAACCATGAGTTCCAACAGTATTACTGTTGGGTGATTCTACAGTTATAGTCAGTTTTATAAAGTTGTCGGGAATGGATCCCCAAAAAGCCCTGGGTCTCAGTCATGCACCATTTGTATTGTTAGCCCCGAGCGCCGCCGCTGAGTGGGGACTGATCTGATCCCCAGCGCCGCCAAGTGGGGACCAATCTGATCACGAGCACCATCGAGTGAGGACCAATCTGATCCCGAGCGCCGCCAAGTGCAGCTGAGTGACATAGCAGGTCCCGCCTTCTGGAGCCTGCAGCACCTATGATGGACATCTCACTGGTCCAATGCCGGGGCCGCGGGACGCGACGTCCATCATAAGAGCTGCAGGGCACCAGAAGGTGGGAATTACAATGCAGCCGCCACGCCACATCACTGTGAGATCCCCCATCCCCACTCAGGTGGGCGGCTCTCCTCTCCTCCTCTGGGGCAGGCCGGGGCGGCTGGAGCCCCGAATGGGTCCCTGAAAAGCCCCGGGTCTCAGGCATGCACCATTGTATTGTTAGCCCTGATCCTGAGTGCCGCCGAGTAGGGACCAATCTGATCCCGAGCGCCACCGAGTGTGGCCGAGTGACATAGCAGGTCCAGCCTTCTGGAGCCTGCAGCGCCTATGATGGACGTCCCACTGGTCCAATGCCGGGACTGCGGGACGTGTGACGTCCATAATAGGCGCTGCAGGCTGCAGAAGGCAGAAATTACAACCATCGCGCCACATCACTGTGGGATCCCCACTCGGTGGTCGGCAGGGCAGCTCTCCTCTCCTCCTCTGGCTGACTGCTGTGATGGTGATGTGCGCACCGCACACCATGGCTGAGCTGAGCTGCTGCAGGACACATGAAGTCTGTCTCCTGGTCAAGTAGGTCAGTGTATGTATGTTAGGTAGGTAGGTCAGTGTGTCGGCAGGTGAGTTTAGTGGTCAGCATTGATGGGCACTGGTAAGCCAGGCAGCAACCAGCAAGTGAGCTTACCCCCCCCGCCACACAACCCCAACACCCAGCCAAAAACTCCTGCACCACTAATGCCACCCCATCCCCCCCCCCCCGTGCTGGCCCTGGACTTCAGGCTATAGCCCCTGGTCATTTTGCAACCTAGCAACGCCCCTGCTGATTGGTTTCTATGCAGAGGTGCACCAGATTTTGTACTTTCTAGTTTTAGCAAATCCACCCATTATATTACATACACAGATGTTTTTCATGTCTTTCAGTTTACTTGGAGTGCTGTTGACTCCCTGGGGCATCCTCTGACGTTGGACAGGAACACAACCACCAGTGGACCATGGAGCCCCAAGCTTATAATCCAGAGAAGGGTCCTACAGAATCATCTGTCTTATAATTTCTATTTGCGGGTTGCTCAGCGGAGAGGATCTGAATGGGGAGAAAGCAGCATCACCCTTCTACCGAATATGCCACCAACTGGGGGGAACTGCTCATTGCTCCCCCAACACACTCTTGTATGGTTAGAAACTCTCTTGGAGTATACCTGCACAGGTGAGTAGCCACCAGAAATATCACACTGCAGCCAAAGGCAAAGCTTCTTGGTAATGGCTGTGTTCTTCTCACTCCTTATTCATTTTTATTTACTAAAGCTGGAGAGTGCAAAATCAGGCTAACTTCTGCATAGAAACCAATCAGCTTCCAGGTTGTATTGCCAAGGCTTAATAGAACAAGCTGAGGTTAGAAGCTGGCACGATCTTGCGAGTAGTCATAGCTATAGGTCGGCTCCTTTAAACTGGATAGCAGGCCACCGGAGGCGCGCGCACATGCCCGCTGCACTCGGTGGGTGAGGATGCTCGTGGCTGGCGGTCATCGTGACCATGAGAGGCAGAACAGGGATGTCTGTGTATAAATAGAAAGATCCCCCAACAAGGAGATCACAGTACCCCCCGGTACAGCGGGACTTTTAAGGCAGACCAAAATATAAGTAAGAAATATATTACAAATTTATTCACAAAAATGATACACAAAATCGTTTTACAGAACAGTATAAAAATCCATACATCTAGCAATGCGTTGAATCATACATAACACAACTATTTACTTTTGATATGAGATTTTTTCTCAGTTGTTTTGTTCATTTACAAATAAATGGTATGTACCCTGGATGTATATGTTTGAAGCTATGTGAATCTTGCCTTGTTGAAAATGCCGTTAAAGAAATTTCTCCTGTTTTGATTCCTTTTCAGACTACAGCCATTTGTTCTCCTTAGATATGCCTCTGAAGAAGGGAATGTTTTCCTGAAACATGTCAGGCGTTTTGGAGTTCACATGATTAAAACCCTGTATGAAACCTTTTATGTTGTGCAGACTATATATTTATATGTATGATTCCACGCATTGATTATATGTATGGATTTTTATACTGTTCTGTAAAACGATTTTGTGTATCATTTTTGTGAATAAATTTGTAATATATTTTTTTTACTCATATTTGCCAAGAATACCCAATCGCATGCAAGGAAAAAAAGAAAAACGGCGATTTTGCTTGCACCCAATTGGATGATGGAAGTCAGCAGAGCTTCTGCTCTTTTACTAAGCTCTGGAGCAACTGCACTTGCGGAGTGTAATTGTACGTTGCAAAGTGCAGACAATTTGCCTTTAGTAAATCAATCCCTATGTTTACTAGGAAGAGGCATTTGCAGTTACCTTATGTCACCTTCCTAGAGCCTTGTGTCCCTTATTTATTATTAACTGAATTTTGATGTTGGGAAGACTGTTTATATCAACTGTGACGAGTTGGGGAATTTGTAGCTCATTGGTAGCACCAAACCATGAGTTTACTCCACACGAGAAGTACGTTTCAGGGCTTTTTCTGCCCACTTTTTTTTTTAAAACAAAGCAAAAAGAAACCCAAAAGTTTACATGGATATCTTCCCACGCAGGGGGTTCTCACCATCAATGTGATAAATAATGTTCAGCCTCATGGCTCTTTTTCAGCTTCACGGCTTAAGCCTTCTGCCTTGGTCCTTAGACCATCAAATACACAGTCCCAGTGCTTGTGCACAAAACGCCGTCTCCTTGTCAGCTCTGACTGTTTCTCCTGCAGCTCCTAGCTGCTACATCCTCACACGCTCGTGCCTTTGTCTGTCCTGACCTAGACAGTATGGAGCAATGTGCTGCTCACAGCTCCCTTCACAGACTGACCCTCTCGGGAGGGTGCGGCCACTCGCCTCTAAAGTGGAGTACACGCTATAAGAAAATCGGGCGAATGTTCATCCGATTTTTCTTGATGTTTCACAGCAAATCGAAAGCGATGAACGAAAATTCTTATGAAAATTCTCGTATGAGAAAAGCCTTCTTTTTTTTTTTTTTTGTTTCTGATCGCGTGCAGTCTTTCATTTCAGATTTTTCCAAACATTTTTTGGTACACATTAAATGAAAATTGTCTGTTCTGTTCCCGTTCAAGAAAAATTTTGGAGTTTGTCCTCAAAATTCTCAAAATTTTTGAGAATTGTCGTACGAAACTTTGGAATCGGCTGTCGAAAGTTGTGTACACGCTATACGAAAATCGTACTAAAAAGATTTGGACAAAAATGTTTGCCCGATTTTCTTACAGCGTGTACGAGCCTTAATTCTGACTCTAACATAAACCCAGCATGTAACTGAGCCATTAGTGTGCCTTTTTCCTAAGAAATTTGGCCCAGACTGCCATTTTAAGCAGTGGCATGGGCCCTAACTGCCACACAATGATTGGTTTATACCAAACTCCTCTTCACCATCAGTATTTTTCATTACTGGATGCCCTGGTGACTGTTTGAACCAATGGCTGCATGCAGCAATTTGGTGCTTATTGTTTGTCCATAAGACCCCAAAAGCCAGAAGTGGAAGCATTGAGTAGTAAAGGTAAGGTGACCAGATTTTTAAAATGAAATTTGGGGACATTTTTATTTATTTTTTATTGGTAAATGGTAAACGATTTTATAAGCAAATTTTCCTTAAGTTGTATATGCAGTGTATGTGGTATGTGTTTATGGAATGATTATATGATATATATGTACGTTATTTCTCACATTTCGTCCATGAGATAAAAAATAAAGATACTTCTTAGAATTTTTTGGGATATGACTACCAAATGTTAAGGGGATAAGATAAAGAAAAGGGAGGGATGGGGCAGCAAAATTCAAACCCAGTCCGCCAGGGACAAAAACCGGGGACAGACTTGGTCTGGGGACAGTGTCTTCAGTCCGGGGACTGTTCCAGGAAGCCGGGGATGTCTGGTCACCCTAAGTAAAAGGGTTGTAATGACAGTGATCTCTAGCAGTCTCATATAACATGCCCCTAGTCTCCAAATGGCTGCTGCACAATGTCTTCAATCACAGGGTACACCAGAGCTCAGAGCACCCTGTATATTGTCCGCAGTCTCTGACCATCTCCTGTGGCATGTCTGCAGTCTCTGACCATCTACTGTAGGATGTCTGCAGTCTCTGACATTTCCTGTAGTATGTAGTCTCTGACAGTTTTACATATTATGCTGCCCTGTGGTGATGCCAGTACGGTAGAAGCCATGTATATCTAATAAGTTGACCACCAGTGTTGTAGTGCTTTGTCTGCTTTCGTTTTACATTTTGCCTATTATCACCTGTAAAATTCTCTTTGCAGTCTCTTGTTATTCTCTTGTGGTATGCAGCATTCCTCCTGACTGAGCAGGGCTCCTTGCAGACTGCAGCAGTGGTGGGGTAGAGCTGAGAATAATTTATTTCTTAATGTTTAGGGCTGTATAATTATATTGCACCTTAGGTGTGTATAAATATTCTGCAGAAAGACTCTTGGGCGTCAAGATGGAAATCAGTTGCAGGCATAATTAGGTGATCCGAAAACACCAATTTAGTGCCAGCCAGAAAATTATACACAGCAAACAGTACACAAGAAGCATCACTTTTGTGTCGGTGACTCAGAATGCATGAAGCAAGTTGGGTCAAAGCACATGAGGTTGGTGACTCAAAAAGCACTGAAGTCATGACATCGGCATGGAGCCAGTCAGAAGACAGGAGCAATGTCAAGTTTAATATTTATCTCAGTACAGGGTCCCTTTAGACCCCTTTCACACTGGGGCACTTTGCAGGCGATAGAACGCTAAAAATAGCGCCTGCAAAGCACCCTGAAAGAGCCGCTGCTGTCTCCCCAGTGTGAAAGCCACGAGGGCTTTCACACTGGAACGGTGCACTGACAGGACACTAAAAAAAGTCCTGCTAGCAGCATCTTTGGAGCGGTGTATACACCGCTCCTTCACCACTCCTGCCCATTGAAATCAATGGGGCAGCGTGGCTATACCGCCGGCATAGCGCTAGCGGGGCACTTTTACCGAATAACGCCACAAAATTAATGTTAAGGCCCCTTTCACAGTGGGGCGTGGGTGCGCCGGTGCTAAAACGCCAATATTTTTAGTGGCTCTTTACCGTCAATTTTCCGGGGCTGTTCGGCTGCTAGCGGGGCTCTTTTACCCCCGCTAGCGGCCGAGAAAGGGCTAAAACCACCACCTTAACGTCAATTTCGTGGAGCTATTTGGTAAAAGTGCCCCGCTAGCACTATGCTGGCGGTATAGCCGCGCTGCCCCATTGATATCAATGGGTAGGAGCGGTTTAAGAGTGGTGTACACACCGCTCTAAAGATGCTGCTAGCAGGACTTTTTTTAGCGTTCTGCCAGCGCACCGCTCCAGAGGGGGTTTCGCATTAGAGAGACAGCAGCAGCTCTTTCAGGGAGCTTTGCAGGCACTATTTTTAGCGTTCTATCGCCTGCAAAGCACCCCAGTGTGAAAGGGGTCTAAAGCGCCGCTAAAAATAGAGGCGTTTTACCGCCGATGCACCCACCGCCCCAGTGTGAAAGGGTCCTTAAATAAATGCTTATCAGACTTCTAGGGTAATGCAAAATAAAATGAGGGAAACAATCCATGCCAGCCAATTAAATTTTAACTTGGTTTAGTTTAAAAGAGTCACGCCCTAAAAGATTATTTCAGATTGGTCACAATACGTTACTGCAATTTGCCTTTTAACATACAGTATAAGCAGTGGCGGTCCATCTGTCTGTCCGTCTGTCGGTCGCTCGTCCATCCCCCCACTAGCCCCACACTTACGCCATCTAGCAGCTTCAGCTCCTTCTTGCGTCTGCTCCTCCTCAATTACATGGCAGCGGCTTTTTCCTCGGCGGCTTCCCTACCTCCTTTCCCCGGCGGTTTCCCTCCTCCTTTTCTCAGCGGCTAATATCATCGCTTCTTCTCTTGGCCAATTGGGTCGACCCACTTCCTGATTGGCTGGGAGGAGAAACAGGAAGATGATAGCGAATATCAATTCGCTATTGTCACACAACTTGGTGGGCTCAGGGTGCTCTGCCCCCTGCGACCACCCTTTTTTTGAAGCCTATTAGAGCCTCTGGCTCTAATCAAGTGCTTCTAAAAAACAAAACAAAAAAAACATTGGAATCCATGCATCCGACGCCCTGCAGGGAGATTAGGTGCCAGATGCACGAATTGGGGGGGCGGCGCCCCTGCGCCCCTAATGGACGGGCCACCACTGTAGATATATGTGTGCGCTCAGTGACAGACAGATCCAAAGCAAGAGGAGAACCTCATCTCAAGAACCCCTGTATATATTGTTCATATTACTGGATTCTGTTTCTCTTCCAGGGTGGCAGGATCCTGATTCGGACACTCAGCTCTTCTACTCCTTGTCGGTTGGGCTCTGCTCTGCCACAGGTTGTCAGAAGCTCTATTTATACAGAGGACTAAAAAGCCAGTACAGTGTGCGACCTCCTGCAGGCAGAGAGCTTGGAGAGATTCGGGTGTATGTGGAAGTGGAAGACGTGCAGGGAGCCCGGACTTTGGCATTGAACCGGTGAGGTCAAGGTCAATGGAATGGTCACATCCTTCTCTGCTACCATGGGAATGCTGACCTTTGTAGAGCAGTGGTCATCAACCCTGTCTTCAGGGCCCACTAAGGGGCCAGGTTTGCAAGATAACTGAAATGCATCACGGGTGTCAGTAATTGCAGTATTCTAGTCTGAATCTCCCCAAGGTAATGCATAAAACCTGGCCTGTTAGTGGGCCCTGAGGACAGGGTTGATGACCACTGTTGTAGAGGATATGGGAAATTGCCTGGTAATATCTTTTTCTGTTTCTTGCACCAAGATCCTATCCTTTATGATAGGATCTTTACCAAAATTACATTTCTAATATAGTGGATCTATAGTATTTTTGGTTTTGAATGTTGAATGAAGCCCTTAAAGGTTTTATCATACACATTTTATTAATAGTATTCCCTTATAACAATGCTAAAGCAGAATTGTGCCATTTGTTGTGTTTTGCAGAGCGTTCAGGTTTTCTTTATTTCTTTTCTTTCCAGCACTTTATTGATTTCATTGTCCTTGGTACCACCTGGTACTTCTATGACAAAATGGCTGAGGAATCACGGCGAGTCTATCTTGGAGAACATGCGTGTTGTGGGTGACACTCCGCTGGTGATCCAGTTAGCACTGGAGATGGTCACTGCACTGAGCCCGGTGAGACACGGGGATGGTAATGGTATAAACTGATGCTAAAGTGTTAAGGTACTTATAGACATGAGATGAGCAAAGTCCTTGATCCATATAATTACATTTGAATTAGGAAATGTTTGTGTTCTTGTGTGGAGTCTGCAGCCTCTGAACATTTAAACTCAGCCAGCCATTCTTAAGCCAGCTATACATGAATTTAAATTTGTCCGGTTTAGCAGAGACTGGTCAAATTTCAATCCATGTATGGGCAGGCTGGTTGTACACTAGTTGATCAATTAGTGTACAACAAACCTGTTTGGTTTTTCCCAAACAATCAGTGCCGCCGGCCATAGCCGGCAACACCGATCATTGTATTCTGATGGCAGAGAAGGCTCCCCGCTGTCAGAATGCAGCGGGATGCATGGCTGGGACAAGGGGTGAGCAGGAAAGGCGGCTGCCCTGGACACTAATGTATCATGTAAGGTGCAGGGGCACCACAAGGAGACTGGGGGGGGCATTTGGGGGGGCACCAGGTGGTAAAAATTGTTCTAGGAGGGGAAACTTGGGGAGGTGCACTAGGAGTGGTGATATGGGGGGTTGTGTTGAGATGAGGGATAAGGAAAGAGGCTTTGTGCTGGGGGGGGGGGGGGCAATCTAAGGGGACGGCAGCAGGTAAGGATTGTTCTAGGAGGGGAAACTTGGGGAGGTGCGGTAGGATTGGTGATTGGGGGGAGTTGTGTTGAGAGAAGGGATGGGGGAGGGGAATTTGTGCTAGGAGGAGGGATTTGTGTTAGAAAAGCTAATATATACAGGGGAGGGGAGTTGTGCTAGGAGGGGACTTTTCTTTGGGAGGGGAATTCGTGCTAGTAGTGATGTTTGGGGGGCATTTGTGCTAGGAGGGGAATTTTTTTTTGGGGGGAGGGGTTGTGTTAGGAGGGGAAATTTAAGGGGTAGAGGATTTGTGCTAGGAAGGGAGTATTTGAGCATATGTGGAATGAGAGGATTTGGGATGGGGGGGGGTTCAGCAGGGGGATTGATTTATGCTTTGGGGGTAAGCATGCAGATCAGTGCTTGATTTGCTTTGGGGGAGGGGATTTTTGCTGACACAATGCTCATACATCTTGGGGGGGGGGGGGGGGGGCGATTTAGTATGTTCACCCTGGACTCTAGATGACCTTGTGCCGCCAATGGAAGGATTCCTCCATCCACCTTGAATGTGTAAATGGGGGAATCGGTCGGATATTTTTTTTGTCGTTCAACCCACTGGATGACCAAAAAAACAAACTATCAATGTATTGGCTGCCTTAGTTCAGCTAGGAGACTTTATTCTTTATCAAGCCTCTAGTGCAGGGATATGCAATTAGCGGACCTCCAGCTGTTGCTAAACTACAAGTCCCATCATGCCTCTGCCTCTGGGTGTTATGATTGTGGCTCTAAGAGTCTTGTTATGCATCATGGGAATTGTACAGCTGGAGGTCCGCTAATTGCATATCCCTGCTCTAGAGCATTCCATCATGATTCTAATAACATCAACTTCTCAAGTTGATGCCTGAAGAAGGGGGAGGCTTTCCCCCCAGAAACATGTTGGCTGTATTTGATGCTCTTGCCCAATAAACGTTTCAAAAAGACCTTTTCATGATAAAAGGTATTCCTCGGAACACATCCAAGTGTTATTTATCTGCTGAGCGATTGCTTTATAATCAGAGAAGTAGCTGCCTAAGAACAAGCCACAGCGTATATCACCAGCACACCTTGGATCTTCACAATAACATCCAAATGTTTATCAAAGTGATCACATCACAGTGGTAAATTGTGACATTTCTGGGCCATGCACGACCCTTTCATCAGGCATGGAATGACCAGAACAAGGTCCGCATACACTATATTTTTATCAAAGATCTCTTTCTTTAAAGTAAAACACACTTCACTGTATATACGTCAGATTCTCACTTCTATCCATCCTGCGCTGTCGCACACAGACATCAGACATTTTAAACATCTGTGGCTGACCGATCTCAAGGAACAATTGATCATCAAGATGTTTTTACTAGAGCTGATTGAGTAATGAAAAGTTTTCATTGTTGTTCCTTACGGTAAATCTTTTGATCAACCCCATGTAATTTTGGTAAAAAATTGTTCCCAAGGACCCGTTACTAGTAAATTATTGAATTTAGCAAAGTGCATGGTGGCCCCCCAGCTGCTTCACGTCCTCTGGGTGAAATCCCGATGCCCCCTGTGTAGCATCATAATAAAACATTTTGACATTAAAATACAGGATGTTTAGAAGGCCTCTGTGCACTGTGGCCATTGAGAAAACTGAAGTTGAAGGGAATTTCCACTCCCTAGAAAGCCTTGGCTGGAAGCAAACTGGCCAGATCCAACTTGCACAAATCAATATGCTCATCTCTAGATTTTATCAGACCATTGCTTATGTTTTTCTGAGATTAGTCCAGCTCCAGGAAGTGTCTATTCAATCTTGGATCTTCTGATCTCCTTCACATGTCAATGAGCAGATAATGTCATGTACTTTACATGATGGTAAGCCATGTTTTTCCATCCACAGGGTGATAATATAACTAAAGAAGAGCAGAATTATCTTAGACTTCTTCGAAACAATGTGACCCATGCTGTGTCCTCCTTACCAGTCTCCAGTATGTGGGAAGTAGCTGCAGTTAGTGCAGCCTTGACGAAATGTGTGGTAAGTTCTTACAAGTAGAACATCATAACACCCATACAGATATGGAAAAGCCCTTTTATGGTCTATCCCAGAAGTCAGTTTGCAAAGTTAATTTGTATAGTGAGTTACCTTGTGTTAGCTCACAATTGGACTCAGCCTTGCAGCGGGAGTTCTCTCCTTATAAGCCAATTGGTGGTACTTTGGTGGGCTTGCATAAGGGAGATATCACAGACAGGCACTATTAGATTGACAATGTTTGAAAGCAATCAAAGCGTAATGCCACGTACTAACAACCGGACTTTTTGACAGCAAAGGTCCGACGGAACTAGTCTGTTGGACAATTCGATCTTGTGTGGGCTCCATCGGACCTTTGCTTGCAAAAAATGTGGCGGACTTTAGAAATAGAACATGTTTTAAATTTTCCCACCAGAACTCCGCCGGACCGAGAAATCCGTTCGTGTGTATGCTAGTCTGACGGACAAAAGCCGACGCTAGGGCAGCTATTGGCTACTGGCTATAAACTTCCTTATTCTAGTCCGGTCGTACGTCATCACGTTCAAATCCGTCGGACTTTGGTGTGATTGTGTGTGGCCAAGTCCGTTCATTTGGAAAGTCAGTCGGAACTCCATTGAAAGTTGGTCGGAAAGACCATCGGACCTAGTCCCTCGAAAAGTCTGGTCGTGTGTACGCGCCATTAGTTGTTGCAAGACATATAACATGCAGATTTATGTTATTTTGAGTTTTGTATCATTTTATAATACCTGCCATCTGGAGCAATTATACTAATCATCCTTCAGAATCCCTCCAATTTTATCAGTCCAGTACGTGTTTCGTTCAACAGTACCAAGCCCAAATAAAGAGCGATCCTTTTAACTCCCAAAACACAATACCGTTTTATGGTAGAAGAATTTAAATTAAATTGATCTGGAATTTATACGTTCTGCTTTTGGTATTTAGCTTCTTGCACACCCAGTTCCTACTCGAGCAAAGAGACAATTTTCAGCCACCAGTCCTAGGAGTGCTGACTAAGGATAATCATTATACACCGCTTAAAACCTGATTGAAAACGCCTACTGCTATTTTAATTTCAGTGACCCATACATTTCCATTTCTTCTACTTCCAAGACACTGTTCATGGCTGAGCTGTACACTGGCCAACTGGGCCTGGTGGTCACCAGTCCTCTGAGATCCTCAGGCAAAGACCAAGTGACCACTGCTATTCATAGCCATTCAGAGTATATAAAATATCCCTTTTTATAAATATATTTATTGTTTTTTTTTGTTATATGTATAAGGAGATTTCCCTTCTTGTTCTGTAGACACAACAGGAAATGAGATAAAATCCATCCAATATGAGGGACAGCTGTGAAAAACAAGCAGGGCCGTCTTTAATATTGATTGGGCCCTGGGCAAAAATTTTCTTAGGGCCCCCCTCCCCCTATGCAATTTCACTCTCCACCTTCTCTGAGACATAAAATAAATAGCAGCTAGACTTAAAATCAGTTTACTGTTTCAGATCAGGCAGCGATTGGTTGCCAGAGGTTACAGCATATCATTACCACTCATTGACTGGTGGCTAGAGGTTATAGCACTCCTTAAAGAGGAAGTAAACCCTTCCAAACAACTTGGACCTATAGGTAAGCCTAGATTAAGGCTTACCTGTAGGTCCAAGCAATATCTCCTAAACCTATATGGTTTAGGAGATATTTGCCCGAAAATGGGCACCGCTGTCTACAGCGCATGCGCCGTAGACAGCGGCGCGCAGGCGCACTAAATGCAGCAAATCCAAGAATGGATTTGCCAAATTTGTCGACTCCCGTGCGCATGCGCGGGAGTGACGTCATCGCGGCTTCGCCGTATGACAGCAACGGAGCTGCGAGGCGCGACTCCCGTGCGCATGCGCAGGAGTGACGTCATCGCGGTTGCGCCGCTGTCATTGGTCGGAGCTGTGAGACGCCACCAGCAAGATGGACGCGGCGGACTACAGGGATCAGCGGCGACTTCGCTGGCTCCTGTGTCAGGTAAGTGACACATAATGAGCTACTATGCGATGCATAGTAGTCCATTATGCTTTACCTTTGCAGGGAAAAAAAGAGGAAGTAAACCCATCAGGGTTTACTTCCTCTTTAAGGCTCACTGATTAGTTGCTAGAGGTTACAGCACATGATTTCTGCTTTTTGATTGGCTGCTTGAGATTACTGTACAGTAATACTGCTCACTGGTTGCTATAGGTTACAGCACATCATCTCCTCACTGCTGCGGGGCATGGTATACATATGAATACTGCCTTTATTTACATATCAATTCAGTTGGCCTCAGCTATTTACATATGCATGTCACTTCAATTTACATATGAATGCTGCTTATTTACATGTAAACACAGGGTCTACAGGTGAGTAATCTGTACACAACAATAGGGCAGAGCTGGGCAGCATTAGTAGCAGCACTTCACACTGATGTATCAGGACACAGCACAGGACTAAAACTTCAAGGGACAAGGGAATGTAAACTGGGATAGTTGGCAAGTATGAGGCAGCTACTTTGGGCCCCACAACAATGACAGGGCCCAGGGCAGCTTCCCCTTTTGCCCTGCCTTAAAGACGGCCCTGGAAACAGTGACATCGATACAAACCTCACAAATCCTCACCCCCCCTATGCAATTATCTGAAAGGAGTGCTTTTATAAAATGTAGACTATCTTGGCTCTACATAAGGTCTGGTGTTCCCAGGACAAATGTCTTTTCTATCTTCCTATTAACATGCCCCTATGCCCAAGTATCCTCGTGTCTATGTTTTGTTATGCTCTTTCTCATATTAAAGGGTTTTCATCATGATGTGGATATGCCAGTATGGCTAAATGTCCTGAATGCCACAGAGGAGATGATCCATGTGCTGAATGAGAGGGGTGACCAGGGACAAGGACCTGATGCTGATGTATCACAGAACATCCTCACTTTATTAGGTAAATGCATTCACTTCTTTTCTAAACCAACCCAGCAATAGTACTGTGCAATGTTTGATTATGTCAGTGGTTAAAGAGGAAGTAAACCCTGATGAGTTTACTTCCTCATTCATTCCCTGCAAAGGTAAAGCATAATGGACTACTATGCATCGCATACTACCCCATTATGTGTCACTTACCTGACACAGGAGCCAGCGATGTCACCGCTGTCCCCTGTAGTCCGGCGCATCCATCTTCTTGGTGGGTCTCTCGCCGCTCCGTCGCTGTCATTTGGCGAAGCAGCGATGACATCATTCCCGCACATGCGCACGGGAGCCGCCATGCACGGCATCTTCATCGTTGACGGTGCCGCGCTCAGTGTGCCTGCACGCCGCTGTCTAGGGCGCATGCGCCATAAACTGCGGTGCCTGTCTTTCGGCAAATATCTATACGGTTTAGGAGATATTTCTTGGACCTACAGGTAAGCCTTAATCAAGGCTTACCTGTAGGTCAAAGTGTGTTGTAAGGGTTTACAACCACTTTATGTCCAACCAATTTTGTTCTTGTTTTGAATAGAGTGTGAAAGAGTTAGAACCTTTATCAGACTTTGTTTGTCCTGATGACAATTATAACCAGAACAGAGAGGTTGAAAATCCAAAATTGATCAATTGCCTCCAGAAATGGGATGAGGGTATTCTAGTGTAGACACCCATGCCAATGTCAACCATCCCCTCACTTGGAAGAGATTTCCACTCACTTTCTGACATTTCTCTTGAACAGGAAATAAAAATTCTGATATGGGTTGCAACTAGGGTTGCCACCTGTCCAGGATTCACCCGGACAGTTCGGGTTTGGGTTCATGTGTCCGGGTTTCAGACTGTCTGAAACCCGGTCACATTATTTAGACTGGACTATGGCTTTTCAGTGGTTGTCTCAGCTGAGAGTGTCTGTTAGGCCGCGTACACACGCGCGGACTGTTCGCCCAACTTTGTCCGTCCAACAGTTTCGGCAAACAGTCCGCTCAAAATTAGCATGGACGGACATGGCCACACACGACGAACGAACAGTCCGCTGAAACCGTGCGCGATGACGTGAAAGTGCCGTACGTCGGGACGAAAAATACGACGTCCTATACACTGCATTATAACTTTCGGCGTGTAAATCCTTTCTGAGCATGCGCGGAACTTAGTTTGTCGAACAAGCCTACACACGGGCGGACTGTTCGCTCAAACAAGGTTTCAGCGGACAGTTTTTCGGAATTTCCGAAAAACCTTGTCCGTCCAACTGTCCGCTGAAACTGTCCGCTGAAAGCCCACACACGAGCGGACTGTCCGCCCAAACACTGTTCAGCGGACAAGGTTGGGCGAACAGTCCGCCCGTGTGTACGCGGCCTTACACTCTTTCACAGCCCCTAAAGCCAGCACTAACAAACCACCCCCCCCCCAAACACATACAGATGGGAGAGGAGAGAGGGCTTGATCTGCACCTCTTCCACCCCACCCCTACCCATCTGTGTCTGCACACACTCCAATCCCCGGTGCTGTGCCTCAGAAAAGGAAAGTGGGAGCCGGAAATTTGAAGTCCAGCAGCCTCAGGTCCATCTGGTGCTGACTGCTAAGGTGTGAGTGGGCTCACCATCCATCCATCCCTGTCTGTAACTGAAGTCTCCCCCATTCTCTCTCTTGCCTCTGAGTAAGTACAGTAAGGTAAATTAGGGTTCTCAGAGCACCCTTACATCAGAGTTCCCCTTTACACCAGCGGCCGTAGTGTTTCCCCTTACATCAGAGTCCTCTTCGTACATCAGAGTTCTCAGTGTTCACCCTTAAATCCGGGTTCCCAGTGCATCCCTTATGTTAGAAGCCCCAGAGGTCTCCCTTACATCAGAGTCTGCAGAGTCCCCCCTTACAGTGAAAGGGAACTCTGCGAGTTCAGATGTAAAAGGAGAACTCTGTGGACTCTGATGTAAAGGGGGACTCTTGTTATTAACTTCATATGATTAGAAATGTTATTTAGTAGCAAAATATATGTATAGTTTATACAAAAAATTGCTGTGCGCCACAAAAGTGTTCGGGTTTGACTTGAAGAAAAGGTGGCAACCCTAGTTGCAACCACTTTCTAATTTTATAATTATCCAGTTTCTATTTTTTTTTTTTTTTTTGCTACAGATGCACTAAACAGAACATGAGTTACACAAATACAGATTTGGATGACCTGTCACATGGTTTGGCATTGCTAGAAGATTGGTCAAAGCAGTGGAAACTGCAGTTTAATGTTTCTAAATGTAAAATAATGCACCGAGGGAAAAAATCCCTTGACAATGTACAACATTGGGGGTACAGTGCTGGACAGCATACAGAGGAAAAAGATTAGGGGGTGCTTATTTCAGATAACTTCAAAATGAGCAAACCGCATGACCAGGCAGTGGGTAAAGTGAATAGAATAGGATGCATCACTAGAGGGATCACTTGCCAGGAGGAAGGAGGTCCTGATTCCTTTCTATCCAGTGCCTTGCGAAAGTATTCGGCCCCCTTGAACTTTTCAACCTTTTGCCACATTTCAGGCTTCAAACATAAAGATATAAAATTTTAATTTTTTGTGAAGAATCACCAACAAGTGGAGTGGAACGAAATCTATTGGATAATTTAAACTTTTTTAGCAAATAAAAAACTGAAAAGTGGTGCGTGCAAAATTATTCGGTCCCTTTACTTTCAGTGCAGCAAACTCACTCCAGAAGTTCAGCGAGGATCTCTGAATGATCCAATGTTGTCCTAAATGACTGATGGTGATAAATAGTATCCACCTGTGTGTAATCAAGTCTCTGTATAAATGCACCTGCTCTGTGATAGTCTCAGGGTTCTGTTGAAAGCGCAGAGAGCATCATGAAGACCAAGGAACACACCAGGCAGGTCCGTAATACTGTTGTGGAGAAGTTTAAAGCCGGATTTGGATACAAAAAGATTTCCCAAGCTTTAAACATCCCAAGGAGCACTGTGCAAGCGATCATTTTGAAATGGAAGGAGTATCAGACCACTGCAAATCTACCAAGACCTGGCCGTCCCTCTAAACTTTCAGCTCAGACAAGGAGAAGACTGATCAGAGATGCAGCCAAGAGGCCCATGATCACTCTGGATGAACTGCAGAGAACTACAGCTGAGGTGGGAGAGTCTGTCCATAGGACAACAATCAGTCGTACACTGCACAAATCTGGCCTTTATGGAAGAGGGGCAAGAAGAAAGCCATTTCTCAAAGATATCCATAAAAAGTCTCGTCTAAAGTTTGCCACAAGCCACCTGGGAGACACACCAAACATGTGGAAGAAGGTGCTCTGGTCAGATGAAACCAAAATCTAACTTTTTGCCCACAATGCAAAACGATATGTTTGGCGTAAAAGCAACACAGCTCATCACCCTCAACACACCATCCCCACTGTCAAACATGGTGGTGGCAGCATCATGGTTTGGGCCTGCTTTTCTTCAGCATGGACAGGGAAGATGGTTAAAATTGAGAGGAAGATGGATGCAGCCAAATACAGGACCATTCTGGATGAAAACCTGTTGGAGTCTGCAAAAGACCTGAAACTGGGACGGAGATTTATCTTCCAACAAGACAATGATCCCAAACATACAGCAAAATCTACAAAGGAATGGTTCACAAATAAACGTATCCAGGTGTTAGAATGGCCAAGTCAAAGTCCAGACCTGAATCCAATTGAGAATCTGTGGAAAGAGCTGAAAACTGCTGTTCACAAATGCTCTCCATCCAACCTCACTGAGCTCCAGCTGTTTTGCAAGGAAGAATGGGCAAGAATTTCAGTCTCTCGATGTGCAAAACTGATAGAGACATACCCCAAGCGACTTACAGCTGTAATCGCAGCAAAAGGTGGCTCTACAAAGTATTAACGCAAGGGGGCCGAATAATTTTACACGCCCCACTTTTCATTTTTTTATTAGTTAAAAAAGTTTCAAAAATCCAATAGATTTCGTTCAACTTCACAATTGTGTCACACTTGTTGGTGATTCTTCAAACATAAAAAGATATAACATTTTTATTTTTTGTGAAGCCTGAAATGTGGCAAAAGGTTGAAAAGTTCAAGGGGGCCGAATTCTTCCGCAAGGCACTGTAGATCTTTATTGAGAACTCATTTAGAATACTGTGTCCAGCTCTGGAGACCTCACTTACAAAACTATATTGATAGGAAAGAACGAGTCTGGAGATGCGTAACAAAAATGGTGAAAGGTCTGAGGGATAAAACATATGGAGAGCGACTTCAGAAACTTATGGAGGAAAGAAGGGAAAGGGGAGACATGACTGAAACCTTTAGGTACATCAAGGGGGTGAATAAGGTTTAAGAGGGCAGGATTTTCAAAATGAAACCAAGATCAAGAACACGGGACATGACCTCCAACTAAATGGAGGAAAGTTTAAAACTAATCTTAGAAAGTATTATTTTACTGTAAGGGTAGTTGATGCTTGGAGCAGATTTCCAGCAGAGGTGGAGAGTCATTCAACAGTAATGGGTTTCAAACATGCTTGGGTACAAATATAGATCTATATACTCAGCCAAAAAGGTCACGAAAAAAAAATACAAAAAAAAAATACAAAACGTATAAAAGAATGGGCAGACTCGATGGACCATTTGGTCTTTTTTTTTTTTTTTTTTTTCCGACACTTTTCTATGTTTCTTTGATCCTGGTCACTCAAATGTATGTAAATCCTCACAGATAAATTATTGGGAGATACTTTTAGATTTTTTTTTTTTTTACTTTTCCATTAGCACTTTTTTTTTAAACAAATCCCTTGCATTTCAGTGAGCACTGCAGTATGTATATTTATTTCATTGTTTTTAATGTTACATGGTTTTTCAGGTGGTGTTTTGGCCTCCTCAAATTCTGATGACCTGTCTCTTACTGCCATTGATCTGACAAAGGCTCTGACAGTTTCCCTTGGAAGGTCACTTGTCACCGGTGAAGATCCTCTACTTCTTGCTGTACCTGGTGTTCGGACACAAGTGACACGAGTTTCAACTAAAAGCAGCTTGTGCTCCACTTCTTTGTCATTGTGCCAAACCTCTAAATCTCAAAATCTGTTGCATGCCATGTCAAGCCACCGTGAACTTCTTCAAGTGACCATGGAGCTAGACGATAACCCATTTCCTGCTGGACTTCCTCCAAACCTTACCATGTCCTCTCAGTTGGCTGCCTTGGAGTTTACATCCATTGATGGTGAGCCTGTACCTGTAAAAGACTTGCCCAAAGATTTGGCAATCCAGCTGGCATTGCCCATCAGGAAGGAGATTGCTTTAACGCCAGTATCGGCCTTCATACCACCAAGGGGCAGTGCCAGTGTCACAGTGACTACCAGCATGGCACACAGATCGGCAGGCGTGCATCTGCACATTAGTTTTATGTGGCTGAATGGTAAGCAGGGTCTTGGGAGGATTAATGCATCATGTATAAAGCTGATGTACAGTAAGTTTCAGCTGAAATTACTAAACTTTGATCTAATAAAATGAGTTTTTTTTTTAATAGGGCTTGCAAAGTATATAACACTTTTGGAAATGGCAGAGTAGAGATTGTAAGATAACATATACCCTGTCCAATCATTACCTACAATCTATGCTGATCTACTGATTCACAGTAGAACTCATGCAGGAATAGAGCAGGAAAAGCACCCATTGCTTCATGGGAGATGAGCTCCTCTACCTTGTTTGGATAAAGACTAAAACAAAGGGCTGAGGTGCTTGCCTTTCCTGGAGAAAATGCTGTTCCAGAGTCCATCTAGTGCTGGTCACATGACCAAAAATCTAGGATTTGGTTGCACAATCTCTTTTTTAAAATGGAGATCACTTCAGATTGGCTGACCTCCCTTTTAAGCATAGATTCTATCACCAAATGCCTGGACTTTTTGCACTGAATGTTGCCTAGAGTAGCATTCAGGGGCGGACTGACAACTCATGGGGCCCCCGGGCATTAGGAGATTATGGGGCCCCCGGGCAATAGGAGATTATGGGCCCCCCAGACAATCAGAAATTATGGGGCCACACAGTATACACACACAGTATACAATCACACAGTATACACATACATGTACACACAGTATACACAGACATGTTTCTATTGGCTGAGAAGGTACTGGAGAGATGGGGCAGCTATAATCTCAGGTTTTTTAGACCAAAAGGATGTCGGTAAGGGACATTTCAGAGACAGATGTAAAAAAAAAACACAGATTTTTACATACTGTCCCTGGTTTTACTGAGGCTGGCAACCCTGATGGGGCCCCCTAGTGGCTCAGGGCCCTCGGGCAGTGCCCGAGTATCCAAATGGTCAGTCCGCCCCTGGTAGCATTTTCTCTCAGCCCTTCTATTTTCCTTTATCAACGACTGGTGACCTAACTTTGTTATAGTCTATAGATTTGTTACTGCAGTGCTTCATATGCATGATATGTACCTGCTGTACCCCCCCCCCCCCTCGCTGCAAAGCCATTCACTGGGAATCTCAGTGTGCTGCTTCTTCTCCTCCCCCAGCTCTTATGCAGCTAAGAACAGAGGGAATGTGATCACTTATAAAAAAAAAAGAGGGAAAAGGGTATTTATAATGTATTTTTATATCTATACAAAACTGTTTTGCCTATTCATTTCTATTTTAAACTGAATGGGTTGTTTTGCAACCCATTCAGGTCACGTTTTCAGGATTTCCCTCAGATGAAATGGCTGTGGTAATTACTAAGGCAGTGAAAGTGATCAAATCACCTGTGCAAAACAATGGAGAGCCTGAAAACATGACCTGTTGGGGCGGCCTTGAGGCCTGGAGTTGAGAAACACTGGATAAAGGCATAGAAGTGAATAAATTGATTCAACCAATTGGCAGGGATCTCTTTGTTCCCTTGGTCTGCTGGGAGCGCCTACTTATTCGGGAGGAGTCAGATGATCGGGTGTCTGGGTGGACGTGTGTCACAAGGCTCTGGTTTGCTAGGCCAGAAGCCCGGCGCCTATCCCGGGAGCACCTGGCTGCGAGGCCGTTTGAGAGAGGCAACGTTGGGTTGGGGCTTCAGGCTGGAAGCCCAACCAAGTTGCAGAGGTTCCGCCAGACAGGGGAACTGGATTGTTGCCAGCGGTGAGGAAGAAGCAGTTGCCAGGGACCCAGCGGGTTAGCATGGGTAAAGCGTGAGGAATATACAGGGGGATAGCTGGGGAAGAGCTCCGGAGATCCAGTGAAGTCTATTGAGAGACCAGGCGCTCAGTGAGTGAAGATCTACAGTAGGATACTGTGAGATGTGAGAGAAGATCTATAACGGGTTACTGTGAGTTATGTGTATGGATCTCTATTGACTGTTCAAAGTTCAGTTGCCATAGGAGACAGCAGTTCTATAAATACAGTTGCTGTATCCAGCTTAAAGGCCCTCTACTTCTCCCTGACTGTGGAGGTCACTATTAGGCCTTTGGATGTCGGAAATGCTGCTATATACAGATATAAAAAAAATGGTAAATGCCTTTTTTCATTTTATTATAAGTGAGCACATTCCCTCTGTTCTCAGCTGCATAAGAGCTGGGAGGAGCAACATCACACTGAGCTTCATATTGAATTGCTGTGAAGTGGGGGCATGTCAAGGCAATTCTGATCATTGGAGGAGAGTACACTGAGTTCCCAGGATAGCTAGAGAACTGACAACGATGTGCTCTCCTGGTTAGTGTGGTCAGTTTTTAATAGGAAAGCAGAGGACTGGCAGAAACACCAGGGAATTTACATAAAGAAAGCAATACAAAGGGAACAGAATAATTTCTCATACAAGTACATGGTACAGCAGGCACATATCAGGAATATGAGGTGTTGGGGAAACAAACACATTAAGCATGCACAGACTAGACATGTGCACCAGCCAGGCACAGTACTACATCTCAGACGGGCATGAGCCACTACTGAGCATGCACCAGACAGCCCCAGCAGTCACTACTGCATAAGCGCCAGCCAGAAACAGAGTCAGCGGCCCTACCGCTGTGTACTGGGCGCACGCCCAAGGGGAAAAAGGCATCAAAAGGTAAGGAATGGGGGCACACAATTTATTTACATTATTTATAAAGGGCAGTTTTACTTTCAGGGTTTAACGTTACTTTAATGTCTTTGCTGTAGATAATATCCTTTTTGTTGTAATAGCATTTTTTTTAAATAAATCTCACTTTGTAAAGAAACTAAAAAGGTCATAAAATGTACTTTATATTTTTAGAGTCAGACTGGTCACTTGAAGTGTCCCCGGGATTGTTAATTTCATATGGACCCCTTCAGATCTTCAATACTTCTGACATGCAAAGGATTCAAACATTAAAGTTCTCATTGGAGGAGGAGAATACACGGAATCTCACTCTGCTTCTCCCCAGTACCCGGAGGTATAAACGTATCCGTACCTTGTCTTTATCTATAACTGTTATTAACCACTTCCTCCCGACTATACGCCTATATGTGGCCTAAGAAGTGGGTCTTTTTCTGTGGGGCCACATAACGAGTGGGAAATGATACTCCCGCTTCCAGGTCACCGGATCACTGTAATAGCCTCTGATTGGCTAATACAGTGATCAGTCACTCTGTGAGACCGCCCCTGTGTTTACGTCCTCTTCTGAATGTAGCAAAAGATACGTTGTATTTTCCTTTGCTTTCAGGAAATGAAGCTGTAAAAAAATAAATAAAGAAATTTAAATAAAAAATAAAGTCAAGGTTGGAGTCAAAGGTCACAGCATATTTTGGGTAGATTGTTTTACATTTTTTATATTTTTTTTTTAATTAGTATCATTGTCCATTAATGTCAGTGGGGTTGATTCACTAAAGCTGGAGAGTACAAAATCTGGTGCAGCTCTGCATGGTAGCCAATCAGCCTCTAATTTTAGCTTGTTAAAGAGGAAGTAAACCCTGATGAGTTTACTTCCTCTTTCATTCCCTGCAAAGGTAAAGCATAATGGACTACGGCGCATCGCATAGTAGTCCATTATGTGTCACTTACCTGACACAGGAGCCAGCGAAGTCACCGCTGTCCCCTGTAGTCTGTCGCATCCATCTTCTCGGGGGGTCTCGCCGCTCCGCTGCTGTCTTTCGGCGAAGCCGTGATGATGTCACTCCCGCGCATGCACACAGGAGCCGCCACACGCGGCATATCGCCGTTGACGGAGGCGCGCTCAGTGCGCCTGCGTGCCGCTGTCTACGGCGCATGCACCGTAGAAAGCGGTGCCTGTCTTTTGGTAAATAGGTTTAGGTTTAGGAGATATTTCTTGGACCTACAGGTAAGTCTTAATCTAGGCTTACCTGTAGGTCAAAGTGTGTTGTAAGGGTTTACAACCAATTAAAGCTTTGCAAAAAAAATGGATGCTGATTTTTTTTTTTTTTTTTTATGTAATTTTTTGCAAGATTTTGCACTTTTAGTAAATCAACCCCAGTATGTTTTAAGCAGGGTAAAAAACAAAACAGTTTTACTAACACATGTCAAAGTTGCAAAATCGTGCTTAGGCATTGACATTTGTTTTACACTTAGGTGGGTAGGGTTTGATATTAAATTCTTCCCGTTTATTAATTATATTAATCCAAACGTTAACTTTAACAACAAATGCAGTGCTGCAGTGACAACAGATAAATTCATAAACTATTGTATAAATGTACAATTTAATTCCAGGAATGCAGGTGGTATAGCACTATATATTGAACATTCCACAAAGAAATCAAGTGTTTTTGAATGGCATAGGCAGTTTAAGGAGGGACAGAAGATGTCCACAATGATGCAAGAACATGGTACAACAGTCAACCAACTTTCTTGCTTGTAAATTCTGAAAAGTTTACGGGAATGTGTTCAGAGGAAAAGACCTGAAGTAGATTTTTGACCTCAGCAATGCTGCTGCTCATGAGTTACATGTTCGTGTTCGTGAGTTCGTGTGTGTGAGTTCCTGGCCCAGAAATCTATTTCAAAACTTGACCAACCACTTTATTCCCCTAACTTGGCACCCTGCGGCTTTCGGGTGTTTCCAAAACTAAAAAATGCATTAAAAGGGCACAGATTTGATGATGTTCCTGCGCCATGACAAAGATACTGCACAGCGTTCCAGAAAAATTGAATTCCAGCAAATATGAGTGTACAATCTAATAGGCGCAAAAGTTAGAACCAGGGTGCTCAATAATTAGCATTCAGTAACAGAACTGGTTGGACACACCACCTGTTTTCCTCTGCAATGCCAGTTTGTGTGAGGACACTTGTGGGTGTGGCTGGCACTCAGCTCTGCCAGCACAGAGCACTAGAGTGGAATTAATGGTAGCAGCAGTAGAGAGGAAAAAATATATAAAAGCATTTCCAAGCAAGACTCTATTATAATAAAGACTCTGCTATATTAAATAATGCAGTTTTTGGATGATGCACATTTAACAGTAGAAAGACTTGACTATTGCCTAGAGTGTTGACACTGTACTTTCTTTCCTTTTATATTCTGGTGTCTCAGTGGATCCTTGCTGGAGTACCAAATCAATATCACAAGTCTTCTCTCTGTCAGCTCAGTTTCGGTCTCTGTCAGCCTTTTCTCCAGCCTCTGCCAATACTTCCATGTGCCAAGCCTGACATGGAAAACAGACGGCATGAGCCCAAGCAATGCCAGTCTTCCCCATCAAGCTGTATGCCAGGCCCAGCATCTAACTCTGTTTGGAGCCAGTCTGTTTGTACCTCCTCACCAACTCGTATGGTTGACCCCTGTGAGTATAATTACCTTTTATTACAGTGATTGTGTCATAAGAAAACTATGAAGGTTGCCATTGGTGACCTTTGAGAATAACGTTTCCCTCAATGTCATGCTGGTACATTGGCTATGATACTTTTTATGCCCTGGAGCATGCATAAAGATACAGAACTCTAACGCTCAATTACAAAATATATTAAAGCCAGACACAGCCAGGCAACTAGCATTTCCCGCAATTTCCCTATTCTTTTCTCCTGACGAAGTCACTTTATTATTTGCTAGGAAAAGAGTATGTGTTTTTAAAGAAGAATTCCAATGTAACTATGTATATACCATATCATTGGACCAATGTAACTGTGTACACCATACCATTGGATCTATGTATTTACCATACCATTGGACTAATGTAACTATGTACTTACCATACCTGGCCGATGCCTTGGGAAGTTGGAAATCAATGAAGTAGATACCCTTTCTCCAGTAATTCTCACTTACTTCCTGATCCCATGCTTAGTGGCCGGCCTGATGCATGCACGCCATTCAGAGAATGGCGTTTTCTGATAGGACGAGGTGGAGAGGCGGGGCGTTGACATTACGCTCTCCGCCTTGTGCTCTCATTACCTCCTGCTCTCCAGAATGCAAAGCATTCTTCAAATGGTGCCCATGCTGAGCGGCCAACCTCCTGTAATCACAATGCATTAGGCTGGTCACTCAGCACGGAACCCGGAAGCAGATGGAAATCACCGGAGTAGCAGTGTCTATTTCGGTGATTTCCAGCTTCCAGGGGCATTGGCCAGGTATGCTACAGTATATACATAGTTACTTTGGTCCAGGCTGAACCAATGTAATTATATAAAAATAAAAATATACCAAACATGGAATTCTTCTTTAATCAGGGTGGAATTTGTAAGTCCCACCAAATTACTTCAGTCATTAATATAATATTACTGTCATGATTAGGATGGAATATATAAAGTAGAGCAGAGAGGAGAGTGGAACAAAACGCTTACATGTGACTGGGTGTAGAAGAGGCTACCTCATTCTCACTTTTTTGTTTCTCCTTTAATATAACTATTTGAAGGTATTTATGTACCTGACCATTCAGGCATTTAAAAATTTCAGAATGAGCTATTGAACTCTGTAAACATGATTTTTGTTTTAAGCAAAGCTAGTAAGACTTTGGCAATGTAGATTTATCATTACCAAACTCTACACCAGAGATACAGTAAATAAAACAAATGTGTGGAGGAAAGAGAGACAGAGGGACATGGTCCGCAATAAGAGACAGTCAATCCAAATAAATTCTGTTTAGTTGGAACTGGGAGCTTTGCATCAATGAGGGATATCCGTTTTACTGAGTGACTGGATTGGTTGAATATAATACAGGTGAAATTATGCGGTTATAAAAGTTATTTTCCATTCTTTCCTGCTAGCCTAACCTTGTTTTGTGTGTCTAGTCTCCCCGTCGGTGGACACTTGCACTGTTGTGCTGCTCGATTCTCCTAGCTCTATATCTGCTGCTGGTCCTGATAACGCACAAGCTGGACCACCTGGACTTGTCATGGGTAGGAACCATTCCACTGTGTGGTCCACAAGGCCAGTACAGATACTGGGTGCTGGTGAAGACAGGCTGGAGGAGAGAAGCAGGTGTGTACTGACTGATTGTATGGGGCATATACAGTTTATATGCCGCGTGACATGTGCATTCATAGTGTGCTACAGTTTTATCCAAATAATATTAAACAGTCTAAATATAAAATCTGCGCTTGGTAAAAAATTAATTAAAAAAACAGCAGCTGAACACAATAACCCAGATACTAGGCCCAAATGACAAAAATGTGAAAAACAGTGCAGCGCTTGCTATTACATAAATTAAACATGTAACTAAATACAATGAAGTGATCTTTCATGAAAAAACCTTAGTGTTAATGATTCCAGAAACTGAACATCAGTGAAGGAAAATATTGTACATCAGTGAAGAAAGGTATTGTGCAAAAAGTTAATTTGCAAAAAAGTTGTTTGGTTGTGAACCAAAAAAGTGTTTTTCTAAAAAACTATATATATATATAAATGCCAAAAAAAGGGTGTTTACCAAAATTGCTTCTAAAAAAACAAAAGAAACGAAAACAGAAAAAATTGTAGAACAAAACAGAGAAAATCAAATCAAAAGAGAAAGTCCTCTCCCTTGAGTATACGAAAGTGACTTTTCAAAGTCCCATACAAGTGAAGATAATTATTGGTTGAGTGAAATATCAGTGAACACAAATGAAGTTGATCCCATGTAACTCCGGTGAGAGTGCTTGACCACGTAAAATCATTTACTACAGAAACTTAAGTAAGTAATGCAGGCTTACCAGAACATCTATTAATGTGCGCAGATACGAATTCCCAAACGATTTGGATCGGTCAAGGTCGCTCCTCAGACACTCCACATTAACTCGGACGACTCGAATCCTCTTTCCGGACGGGAAGGTAAAACACAACCCACACCTTCGGGTGTTCCGAGATCGTAGTCCGTTCCGGTCAGTTCGAAAGCCTCAAGGTGTCGTATCACCGAATGGATGAGAAAAATAAAGTACGCCCAATCGTGTGATATAGTTTCAAACACGTGGAATTTATTTCTCAACCAAGTACAAGTTGGAAACTACGAATGACTCGGTCGAGTCACATAAAAATAATCGTAACATAAAAAAAGAGCAGTTTTGCTAGCAAAAGTATATAAACGAGCGAATAAAAATAGCACGAGGTGTAAGCGTATTTTGGTAAACACCCTTTTTTGGCATTTATATATATATATATATATATATATATATATATATATATATATATATATATATATATATATATATATATATATATAGTTTTTTAGAAAAACACTTTTTTGGTTCACAACCAAACAACTTTTTTGCAAATTAACTTTTTGCACAATACCTTTCTTCACTGATGTACAATATTTTCCTTCACTGATGTTCAGTTTCTGGAATCATTAACACTAAGGTTTTTTCATGAAAGGTCACTTCATTGTATTTAGTTACATGTTTAATTTATGTAATATTAAAAAGTGATCATCTAAGATTTTCTGTATTTTTTGATATGCTAATCTTTTCATTTGTTTGGTTATCATTTAGGCACTACTGCCCATGTTGGCATCAACCTATATGGATTGAACAAAAGTGGAGCCCGTCACCTAAACAGCAGGGGAGGCCTAACCACAGGAAGTCTCGATATGTTCCAGGTTGAAACAGACACCAACTTGGGAGAGATCTGGAAGATTCGTGTGTGGCATGACAACACTGGTACTGTATATGAAAATAGCTAGATGAGCAGATATTCTCCCAATAGAAAGTACAAAAATAGGAATACAGTATTTTATTTTATTTTTTTTAAAAGAGGTTCAAAAAATTATACATTTTAAAGGATAGCCACCATGATTGCAAAAATGCAATATGTTAAAGCTTACAGTCCCTTAGATGTGGTGGCTGCATTTGTTTTCTATTTCCTTCAAGAGCATTTTTGGCAAATACAGAAAATACCTGTTGATCTTGCCAGAAATGCAGTGCTCTTGAAGTTTCCTGTGAACTGCAGGAATTCTGTAAATAGCCAAATGCCCTGCCCCCTGTATAATGGAAATGAACAGATACAGTGCTTTGAAAACATATTCATACCCCTTGAAATTTTCCACATTTTGTCATGTTACAACCAAAAACGTAAATGTATTTTGGGATTTTGTGTGATAGTCCAACACAAAGTGGCACATAATTGTGAAGTGTAAGGAAAATGATAAATGATTTTCAACATTTTTTACAAAAAAAATGTGAAAAGTGTGGCATGCATTTGTATTCAGACCCCTTTACTCTGCACAAAGGATAGATATGAAAAATTAATTTGTGCAATTTTATTGATCAGATTAAAAAGAAATAATAATAATGATAATATATATATATATATATATATATATATATATATATAATTACACATTTAGTGACTTGTTGTGTGTCTAGGATTAGATCCATCATGGTTTCTACAATATGTAGCTGTATGGGACAAGCAGACGGATTTCCTCTACTTCTTCCTGGTGAATGACTGGCTGTCTGTAGAGAATGATCGGAATGGAGGAAGAGTGGAGAAAGAAATCCTGGCAACCTGTAAGTGTTCTATTGTTACCTTTTTGTGCAATACTGTATATTAGATACAGTCCGTGGTAACTTTGTTGGATCCATCTACATAGTATCTACGCAGGAGGTCAGCACTATTTAGGTATGGTGTGGAATGTCACTTTGTATTCAAGGGCCATAGGTGCCCCAAAAAAAGGTTCCATTAAAGCAGCTTCACCATCTGACACGAGCCAAGATGGATCCAATGCTCCAGACTCTCACTCTACCTTTAGCACGTCACAAAAGAACTCTACGGTGGTCAGACAAGACAAGTTTCTTCCATTCTCTGGACATCCAGGTTTGTTGATCTTGCGCTCACTCCATCTTCCTTTTGCTGTTCTTCACCGACAATAATGGAACTTGGTGTGGTCTATACTGTTGTATCCCTGTATCTTCTTAAAGGTTAGGCATGCTGTGTGTTCAAGGCTTCTGTACAACATTGGATTGGTTATAGGAACAGCTCTAGGCTTCCTCTCAGCTTGAGCAAGCCTGATCATTCAGATTTTTTTCCCCCCAGGACTTCTACTCGCTAGATTCCCTTCCCCCCATTCCCCATTATTTCCAATGGCAGTGAGCAAAATGCATTAGAGGTATCTGTGGACAAGGGTGGGGGTGGGGGTGGGGGGGGGGGGGGTTAATTGTTTTTTTTCCATGTAGAGGTTCCTCTATCACATCAGAGGTCCTCCATCACATCATAACCCCCCCCCGCCCCCTCCCCACCCACCTACCCTTCACATCATAGTCTCTTCTTCACTTCAGAGGTCCCCCATCATGTCAGAGGCCCCCTATCACACCAGAGTTGCCTCCATAAATCAGAGGCCTCCTTTGCAAGACTCCTCATCACATCAGAGTCCACCCATCACAGAGTTCCCCTATTACACAATCCACGCTTTACATCAGAGCCCTATCTTTTGATTTCAGCAGTACGGCACATGGCAGGAGGTGGAGAATGTTTGGAGGAGGAGGACTATGTTCTTCTCCTAAATTGTGGGCCTTGCGTGCCACCTTTCCTGGACCACAGTCATGCGTTGTCATGGTAGGGATGAGCTTGCTGTCATCACCATAGCAATGATAGGAAGCATGTGTCCTAGCCCTAGACCACCACTTGTTATGGTGCTTGTGGCTGGCTCACCCACACTACGGCAACGTGTGATGTGGATCCAAGCAAACACAGGTCTCATCTCATGTTCTGTATTTTTCAGGTCCTCAGGAGTTCAGAAGCTTCTCCCAGGTGTTCCCCCAGCAGCTCTTTCTCGGTTTAACAGACTGGCACCTCTGGTTGTCCGTGTGGTGGCGTCCTGCACGAAGCCGTTTTACACGTGTTCAGAGAGTCACGTGTTGTGCATTGGCACTTCATTTCTACATGGCAATCTGCTCATTGTGGTATGGGGCCATTGGAATTCAAGAGGGAAGGTTAGTGTCAACAGGTGTCACCACCAACCTGATAGAGGGGCATTGAACTTTTTATAGGTGGATACCCAACCCATGGGGGAAATCACTGGAAATGCTATGTAAGAAACTCTAACCCTAAACCCTACCCATAATCAGTAGCCCCCCAACTCAGTCTATACTAATACACAAATATTTTGTCCTTGAAAGTATTGGGCCATCCTGTGATAGAATCAGTGCCAGTCTCTTAGTGGTCATGTGAACTTTATGCCTGTGGGTGTCCTAAGATATTGCTATAAAAATATCCTTCTTTTTTAAGTTTATTCTTCTAATAAGTTTATTATGCTCTAGTTTTTATAATTATTACTATCTTGATCTGTTTATTATTTTCATTATTATGAGTATTTCCTTCTTAATATCATATCTGTGTTTCTGGGGTTCAGGAAAAAAAATACTTCTGTGAAATGTTGGGTTGTGCAGTACTGAACAGTAAGTTGGAATCGCTCTTTCTGTTTCAGCTCTGTCATAGGACTGCAGTCTCTGGTTACATGGGAAAGTATTTTTATTGGGATATTTGCGTCTGTGATGGTCCTGCCAGTACAACTTCTTTTCTCATTTCTTTTTAGGGAAACACGTAGCTTGGTAAGTGATACCCTGGTGATTTAAACACTGATATTGTTCCCTCCATTTATTATTAGTGCCCATACAGTATCCACACACTAGAGATCAGATAAAACAAAAGAATACAGCGCTCACACTTAAATATACAAATTTCATAGAAATGTTCATAAAAGTCCCATAACAAAACCTATATTCAGTGTTCCATATCTCCTACGTGCATGACAAGATTGTAAAAATATGTGCTCCATTCCGCCATGTGCCAACACACTGTATACCGCACTCACCAGATTAAATTGATTACAAGAAAGTCAAAACACGCTTGTTGTGATATACACCTCCAAGACTGGAAACATTTGCCACTTTGATACAGGAACCATGTGAGGTCAATCAGAGAAGTAACCAAGGGTACCAATGACTGCCTACACTACTTGCCTCCAGAGTTCTCTCAGAGCCACCAGGCATTAGCATAAGAAATATTAAGAAGGAAAGGGGAAGACTCCCAAAGTGATGTAACATGTAACATTTATTGCTCCTGAGAACATCCCATGCGAATGACGAAACGCATAGGGTGAGACTTCCGGTCTGGTGGAACGTACGCTGGAATACCAGCAGCCCCTTCTGGTACATTATTGTGAATGCCTGATCTATTTTAACACACTGTAAGTGCAATGTTACCTTGTTTAAATAAACATTACTTCACTATGGGCAGCTTCACCTTTACTTCTTAATGTTTCTTATGCTAATGCCTGGTGGCTCTGGGAGGACTCTGGAGGCAAGTATTGTCAGTGGCCAGCGGCACCCTTGGCTACTTCTCTGATTGAGCTCACATGGTTCGTGCATCAAAGTGGCAACTGTTTCCAGTCTTGAAGGTGTACCATATGTTTTGACTTTCTTGTGCAAACAAGGAGTCAATTTAATCTGGTGAGTGCGCTATATGTTGGCATGTCAGCTGTTCTCGGAAAGACCTATTTACTAGTATATTGGTTTATCAGCATGGGTGTTGTTTGCTTTTGTTTTTTATATTTACTAAGATCAGATACCTTTTAATTAGTCCTTCCATCTATACATTTCGATGTATCTCTTCTCCTAACCCCACACTAAATCTCAGCGTAGTATTTTTACAAAATGACAATATTGTGCTAAATCCCTCTTGAGATGCGCACACACACACATTGGGATCTATTTATTTTTTATTTATTTTTTTTTAATTGCTGTGCAAATGTATACATGATATCTGCCACCAACAACAATTCCATGGTCAGAGCCAATCAGATCATTCATCTTCCCCATTTTATTGTTTCGGCGAACAGTGAAAATCTTGACCAAGGCTTCATGCTTTATAAATTTGTTTTTGCAAAATACATTTTTATGGATTGACATTTTTCTTTGATACCCCGTCATTGTCAGGTATTTGTAGAGGATTCTGCTACTTCCACCCAATCTACAGATCAGGATATTCATATGGATGCATCATCCCTTTTGTCTTTACCTGGAAAAGCCGATTCTCTCCTGGACATCAGTTCACTCAGCTGTGTAAGTGGCAACAGGGCTGGGACAAGGGGTGGGCAGGAGGGGCGGCTGCCCTGGGCACTGTGGTATCATGGGCAGTGGGGGGGCACCACAGGGAAATAGGGGGGAGGGGATTTGTGTTGGAAAGGGGGATTTTTGGGGGGCAGCAGGGAGTAAGTATTGTTCTAGGAGGGGAAATTTGGGGGGTATGCTAAAATCTAGGGTCGAGAAGGAATGGGGGAAGAAGATTTGTGCTAGGAAGGATGACTGGGGCGCTTTGTGCTGGAAGGAGGGATTTGCAGTGGGGTTCTTGGGAGGGGTAATCTTAGGGGTAGATAATTTGTGCTAGGAGTGATTTTTTTTTTTGGGGGGGCTCTTGATTTGGGGGGTGGGGGATAAGATTTGTGCTGGGAGGGGGGATTTCAGCAGGGGAACAGATTTGCACTGGGAGGAGGGGGGATTTATGCTTAGGGGGTGAAAAAGAATAGTGCTCAGTTTATTTTTTTGGGGGGGGGAGGATTTTTCATGACGCATAATGCTCATACACCTTGGGGGTGGGGGTGCAGTTTGGCATGTTTGCCCTGGGCTCTGGATGACATTTGTCCCGGCACTGAGTGGCAACATGGCCCAATAGCTAAATGTAAAGCAACAGATTTAAAGTGTAATTTCTAACTAACCATAGCTATTCTTAAAGCAAATCTTCACTGCATATGAGCTCCAGAAACCAAAAACACTATTTAAGCACTTAAGGACAGAGCCTCGTTTTGAGATTTGATGGTTTAAAACGGGTCTTTTTGCTAGAAAAATTACTTTGAACTCCCAAACATTAGATATATTTTGTCTAACACCCTAGAGATTAAAATGGCGGTCGTTGCAATACTTTCTGTCACACCGTATTTGCGCAGCGGTCTTACAAGAGCACTTTTTCTAATTAAAAAAATAAGACAACAGTAAGAGCCCATTCACACAGGGGCAACACGACTTGTAGGCGACTTGAGTCAGGCAACTTGGACACGACTTGAGTTAAGATCACAGCGCGACTTGGGACGACTTCAAAACTACTTGTGATGACTTCAAGCCCGACTTGGGACGACTTACAAGTCGCCCCAGGCCAGGCGACTTTTGCCGAGGCCAAGCAGAGAATGAGCTCAAGGGGGAACTCCACGGCAAATTTCTGAAAAAAATTTGGCGTGGGTTCCCCCTCCGAGAGCATACCAGGCCCTTAGGTCTGGTATGGATTCCAAGGGGAACCCCCTACGCCGAAAAAACGGCGTGGGGGTCCCCCCCAGATCCACACCAGACCCTTATCCGAGCACGCTACCCGGCCGGCCAGGAAAGGGGGTGGGGACGAGCGGGCGGCCCCCCCCTCCTGAGCCGTACCAGGCCGCGTGCCCTCAACATGGGGGGGGTGCCTTGGGGGAGGGGGGGCGTGCGGCCCCCCCACCCCAAAGCACCTTGTCCCCATGTCGATGAGGACAAGGGCCTCTTCCCGACAACCCTGGCCGTTGGTTGTCGGGGTCTGCGGGCAGGGGGCTTATCGGAATCCGGGAGCCCCCTTTAATAAGGGGGCCCCCGGATACCGGCCCCCCACCCTATGTGAATGAGTATGGGGTACAATGTACCCCTACCCATTCACCTGTGGAAAAAAAGTACAAAAAAAAAACACAACACAGGGAAAAAATATTTTATTGCACAGCTCCGGGGGTCTTCCGTCTTCGGGGGTCTTCTCGCCGGACTCCTCCGCTATCTTCTTGTAGCTCTTTTACTAGCGGAGGAGTCCGGCTTTCTTCCTCCCCGCCGCCGGCCTCTTCTCCCGACTTCGGGGGTCTTGTCCCCCTCTTCGGTTCTTCTGCCGGGCCACCGCGCCTTCTTATAGCTCTTTTACAGGCGGTGGCCCGGTCTTCTGTCGTCGCCGCCGCCGCCGCCTTCCGTTCTTCTTCTTCTTCTTCTCCAGGAGATGTTGACACGACGCTCTCTCCGGCCGGAATGCCAGAGCCGCCCTGCGCTGCCACTTATATAGGGACAATGGGGCGGTGTCACATGGGTTGATGTCACATGGGTTGGTCACATGGGTTGATGTCACATGGTGACCCCACCCCCTTACCATGTGACATCAACCCATGTGACCAACCCATGTGACATCAACCCATGTGACACCGCCCCATTGTCCCTATATAAGTGGCAGCGCAGGGCGGCTCTGGCATTCCGGCCGGAGAGAGCGTCGTGTCAACATCTCCTGGAGAAGAAGAAGAACGGAAGGCGGCGGCGGCGGCGGCGACGACAGAAGACCGGGCCACCGCCTGTAAAAGAGCTATAAGAAGGCGCGGTGGCCCGGCAGAAGAACCGAAGAGGGGGACAAGACCCCCGAAGTCGGGAGAAGAGGCCGGCGGCGGGGAGGAAGAAAGCCGGACTCCTCCGCTAGTAAAAGAGCTACAAGAAGATAGCGGAGGAGTCCGGCGAGAAGACCCCCGAAGACGGAAGACCCCCGGAGCTGTGCAATAAAATATTTTTTCCCTGTGTTGTGTTTTTTTTTTGTACTTTTTTTCCACAGGTGAATGGGTAGGGGTACATTGTACCCCATACTCATTCACATAGGGTGGGGGGCCGGTATCCGGGGGCCCCCTTATTAAAGGGGGCTCCCGGATTCCGATAAGCCCCCTGCCCGCAGACCCCGACAACCAACGGCCAGGGTTGTCGGGAAGAGGCCCTTGTCCTCATCGACATGGGGACAAGGTGCTTTGGGGTGGGGGGGCCGCACGCCCCCCCTCCCCCAAGGCACCCCCCCATGTTGAGGGCACGCGGCCTGGTACGGCTCAGGAGGGGGGGGGCCGCCCGCTCGTCCCCACCCCCTTTCCTGGCCGGCCGGGTAGCGTGCTCGGATAAGGGTCTGGTGTGGATCTGGGGGGGACCCCCACGCCGTTTTTTCGGCGTAGGGGGTTCCCCTTGGAATCCATACCAGACCTAAGGGCCTGGTATGCTCTCGGAGGGGGAACCCACGCCAAATTTTTTTCAGAAATTTGCCGTGGAGTTCCCTCTTGAGAGCTGATAATTCTGTCAAAGTCGCCTCCGTATAAACGGAGATCCGACTTGGAGGCGATCTCCATTGAAATCAATGGGTACCAGTCGCCTACAAGTCGGATAGAAGTAGTACAGGAACCTTTTCTGAAGTCGGAGCGACTTCAGTAGTGTGCATTAAGACGGCTCTCATTCACTTACATTGATTTTTAAATGTTGTCCGACCTGAGGCGACCTGAGGCGACTAGGGGCGACCTGAAGTCGGATCAGGAGTTGCCCCTGTGTGAATGGGCTCTAAAGTTAGCCCAATTTTTTTTTCATATTGTGAAAGATGATGTTATGCCGAGTAAATTGATACCCAACATGTGATGCTTCAAAATTGCGCCTACTCGTGGAATGGCGACAAACTTTTACCCTTAATCTCCATAAGCAATGTTTAAAACATTCTACAGGTTGCATGTTTTGAGTTACAGAGGAGGTCTAGGGCTAGAATTATTGCTCTCACTCTACCGACCACAGACATACTTCACATGTGTGGTTTGAACACCGTTTACATATGAGAGTGCTACTTACATATGCGTTCGCTTCTGCGCACGAGCTCAGTGGGACGGGGCGCATTAAAAAAAAAAATTCTTATTTATTTTACTTTTTATTTTTACACTGTTATTTTGAAAAAAATAATGTGTTACTTTTATTCCTATTACAAAGAATGTAAATATCCATTGTAACAGAAAAAAAGCATGACAGGACCTCTTAAATATGAGATCAAAAGATGCAATAAAAAAAAAAAAAAGTAATTTGAAAAAAAAAATGTCCCTTTTAAGAGCTATGGGCGGAAGTGATGTTTTGACATCTTCCCCTCACTCAGCTCCATAACACACACAGGAAAGGACCCTACCATGCTCCGGTGCCCTACGCCGCTTACCGGAGCCGCCGACGGCAGCGGTGGAGGGCATCAGAGGGCGGCGGGGGCGTGGCTCTCTCCTGCCACCAATAAAAGTAATCTCCCCGCAGAGACCACTTTTATCTAAAAGCTGACCTCCTGCTCTTGAAGAGGATACCAGGGTTATGGTAGCTAGCTGCTGCCATAACAACGACATTCCTCTTCAAACAGCCGACGTATAATGACGGCGGGCGGTCAGCCGGCAAGTGGTTAATTCATTTTTAATATTCAAAGCAAACATTCCTATCCATCCATGTCTCCATGCTTAATTTTGTTGAGAAATCCTTTTGAAAAATCACCCCCTAGCATTTCTGGCAAACTGAAAAAGTAACCCAGCTATTGACCCTCCTGAAGACTCCTGGGATGTATGACATCATTTGCCTAGGCAAGAAACCAGGAAGTAACTAAAATGTATGGGAAAAAAAGGTTAAAACAAGTAAAATATATATACTTTCATATCTATTTACTAATAGTAGTAGCATGAGGATTAAAATAATCAATATTGATTGGGAGAGTGAAGTTGCACTTTAAAAATGTCCCTCCTGCTACTGATACTGCCTACCCTATGTTAAAAAAAAAAAAAAAACTGTATTCTTACCTATTTTTAGTCTGGTCCAATCACTTGATTCTGCAGCTCTAGCTCCCCTGTGTCGGGGACTGCTCAACAATGGCTGGGAATTCCAGGAGTGGTGACATCACCCGTAGCCTCCCATAGCCCAACCATAGTCTGCGCTCCCTTCTCTCACCTGCAGTCAATTTCACTTTAAAAAGAATACCCAATCAAGTCCAAGGATAATAAAAAATATTTTTGCATGCACATGATTGGATGATGAAAGTCAGCAGAGCTTCACCTCGTTCCCTTACAAAGTGAACCGTCTATTTGGTTTTACTAGCTCATTTACTAAAGGCAAAAATGCTGTTTACTTTGCAATGGAAGTTGCATTTTTCAAGGGAACTTTCCCCAGAGTTTAGTGAAAGAGGTGAAGCTCTTCTAAAACAGGGCAAAAACATGACAAAAACAAAATGCACAATGAAGTGTCATAAATCTCCTTGTTTTTCTGATACAGTTCTTAGAATATTAGCTTGGTTATCTTTTCTCCTGAAAAAGCCCTAACAGGTGGAAACATGTTGGGAGTCTGTACCTTTTATACTGCTCTGGAAATAAGAACAACAAGACAATGTTAATAGCATGTATGGCTTTAATATGGACCGTTTTTAACATTGCGATTAAAAAAATTGTGAATTTTATATTAATGTAGCCTACTATTGTCTATGTCAGGGGTCTCCAAACTTTCTAACCAAAGGGCCAGTCCGTCAGACTTTAAGGGGGCCAGACTGTGACCAGTGTGAATAGAAAATTCAGTGGAGTCAATGGGAGTAAACAAAGCCCCATCATTGTTATTAGTGGGAATGAATATTGCCCCATAGGGCCAGATAAAGACAAGCAGAGGGCCACATCTGACCCTTGGGCTGCCGTTTGGAGACCACTGGTCTATATTGTGAACCTTTAAAGTCCCAATAGGTGCTGTGAAGCTGTGGTCACTCACCCACCCACACCATTATCAAATTTTCATGAATCACCTAATGATTATTCTTTTTTTTCAGGCTTCCATAAACAGCAGTAAATTTACATTTGACCTTGAAAAAGGTGGCAGCTGGTTTGCAGAGAGGTGAGTAGACTATGTGGGGATCGGTTTTCTGGGTAGGGTTTCCTAGGAGCAAATTATTCTGTTAATGAGCCGTTTTGCACTTTGGGTATTGAGCTCTGTGTCCCTTTAATTTGAAGCTAATTTTTCCAAATACTGAAATGTGGTGGCGACATAAAACTGTGCGTTTCAATGACAAGTAACTTTACATCCCCCACCAGTACTTTTTTTTTCCTGCCACTGGATGTCCTCAGCCTGATGACCAGCATAATTCAACCCACTTTTTGCGGAGCCCAGGCAGCCCTGGCCCCGTCCCACCCTGTGAATGAACAATGAAAGTAGAAGCAGCACAGTGATGAGCTCATCTCACTTTGTCGCTCTGCTTTCTCCTCCTGTCAGCATGCTTCTTCTCAGTATGTGAACTGATTGACTGCATGCAAATAAAGCAAAGAAAGGCTGGGCTGGAGGATGGCTGCAGGGGGAAACGTCGAAATATTTGTTAAAAAATGTGGGCTATTTTTTTTTTCAATGTAATCATTAATATATTGGTGTCTGTTTGACATTACATTTGCAGTTTGGGGGAGGTAAAAACATACAGCTGATGGGGCGGTAATGCTCAGCCACATTTACTGCCCCCAACCATAGTTACATAATTAGTCAGGTTGAAAAAAGACTCAAGTCCATCTAGTTCAACCATAAAAAAATATATATATATATCATACAATCCCATGTACCCAATCCTATACCCACAGTTGATCCAGAGGAAAGAGAAAAGCAGAATCCAATTTGCTACAGCAGGGGAAAAATTCCTTCCTGATCCCTGAGAGGCAATCGGATTTTCCCTGGAACAACTTTACCTATAAATGTTAGTACCCAGTTATATCATGTACATTTAGGAAAGAATCCAGGCCTTTCTTAAATCTACTGAGCTGGCCAGAACCACCTCTGCAAGGGAGTCTATTCCACATTTTCACAGCTCTTACTGTGAAGAAACCTTTCCGTATTTGGAGATGAAATCTCTTTTCCTCTAGGCGTAAAGAGTGCTGTGTCCTTTGTGATGATCGTAACGTGAATAACTCAACACCAAGTTCACCACATGGACCACTTATGTATTTATCCATGTCGATTATATCCCCCCCCCCCCACAATCCCCTCTTCTCAAGAGAGAATAAATTCCGCTCCTCTAATCTTTCCACACAGCTGAGCTCCTCCATGCCTCTTTATCAGTTTGGTTGCCCTTCTCTGCACTTTCTCCAGTTCCCAGATATCCTTTTTGAGAACTGGTGCCCAAAACTGAACTGCATATTCCAGATGAGGTCCAGATGAGGTCTTACTAATGATTTGTACAGGTGCAAAATGATATCTCTCTCTCTGGAGTCCATACCTCTCTTAATACAAAAAAGGACTTTGCTCGCATTGGAAACCGCAGCTTGACATTGCATGCTAATATTGAACTTATGGTCTACCAAAACCCCCAGATCTTTCTCCACTATGGATTCCCCCAGTTGTACTCCCCCCAGCATGTATGATGCATGCATATTCTTAGCCCCCAAGTGCATAACTTTACATTTATCAACATTAAACCTCATCTGCCACATAGTCGCCCAATTAGACAGTGTATTGAGGTCGGCTTGTAAATTGGAGACATCCTGTAAGGACGTTATTCCACTGAATAGCTTGGTGTCATCTGCAAAGACGGAAATGTTACTTTCAATCCCAGACCCAATATCGTTTATAAACATATTAAAAAGTAAGGGTCCCAGCACTGAACCTTGGGGTACACCACAGATAACCTTAGACCATTCAGAGTAAGAATCATTAACCACTACTCTCTGAATTCTGACTTTTAGCCAGTTTTCTATCCATCTACAAACTGATATTTCCAAACCTGTAGACTTTACCTTACACATGAGTCATGGGTGGGGAACTGTATCGAAAGCTTTTGCAAAATCCAAGTATACCACGTCCACCGCCACCCCTCTGTCCAAGTATACCACGTCCACAGCCACCCCTCTGTCCAAGTATACCACGTCCACCGCCACCCCTCTGTCCAAGGTTTTACTTACCTCCTCATAAAAAGAAATCAGGTTTGTTTGACCACTCCCCCTTAAGCTGCAAACACAGTGGACAGGGGTGTATCCCCACTGTTATTTTGCCAGCTCGCCATATTTTAACCCCTGGTTGCAAAGCAGTATCAGCATAATCCCATTCAGTTTTTTGGGTCACATTTGGCAGGCACAATTAGC